>NC_138077.1:103233420-103833420 GCF_964212035.1 Myotis nattereri
ATTTGCACTATTTTGTACCAAAAGGTACTAACACTTGGAACAGTGTCTTTGTCTAAAGATTCTAACACATCAAAGAGTGGGGAGCAGGTCAGAATAAGCGAGAGTGGTCTACAAGTTCTCTACAGATAAGACATAAACTAAAACAATGATAGTCAAACTTACACAATTAAAACTCACAGCTACAGTAATAAGAATACTTTCTACCAGGAGAGGTTTTCTCACACAAATGTAATGCTAATTTAGCACCATGTTCCTGAATTTCTCTGAAAAGCACCATTATACTAATTTACAAATGAGAAGTTATGCACCTTGCCCAAGACCACACAACTGCAAAGAGGCTGAACCAGAATTCATGTTCAGGTCAGTACAAATGGGAAGTCCACACTTCCTCCATTAATCAGCATTTCCCACAAGGCAGGACACACAAAGGTGGCCTTTTTTGTTGTTATTCTTAATCCTCACCAGCAGATATTCTTTCCATTGATTTTTAGAGGGGGGGGGGGGGAGGGGGGAGGAAAAGAAGAGAAATGAGGAGGGAGAGGGAGAAAAAGAGAGAAATATCATGTGAGATACACATCCATTGGCTGCCACCTGAACATGCCCCAACGTGGGGTAGGGATTGAACCCAGGCACATGCCCTAGATCAGGAATCGAACCAGCGACCCTTTGGTGCACACGCGGTGGTGCTCTAACCACTGAATGCACTGGTCAGGGCAAACTTTTAAGTTCTAATATTATCATCTTGTTTAAATCCTTATAGTCATGTGTACATATGTAATATTAAGTAAATAAAAAATTTAAATTATAGACATGAAATAAATTTTACATGTTATGTGTATACATGAAACATAAAAAGTTTCTTAAAAGATAATTTAAAGGAAACATTAGGATAAAAGAACAGGCGATACAGAGATAGGGTATAAATTCTGAGACAAGACATAAATCACTGAAGCTTGTAGAAAACACTGCTCACCAGACCACCACACCACCACCCAAGAACAGCCAAGCACCTGTTTGTTCCATACTGTACTCAAATTTGACTATAGTCACACATAACTCTAACTCTGCTCCAGGGAGATAAAATGCGGCTGCTTTGAGGGGAAGGGCACAACATCAGTACAACAATTTAGCACAAATCATCCTTAACACAGTATTGGTTGACATAAATTCTGGTTTGGTGGTCCAACTCCTCTGCTTATCTGCCACACACCTTGATTAAGTCCAGTCCCCTTTTCTGGGCTTCAGTTTCACTTTGTCAAAAGAAAGTTACCACAAAAGTAGACTGTAAGGTCACTTCCAGTTTTAGAATTCCATAAACTGTTGCAAGATCCTAAAATCCCAAATTATTTTTTCCAGAATCATAGAGGCCCCAATCCTAAATGAGTGTTGATCTGAGAAATAAATGGTCAGTCTATGTTTTCAGAGAGCAAAGTATTAACAGCACAATATATGATAAAGTCCTGTGGAGTACAACACACTCTCTAATGAATGGCATCCCAGGCCACCATACCTCAACTGGGAATGCTATCAATTATGCTGCCCTCTAGAAAGATGTAGCAAGACATGAATTACAGGATGACAAAGATCAGCCAATCAATGCACCTGTCCCAAACAAAACTCTAAAAATTTCCTGCCACTGCCCTAGCCAGTTTGGCTCAGTGGATAGAGCGTTAGCCCAAGCACCTAAGGGTCTTGGGTTCGATTCCTGGTCAAGGGCCACGTTCAGGGCACTTGCAGAAGGCAATCAATAGATGTGTCTCTCTCACATTGATGTTTCTCTCTGTTTCTCCCCCTCCCTTCCGCTCTCTCTGAAAATCAGAGGAATAATACCTGCGATGAGGATTAACAACAAAAAATTTCCTGCCGCTAATTTTTAAATTAGTAATTTTCATTACATTTGGTCCTTCATGTGTTGTTTCCAGTCCTTAACAATCAAGTTTATTCTGAGTCAAGGAGAATAAATGGGAAAGAAATCTTTTAAAATCTCAAACTTATATTAAGCCTCATCTGAAAACTACCTGTAAAACTTTTCCAGTTCAATTTGAATTACTCCACAGATGCTCAAACATATTTAGTGTGCTAAACTTCTAAAAGTTGTCACTCCTTATTTTTCAGAAACATTATTAACAGTTGGACCAGAACATTTTTTCTCTATTATTGAATTAGATACATTTATCAAAAGGGAAGTCTTAAGGGAACCCTCCTTGCCTTCTTTACAGAGCCCTTTCTGTGATGTCAGTGGGCCTGTAAGCTTTTAAAATAGGGTCTTTAGATTCCAGAAAGAAGTTCTGAAATGCGCTCACTTCTTGTTTAGCTGAAGAAAATAGAGGATGGGTGGGCTGCAACTGACAAACTCAGAAAGCACAGCTGGGTAGCAGGTAATCTTAAAAAAAAAAAAAAAAAAAAAAAAAAAAAAAGCAAATCCCTGAGCAAATTGTGTAGCCAATGTTGATCATTATAACTGGAGAGTTGTTACATAATTACTTGTTAACTACTGACAGACAATACATGGCTACGAAAAGCCATGGTTACTCTAGCCATTGAAGACAGTGTAACCAGTGCACCAGTCAAGGTTTCTCCAATTAATTTCGGGACCTATTCCCTTCCAAGGTAACCCAACTGCTTTTACATATACAAAATAGACTCCAGCAATTAAGCCAATAGCCTCTGCGGACGAAATCAGTGTTTCCGGTAATATTGATCTTTAAAGGGGAGACGAGATATAGAAAGAAGTAGGTTCAAAGAACTAAATACTTATCACCTCGATAAAAAAGACTTCATTCTAAACTGAAAATTCTGAACAGAAAAGCCCCCCTCCACACACACACACACACACACACACACACACAGGCATTCGCCTGGTTCCTGCTCAGCTGGCGCAAAACACAAGACCTGTATCGGATGCACCCCATCCCAACATTTTCCAAAAAGTTTACGAAGATTTACCGAAGCGGCGGGAAGAAAAATTAAGCATGCAGAAGCGGGGGAGAGCGAACTGGAGGATTATGGCAAAGAAGAACCCGATGAAGCGCCCAGCAATGCCATGCAAGGCCCGCTAACCGAGTAGTGACCCTGCACTGCACCGGAGGAGCAAGCGCCCCAGTGGAGCGCGGGAACTGACAGCCGTTCGGTTTATGCTGCCGGGGCGAGGTGGGGGGGGGGGGGGGGCAGTCCCCAGCCCAGCCCCCGCCGCCAGTCCCCTCCGCGACCCTTCCCCTGCAGCGCTGCCGTTGCCAACTTGGCCCCGGGTCAGCGCTGCGGACCGCGGCCCCGGTTGCCCGGGAGGCCGCCGGCGCCCTTACCTCCTTCTGCTTGGGGTCCTGCGGGTAGACGTCCGGCGGCCCGAGCCGGGGGCGTTTCAGCGGTCTCTGCTCATAGCTGAGAAGCCCGAAGGCGGCCATGATCTCTCATGTTAACCGGCAAAATGAATGAGAGTTGGAGCTGGAGCTGGAGCAGCCGCCTCTGAGCACCAGGGAGCAGCACTTTGCAGACAGACGACTCCCTCTCTCCCCCTTCTCACTCGCTTGCTCGCTCGCTGTGGCGCTGCAGGAAGAAATAAAGCAGGTTGGATGCTGCCTCTGCCAGGCACGCAGACACGCACTGATGGGGGCAGCCTTCGGCCGGCACCCGGCTGCGCTGGAGCCCCAGGACGCACCGCTTTTGTGCCGGCGAAGGGGCTGCCTCCAGCCGCCTCCCTACACACCGGGTCCCCAGGGGGAGGAGAAGCTGATGGGAACCTGCGACTTTTCTCCCCAAAGGACCCAAACCCACCCCAGTCGGACGCAGGGCAGGGCGTGGGGGAGGGGCCCCGGGAGGAAAAAAAAAAACTTTTCTCGGCGCCCTGGCGGGTGGCCAAGTGTTTGCCCCAGGCAAGGGTGGCCTTTCAGCCCGGGGCGGAGGCAGCGGAGCGGCCCGCCCCCGCCCCTCTTCCTCGGCGGGGATCCTTTGCGGCCGCCACGCGCCCCGCAGACCTCGCCACCTAGGCGCGGAGCCGGCCGGGGCTGAGAGAGAGAAAGAGGCCTGGAGGGGATGGGGAGGCAGGGATGCGGCCGGCGAGGAGGCGGCGGATGCCTCCCGGACGCCCGCTGGGCTCCGGTGGCGCACCGGCGGCTCCGGGCAGGCGCCGAGCCGCGCAGCAGGCGGTCGCGGCGGCTGGAGGGGGCCGTGCTCACCGTGGCGCGGGGCCGACTTAACCCTTTGCTGCCCCTCCAGGGGCTGGGGAAGGGGGTGAGGAGGGTTGGCTGAGCCGACGGGGGCAGCCATCCCGCGGGCGTCTCGGGCCCCTCCAGGCCGGCGCCCTCCTCCCCGCCGCCGCTCCTCCTCCCACCCACCCCAACAGTTTACCTGTTGGTCCCCCGCTAATGGGCAGGGGCCGGCGGCGGCACTCCGGCGGCCGCAGCCTCCATGATTCGGGTTGGGATGGGGGGTAGGGTTAGATTTTATTTCTAAGATATCAGTGTCGTCGGGCCACCTCCGGGGACGCCGCGAAGTTTGCGGCTGTCTGGGGGCGGCAGGCTCGCCGCCGCCGTCCTCGCCCCCGGCCCGGGAGCGCGAGCTTCCGAGTTGGCGGACGGCGGCGCGCCGGCTGCACTGAGCATGCCCAGCTCGGCGGCCGGACCGCGGAGGCGGCGGCTGCGAGCGCCCGGGTCCACCGCTCCGGGTTTTCGCAGCCGCAGAGCGCGCAGCCCGCGGCTCCGGGCGCCGGGACCGGCCCCGGGTGAGAGCGGACGAAGGAAGGGGCGCTCCGGGACCCCGCTCCCGGCCGCGGGCAGCGCCGTCCGCCGCGACCTCTCCTGAGGTCGCTGTCCCCGTGGCCTGGGCTGAAAATCTCACCTGCGCGCGGCGTGCGGAAGGAGGGAGGTGATACTCCAGGGGAGACCTTAGTCCTCCAACCCGCCCGCTCTCCGCGCTCGTTGCGGGGCGTGGGCACCGAGATGCCGGGCCACCTACCCGGAGACTGCGAGGCCCGAGCTGCGGGGGCGAGCCCGGCCCTGCCCGAAGGATCCCGCTGCACGCTGCGCCCGCACTTGGCTAAGAATGATGGCTGCCACTTACGGAGCCTTCACTTGGTGCCAGGACCTTTGACAGTAAAGGTCTCTGACCCTTAAAGAAACCTTACAAGGTTTTACTGTGCCCTTTTTATAGGGAGAGAAACTGAGTCAGCTCAGGGAGGCCCAGGGACTTGCTCAGAGCCATGTAGCCTGATCCGAAGCTTCTGACCCATTCTCCTGGGCTTGCATTGGAAGTACAGGGTCCTGAACTGCCCGTGACTGATTGTGTCACGTTCCCACACCATAAGGAATTTCTCGGCCCCTGGTTCTAACCTCTGTAAGATGGCGGGCAGAATGTGATCCAAAGACTTTGTACAACGCCTGGCGCATAGTAGGTGCTCAGGAGATGTTGGCCAAATCTGAGTATCTATTTATGACTGTAAGCAAAGGGAAAGGAAGAAAAGAGTAGATAAGGCAGTGCAGTAGAAGCTAGTTTCTCACCCCTGACCTTGGCCTATTAGCACCAAGGCAGCTTGAGGCCAAGTCACACCTGTAATTGTTTGGCTTCTTTACTCCATGTGGGCAAGTACTTTGAGAGAACAGTTACCCTCCCTCCACTTGGAGGCATTTTTTTTTTTTTTTTGTCCACCTTCTGCACCCACCCTACCCCAATGACTTATCTTCCACTGATGCCCTGGTGTAACTTCCAAGCTGAACTTGCCCTGTGACATAGGCATCTATCAACTCCTCTTCCTTGCTTGAAAAAAACAAGTTATCTAACTTTATTAGGAAAATTATCAAACATACTATAAAAGCAGAAGAAATGCTGTAATGAACTTCCAAGTACTCATCTTCCAGCTGTGACAGTTATCAGAATTTTGCCATTCTTGTTTTATCTTCCTCACCCCCAGTATATAGACATACACTGGAGAGAACATTTATTGTTCAACCTAGGCACAGCCCAGAATGTGGCACATAGTGGGCACTCAGAAAAAAACGTTCATTTGCTGGTGTGGATGGAAGATAGGTGGGTGGGTGGGTGGATAGGAGTGTGGAAGGATAGATCACTAGTGGTACTTTGGGGATGCCTTGTGCTGATACCCTAGTCCAGTGGTTCTCCACCTTCCTAATGCCGCGACCCTGTAATACAGTTCCTCATGTTGTGGTGACCCCCAACCATAAAATTATTTTCGTTGCTACTTCATAACTAATTTTGCTAATGTTATGAATCGTAATGTAAATATCTGATATGCAGGATGTATTTTCATTGTTACAAATTGAACATAATTAAAGCATAGTGATTAATCACAAAAACAATATGTGATATATGTGTTTTAGGTGACCCCTGTGAAAGGGTCATTCCACCCCCAAAGGGGTCGCGACCCACAGGTTGAGAACCGCTGCCCTAGTCTGATGGGAGATGTAACCTAAATTCTCCCCCTGTATACCTAGGCAACAACCTCTACCTGGCCTCCACAAAGGAGAAACTGTTGAATCACTCAAAATCTTAGCTAACCGTAAAGATTTTATTTTAAAATCAAAATGTGTTAATAATGTGTCTCTAGGGTTTGAGGCGGGAGGGAAAAGGATAGCTCTCCCCCTGTTGGTCTCCCTTCATAGCTTTCTTAACTATTTCTCTTGTTTTGAGACAACCTGTCATGGGTTCATTAAGAGAGAGCTTTAATACATTCAAATATCATTTAATTCCTCAAAAATCATTCTTTCACTACATGGACTGCCCATGGGCATTTTGCTCCCTCACCCTGGCATTTGTGCTCTCCCCAATCCACACCCATTTACCAATCCAACAATTTCTCCTTAATCCCTGGCCTCAGTTAGCTCTCACTACTATTCCCAAATAAAGAATTCCCAGGCCTTCATTTTTTGATAGCTACCTGGGGACAGTCCCTGGAGTCTGGATTATATGATGCTCACCCCAAACTCTTTAAAAAATATGTTTTTATTGATTTGAAAGAGAGAGGAAGGGAGGGAGAAGAGAAAAAGAGGAAGGGAGTGGGAGAAAGAAACATCAATATAAGAGAGAAACATTAATCAGCTGCCTCCTGCACACTCCCTACTAGGAATAGAGCCTGAAACCCAGCATGTGCCCTGACAGGCAATCCAACCAGCGACCTTTTAGTGCATGGGATGATACTCAACCAACTGTGCCACACCTGCCAGGGTCCAACCCAAACTCAAAGTACATAATGATTCTTCATTTCTTTCAGTCCCCTTAGTACAGTGGTTCTCAACCTTCCTAATGCCGCGACCCTTTAATACAGTTCCTCATGTTGTGGTGACCCCCAACCGTAAAATTATTTTCGTTGCTACTTCATAACTAATTTTGCTACTGTTATGAATTGTAATGTAAATATCTGATATGCAGGATGTATTTTCATTGTTACAAATTGAACATAATTAAAGCATAGTGATTAATCACAAAAACAATATGTAATTATATATGTGTTTTCCAGTGGTCTTAGGCGACCCCTGTGAAAAGGGCGTTTGACCCCCAAAGGGGTCGTGACCCACAGGTTGAGAACCGCTGCCTTAGCATGTATTTTTCACTAGCTCTTCTTTTAACACCTCATTATTTATTGACATGCATTCAGCTATGCCACAAAAAACAGTCTTGTTTCCCCATCCCTGCCTTACTCTCTTGCTCTCCTTCCATTCTTGAATACATCTTTAAGCTGACTTAAGCCAGTTGACATAGTGGGCTTAACATGGAAGCCACTGTGTTCTATGGTCTGCTTCAATTTCCATCACGGTGCTGGTTAACACAATGGATAACCACAAATTCTGGAAAAATGTGAGTCTCATTTGCTACTGTCCCTGTAATGGGCATCTTATCTTCACCAGGCTAATGACAGCCCCCCTCCCTGAGCCTAGGAACAGTTTGCGTGGAACAGGATTACTCAGAGAAAATCATAGGCTTCCCTAGACCTCAGCCTAGAAAGAAGGTGAGTTCAGACACCTGAGGAAGTTTAGTATAGCTGGTGAGAGAAAGGGGTTGAAATGTGGCTGGGAAAGGAGGAATTATAAACCATTTTAAACATATGGGACTTTATCCTCCAACGATGACGCTAACTGTCTAGAGCTGCTTCTGTGCGTTGACAAGTATTTAAAAGCTGACCCTTTTTCTTGGTCATCTCCAAGGGCTTCTCAAAGACCACTTAGTAACTAACCTCCCTGGCTGATTATGCTCCTACTGCAAGCCCTGGTCTTCAGAATTCTACAAGGAGTTTCCTCATAGTTGAGACCTCTCCTTTTTTTAAATCCTCACCCAACGATATTTTCCCCATAGATTTTTAGAGAGAATGAAAGGGAGAGGGAGAGACAG
This sequence comes from Myotis nattereri, assembly GCF_964212035.1. NCBI lineage: Eukaryota > Metazoa > Chordata > Mammalia > Chiroptera > Vespertilionidae > Myotis > Myotis nattereri. The sequence continues at coordinate 103,241,755 of NC_138077.1, forward strand.
AGAGAAACACTGATGTGAGAGACACATCAATTGGTTGCCTCCCCCCCACCAGGAATGGGAGCCTACAACTGAGGTACGTGCTCTCGACCAGAATTGAACCAGGAACCCCTTAGTCACCAGGCCAACACTCTATCCACTGAGCCAAACCGGCTAGGGTGAGACCCCTTTTCTTTGGCAGTCCCTTTAAGATGGCCCATGGCTGGCTTTCTCTTTCTATGTTTGGTCTGCAGAAAACACACAGATGTCCTTTGTCTGCACATACTCTAATGCAGGCATTTTCTCACAGCATGGATGCATCCTGCATGCCACACTTCTTCACCTTCAACGTTCTCTAGTCTAAGCCAGTGGACAAATGTCAAGTGCCCAGGCTAATTGTCTTTTCAAAACTCTTTTCACAAGACTTGAGGTGAGGACTACAATTTCTTTAGCAAAAGGCAAAGACACAATTGTATTTGCAGAGCAGATTTCAAAAAATGAGAGTAGAGAATGGCTAGGAACAGAGGCAAGGTATTCCCCATCAGAAGAGGAAGAATGATCCGTTAACTGTATTTTGCAGATTAGCTGGTGAAGTTCTAGAGGTAAAGTAACTGGTACAAGCCAGGATCAAACTGAGATTCCTCTGACTGTCCAACTTAGACTCATTATTGTCAGTGTGCTACAGATATAAACAATAATTTACATAACATGTAAAAGTGAGCCTCAGTAGATAGGTCTGGTATAAGAGAAGCAAAACTCCCAACAGCTCACTCTGGAATAGAACATGCTTCCACTCAGGTGGGAAGACACAATTCTCAGTGCAGGGTCTGTAGGTAAAGTTGCTGTGTCTCCCCCTGGGATTGATGCTTGTCCAGGTATATATAGTACTGTGTTTTTGTTTTGTTTTTTTAATTAAATCTTTATTGTTCAGATTATTACAGTTGTTCCTCTTTTATCCCCCATAACTCCCCTCCACCCAGTTCCCACCCCACCCTCTGCCCTTACCCACCCCCCCACTATCCTCATCCATAGGTGTATGGTTTTTGTCCAGTCTCTTCGCGCACCCCCAACAACCCTTTCCCCCCACCCCGAGAATAGTCAGTCCACTCCCTTTCTATGCCCCCGATTCTATTATATTCACCAGTTTATTCTGTTCATCAGATTATTTATTCACTTGATTTTTAGATTCACTTGTTGATAGATGTGTATTGTTCATAATTTGTATGCTTACCTTTTTCTTCTTCTTCCTCTTCTTAAAGGATACCTTTCAGCATTTCATATAATACTGGTTTGGTGGTGATGAACTCCTTTAGCTTTTTCTTATCTGTGAAACTCTTTATCTGACCTTCAATTCTGAATGATAGCTTTGCTGGGTAAAGTAATCTTGGTTGTAGGTTCTTGGTATTCATCACTTTGAATATTTTTTGCCACTCCCTTCTGGCCTGCATAGTTTCTATTGAGAAATCAGCTGACAGTCGTATGGGTACTCCCTTGTAGGTAACTGACTTTTTTTCTCTTGCTGCTTTTAAGATTCTCTCTTTGTCTTTTGCTCTTGGCATTTTAATTATGATGTTTCTTGGTGTGGTCCTCTTTGGATTCCTTTTGTTTGGGGTTCTCTGCACTTCCTGGACTTGTGAGTCTATTTCTTTCACCAGGTAGGGGAAGTTTTCTGTCATTATTTCTTCAAATAGGTTTTCAATATCTTGCTCTCTCTCTTCTTCTTGCACCCCTATAATTCTGATGTTGGTACACTTGAAGTTGTCCCAGAGGCTCCTTACACTATCTTCATATTTTTGGATTCTTTTTGCTTTTTGCTTTTCCGGTTGAGTGTTTTTTGCTTCTTCGTATTTCAAATCTTTGACTTGATTCTTGTGATCCTCTAGTCTGCTGTTGGAATTCTGTATAATATTCTTTATTTCCGTCAGTGTATGCTTAATTTCTAGTTGGTCCTTTTTCATAACCTCAAGGGTCTCACTAGATTTCTTAAGGGTCTTACTAAATTTATCAACAGTTTCTAGAAAATTCTTGAAAAACCTTAAAAGTGTGGTTTTGAACTCTATATCCAGTAGTTTGCTTTCCTCCATTTCTGTCATTTGTGACCTGTTTCTTTGCCTCTGCATTTTTTATGCTTCGCTGTGTTGATAGAGTGGCTTTGTGTGCTAGGTGTCCTATAGGTCCCAGTGGGTCAGCCTCCCCAATTACCGGAGGTGGACACTCTTGGTGCACCCCTTTGTGGGCTTTGTGCACAGTCTTGTTGTAGTTATGCCTTGATTGTTGTAGGTATCACTGGGAGGAATTGACCTCCAGGCCTGTTGGCTATGAGAATCAGCTGTGTCTGCAGTGGGAGAACTTCTGTGCTAGAGACACCTTTCTGGGGCAAGACTTGCTTCAGTGGGGCTTTGGTGCTCACTGAGTCTGCCCCCTGAGTGTGTCCCTTATGGATCTGAGGAGTTATAATCTGGATGGTCCGACTCTGACCACTGGGTACACTGGCTCTTGGATCTCTAAGGAGGTGCTAATTTAGCTTCTGCCTGAGGCTACCCAGCAGGAGCCCAGCTGTGAAGCAATGCAAGCTGCTGTGGGGCCTTGGGCCTTCTTTTGGAAGTTCTGGGTTTCTCTGATCCAGCTGCAGTTTGTCAGGTAATTTTCAGATTGCAAAGGGCCAGGCCTTTCATATGTAAAAGCCTCTGGGCACAGCTTGGGTGGGGCGGGGTCTCAGGGGATCAACAGGGTGTAGCAAACAGCTATAGCTGCTCCTCAGTCCTGCCCTAAGAGGCCCTGCTTCTCAGTGTCCCGGTAATTGCTGCAAGCACCTCTGAGAGAAAGTTGCCCTCAAGTTCTGACCCATGCCAGTTTCTCCTCGATTGAGTCTGAGTCCCCAGAGACTCACCCAGAACTGGAGTTCAGAGCAGTCGGGAGCTTGAGACTCCTTCCGGATTGAAAAAGACAACCATGTCCTCAGCTGCCAGCCCTTTCTATGTGCACTGTGTCCTCAGCTGCCAGCCCTTTCCACATGCGCCTCAGTACCTCTGCACTTTACTTCCACACTGGACCTCCTCTGAGTCTCAGTGTGCTTTTCTCTTTCCTTCTAGTTGTAGAATTTCCACTCAGTCAGCCTTCCTGTGGTTCTGGATGATGCCCGTTTTGCCTTTTAGTTGTATTTTTGAAGTGGTTGTGCAAGGAAGCAATTTCCGGTGTTTATCTATGCTGCCATCTTGGTTTCTCTGTAGTACTGTGTTTTGTTAAAAGGTTGTCTACAAGAAGTCTTGCTTACTTTCAGTTTTTCTTATATCCCCATTACACGTAAATGTATTTATCTTGTGTCTACTTGTGAATCAAAAAAGAAAATCCCTCCCTTTCTTTTAGCCTTTAAACAAAAGGAAAAATAAGAATGAGTTGAGAAGGTGGGTTAGGATAGAGAAAAAAGAAATGGAGGCCCTGGCCAGTTTGTCTCAGTGGATAGAGTGTTGGCCTGGGGACTGAAGGGTCCCGGGTTTGATTCCGGTCAAGGGCATGTACCTTGGTTGCAGGCACATCCCCAGTTGGGGAGTGTGCAGGAGGCAGCTGATCAATGTTTCTAACTCTCTATCCCTCTCCCTTCCTCTCTGTAAAAAATCAATAAAATATATATTTTTTAAAGTGAAGGATTAATTTTGGGCATTCCAACCAACTGCAGTTTTTAATATAATCTTTAGGTGACTTATAGGACAGTAAAGAATACATACATTAAGACTCCCTAGAGCAGCACTGACAATAGAATTATATTGCTAGCCAAATAAGTACTTTTACATTTTCTAGTCACCACATTAAAAATATAAAAAATAGGTGAAACTAATTTTAATAATACATTTGTTTAACCTAACCTAGCCAAAATATTGTCATTTAAACATGTGATCAACTTTACAATATATTATTTTACTTTTTTTTTATACTAAGTCTTAGAAATTTAGGGTGAATTTTACACTTAATAGCAGATCTCATTTCAGACCAGCACATTTTACATGTTTAAAAGTTGCATGTGCCTAGTGGCTACCATATTGGACAGCCCATCTCTAAAGGGATGTTTGTTTTAGTCCTAGTGAACCTGTAATATATGTGATCTTAGTGAGATCACTGAGGAAGCAGGTGAGTTTCCAAATTAAAACAACAAAAAGTAATGAGGCTTGGCAGGTGGCTCAGTTAGAGCGTTGTCCCATACTCCAAAAGGTTGGGGTTTGATTCCCAGTCAGAGCACATACCTAGGCTGCAGGTTTGATCTTGAATGGGGTGCGTGAGGCGGCAACTGATCTGGTCAATGTTTCTCTCTCACATCGATGTTTCTCTCCCTCTCCCTCCCTTTCTAAAAATCAATAAAAACATGTATTTTTTAAAAGTAATGATCTTCCATACAGCGGGTTCCCTTTTCATTTTGTACATGGTTTCCTTTGCTGTGCAGAAGTTTTTAAGTTTGATGTAGTTAGTCCCATTTATCTTCTTCTTTGTTTCCCTTGTCCAAGGAGGGATATCAGTGAAAATATTGCTACCAGAGATGTTTGAGATTGTGCTGCCTATATTTTCTCCTAGATTTTTAATGGTTTCATGACTTACATTTAAGTCTTTTGTCCATTTTGAGTTTATTCTTGTGTATGGTGTAAGTTGGTGGTCTAGTTTCACTTTTTTGCATGTACCTGTTCAATTTTCCCAACACCATTTATTAAAGAGACTGTCTTTACTCCATTGTATGCTCTTGCCTCCTTTATCAAATATTAATTGACCATAGAGGCATAGGTTGATTCCTGGGTTCTGTATTCTCTTCCATTGATCTATATGCCAGTTCTTATGCCAGAACCAGGTTGTTCTGATTACAATGGCTTTGTACTATAGTTTGATATCCAGCACCATGATCCCTCCAACTCTTTTCCTCTTTCCCAAGATTACTAAGGCTATTTGGTTGTTGTTGTTTTTTAAGTCCATATAAAGTTTTGGAATATTTTTTCTAGATCTGTAAAATATGTCATTGGTATTTTAATAGGGATTGGATTGAATCTATAGATTGTTTTGGCACCAATGATACATCTGATAAAGGGTTAATTTCCAAAATAATAAGAACTTATACAACTAAATACCAGGAAGTCAAACAATCCATTTAAAAAATGGCCAAAGGACCTGAACAGACATTTCTCCAAACAGGACATGCAGATGGCCAGTAGACATATGAAAAAAGCTCAACATCACTAATCACCAAAGAGATGCAAATTAAAACCACAATGAGGTATCACTTCACACCTGCCAGAATGGCCATCATCAATAAATGAGCAAATGACAAATGCTGACCAGGATGTGGAGAAAAAGAAATCCTAGTCCACTGTTGGTAGGAATGCAGATTGGTGCAGCTACTGTGAAAAACAGTATGGAGTATCCTCAAAAAATTAAAAATGGAACTGCCTTTTAACCCAGCAATCTCACTTCTGGGAATATATCCTAGTATATCTGAAACACCAATCAGAAAGAATATATGCACCCCTATGTACATAGCAGAGTTATTTACAATAGCTAAGATCTGGAAACAGCCCACATGCCCATCAGTTGGTGAATGGATAAAAAAGCTGTGGTACATTTACATCATGGAGTACTACACAGTTATAAAAAGGGAGGAATTCTTAACTTTTGTGACAGCATGGATGGACCTGGAAATTATTATGTTAAGTGAAATAAGCCAGTCAGAGAAAGGCAAATACTATATGACCTCACTTATATGTGGAATATAATGAGCAATATAAACTGAGGAACAAAATAGAACCAGTCATGGATGCATGGAATAGATTGACAGATTTCAGAGGGGAGGAGGGAGGGCTGGCAGACAGGATAAAGAAGGTGAAAAGAATAGTCAATGAACGTATATGTATACCCCATGGACACAGACAACAATGTGGTTACGGCCAGAAGGAGGGTGGGATCTGGGTGGAGGGGGTAAAGTAGGTGGGGAAATGGTGGACAGCAAAAGAAAAAGATTTAAAAAGTAATGAAAGAGTGATAAAGAAGTTCAAAAAGAAAAGTAAAGATGACTGGGAAGACAGTGGACACCCAACAAACAATTAATTCCTAGGTAGATGAAAGTGCCAAAAAGTTAAGAACATGGAAAGAGAAGTCTGGGGATTAAAAAATCTAAGGGTGTGATAAGAGAATCTTGAATTACCAAGCTGAACCAATGACAAGGCTGAAGATTTAACCTCATTCACTAGCAGAATGGTGCCTGCCACATTTACAAAAAGAAGGCCTACTTGCTGGTCACAGATTTAGCTTTTCAGCACCAGAATCTTATTTTGTTAGCTTACTCAGCGCTGTTCAAGGCTCTACAAGGCAGATACAGTAGAAAACCAGAATGCTAATTTATTGATACACAGGAATAGCCTATTCCAGGGATTGAAATCAGTACATCCCCTATTCAGATCAGCCCCTTGCTAATTTTAAAACTTGTTGCAAAGTCAAATTAGTAAGCGAAAGTTTTTTTGGTGAGAATAAAATTAAAGCAAAGGGAATTGGATCATCTCCAAGGATTGTGTACTCAGACTGCCCCACAGTAGAAGCCACCTCCCATGTGACAGGAATAGGACAGATGCCACACCTCTGCTCATTGGTCCCTTTGGTGGATACACAGACTGGTCGTTACTGTCCAAAGTCTTTATTAGTTACTTCATACCAGAGGTTCCAGGTGGCCCACAAATGTAGGTCCACATTTTCAGTGACATCAATCTGTTGGAGCTGAGGCAGACCCACCTCTTGAGTATGGCCAGCTCCCCTCAGTGGCTGGTTTTCCTGGCCGGCTCCAACAACTCATGGGAGTGAGAACCCTATCTATGGAGACCTCTTCTAACAATGGTCTCAGATATTGGGGTGGGGGGGTGAAGGGAATTGATTAATTTGTTTTCAGTTATATAATTAGTAAGTTTTATATTTATTAATTATAAAATAGTTCAGTTCTCAGAGTATTGTTTCTTTTCACACAGACAGGAAAGCATGAAAAATAAATTGGATGGCAGAAATTGGATATTATAGAAAATTTCTTGATAGATTGAAATGATAAACTAAGTGTAACAGGATCAACTTTTACTGGTATATAAGGATGTATTTCCCTCGTCTATTGGATATAAAAGACAGGTTGGTATCTACTGTTTGCTAAATCTAAAATTGAAATTATAAGAATTAAAAATAAATGCTGCCAACTCTGGTCTCAGTAGCATTTCGGGAATAGCAGGGCACAAATCAATGACACGAGTCCGTTTATATTAGCATTTTTATTAGTATTGTTAAACCATTGCCCAACATTCTCATCACAGGAATTTTCCAAAGCTGTTAACAAAAAGTAAAGTTTACCAATTTGACTTCATCTCTCCATTTATTTTGCTCACCCTCTGGCAGAGATGCTGTCAATCAGGCAAAATAGTCAGCAAGAGGATGGAAGAAAAGAGAATCAGAATTCCTGCTAAGTCTCTGAACGTGAAAACCAGCCTTTGACTAATCAGAATTGACGACAAATGATCTGATAAAGGCCATGGCTCAGGCCTCTCCTTCTGCCTCCCCCACTGTCATTAAACTTAACCCTCAGCTCTTCTCTGCTCTGCTCTCAGCCCTGCCCAGCCAGTCTCTACTCCCGCCTCTCACTCCAGTCCACGTTGCTCACAGCCTCTCCAGCCTCCATTTACTGCTGCTCAAAGGGGATTCCTCTGTCTCCTCAAACTCATGTCTTCCTTAAACTTAAGACTTGTCACTGCACCCCCCGCTGGCCCCGTTTCCTGTAAGCAGGACAGGACCAGGTGGCTGGGAGTCCAGGGGTTAAGAGAGAAGGGAGAACACCTCTTGGCTACATTTGTGATATGTGGGGCTGCAAAGTGAATATAAAAATATGTCTCAGAGAGTGTTGCAAATCAGATGGAGCAGGGTGTCAAATCAGCAAGGGAGGCTGGAGGAGATGGGCGCTGTCAATCCAGGTGAACAGGAAGAAATTACGGTAAATGTGGGACACGAGGAAATCTGGGTACTCTTAGTACATAGGCAGACCAGTGCAAATAGAGAGCAGACATCTCCCCACTTTCCAATGTAGAATCATTTTAGATCTTTATCCACACTTAAGGCCTATTGGATCTTTCTGGCCCAAATCTCTCAGATTCATCCAGTCCTCAATAATCTCTCAGCGACAGCTTTAGTCCAAGCCTGCAACTTCTCTTGCTTTGGATTATCTTTATACCCCAATTTGTCCCTGCCCCAGTTACTTGTCTTTTTGAAATCTAATGCACAAGGTAATCAGATAAGTTTTTCAAAAAATCTTATTTCTTGCTGAAAACTCTTTGCTAAATCCCTGCTACTTTAAAAATATTTTTTAATTTATTTTTAGAGAGAGAGAGAGAGGAAGGGAGAGGGAGAGAGAAACCTCCATGTGATTGAGGAGCATTGATTGGCTGCCTCCTGCATGCCTCCTACCAGGGATTGAGCCCACAACCTGGGCATGTGCCCTGACCAGGAATTGAACCAGCAACCTTTCACTGCATGGGATGATGCCCAACCAATTGGGCCACACTGGCCAGGGATATTGCTGCTACTTTAAATATAAAGTTTAAACTCCTCAATCTGAAAATCAAGGTCTTCTCATAATATGCTGAAGGGATGAGGCTGATGTGGGCTCAGTGTGGGGAGTTAATTAAGCCACCATCCAGGAATGCTTTCACCTCCTCTTCTTTAAAGTCCCTTCCTGAGTACTTGGAGCACTGTGGGGCATACACTACATTTGGCACTACTTAAACCATTCTGACCAAATCCACTGCTTCCCCCCCCCCCAACTTCCTCTTGTACTTAAATAAGATTGTAGGTGCCTCAGAGGCCGAGCCTTGGCCAGTTGTTGCTTACTCTGGTGTAAAACAATAGGTGGAGAGGGGCAGGAGTAAGAAGCATTCCCATATGTGTACCACAGTGAGACCATCATAGTCCTGGCAGAGCTTTCATTTCCCATTTTTACAAGGATCTGAGGACAGGGTTGATGGGCAAAGCCAGTATGCTCCATCACCAGCAGACTGTGGCATTTACAGGCAAAGAAGGAAATAGTCATATGTGCCACAGTGCTCTCTCCTAATGATGAAAAGAAGGGAATGGATGATCCCTTCCACAAACCATGCCTAGCCAGGTCAAGTGAGCAAGAACGTATGGCCTGATAGCCTGTGATTCTTTGACTTTTATTGGATACAGAGGTCAGTTAAGTAGGCTTGCTGCTGAGACCAGTAGTCTGGGGCAGTTCATCCCTTAAATCTGAAGTGAGACCTTCCTGGATCTGGATCTGGAGTCCAGCTCAGTCCAGGATTCTGAGCAAGCAGGTGAAATCTAATCACATGCTGGCCCAGTGATTCTCACCAGGCCAAGCAAGTAGACCTGCATCTATTTGGGGAGAGTTGCGGTCATGAAATTCCATTTGCTTAATACATGTTTATTGAACATCTACTATGTACCAGGTACTTTGAATGCTGGGGTTACAACAGTGCTATGACTCTCAGTTGATGGCACGTACAGAACATAAAAGACACAATCATACAAACTAGTATAAAATTGCAACTGTGACAAGAACTTCAAGAAGAAAAGCATGAGTCTGAGGTTCTAGAAAGGGGATTTCTCATGGAAGCAATGCTTGAGCTGAGATCTAAAAAATAAATAAAAATTAAGTAGGCAAAAAGGAAGGAAGAAGGCTCTACACAGGAACAGCCTATACAAAGACCCTGTGGCTAGTAGGACTGAAAGAAAGCCAGCATACCTGGAGAGAAGAGTGAAATGAGCCAGATGTGAGGTAAGGCTGGGAGGTAGAAAGGGACCAGACTATATAGAACAGTATAGGTTATTGAGGAGTTTTGTCTTTATCCAATAGGAAATAGGAAACAATGTAATGGTTTAAAGAGAAGAGTGTTGCAATCAGATTTTTTTTTTAATTCTTTTGTTGTTGTTGCAATCAGATTTATATGGTACAGATCACATTGTCTGCAACATGGAGGGAAGTGGTCAGGCCAGAGGAGGGAGGACCAGATAGTAGGTAATTGCAAGCCCAAGCAGGAAATGATGCTTGCTTCTATTAGACTGATGGTAGTAGTGGTGGTGGAGATAAATGAGCAGCATTGAGTCATATTTGATAAATAAATTGACAGAATTCAGTTTTGATCAGATATGGGGGGAGAGGTAGATTGACGAGTTAGTCCAGAATGACTCCTAGGTTTCTGGGTTGCAGAACAGAAACTATGGCAGTGTCAGTCACTAAGAAAGAGCAATTGGGGGAGCCATGTTTCTGGGGTGGGGGCTAGTAGGGGTAGAGCAAGAGTTTAATTTTGGACACAATGATGAATGTGAGGTCATGGGTAGTAGTCACCCTCTAAAATGACTCCCAAGGGTTCCTGACTCTTGGTACTCACATCCTTATATAATCCCTTCCCTTTGTGTGACTTTGTGAGTATTTTGCTACTAATGAATAAAATAAAGCAAAAGTAATGGGATGTTGTTGGGCAGCACAAGAGATTTGGTTGGACAGTTATAAGGAGGACATTCTGATAAAAGGGAAGTGTGTGGAAGGCCGCCTGCCCTGTTTATTGGAATTCCGACTTAGTGGAGACTTAGGGGAATGTGGAAGGTGGCGCCCCTAATTATTCCTTGACCTTTCCAAGTAAGTGCAGACCCCTGAGTGTGTACTGGAATCCTTATACTTAATCCCTCGATGCCATTGTCTAGAAGACAATGTAAACATGTGTCCTCCCAAGATTACTCACCCTACTGATTGTATCTAAAGATAAAAATTCCAATATAGGCCTAACGAGGCAGGCAATAGAGGCTGCTCTGGCTACTAAAGCCTGGGGTGGCCCTAGCTGGTTTGGCTCAGTGGATAGAGTGTTGACCTGTGGACTGGAGGGTCCTGGGTTCAATTCCTGTAACGGCACATGCTCGGGTTGTGGGCTCCATCCCCAGTGGGAGGTGTGCAGGAGGCAGCCAATCAATGATTTTCTCTTATCATTGATGTTTCTATATCTCCCTCTCCCTTCCTCTCTGAAATCAATAAAAATATATATTTAAAAATAATAATAACCCTATCTAATAAAAGAGAAACATGGTAATTAGCATACAACCTCTACCCTTCCCATTGGCTAATCAGGGCGATATGCAAATTAACTGCCAGCCAAGATGGCGGCCGGCAGCCAGGTAGCTGATGCGAACAGGGAGGCTTGCTTGCTTCAGTGACAGAGGAAGCCAAGCTTCCCCGCCTGCCTTGCCAGCCTCTCAGCTGCACTCTAAGCAACGTTGTAACAAATATAGAAGCTAAACAAAACCCCTGGGCTTCAGCCAGCAGGACCGCAACATTGTTTCAAATACAGAAGGTAAACAAAGGCCAGAAACCTGCTTTCAGCAGCGGAGGTCTCATAGCTGGAGCTGAGTCTCAGAGCTAAAGCTGCCCCAGAATAAAAAAAAAAGGAAAAAAGGAGAGGTTGGGAGCTTCAGTCACCTGCCAGCCTGAAAACGGCCCTCAGCTCCTCACCCAGGCTGGCCAGGCACCCCAGTGGGGACCCCCACCCTGAAGGGTGTGTGACCAGCTGCAAACAGCCATCATCCCCTCACCCAGGCTGGCCAGGCACCCAAGCGGGACCCCCACCCTAATCCAGGACACCCTTCAGGGCAAACCAGCCAGCCCCCACCCGTTGCACCAGGCTTCTATCCTATATAGTGAAAGGGTAATATGCCTCCCAGCACCGGGATCAGCGTGACAGGGGGCGGCGCCCCAACCCCCGGATCTGCCCTGCTCTGTGTATGACAGGGGGCGGTGCCCCAACTCCCCTATCGGCCCTACTCTGTGACAGGGGGGAGCTCCTCAACCCCCTGATGGGCCCTGCTCTGTGAGTGACAGGGGGGAGCTCCCCAACCCCCCTGATGGGCCCTGCTCTGTGCGTGACAGGGGGCAGTGCCCCAACCCCCTGATTGGCCCTGCTCTGTGCGTGACAGGGGGTGGCGCTGCAACCTCCCCATCGACCCTGCCTTGAGTGTGATGGGGCGGTGCCCCAACCCCCCAATAGGCCCTACCCTGAGCATGACTGAGGGTGGCATCTCAACCTCCCAATCTGCCCTGCTCTGTGCATGACAGAGGGCGGCGCCCCAACTCCCCAATCAGCCCTGCTCTGAGCGCGACCAGGAGCTGCACCTAGGGATTGGGCCTGCCCTCTGCCACCCGGGAGCAGGCCTAAGCCAGCAGGTCGTTATCTCCTGAGGGGTCCCAGACTGCAAGAGGGCACAGGCCGGGCTGAGGGACCCCCTTCCCCCCCACCCCCCGAGTGCACAAATTTTTGTGCACCGGGCCTCTAGTAAGTTAATAAATAAGGAAAGAAAGAAAGGAAGGAAGAAAGAAAGAGTACAGGAATTATTTTTTTTTTTTAAAAAAAAGCCGGGGTCCCTTAGCCCTCTCTTGCACAGTCAAACTGTGTCTGAGTAATCTGCTCATCCGTCGTTCAGGGGCTGCTGGTCAGCCCCGGCAAGGTGGTGTCCCAGGTGAGGAGGACCAAGGAACGCAACAAAACACTGTGGAACCCTCGAAAAGGAAAAGGAAGGAAACAAAAGTAACTGCGCAGTAAGTCATTGGTGCCGGCTTGGGGTTTCCAAGTTCAAGGGAATTGTTTTTCAGCTAAGGTTTTACAGTAGGACAGCAACTGTCCACCAAGTAACATCTCTCTGTTACTTAAAAAGTTATTATACGCAAATGGTGCTATCATTTATAGTCCTTGGTTCCCTGATGATGGAACATCAGATGTTGATCTCTGGGAACAAGTGGGCAGGATTTAAAGAGAAATCAGGCTCGGGGGAAACGAGTGCCTTTGTCATCTTTAACTATGTGGGCTCTTGTGCAACCTGCACTATGTCCGCTTCATATTGAGGCTCAAAAGCCTACAGAACGCGGAGGATTTACCACCGCCCCCTCCTCCTGAAGTAGAGCCTGTAAAGCCTGCAATACCTAAAGCCCTGATCCTCCGCCTCTAGTGTGGGATGGCTCATCAACTAGAGAAAATGGGGCTAACAGTCTGTTTACAAAAGGACTCCTTAATGCTTTGTCTGAAAATTACCATATGATGCCTTGGAACTGGCAGATTTTGGCTGAAACCACTCTGGACTGGGGTCAATATTTGCTATGGAGAGCAGAATATGATGAGATCTGTGAACAACAGGCTGCTTGTGCGTGTTCCCTGGCGACCCCACCTGGGAGCCCTCTGGGCCTCATCTGGCTGTAAGCCGCAGCCAATGTAAAACGCCTGCAAGATCCATGAAAAGAACTGATTTATTAAGTCTTGTCTGTATGTTATGCACACCTGTAAATATCATATATGAGTGTCTGTTGATTTGTCTTTGTTGTTTGGTTTAATTTGTTTCTGTCTGTAATGTATGTTATGTAAGATTTCATGTTATTAGTCTACTCAGAAAGAAAAAATATGGAAAATAATCATTTAAACCCCCCAAGTCTTTTTCCTAGGATGATTAGACCTGTAGAAGTTCCCTCCAGCAGGCTGCAGAACTAGCAGTGTGGGGGCCACTCCTATTTTTGTAAAAAAAAAAAAAAAAAGGTATATGATAAAGCTTTTTCAGTGGTAATTATATATGCCTAAACATAGTTTTCCAAAGTGTTTCGTAACTTAAAACTTTGGAGTTTGCTGGATTAAATAGTAAAAATTATTAAATATCTAGGTATTTTGAAATAACAGGATACTGAAATATTAATTAATCTGAGTTTGCCTCATATGAAAAACTAGAGGATGGATTTGAATCTGTTAATGAATGTCTTGTATTTTACTTGAAATATCTCTTAAAATGTGAATGTATTGCTAATCTGAGGAGTGTTAATTACTTACATGCCACCTAAAAATTAAGGTTTCTAAGGAAGGGTTAAGAATTCTAATTAGAAAGAAATTATGGTTTTGATGTCATGGAAAGCATGAAGCATAGAGATGCATTTTGAAGGAAAAAGAATGTGTATTCTAGAGCTAGTTATTTCTGAAAGTTGTAAGGTTTCTGAAGAAATATTTGTGAAAGTTGTGGAATTTTGTGAAGAGAAATGTTGAAAGGAAATGGTATAAATGACACAGGCCAGAAAGCCAGGACAAGTAGAAAAGGGAAACTGAGATGGTTAATTTGGAGCCATCTAGTAAATCCTATCCTCCCTAAACCAAGGACACTTAAGAGTAAATGATTTGCATTTTGCCTCCATAACTATAAGGTCTAAACCAGTGGTTCTCAACCTGTGGGTCGCGACCCCTTTGGCGGTCGAACGACCCTTTCACAGGGGTTGCCTAAGACCATCCTGCATATCAGATATTTACATTACGATTCATAACAGTAGCAACATTACAGTTATGAAGTAGCAACGAAAATAATTTTATGGTTGGTCACAACATGAGGAACTGTATTTAAAGGGCCAGAAGGTTGAGAACCACTGGTCTAAACATATGGTAAATAGCTTATATCATGTACTCAGGGAGACTGATAGCAAAAATTCAATTAGTGTCATTTGCTGACCACACCCAAGTAGAGAATAAACCTTATTTTGGTTAGTCCTTTCCTAATCCTATAAACTATTAAAATGGTTATATTTCATATTAATCAGGTATTTTTTTTACAAAAAGGCCATCTTTTAATGGTGGGAACTGAAGTTTTCTAGCCTATGTTTGTATCTATCTTTTGGCAAAATAAATTTGACAGTCCTTCCAGGGTTTAAATTTAAGAAACTTTTTCTTCACCTAGAATTGGCTTTAGATCATTCTAATAGACTCTGAAATGCCTCAAGTATTTGTTTTCTCTCTCATGAAGGAAAATTTTCTGCTTAAGGTACATGGGAAGCTCTGTCAAATAATAACTATATTATGCATTCATTTATAGCTCTAATTGTTATTCTGGAATACTGTGTTTTGCAGAAAGGACAAGATTCCATGTCATTTGCAAGTATTGCTGATTCTTAAACTTTTTGTTTTTCAGATATAAGGAAGCATTTTTAACACAAATTTAGTAAATTATATATTTCTCTCCCTACCTGTCTCTCCAGAATGTGGCAATTCTTAGTAAGTGGCAATACATTTCTTTGCATTTATTCAATAAGACCTGTTTCCAATTGTAGCTACCCTTAATTTTTAAAATCGGAATGATCATTTGTAATCCTCAGTAACCCCATCTCAGAAACCACAAGTCTTGTGCAAGATGTGGACACTAATAACTGGATGGGACCCAATGAATTAACTTGGGGGGAGGGATATGCCTATGCTTCTACCCCCACTAGGGCCGCTGTAGATTCCATCTTGTCAGATTGAACCCTATCATGGCATGGTACAGGACCAATCCTCTTCCAGAAATGAAGAACTTGGGCCTGGGGACTCCGCAGCACCTAACATTGTGCCTTCCCCAGACCCAGACAGCCCCGGGAATAACCTGGGGAATGATGAAGAAGCTGATAGCAGAGGCTGAGCAATTATTGGAGCGTACTCACACTCTACGCATTCCAGATAACTAACCATTGCTCTTTTTGTTTTTCTTATAGTCTGTAAAATCAGAACTCCAGCAGTAAATGTGCTTTGTGGACCCGGACATTCCAAAGCAGAAAGTTCACCACCTCCCTCTGTCTTCTACTTTCAGCAAAATGAAAAAGGGGGAGATGTGGGGATCACAAGAGACTTGGTTGAAAGTTGTAAGGAGGACTTTCTGATAAAAGGGAAGTGCGTGGAAGGCCGCCTGACCTGTTTACCAGAATTCCAACTTAGGGGAGTGTTGAAGGCAGCGCCCCTAATTATTCCTTGACCTTTTCAAACAAGTCTGTGCATGTGTAGACCCCCGGGTTTTTACTGGAATCCTTATGCTTAATCCTGAATGCCCTTGCCTAGAGGACAATGTAAACCTCCCAAGATTACTCACCCTACTGATTGTATCTAAAAATAAAAATTCTGATAAAGGCCTAACAAGGCAGGCAATAGAGGCGCCTCTGGCCACTAGAGCAAGGGGCCCCTTAGCCCTCTCTTGCACAGTCAAACTATCTGAGTAATCTGTTCATCCGTCTTTCAGGGGCTGCTTTTCAGCCCTGGCAGGGTGTTACTTCTCAGATTAGGTTACACATAAAATTTGACTTCCACCTTCCTCTCCCAGACCTCCAAGCCCTCTGAATCCTCCCTCACTCTGGAGAAGCAATCCTTCCTGCTAGCCTTGTTCAGAGGCCCTGTGGTTAGACACTGATATCTCTGAGCAACAGCCTGTGCAGACCTGAAGCCCAACAACAGCCACCTGAGTGGGTTTAGAAGTGGGTTCATCCCTACTGGAGTCCTGAGATGACCCAGCCATGGCCAACACCGTGTTTGCAGCCTCCTAAGAGACTCCTGGCCAGAGGATCTCGCTATGCCACACCTGGACTCTTGACCTACAGAAACTGTGAGGTAATAAATGTTTGTGGTTTTAAGTGCTAAGTTTTGCTTTGTTACACAGCAATAGATAATTAATACATTGGACTTTTATAAAGTCAAGTATCTTATAGAAGAACATATGTTAAGTTGAAAGAAAATTAGATGTTATAGGTCTAGAGCTCAGAGAAGTCTAGACTAAAGGTACAGACTTGACATTCATTGGCACTTAAAAAGAATGTAGTAAAGAAGGAAAGATTATTGAACAAGTCTTGACGATCTCCATAATTTACTGGCCAAGTAGAGATGAATGAGTTTGCAAAGGAGATATAAAAGGAACAGCTGGAGAGGTAGAAAGAAAGCCAGGAGAAAAAAGTAGGGAATGGTCACATAGGAGAAATACTGGAATACTGGTGTCAGTATGAGAGTAATCCACAATTCCAGCAAAAGCTGATGGTAAGACAGAAAGGCAGAATGATGTGGATTGAGGTTGGGATATACAGAAATCAAGACAGAAAATATAGACAGCGCTCTCTGGAGTTTGACCTGTGTAGGTGGGAAGAGAGATTAGGTAATAACTTGAAGTTGATTATTATTGTTATTTTTTTTTAATGAGAGAAATGTGAAATGTATAAATACAACTGGAAAGGTTCAGGTGAGAAAAAGATTGAATATACAACTAGGAAAACAGAAATGGTAAACAAGTGTGAGGTTCCTGGAAGGCAGAAGGAGATTCTAAGTAAATGGGAGGTGGGGCAGCTCTGTTACTAGAACTGGAGGGAAGGACCCACAGAACAGGTGCAGAAATACTCAGAGGGTTAACAGTGTTCCTATGTGAGAGCTGCTTTTTTTTCTCTAACAATCTAAGAAGAGACCTTAGAGTCTGTGGAAAGGAGAAAGATTTCCACAGACACTGTGGAAAATAGGAAAATGAGAAACAGAACTGCAGTGCTTTGTATAGTGTGAGGACCTGTTTGAATTTAATGGCCTTGAACTTATACAGGAATTAGTCTGCCTCATTAGGTAATGATCAGGTGTTTGGATGTAGGCACAGTGAAATAGATAGTTGGGTTCATCCAAGTAAAGAGCTTAGACAAATGGAGGCAACAGAGGGACAAGAGAGTCTCAGAGAATAAAGATGGGAGTAGAGAAATGTAGGGCCAGAAGAGAGTATAGAAATACTGCTCATGAAATCCATGCTGAATAGAAAGGGAAAGGTTGATAAATAAGGACATAGCAGAGGACAGGCAGGACAATGATCCTTCCCCTGTTAGAAGGGGAGGTCACAGGCAAGCAGAGGAGTACTTCAATTAGTAACTCAGGAGGAGTACCATTATAGGTAGTGACAATATCCAGGGAATGTAAATGGAAGTGAATGACTGAAATGGAGAGAAAAACCTCTGAACATGAAAAAAAGGTGAGCACACAAGTGGCCATGATGTTGGACAGGCAACCTGCCTGGAGTCATCCAGATTGATCAAAGCTTGGGTATAGTGGGCAAGCAACTGGCTTGCCCTATGGAGCAGTGAGCTTTTTGCCATTGTCAATGTACACAATGAAAGAGATGACTCCCCGGTAGATGACAGCAGCAACAGGGGATAGAGCAGAATATCTAAATGGCCTGAGTGCAAAGAAGTAGGATCTTAAGATCAACCAAAGCACGTGTATGCATGCATATAAGCCTAACCAATGGACACAGACACCAGGGGGATGAGGGCATGAGTAGGGGGGGCGGGGTAGGAGGGCAATGGGGGGATAAGGATACATATGTAATACCTTAATCAATAAGGAAAAAAAAGAAGTAGGATCTTAGACAAAACAGTGGAAATATAATGTGGGGGAGTAGAGAGACACCGTGGCAGACAGTGTTGTTCTCTGCCTGATATTTTTACTCTTTTCTTTTTAAAAAAATATATATTATTGATTTTTCACAGAGAGTAAGGGAGAGGGATAGAGAGTTAGAAACATCGATGAGAGAGAAATATCAATCAGCTGCCTCTTACACACCTCCCACTGGGGATGTGCCCGCAACCAAGGTACATGCCCTTAACTGGAATCGAACCTGGGACTCTTCAGTCCACAGGCTGACGCTCTATCCACTGAGCAAAACCGGTTAGGGCTATTCTTTTCTTTCTTACTAACAAAATTCTGATTTTTTTCTAGTCTGCAATATGCCAGCTAAGTATACTTACCTTCTGAGATCTCCTTTTATTAGGGAGTGGCCATGTGGCATACATCTAGCCAATGAAACATCAGCTTAATTTATCAGGGAATTTGAGAATGTTTTTGCTTTTCTGATGCACTCATTACCCTTTCTTGCCTGGAATCCAGACATGATGGCTGGGCTGCAATGGCCATATTGTGACCTAGAGGTTATAAACATGAGGAAAAGGCAAAGATAATCACAGAGATGTGAGTCTTCATTTTGACTGGCCACCAAACCAGTTCCAGCAGCCATCTATACCCAGATTTCTGATTATATGAAATGAATCCTACCTATTTTCTATTACTTATAATTAATTGTATCCCCCATAGAAATATCAACTCACCTTGTTGTTCTGAAATACAAGGTATATGAGAAAGTAGTTACCACATGAGAGAGTTGCAGTAGTTATGGCAAAAGGATTCCAGGGCCAGAGTGGAAATGAATATGGAGGAGAGGAGGGTGGAAGGCTGAGGCAGAAGGATGCAAAGAGCTTCATGAGAATAACTGTGGAAGGGAATCAAATGACAGAATGGGCATGAAGGTAGAGGTTACACTTTGGATGTTGGCCAACACAAACAGCACTGGGAGGCATGATGGATTTGATCTCCAAGTCTCTGAGGACAGAAACCTATGTTACCTTCCCAGAGGGATTACCAGGTTGCATGAGTGGGGCCATCATCTTTCCACATCCTCAGTTAGGCAAGAAAAGAGAAATGTCATCCTTTTGGCTTCTCTGGAGAATCAAGATGCAGGTTTAAAGCTACATAATGAAACCTGACAATGTCTTTGGATTCCCTTCTTATCTCTCCATGGGCAGGATTAGAAGCTGGGGAGGGGTAGGACCTGTGGGCCATAGGGCATGCCAAGGCAGAGTCAGGGAGGCGGCGTTTGCCTTCTCCTCTGATAATTGGCCCACAAGGTTTGCTATCTACCTCAGGAGGCTGGTTTTCCCCTCCCAGAGCCCTCACAGTCCCAAAGAAGAGTGACAGCATGTGGCTGATAGATCATCCATGTTGCCATAGCAACAGGCTTGCCCCTGAAGCCATGGGTTCATGACAAAATAATCAGGCCTCTTTTAAAGGTTGCTGATGGGGGTTTGAGTAGGATGCAAACCAGATGAGTGGACATGAAGGCCTGGAGCCAAGAATACTCAGCGTAAGAATTTTATCCCAAATGATCAAAAGCCTAAAGAATCTGAGAATAAGTACCACCTAAGTCCAACAAGGAGCCAGAAGTTAAGAACAGAAGAGGAAGAATTCAGTCATCTAGTCTAAGGGATTCCTGTGCTAGATTTGGGGGAAGGTGGAGGGGATGAGTAAGGGAAGAAGCTAAAGGATTGAGTGTCTGTGATTCCTTTCATTGGCTGGTAGCTACATGGTACAGTGGCTGAGCTACGTTAATATTCAGGGACTCTGGGAGGACACTGGCTACCCCCACCCTCTTCAGCCATGCATAGCTTGCCTTTCAGCCTCTCTGCAGACTACATACCCATTTTTGCTCTGAGTTAATAAAAATCAATTCAGATGGTGTTAGGACTAAGCCGTCTTCACCTTCTGCCTCCATCCTTTACCTGGACGGAGTTCTTAGCCTCTCTCTATGGGCCCATAAAACTGCAGATACCACCCAAGGTATGTGGCCAGACTCTACTACCCAACTGGTTGGTAGTTTGTGCTGTACTTCTCTGCTAGGACTAGAATTACAGCTCTCTGGGCTGAGACCTAGTGGTATATAAGCTCCATAAGGGAAGGGTCTTTGGGAGTTTATCATGTATTCCTAACATGTAGCACAGAGTCTGTCTCATAGTGGGATCTTAATAAGTATGAATGAATGGGCCACTGACAACCTTCCCAGCCCTCGCCCACACTTCAGGTTACTGCACTCCTCTGTAGACATCTGCCATCGACATGGTCCTCCTTCTTCCAGGATGGACCCTATTAGAACCAAGAGCTTCCACCACTTGTCATTGACACCACTGCTTACCAGGGATTCCTGGTATTATTCACCCAAGTGGACCTTCAGACACCAGTGCCTGCTTGGACTAGGACAAGATTTCCAATATCCCTTTAGCCACTGCAGTGGTAACTTCTTTATCTCCACCTTGGTGACAGCAGCATTAGCACCCTGGCTCCTTCTCAGTCTCAGCCTACCTTCCCCCTCCCCCCATCAAATGAAGACCTGTCATCCTTCATGGCCAAGGCCCGTGGAGTCTATGAAAGCTGTGGCAATGTGGCAGATGGCCTTGCAGATCTCCCAGCTTCAATAGCCTAGTAGTAAAATTAGGATCATAATAATGATATTCCACTCTAATTCACAATAGAAGAAATGAGAAGTATCTCACCTTATACACTAAAATTGTATTATACATAATAAAATAGTATGTGTGTATGTTTTTACTGTCTTGTAGCGCTTACCACTTTTCACAGTTAGTTATGGATATGTTTCTGTTTTGCCAGTCTCTCCCTTTGGAATGTAAGTTCCATTAAGTCAGGGACTTTCTCCATTTTTTTTTTTTTTTTTTTTTTTTTGCTACCTAAATAGCAGGAGTCCAGTAACTATTGCATAGATGAGTAAATTGCCTATTCTCAGAGTGGCCCCCCGTGCACCTAGAAGCCCAGTTTTCTTGCTACTTGTGGAAGGCCCACTCTTCCCTGGCACCGTCTCTCTCCATGGGCGTGTGCATAACCATCACCTCTGACATCTTCCACCACTGCCAAGGCACTGCTGCTTCCTTTATTATCAAAATACCCAGTGCCATTTCCCACCCATATCTGCCCAAACCACACTGTACCAAAGCGGTCAGCTGGGCCCAAGCCTGAACCGCCATTGACCCTGATAACCCGGCAGTGCAGAATTTCGGGGCCTGGTCCCCACTGAAGAAGAGGCCATATCTTTACCCACATCCCAGAACAAGGCTGCCTTGAGCTTCCAGATAATTTTTGTGAAATTAACTCATTTTGATCTTGGCAGTCAGCCCCCTGGCCAAGGGATCCAGCATAACCCCTTCTCAGTGACAGGCGTGTGCATTGTCTTTCTCCCATCAGACTTGGATCCACTGAGGTCCCTTAATTTCTCCTTATCGTCCCTGGGAGGGTCTGCACCATCTGTCCCCAGAATGTCCTGCTGTGCCTGACTCCTCCTCTGGGCACAGTTAGAGCATCTGGAGTGACCTCATAAAGGAGTTTGTCTTTTGTTCTGGGGGTTGTAAGGTAGAAATGGGGGCTCTGGAACAGGAAGCTATCCAAGAGAAGCAATGCTTCAGGGACAGACATTTTGGTCAATGTAATTCATTCCCCAAACAAACGTATGGAACAGGATTCCACATCCCTCCCACATCTCTGTGGGAGTCAATGGTTCTCTCTGAATATTTCTGGATATCTGTCATCTCATGACCCTTTGTGTTGGGTGTTGTCATATGACCAGTTGTGGCCAATGAATTGTGGTGAGAATAACAAGTTCCACTTAAATTTGATTGCAGATGTGAGACACTTCAGGGCTCTCTTTCCTTCTTTTATGATGAGTGAACCACACAGCAAGGGGACACAGTGCTGGTGGGGGTGGGGTGGGATCACACTGGGACCATCACCTTAACCATCACCACTCCCAGCAGCCCTGCCATGGTGACCACTCCATCAGCTGGACCTGTAATGCCCAGAGGAAATAAAGCCCTTACCACTGTCCCATGAATGACGAGGACAGTGGATAAGGTAGAAATCTAGCTTTAGTCCACTGAGGTTGGGGTTGTTGTCACAGTTCAAGCCAGCCTATCCTGACCAATGTGCCCTTCCTCCTTTCTTCTCTGTTTTTCTTAACAAGTAATTGATAACTTCCAGGGACCCTGAAACCTTCCTTGCCAAGCCTAAGGCTCCTCCAGCTGCCTCCCCATCCTCCCACAGTTTCTCTGACTCCTGAGTCAGGGGGTTGTTAGCTTTGGGGCAGGCACCAACTTTTCTTGCAGGACCCTAGTATCAAAGTGGGAGGTTTGGAGGCCTTGGGAAATGACCTGAGTGCCAGCTTGTCCCCGCTTCTCTCCCCAAGGACAGGACAGCCACCAGACGCAGAGCCACAGGCTCCCACAGGCGGTCACCGGCTCCCACTCCCATGTCAGGTCAAATTCCCTCAGTAAATCACTTACAAGCTAGCACTCTTTATGCTTCCAATTCTCTGATGAACCCTAACTGGTGAACACAGATACCAGCAAAAGACTGGTTAATTCTCCCCTCCCATTTCTATTGTTTGCCCAACTTCCTCAGAATAATGGCACGGGGTTGGGAATAATTAGCAAGCAGGCCAGGTACTCCTGGGCCCTCATCCAAATTTACTGAAATACCCTTACACAAGAATAAAAAAGAATTATGAAAGTCCTTAAAGTGGGTGAAATGTGTTATGTTAAGTCAGCACCCACAGGATACACAAGGTCCAAATCATGGTGTTAACACTTAACAAAACAAGGACAATAAGGAGCATAGAAGCCAATCAGAGAGACAAGAAATTGATCTGCTCTGAACATGTGATTCACCCTTCATTTATTAAACACTTAATATGTTAGGAAGTCTGCTATTAAATGAGGTGGCAAAATTAGCATCAGTGACCAGTTTGACCAGTAAAATCCCCTCCAATAGCTTTCGTGTCCCTTGAAATGTTCCCACATTGTGTGTGTGTGTGTGTGTGTGTGTGTGTGTATGTGTATCTTGTTAATCCTCACCCAAGGATATTTTTCCATTGATTTTTAGAAAGAGTGGAAGGGAGGGGAGATTCCAGGGCCAGGGATTGAGCCTGCAACTGAGGTACGTGCCCTTGACTGGAATTGAACTCAGGACCCTTCATTCTGCAGGCCTATTCACTGACCCAAACCAGCTAGGGTTGTTCCTATAATGTTTTGAGCTTGTCCTTATTTTCTAGCACAATAAGATGATCCAGACTCACCTTGTATCTTATTGTTTCAGCCTAGAATCAGCCAGGTTTTCAAGAATCCCTGGCTTCTTTTAGCATAGTGACATTTAAAAACCAAGATCTGGCCACTGGGTTGCTTATTGCTGTCGGGGTTTTATTTCTTCTGACTTTCTGTCTTTCCATCTACCTTTATATCTGTCTATCTAGATTACTCTAACTCCAGTGCAACAAATATCTCGGTACTCATTTTAGCCTCCTCCCATTTCATTTTGTATCTATCTTCTCCTACAGTGAGAAGCCTGGCTCCTAACACCCCAATGTATATATTTGTTTGCTTAATTTTACAATCCACCAAAATAGTTTCAAAATTACTATAATTATGGCCTACAAAAGAACCTGTTAAGCAGATTTTAATATTTCTGTTTTGGAATTTTTTTTTCAACTGAGAGTATTTAGATAAAGTATTGGTCCAAATATTACTTTTATTACTTATTTTCTTTTTCTTTCATGTGGTCATGCTATTAATTTAAAATATGGTTCATTGGTTTCTGCTTGCATTCAATTTTCTTTTTTCTTATCCTTGTTGGTTTATTTCATTTTTGAATGTGTAAAACATTAACAAAGTTTTAAAGTCAAAACTATATGCAGAGAAGTGTTGATTCCTCCTCTATTCATTTTATTTCCAACCCATCATCGCTAGGCAACCAATATTATTAATTTGTTTTCTCCTTCCTATGTTTTTGTGTGTTTTTTAAGAAATGAGAAACTTTCTTACTCACATGACATTCTACATATACTCTTTTTTTAAAAAAATTGACTTGTAGAGAGAGAGAGAGATGCAAAAGTAAAACATTGATCAGCTGCCTCCTGCACCCTCCACAGGGATCAAGCCCTGACTGGGAATCGAATCAGCAACCCTTCAGCACACAGGATGACGCCCAAGTGAGCCACACCAGCCAGGGCTTTATACTGGTATATGCTTTTGTGCTTTTTTCACTCAATAATCATATTCTGAAAGTCACCCCAAATAGTTCACGGAGATCTCTGTTTTGATAGCTGCAAAGCCCTTACCTAAATAAATGGGCATGGTTGTGTGCCAATAAAATCCTATTTACAAGAGTTGGTGAGTTGGATTTAGCCAGCAGGCCATGGTTTCTCAACCACTGCTCTAAAGAATGCCCTGTGGCTGAAGTAGAGAACCCAAGATAGGACAAAATTGGAAGGGAGGAATCCTTCCAGTAAAGTTAAAACTATTTGGAGAAGGCATGGTTGCAGCCTCCTAGATGGCGGAGAGTTTGCTGGCTTTCCTAGGCCAAAGTTTTCCACAGTTGCCAGGCAAGCAGGAAACAACCCTCTGACACATAGGCACAGAATTGGTCAGGGCCCCCCCTGGAACACTTGGTATCCCCACCAGGAGGTCCACAGCAAGCTGGTCATGAGGCTTGGGCTGGGGCTGGAACTCTCTAAGGGACCAGGCACTCCAACACCACTTGGTTTCATCATCACCTTCACTTCCACCCTCATTATCCCCATTGCATACCATAATGGACGCTGTGGCAAGGAGCAAGAGCAAACCCCAGCACCTCAGAACCACAATAGCCCCCATCCTTCTGCAATGTTCCTCCTGCGCCCTCTACTGACAAAGCTAAACATTGTGCTGTCTGTTATGGAGAAATGCTTCGAGTCCTGTTATCACAGAGCTGGTATTAAAGAGTAAGACTGAAGTTGAGAGGCTCCTACAGTAAACTCTTAAAAACTGGATTTATGAGTCAAAGGGTAAGTAAATAATTTGCTAGTTTATGAAAAGTGTATTCCCATAGGGGTTTATCATTCTGCATTTCCACCAACAATATATGAGAGTACCATCACTGTACCACCTCATCAATAAACTGTTGCCATACTTTTTGTTTTTTCAATCTATATTAATAAAGAGCTACTATGCTAATGGTCGATACGCCCTAACGGTAATGACCAGGTCATTAGCGTATTAGCCGGGCATTGCTCTGGAGACGGGGCGGAAGTGGGGAGGGCCTAGAGGAGGCGGGACTGTCCTTAGCCACCCACTGCTGGCACTCTGAGTGCCCCGGGCCACCTGCCAGGGGACCGAGCACAGCGCAGGCTTCCGCTCTCCTCCGGGGGCGCCATGACAGGGCGGAGCTGCCGTGTTGCTCCGGAGATGGGGTGGAAGCGGGAGGCGCCCAGAGAAGGCGGGGCCAGCCCGCGGCCTCTGGAGGGACTGAGGGTGGGGCTTGAAGCGGCCAGAGAAGGCCAGAGGGCTTGGGGGCTGGGCCAGGCCCTCTGCTCTGCGTGGACGTTCGGTGTCAAGGCGGGGCGGCAGGTGGGTGGGCCGCGCACCCCGATTCCCAATCGGGAGCTGGGCACCTGGTATAATTATAAAATCTTATCTCATTGTTGTTTTAAATTACATTTCTTTACTATTAGGAAATCTGACTGTCTTTTCATAGGCTAAGAGTTATTTTTATCTTTTTGGTTGTTGTAAATTGTCCATTTTTCTGTAGGACAACAAAACAAGCTCTTAAACAGCTTAGAGCAGGAAAAAGATCAGCTCAGCTACAACTGAACTTACTTGTGAAGAAACAGTTTTGTAAAGTTTTTTGTTGTTGTTTTCCCTCAAATTACAGACCAAAGTTTAAACAAATTCAGTTTATCTCAATGTTCACTAAGTTCTCTGTGTGGGTCTGGGCACCAGAGGTAGAGTAAGACATGGTCCTTGCTCTTAAGGATCTTACATCTTGATGGAAAAATAGATGTATGAAATTAGGAGACAGTAGAACATAGCAATTAAAATATGGGTTAGGTTCAAATTCTGATATTGAATTACAATAATTAGCTGTGTAATATTTGGTGGGTCACTTCTATCTTTATGCCTCAATTTCTTAAGATGTAAATAATAATATGCATCTCATAGAGTTATTATAATAGCTAAATGAGTTATTATATGAAAACAGTACACTTCCTGGTACATAATAAACACATACTAACTAATTATTAGTAATAATAAATGAAAACGATTATACTAGTAGTGACAAAAGTGATAGAGGAATTTACATTGCAATGATAACTTATAAAAGCTCATTAAATTATAGTTGAATTTTAAAGTGTATGATGAACTGGATCTAAGATGGTAGTGGATTAGGTGGAAGTTATACTCACTTCCTCCCAGGACCAAACTGGAATTACAACTGAAATATAGAACAACCAACCGGAATAATCAATCAAAGATCAGCTGAACAGAAGTCTTATAGCTAAGGATTTACAGAAGAAGCCACATTGAGACTGGTAGGAAGGGCAGAGATGCCAATGGGCTGGCCCTGCTCCCACAGGTGGCAGCTGAGGTCACAGAGGGAAATCTCAGCAACCAAGGCTCCCTCTGAGAAGCAAAGGGTCTCAAACCCCATATTAGTCCCCCCAAACCAGAGCACCAGAGTGAGGAAAAGGTGCCCACATAACATGTGGCTGTGAAAAATCATCAGGGATTCTGCCCAACGGGGAGAGATGAAAGTCTGCTAGAGACACAGGCACCCTCTTAAAAGTCCAATGCACAAAATCTCGTTTGTAGCGACTCACCATGGGCTCCATCAGCAGAACAGAGAAGGCTCAAGTTGCGGAGGAGCAAATGGGGTTTGTGGCTCCCAGGAAAGAGCTGAAGGCACAGCCACCAGGGTCCCTGTGCTGAGTCCCTCTGTTATGCCGCAGAGTCCATCTTTCTGGATGGAACACCTTCCTTATTGCATCAGCCTGGAGGAATGCAATAACTCCACCCTTCAGACTTCTTGTTGCCCCACCCTGGGAAGTTCACAACCCGTGATAAAGTCAGCTGCCTGGGGCCCAGAGTTTAGAGTTCTGGGCAGGCTCAAGGGCTGAGTTTTGTGGCTCTGTAGTAGGGTCCATTACTCCCACCTTCCTGTGAGCCTAACCAGCATCTCTCTCTCGCGGGAGATCCACTAACCCCAACATCTGGATTCCTGGCAGCCCCACCCTGCCAAGCTGGGGCTTTCCAGAGGTCTGAGCAGAATATAGGACAGACTGAGTTGTGTGGCTCTAGGCCATTTTTACCTCACAAGCCTTACCAGTGTAGAGCCCTCCCTTCACACGGCCAAATCCTGTTCTGTTTGGATCTGATAAACTTGGCTGGCCTCACACTGACAATTATCTGAGACTCCACCCCATCACAAAGGTCTGTGGGCACTGCATGGATGGCAGCTAGACCTGATACATCTTGGGACTTTTGCTGAAAGCCCTCAGACCCAGCACTAGCACCAAGTTTGAACCTGTACCAGTCTGGTGAATACCACTTGCCCCTATCTGGTGATGCACTAAGAACCTACCTCATACAACTCAAGTACCACCAGAGGCTCTGTCAGCGACTGAACCTAACAGGCAGCTGGCAGGCAGATCTCAGGTTTCCTTGGGCCTTTGGCTGACCTGACTCCGGGTTGGGTGCTGGTGGACAGCTTGGTACTCTCCACAAACACACAGGCCCAGCAGAGGCAACCACAAACTATGTATCACTTTGTAGCTCCTAACAGGTTGCCCAGGGCTAGTCACAGACAGCATCTGACATTGACCTGCAGCAGAGACCCCAGAACAACACACCCAATGGCTGAGCTTTAAACAGAGCAGGATCTAATTAGCTTCACCAGGGATATCTTGGCAGGCTCCAGACCCTGCTAAGGTGAATTAGGCTTTGTGTGGTCAGCACCTGCACAGCAGCTCATACACTGTGGTTGGGGTTGAATCTTACAGTCAGACAGCCTGAAGGTCAACCTCATGCATGAACAGACCAATAGCAATCAAGACATAATTACAAGCCCGTCTCGAGAGGCTCAGTGGTTCAGCATTGACCTATGAACGAGGAGGTCACAGTTTGATTCCTGGTCAGGGCCCATGGCCGGGTTTCAGGCTTGATCCCCAGTAGAGGGTATGCAGAAGGCAGCTGTTCAGTGATTCTTTCTCATCATAGATGTTTCTATCTCTTGCTTCCTTTCTCTCCCTCTCTCTGAAATCAATAAAAAACATATTTAAAAAAAAGACACAATGACAAGAGGAGGGCTCATATAATTCACACAAGGGACATTCCTGGAGCACCCAGCTCAGATGATCAAGGAGAATGTGCCACTGGGTCCCAAAGGACACCTTCTACATAAAGCCACCTTACCCGGACAGGGAGACATAGCACATCTACCTAATACTTAGAAACAAACACAAAGAGGCAGCCAAAGTGAGGATACAAAGAAATATGCTCCAAATGAAAGAACAGGAGAAATCTCCAGAAAAAGGAGCTAAATGAATTGGAGGCAAGTGATTTACTAGATATAGAGTTAAAAGAAATAGTATTAAGGATGCCCAATAAAATGTGAGAGAACTTCAATAAAGAGATAGCAAGCATAAAAAAGGACATAAAAGCCATATACCTGTCAGAAATGAAGAATACAATATGTGACAAACCCACAGCTAACATGATGCTCAATGGGGAAAAACTAAAGGCATTTCCCTTAAGAATAGGAATTAGCCCTGGCTGTTGTGCTTAGTGGTTAGAGCACCTGCCCACGTACTGAAGGGTTGTAGGTTCGATATCCGAGCAAGGACGTGTACCTGGGTTGCAGGTTTGATCCCCATCCCCCTGTCAGGCCACGTGTGGGATATGTCTCTTTCACATTGATGTTTCTTTCTCTCTCTCCCCCTCTCTCCCTCTCTTCTACTCTCTCTAAAAATCAATGGAAAAAATATCCTTGGGTGAGGATTAACAAAACAAAAAAATTGGTATAAGACAGGAATTTCACACTCATTCAATGTAGTCCTAGCCACAGCAATCAGGCAAAAAGAAGAAATAGAAGGCATCCAAATTGGAAAGGAACAAGTAAAACTGTCATTATTTGCAGACGACATGACACTGTATATAAAGAACCCTAAAGATGCCACCAAAAAACTATTAGAACTGATAAATGAATTCAGTAAAGTAGCAGGATACAAAATAACTATCCAGAAATCAGTTGCATTTTAACCAATAGTGAACTATCAGAAAGGGAAACCAAGCACACAATCCCATTTGCAATTGAATACAAAAAGTAAAATGACTCGGAATAAGTTTAACCAAGAATGTAAAAGACCTGTACTCAGAAAATTATAAGACCCTGAAGAAAGAAAATGAAGAAGATACAAATAGAATCATATACTGTGTTCATGGATAGGAAGAATTAACATCATTAAAATGTCCATATTACCTAAAGCAATCTATAGATTCAATGCAATTTCTAGCTAGATACCAATGGCATATTTCACAGAACTGGAAAAAATATTTCAAATATATATATGGAACCACAAAAGACCCTGAATAGCCACAACAATCTTGAGAAAGAACAAAGTTGGAGAGATCATGCTACCAGATATCAAACTATACTACAAGGCCATAGTAATCAGAACAGCATGGTACTGGCATAAAAACAGACATGTAAATCAATGGAACAGAATAGAGAGCCCAAAAATAAACCCACACCTTAATGGTTAATTAATATTTGATAAAGGAGGCAAGAAAATATAATGGGGTAAAGATAGTCTATTCAATAAATGGTGTTAGGTATATAGGACAGATCTGTGCAAAAACAAACAAACAAACAAACAAAAAACTAGACCACCTTCTTACACCATACACAAGAATAAACTAAAAATGGATTAAAGGTTTAAATGTAAGACTCGAAACCATAAAAATCCTAAAAGAAAACAGAGGCAGTAAAATCTTGGACATTTCTCTTAGCAATACATTTTCTGGTAAATTTCTTCAGGCAAGGTAAACAGAAGAAAAAATAAACAAATGGGACTACATCAAAGTAAAACATTTTTGCACAGCAAAGAAAACCTGCAACAAAATGGAAAGACAACTCACTGAATGGGGGAACATAGTCTCCAAAGGTACATTTAATAAGAATTAACATCCAAAATTTATAAAAAACTCAACCCTAAGAAAATAAACAATCAAATTAAAAAATGGACTAGGGTCCTAGCTGGTTTGGCTCAGTGGATAGAGCGTTGGCCTGCAGACTGGAGGGTCCTGGGTTCAATTCCAGGCAAGGGCACATGCTTGGGTTGCGGGCTCAATCCCCGGTAGGGGGCATGCAGGAGGCAGCTGATCAATGATTCTCTCTCATTATTGATGTTTCTATCTCTATCTCCCTCTCCCTTCCTCTCTGAAATCAAATACACACACACACACACACACACACACACACACACACACACACGGGACCTGAATAGAAACTTTTCTAAAGAGGACATATAGATGGCCAATAGACATATGAAAAAATACTCAATGTCACTAATCATCAGAGAAATGCAAATTAAAACCACAATGAGATATCACTTCACACCTGTCAGAATGGCTATCTATTATAATAAAAGTGTAATATGCTACTTAGACAGGACATCCTTCTGGAAGACCTTCCAGATGAAGCCAGGGCTGCGAGGGAAGCCCAGGTCCCGGGTGTCAGAGGGAAGCTAGTGCTGGCAGCTGGGGGAACTAAGGCCTACTCTTGCACAAATTTCATGCATTGGGCCTCTAGTCATCAATAAATCAACAAACAAGTGTTGGCCAGGATGTGAAGAAAAGGGAACCTTGTGCACTGTTGGTGGGAATGCAGATTGGTGCAGTCACTGTGGAGAACAGTATGGAGGTTCCTCAAAAAATTAAAAATGTAACTGCCTTATGATTCAGTGATGTCACTTCTGGGTATATATCCAAAAAACCTCAAAACACTAATTCAAAAGAATATATGCACCCTTATGTTCTTTGCAGCATTATTTACAATAGCCATGCCATGGAAGCAACCCAAGTAACCTTCAATAGATGAGTGGCCAAAAAAAAAAAAAAAAAAAAAGATACATATATGCAATGGAACTATTACTTGGCTATAAAAAGAATGAAATCTTATCATTTGCAGCAGCATGGATGGAGAGGGCATTATGTTAAGTGAAATAAGTCAGATAGAGAAGTACAAACACCATATGGGTTCACTTACATGTGGAATCTAAAGAACAATATATATGAGCAAACAAAACATAAAAAGACTCATAGATACAGAGAACAGATTGATGTTTGCCAGAGGGGAGTGGGGTTGGGGTCTGGGTGAAAAAGGTGAAGGGATTGAGAAGTACAAATTGGTAGTTACAAAATAGTCATGAGGATGTAAAGTGCAGCAGAGGAAATATAGTCAATAATGTAATGTTGTATGGGGCCAGTTTGGTACTGGAAATATCAGCGAGGAACACTTGGTAAAATAAATGATAGTTGAACCACCATGCTGTATACCAGAAACTAATACAAAATGCTATTGAATGTATAATTGAAAAAATTTAAAATTAATTTGAAAAAATCTTATCTGAAGAAATAAAAATAAAAGTATATTATGGCCAAATCATTAAAAATATTTAAACTATAAGCAGTACATTTGGTTTAATAAAAATCCATTAAAATTTTTATATAATTTTCTTAATGTTGATGAAATAAACTAAAGGCTTAAGTAAATAGGAAAATCACAAATAGAAAGAACAAATCTCCGAATCTGAATTTTTAAAAATGTATCTCTTTTTTTAAGAATATGTCTTTATTGATTTTTTTTTTTCTTTTTAGAGAGAGAGGAAGGCAGAGCGATAGAGAAACATCAATGAGAGAGGAACATCATTGATCGGCTGCCTCCTACACATCCCCCATTAGGGATCAAACCCACAACCCAAGCATGTGCCCTCACCAGGAATTGAACCAGTGACCTCTTGGGTCCTGGGTTGACGTTTGACTGCCGAGCCACACTGGCCAGTCTGAATTTTTAATTATATAAATAAATTATTAGCATAAAATGTAAGACTGTAGCATTCATATATTATTATGTTCCATTGTTGGTTTTAAAGACTTAATTTAAGTAAAAAGTTCGAGTTCAATTGATTGATATATTTACTAATTTTCTTTTAGTCTCTGTTCATTACCTAATTTGTACTGAGAAATAAAAGTTGAATTCAAAGCTCATGTCTAATTTAAATATAAAAATTAAATGCTTAAGTATATTTAATGAAGATACTCAATTCAGTATGATACAACAAACTCATTTCAACTAGTTCAAAAAAGTTAGCAGAAATGTTCCAGGAACTATGATCTGGAATGCCCCAAACATGCAGCTATGCACAGAGTTACCTCATCACAAATGTCCCAGCTATGTTGCAGGAAATTCATAAAATATAAAAAAGCAAGAAGAAGAAATTCAAATATAATCCTACCACTTAGACATAAATTTGGTTTGTACCATATAAAAAATTCAACAAATATTTATTGGCCTCCTACGATGGGGACAGGTCTAGTTTGAGGCACTGGGACTGGACTGCTTGTGCCTCAGGGAGGTGGAATCAGTCTCCTCCCTCCTGAGCGAGTGACGGCCCCTGCTCCCTGGGTGTGAGATATGGGCAATAAAATCTGCCCTCGAGTGTTGAGCTGTGCTACACATGAAATAGGTACATGTGTGACATTCCATGGACCTAGGTGACCATACACAGCACTATTTAAAATAGACTAAATTCTAAGAACACAGTGCAAATGTAACTTTTCCAATGGCTTTCATCTTTGTTGAGCAAGACAAGCTAAAGACCATGGAAATTTTGACAGCATTTAAAGTCCTGCCTTGCCTTAAAGAAACCTGGGAGTACAAACCAAACTCTCAAAAAATGAACAACTGGGTGATTATTCTTATTTAAAAAGTGATCTTCTTTACTAAAGCATTTGCTGCAATCACTTTTTAATTTTACTACAATAATTGAATGTGAGCTACTCTGAGGTTTTTTTTTTTTAATGTAGTTCCACAGTGCCTTAAACATTTCAATATAATTTACCATAAATTCATTTGAAGTATAAATTTTGAGAACATATTATCTGTATATACCAGTAAGTATTTCAAATTTTGGCTCTCACTTGTGTCTGTGGAGGAATCTAGCTCAATGACTTAGCTATGCTGTTTCTGCTAACATTAGTTCCACTAGAATACAAGTCAATAGATGGGGCTTCAAAACTTTGCTAAAATTGCATTGGTTTTCAGAATAGCAATAGTTGTATTAAGATTCATATCTTCCATAATAGCTTCTAATATTAAACTTTAAAGATCCTAAATTGATTGAGGTTTCTTGATGATTCTCAGATGGGTCTTTTCCTTGTCATCCTTTCTCCTGTGGCCCCATGTCATTATTGGCATCAAAACTACTTCAGGAACTTCTTAAAAAAGGAAAATATAAGAACTTACCAGTCTAAAATGTGTCACTTTGCAGGCTCATTCCACAAGGACATTTTCTTCTGGTATATATTTAATTAATTAAAGACATACTGCTCAGCGTTTGCCACTTTGACATATTCTGTTTAAGGATTGATTACATTTTCTAACATTTGTGAAGAATATTAATATTCAAGAAAGAATCACAAGGGACCATCTGGAGTTGGATGGGAAGCACGTATTCAATGAATGGTTCTCAGAATAACTGCCCAGTGGTTTTATATGCTGCTGCAGCAAGTAGAACCTTTCTGGAAAGCAATTTTGCATTCCATGATTTAATTTATTAATTCCATCTGGAAATTTGTAAGAAACAATTAAGAGATGCTTGTGTATGGATGCTTACTATGGCAATTGGCATAATGGTGAAAATTAAGAAAAAAAAATAAATACTACTCCATAGGAGATTGGTTAAATAAATATTACATCCATACTTATAAGATTGCTGGCTGCCCAATATCCATTCTCCTCTTATTTGTCATTAACAAGATCCTATATTATTGTGGCCAGCAATGTGCTTAGCTAAAAAAACTGTATTTCACAGCCTTCCTTGAAGATTATGGTGGCCAATAAGATATAAGTAGAAGTCCATGGGTGGGACTTGCAGCTGCCTAGATTGCTGCCTGGCCCCAACTGTCTTAATAACTGGCATAATAGCTTGAGTTCCAACAGCCGTTTGGAGACAATGAGAGAAAAGCCAGGAGAATCATAGCGACTGCAATTCTGATATCCTGGAACCACTGTAACAAAGCCATCAACTGCCAGGCTTCCAGATGTCTCATTACATAAGAAAAAAATAAACCGTTATGTTTATATTAGTCAAACTCTGTTCATAGGAGCTAAACACGATTCCTAATGGACACCCATAAAACATTGTGCAACCATTTACCATTATCTTTTTGGGAAATGGAATGTAATATTAGATGAGAAAGCCAGATTATAAAACTCTATATGTGGTATGTTCTATTTTGTTCTTAAATTATACATGTACATTATATAAGAATGAAAAAGATTAAAATGTTAGTAGTGGCTGTCTCACGGTTGTGGGTTATTTATTACTAAGACAATTTACACTTTTCTATACTTGCTAAATTTTCAACACTGAGATTTTTAAAAATGTTTTTAAATTTCCCTATGCACACACATGACTGGTGAGAGTACAAATTGGTTAAATCTACACTTTTTGGAAAGCAACAGGTGGATATGGATCAAAAGCTTTTACAGCGTCCATACTCTTTAACTCTCTATTTCCACTGTGACCTATCTCTCTTGGTAAAATGATATGAAACTCAGGTAAAGAACTATGTACAATGACTAGAGGCCCGGTGCACAAATTCATGCACAGGTGGGGTCCCTTGGCCTGGTGGGCAATTGGGGCCAATACAGACCGGCCGGCTGGGGGGAGGGACCACAGGAGTTTGGCCGGGGCAGGGGGGTGGGGGGGACTGCGGGGGTTGGCTGTTGGAGCACACTGACCACCAGGGGGCAGCTCCTGCATTGAGCATCTGTCCCCTGATGGTCAGTGTGCATCATAGCTACAGGCCAGTCGTCCGGTTGTCCAGTTGTAATGGTCGCTTAGGCTTTTATATATATAGATGTTTGCTACAATATTATTTTTGATACTGAGAAAATGAAAACACTATCCAATTTTAGGACATTTTCTAAATAAATAAATTAGGCTATACCCATCCTATATTATGAATATTTAGGAAGTGTGA
Source organism: Myotis nattereri (assembly GCF_964212035.1). Taxonomy (NCBI): domain Eukaryota; kingdom Metazoa; phylum Chordata; class Mammalia; order Chiroptera; family Vespertilionidae; genus Myotis; species Myotis nattereri. The sequence continues at coordinate 103,277,264 of NC_138077.1, forward strand.
TTAAAGTAAGAGAAAGAATATTCTGGAACTCGTTTTAGAGCTTTTTTTCCCCCCCCTCAATCCCCTCCTCCCCACCCACTGAAGCAATGATGGGCATCAATGGAATGGGGAGTTACCTTTTGATCTAGAAGGCATTTCTAACTACAACTAAAATTCGATTTTTATCTGAGTCTCCAGCAGAAAAATAGCTTTGTTCAGAAAGGCAGAAGATTTTTCTAAACTATATTTATGTGTTGAGAGCCAAGCCTGGAAAAGCAAGTTCTTCAGGTTATGCCTGTCTGAATGGCAGCAAGACCCTGAGATTGGCTGCCTAGGGGAAGGCACTATGTATTGGACAGAGATGCCTATGTTTACTCCTTCCTGCTTAGAGGAAGCAGCAGCTGCTTTTTGTGCTCTGCCCATATGCTCTAGACTCACTGGTATTTCAGTGGAGGCTGTGTGGAGGCTTCTATGCATGATGACAGCCCCATGCAAGCACCCACTTTTCACATCTCCATTTTTTCTGCAGCCAGGTGGGGAAGTGAGTTAGACACACTCAACTAAGGAGGAGAGAAGTCTGTGGATAAATGTCCCAGACTTCCATCCTTTGGAGAAACCATTCTGAGGGAATTCTACCCAGATCCCCAGAGGCTCCCAGTAGGACTGAGCCCCAGTCACCCACAGCAGCAACTGGCTCAATAACACCTCATTTTAGCTTTTCCTTCTCATTTCTGTCCTCTGTCTCTTTATATCACTTCCCAAATAAATAACCTGTATCTTTGGCTCTACTTCTAGGGCAAACCAACCAAGACAGATGGAGTGTGGGAGGAAAAAAAGAGAAAGAGAGGGGCCAAGTGTCATTTACCCAACTTTAGGAACCCAAGAACATTGAGTAGTAACCCATTTTTCCCTAGTATATTTGACAAACATTTTTAAAAAAACAACAACACATTAAGTAGAACACAAATATATCAGAGTGCATAGCATGTAGTAGATAGAGAGCTTAGCATAGGGATCTAAGGCCAAGTCCTATGCTAAGCTCTCTATCTACTAGGCCTGCATTTTATTATTTTTTTGAAAATATATTTTTATTGATTTCAGAGAGGAAGGGAGATGGAGAGAGGGATAGAAACATCAATGATGAGAGAGAATTATTGATGGGCTACCTCCTGCACACCCCCTACTGGGGAATGAGCCCACAACCCAGGCATGTGCCCTTGACTGGAATTGAACCCGGGACCTTTCAGTCTGTAGGCTGGCGCTCTATCCACTGGGCTAAACCAGCTAGGACTGCATTTTAGTCTTGCTATAGGCAATGAAACAAATACTGTCATCCTTATATGACAGAGGAGGAAATGCTTAGTATTAATAATATCTAGTTGTCATTGAGAAATAACTATGTACCAAAATAATGCTGAAAGCTTTACATATATAATCTCATTTAATTTTCACAACAACCCTATAAAGGAAGCACATCTGTTTTCTCATTTTACAGATGAAAAAAGTGAGGCTTTAGAGAGGCTACTTGTGAGAAAAGAATGAACACAGCAGGTTTAGTTGCTAACTCCTTGCTGTCTTCAAGGGAACCATGATTGACCTTTGGCCACCCCAGGGAATGTGCCCCTTAGAGAGTTTTTTGTGTTAGTAATTAATGATTTTGTTATATACACCTGGAGCAATGGGCCATGTCCTGCTGGCTTGTCAGGTTCCTTTGCACTAACATTAAGACTGCCAATGTGCACTTGGTTTTAGTGTTGGGCCCAGAGTTTTGATTGTCATGGCAGATTTTGAAGCAGAATGTGCCTATGCTACTAGCCCCCACAAAAAGGCCTTGAACCTTAGAAATCAAAGAGTCTTCCCTGGGCAGAGACATTTCATACATCCCCCAGTGCTTCTCTGTCAGAGAAAAAGGACATCCTGTGTGGCCTCAGATGAGGAAGAACTCCGGAAGCTTATGCCTGAACTCTGGACTTTGAAGATGCACATCTTTTTTTCGGATGCTTTTGTTCTGTATCCTTTGCTACTAAAAACTCTACTGCAAATTGCTATTGTATCTTGTAAGTTTTCACTGAGTAAAACACTAACCAAGACCCTGCAACTAGAAGGTTATAGAGACAGAATTTTAGCCCAGGCAGCCTCACTCTTAGACTTGATCTCCTAACCATCACGTTCCATCACTATATAGTTAGCATATGGTAAGTACTACACTCAAAACTGGTGCCACTATTATTATAATAACTGCACTTCTTTTGTTTTCTAAATCTTTTTTGAGGAACACACATTATTTGATAATCAAAGGGAGAAAAATCTTGGAAATGTCCATTGTTAAGTGAGAGGAAGAAGAGTCAGAAGGGAAATTGACTACAAGGAACTTAAGGTGGTACAATATAACAAAGTGAAGGAGCAGTAAAGTTAAGTGTAAGGTAGTTTTACAAGAGAAAATCTTATCAATCTTGGAGCAGGCAAAGATTTATTAGCATACACAAAATACAAATTATAAAAGGTAAATCTGGCCTCATCAACATTAAAAACTTTGCTGTCTTAAGACATTAAGTAATTGTAAAGGCAACTCACACATTGGACAAAAATGTTTATAATATTAATATCTGATAGAGTCATGAAATCAAGTATACATAAAGAATTACCACAAAATAATAAAAAGAAAATATTAAACGTGGATAAAATATTTGAATAAATACGTCACAAAAGAACATGTAAGGATCCCAAATGGCGGCAGACTAGGTGGATGTTACACTCACTTCCTCCCAGGACCAAAATGAAATTACAACTGAAATATAGAGGAATCAACCCAAATAACCAACTGAAGACCAGCTGATCAGGAGTCTTATAACCAAGGATTTACAGAAGAAGTCTCATCGAGACTGGCGGGAAGGGAAGAGATGCCAAAATGTCTGGCCCTGCTGTGACTGAGATTCCAGAGCGATAACGCAGCTGCAAAGTTTCCTCTGTGAAGCATGAGGTCTCAACCCCAAACCGGGTGTTCCAGCCATGGCACCAGAGCCAGGAAGCGCACCCATATAATATCTGACTGTGAAAATCAGCGGGGAGTCTGTCCTCCAGGAGAGAAAAGAGTCTGCTAGAGACACAGATGCAATCTTAAAGGACCAATGCACAAAATCTTGGAACCACTCACCCTGGGCTCCAGCTGAGAAAAGAGCAGGGTGGACTAGATTAGCAGGAGAGGCTGAGGTTTGTGGCTCTGCGATGAAAGCTGAAGAAATAACAACTAAGACTCCTTTGCTAAGTCACTCTTTCACACCACAGATGACATTTTTCTTGGGTGGGGCATGCTCCTCCTTATGGAATCAGCTTGGGGGAATGCAATAGTCACACCCTCTGGGCTCCCTGTTGACGTCACCTGCTGGATTCCTCCTGGCTCCGCCCTGCCATGGTCTGAACAGAATCTGGGACAAACTGAGCTGTGTAGCTCCAGAGAGGGGGCCACTCCCCTCTCCTTCCCCCAAGCCCTCAAGGGAGATCCACTAGCCCCATCCTACTGAGATCTGGCTACTGGCAGAATCTGGGACTAACTGAGTTGTGTGGCTCTAGGACTGGGGCCATTTTTCCTTTGAATGCTCAACCAGTGCAGAGCCCTCCCTTCACACAGCCAAATCTTAGACTGTTTGTGCCTGGTAAACTCTGCTGGCCTCACCCTGATAATGCCTTGAAACCCTGCCCCCACCATAAAGTTGTGCAAGCACCTAGTGAGTGGCAGCTAGATTTGGTATACCCTGAAACTGATACTGAGTGGCCTCAAACCCAGCACTGTCACCAAGTTTGAACCTGCATCAGTCTGGTATCTACCACTATACTCGCATCTACCTGGACTCATTGAGAACCTATCGTATGCAACTTGAATACCTCCAGAGGCTCTCAGTGACTGACTTTAACAGGCAGAGGTAGACAGTTGTCAGGCAGAGGTAGACAGATGCAGATTTCAAAGTGCCTTAGGTCTTTTGTTGACTTGCCCAGATCCCAGTGCTGGTAAAAGTCAACGTTGGTGTGCAGCTTGGGCCTTCCTGTACACACCCAGATCCAGCAAAAGGAGCCACAAACTGTGTACCAATTTGTAGCTTCAAACAGGTGCCCATGGCCCGACACAGGCAGCAGCTGATATTGACCTGAATCAGAGTCCCTCCCAAGAGGCCCCAGGACCAGCATACCCAGTGGCCAGGTTTAAACATTAGATCAGGATCCAATTTGCTTCATAAGGGGCATATCCAAAAGAAGATCTCAGCAGGTACAAGACACTCCTGAGGCAAATTCCATTTGTGTCCAGCACCTGCACTGCAGTTCATACACAGTGGTTGGGGGTCAATATTCACAGTCAGCTACCCTGAGAGTTGACCCCAGGTACGATGGACCAAAAGCAATCAAGGCTCAATTACCAAAGGAGGGCTCACATTATCCACACAAGGAACATTCCTGGAGCACCCGGCTGAGGTGATCAAGGAGAGTGCACAACAAGGACACACAGGACACTTACTACGTAAGGCCAGCATACCAACACTGTGAGACATAGTAGATCTACCTAACAGATAGAAACAAACATGAAGAGGCAGCCAAATTAAGGAGATAAAGAAACATGCCCCAAAAGAAAGAATAGGAGAAATCTCCAGAAAAAGAGCTAAATGAAATAAAGGCAAACAATTCACCAGATATAGATTTCAAGAAAAAAAATGGTTATAAGGATGCTCAAGGAAGTTAGTGAGAACTTCAACAGCATGAAGAAGGACATAGGAAATATAAAAAAGAACCGGTCAGAAATGAAGAATACAATATCTGAAATGAAGAATATACTAGAAGGAATAAACAGCAGAGTAGATAAAGCAGAACACTGAACCAGGAATTTGAAAAACAAGGTAGCAGAAAATATCCAAACAGAGCAGAAAAAAAAACCACCACTTTAAAAAAAATGAGGATATGGAAAACTACAGGACAGTAAAAAAGAGATAGAGGAAGACATAAACAAATGGAAGAACATACCATGTTTATGGATTGGTAGAATCAATATCATTAAAATGTTCATACTACCCAAAGCAGTTTATAGATTCAATGCACTCCCCATTAAAATACAAATGGCATATTTCACAGACCTAGAACAAACTCTCCAAAAATTCATCTGGAATAAAAAAAGACCTTGAATACCACAGCAATCCTGAGAAAGAATAACAAAGTTGGAGGGATCACAATACCAGATATCAAGCTAAATTACAAAGCCACTGTTCTCAAAACTGCCTGGTACTGGCACAAGAACAGACATATAGACCAATGGAACAGAATAGAGAATCCAGAAATAGACACAAGCCATTATGCTCAATTAATATTTGACAATGGAGTCAAGACAGTCTCTTCAACAAATAGTGCTGGGAAATTTGGTCAGATACATGCAAAAAAATGAAACTAGATCACCAACTTTACACCATACAAAAAACAAACTCAAAATGGTTAAAGGACTTAAATGTAAGATGAAAAACCATAAAAATCTTAGATGACTCCATAGGCAGCAAAATATCAGACATATGTTGTAGCAATTTCTTTATTGGTACAGCTTCTAGACTCTAGAAATGGAAATTAAGGGGAAAATAAACAAATAGGACTACATCAAAATAAAAAGCTTCTGCACAGCAAAAGTAACCATCAACAAAACAACAAGAAAGCCCACCACATGGGAGAACATATTTGCCAATGCTATTTCAGATAAGGGTTTAATCTCCAAAATTTATAGAGAACTCATACAACTTAACAAAAGAAAGATAAACGATTCAATCAAAAAATGGGCAAAGGACCTAAATAGACACTTTTTGAAAGAGGACATACAGAAGGCCGAGAGACATATGAAAACATGCTCAAAGTCACTAATCATCCGAGAGATGCAAACCAAAACGACAATGAGGTACCATCTCACACCTGTCATACGGCTATCATCAACAAATCAACAAACAAGTGCTGGAGAGGATGCGGAGAAAAAGGAACCCTTGTGCACTGCTGGTGGGAATGCAGACTGGTGCTGCAGCCACTGTGGAAAACAGTATGGCATTTCCTCAAAAAACTAAAAATGGAACTCCCATTTGACCCAGTAATCTCAGTTCTAGGATTATATCCCAAGAAACCAGAAACACCAATCAGAAAGGATATATGCACCCCTATGTTCGTAGCAGCACAATTTATTATAGCTAAGATTTGGAAACAACCTAAGTGCCCATCAGCAGCTGAGAGGATTAAAAAACTGTGGTACATCTACGCCAGTGGTTGGCAAACTCATTAGTCAACAGAGCCAAGTATCAACAGTACAATGATTGAAATTTCTTTTGAGAGCCAAATTTTTTAAACTTAAACTATATAGGCAGGTACATTGTTATTAACTTAATTAGTGTACTCCTAAGCTGGCCTTTGCTAAAGACGTCCTCAATCTGATTGAGGTACGTTCGCTGAGGTCGACCCCTTCCAACTCTCCCATCCACTCTCGTCTTATATACTTGTTCCGTCTATCTCCTTTCGTTCATCCTCTCAATATGTCCAAACCATCTCAACATACCTTTCTCAATCCTCGACACTACATCTTCTTTCACTCCACAACGTTCCCTAAAATTAACTTAATAAACTTTACTTAAAGTTTTAAGTCTTAGTTAAGCTATAGGTACGTTGAATAAAACTTGATATCATACTTAATAATGATATTATTTATTGGTAAAATTAAATTCCTTACAATTTACCTTACAATATCCATAAAATTAAATCATGACAATGACTGACAAACACTAATGTGAACAATGGCCTTGCATCTCCTTGGAAAGTTTGGGTAAGTCAGGTTTGTATGTTGTTTTTAATTTTAGGCACGATTCCAGGTTCTCATCAATAAGACGACTTCTCAATTTACTCTTGATAAGGTTCATGCTTTAAAATGATTGTTCACATAAATATGTAGACCCGAATAAGGAAAGAACAGCCAACGCTAGTTTTTTCAGTTGATTATATGAGTCAGGAATACTATTCCAGGTGTTAAAAATCAACATATCTTCCTTCTCCAGGTCTTTCAAAGCCGACCACTTGTGCTGTGAGCTAAGTTCACATTTTTTCCAATATTTCTATATCAGCATAAAGACGTTCAAATTTCGAGCTCCACAGTTCTTTGTTTTTTAAATCCAGCAAATGCATTTCAAAGTTGCCAATGTCAATATTAAAGGGAGAAAAATTTAATTCAGTTACAGTAGCATTGAGAGGTTTTTTAACAAAGGCTAACATTGCTTTGCTGTTTCTGAATTCCTGAAACCTGTTGAGAAAAGCTTCCCTCATATTTAAAAGTGCTGTTTTGAAATAGCAAATGTCAGTATCAGAATTATTTTCTTGGCGATGTTTCAACAGGCTTGGAAAGTGAATCAAAGTTTCTCTTTCAAAATCTTGAGCAAAAAGAGATCATTTGTTTTCGAATGAAATAACTTCTTCTAACATCGAAAAAACTGTGTTTCCTTTCCCCTGTAGTTTATCATTAAGCTGATTTAGATGAGCTGTAACATCTACCATGAAATAAAATTTTTGGATCCACTGATCGTTCGTTAGTTCTGGATATTGAACACCCTTCTCAAGGAGAAATGCTTTAATTTCTCTTAATAAGAAAGCAAAATGTTTCAAAACGTTTCCTCTTGATAACCAATGTACCTTGTTATGCAGCAGTAGATCTGCGTACTCACTCTCCATTTCAACTAAAAATTCTTTAAATTAGCGATGATTAAGAGCTTTAGCTATAATGGAGTTGATAATCTTAATCACCAATTCCATAACTTTGCAAATTTCTTCTGGAAATGTCTGCGCACAAAGCACTTCTTAATGAATGATGCAATGGTAAGTAAGTATCTCATGATTAATTTTTTCTTTCAAAATAGCAACAAACCCGTTTCTTACACCGGTCATACTTTTCGACACGTCTGTTGGAATTGAGACAATTTTATCGAGTGGAATATGATGTTTTTCAATGCACTCAGTTACAGCATTTGCTATATCCTCTCCACGTGTTTGACCTTTGAGTGGCAGTAATCCTAAAAGTTCTTCTTTAGGACCTGTAGATGAAATAAATCATACAAAAAGTGAAACTTGCGCTGTATCATTTATGTCACAAGACTCGTCAACTGCTATTGATAAAGCTGAAACCAATTTAAGATCTTCGACTTGCTGGTTGGTTATATTTGAAGACATTTTGAATGTTCTACCTTTCACTGTTTTAGCAGACAATGGTAACTCTAATTTTTTTTTAGAATATCTGCTTTGTTCTTAAAATCCCGAAATAGCTCTTCAGATGCATTTATAAAACAACTTTTTATGTATCCTCCGTCTGTATATGGTTTTCCTCTCGTAGCAATTTCTTGACTAACCACAAAACTTGCAATATTAACATTGTTGGAAGATTGCATCCAGTAATTAAATACAGAATTTGATTTTTCTTGACTCTTCTGAAGTTCCTCCACTGCTTTCTTCCTTGCATCACCGACAGGATATTTAGTACTAAATGACACATGTTTAGTTGTAAAGTGTCTCTCCAAATTTGATTTCTTGTTATGCGCCAATTTTTCCTGACAAATAAGACAGGTCGGAAGGCCATTTAAGTTTTGAATAAATGCGAAAGTCTTGGTCCATTCAACTTTAAATTCACGGTTTTCATCTTCTGTTTTTCTTTGCTTCTTCTTTGTAGCCATGTCAAACAGGGCACCTAAAAAAATGTTTCATTTTATAATAGTAAAGCCACCAACACAAAATAATTACAATTCTTAATTTGATGACAAAAATACCTGTAGGATTTGCAGCTGGTTGGAAAAATACAGGTAACTTTATGCTTCGTGTAGGTACTGTTGTCACCCGCGTGCGATTTGCAGACGCAACTAGCACTAACTACTGCACATGAGACTGCTGACTGACTGGCTTACTCAACTCCTGCATGAATTGCATGCGCCTCCCCCGAGCTGCGTATCCTGTGGCCCGCCTGCGCCGCGTCTCCTGTCGCCTGACTGACCAACACCCCCCACTTCTTCTAAGGCCACTTCTTCAAAATAGATTCACCCAGGCGGAAAACCGACTTCTGCGCATGGACCACGAAGTTTCAATTGCCCTGTATGTGAGCGCCCACGTGGTATTTTGTGGAAGAGACACACTCAAGGGGCCAAAGAGCCGCATGTGGCTCATGAGCCGCAGTTTGCTGACCACTGATCTACACAATGGAATACTACACTGCTATAAAAAAGAAGGAACTTTTGCCATTTGCAACAGCATGGATGGACCTGGAGAGCATTATGCTAAGCGAAATAAGCCAGTCAGAGAAAGATATAAATATCATATGATCTCACTCATATGTGGGATATAATGATCAACATGAACTGATGAACAAAAATATATCCAGAGACAAGGGGTAGGGGGGGAGGTTAGAGATCAACCAAAGGACTTGTATGCATGCATATTAGCAAAACCAACGGACACAGACACTGGGGTGGTGGAGGCTTGCCCTTGTGGGTGGGAGTCCTGGCCAGGGGAGGGGGCAGGGGGGGGAGTAATCAGGGAAAAAGGAGACATATGGAATACTTTAAACAATAAAAAAATGAGGATAGCTTAACGGACCTTTGGAACAACTGAAGCATAAAAACTACCACATCATAGGGTTACTAGAAGGAGAAAGGGAAGAGCAAGGATTTGAGAACCTAGTTGAAGAAATAATGGCTGAAAATTTCCCTAACCTGGAAAGGAAAAAAGACACACAAGTCCAGGAAGCACAGAGTCCGAAACAAGATTAACCCAAAGAGGCCCACATCAAGACATATCATAATTAAAATGGCAAATGCTAAAGACAAAGAGAGAATCTTAAAAGCAGCAAAAGAAAAATAGTTGCCTAAAAGGGAGCTCCCATTAGAGTGTCATCTAATTACTCAACAGAAACATTTCAAGCCAGAAGGGATTGGCATGAAATATTTAAAGTAGTAAAAGTCAGGGACCTACAATCAAGACTACTTTACTCAGCAAGGCTATCACTTAAAATTAAAGGAGAAATAAAGTGTATTTCAGATAAGACAAACTTAAGAGTTCATTACCACTTAACCAGTATTACAAGAAGTGTTAAGGATTTTCTTTTAAAAGAAGAAGAAAAAAACCACACAGAGAAACATAGTGATAAAGAATAAAATGTCATCCTGGCAAGTGAGCATCGTCCTGAGCACCAAAGGGGGTGGGTTTGATTCCTGGCCAGGGCACATACCCAGGTTATGGATTCAATCCCGGTCAGGGTACATATGGAAGGCAATCGATCAATGTTTCTCTTATACCGATGTTTCTCTCACTCTCTCTTTGCCCATCTCTCTCTCGAATCAATGAAAAAACCATATTCTTGAGTGAGGATTTTAAAAAGGAGAAAAAGAATAAAGTGGCAATAAATACATAACTTTAATATAACTTTAAATGTAAGTGGCTTAAATGCTCCAATCAAAAGAAAGCGTACTGAATGAATAAGAAAACAAGACTTATATAGATGCTGTCTAAAAGAGACCCATCTCAGAATGAAAGACATACACAGGCTAAAAGTAAAGGGATGATAAAATATATTTCTTGAAAATGGAAATTTTAAAACAGCTGGGGTAGCAATACATATATCAGACAAAATAGACTTTAAAACAAAGGCTACAATAAAAGACAAAGAAGATCAGTACACAATGATAATGGGATCAGTCAAATAAGAGGATATAACCCTTGTACTAGTAACATGTACGAATCCAGCATAGGAGCATCTAAACTACCAGGCAAATCTTGATGACATAAAGGGAGAGATCAGTAGTAACACTGTAATAACAGGGGATTTTAACACCCCATTGACATTAATGGATTGATCTTCCAGACATAAAAATCAGCAAGAAAACAGCAACCGTAAATGACAGACTTGATCAGATGGATTTAATTGATATCTTCAGAGCATTTCACACCAAAGAGGCAGAGCATACATTTTTTTTTCAAGGTCACATGGAATATTTTTTAGAATAGATCATGTTAGGATACAAAACAAGCCACTGTAAATTTAAGAAGATTAAAATCATAGCAAGCACTTTCTCTCACCTTAATTGTTTGTGCTTTTTTAAATCTGGTCACATTTTATTTTATTTTATTTTAAATAATTCCTTATTGTTGAAAGTATTACATATGTCTCCTGACCTCCCCTCCCTTTGGCCCCCTCCAGTTCACCTCTGCACCCTGCCCCAGGCCCTCACTTGCCCTATTGATAGTGTCCATGGGCCATAATATATGCATACAAGGTCCTTGCTTGATTACCTGTCACCCACACCCTTCCCCGCCTTCCTTCCAAGAATCTGCACTCTATTCCATGCTTTCATTGTCTCTGGATCCACTCGGTTCATTAGTTTATTTTTTTACTTAGATTCTGTATATGAGTGAGATCATGTGATACTTGTCTTTTTCTGACTGACTTATTTCACTTAGCATGATACTCTCTAGGTCCCTCCACGCTGTCTCAAAGGGTAAGAGATCCTTCTTTTTTACTGCTGCATAGCATTCTATGGTATAAATGTACCACAGCTTTTTTATCCAAGCATCTACTGATGAACACTTGGGCTGTTTCCAGATCTTAGTTATTGCAAATTATGCTGGTATGAATATAGAGGTGCATACCTTCTTTCTGATTAGTATTTTGGGTTTCTTAGAATACATTCCTAGAAGTGGGATCAATGGATCAAATGGTAGTTCTATATTTAATTTTTTGAGGAAACTCCGTACTGTTTTCCATAATGGCTGCACTAGTCTACATTCCCACCAGCAGTGTAGTAGGGTTTCACTTATCTCCACATCCTTACCAGCATTGTCATTTGTTGATGATAGCCATTCTGACAGGTGTGAGGTGATGCCTCATTGTCGTTTAAATTTTCATCGATCTGATGATCAGTGACTTTGAGCATTTTTTTCATGTCTCTTGGCCATCTGTATGCCGCCTTTGGAGAAGTGTCTATATAGGTCCTTTGCCCATTTTTTAATTAGATTGTTTGTCTTCTTTTTGTTAAGTTGTATGAGTTCTTTATGTATTTTGGATATTAACCCTTTATCAGATGTATCATTGCCAAATATGTTCTCCCATACAGCGGGCTCCTTTTTTGTTTAGTTGATGGTTTCTTTTGCTGTGCAGAAGCTTTTTACTTTGATGTGGTCCCATTTGTTTATTTTCTTCTTAGTTTTCTTTGCCCTAGCAGATGAATCCATAAACATACTGTTACAAGAGATGCCTGAGATTTTTCTGTCTGTGGTTTCTTCTAGGATTTTTATGGTTTCATGACTTACATTTAAACCTTTTATCCATTTTTGAGTTTATTCTTGTGTATGGTATAAGTTGGTGGCCTAGTTTCATTTTTTTGCATGTATCTGTCTGAACTTAATTGTTTAAAAGTTGAAATCAATCACAAGAAAAAAAATTGAAAAACACACAAAGATGTGGAGGCTAAATAAAATGCTATTAAACAATGAGTGGGTTCACAGTGAGATCAAGGAACAAATCAAAAGTTATCTTGAAACAAATGAAGATGAGAAGACAATAACCCAGAATTTATAGGATACAGCAAAAGCAGGCCTTAGAGGAAAATTGATAGCAACACAGACCTACCTCAAGAAACAAGAAAAATCTCAAAAACAATCTAACTATTCACTTAAAAATATCAGTAAAAGAACAAACAAAGCCTAAACTGAGTAGAAGAAGGCAAATAAAGATCACAGCAGAAATAAACAAAATAGTGTCTAAAAAACAATTACAGAGATCAATGAAACCAAGAGTTGTTTCTTTGAAAAGCTAAATAAGATTGAAAAACTTTTAACCAGACTCACTAAGAAAAAAAGAAAGAGGAACCAAATAAATAAAATCAGAAATGAAAGAGAAGAAGTAATAACTGACACCATAGAAATACAAAGGATTATAAGAAAATATTACAAACACCTCTATGCCTATAAATTGGATAATCTGGATGAGATGGGAAAATTTCTAGAAACATACCATCTTTCAAAACTGAATCAAGAAGAAACAGAAAATTTGAACAGACTGATTATAACTAATAAAATTAAAACACTAATAAAACAAAACAAAACAACTACCAACAAACAAAAGACCTGGACCAGATGGTTTCACAGGTGAATTTTATCAAACATTCAAAGAAAAACTAACATTTTTTCTTCTCAAAAGATTTCAAAATAGTTAAGGGGAGGAAAGACTCTGAAATTCATAATTTCAAAACCAGATAGAAAGAAAATTATAGGCCAATAACCCTGATAAACAGAGATACTAAAATTCTCAACAAAATATTAGCAAACTGGAACCAGCAATACATTAAAATGATCATAGATCCTAGTCAGGTACCTCAGTTGGTTAGAGCATTGTCCCGATATGTTTAGGTTGTAGGTTTGATCCCTGGTCAGAGCACACACAAGAAGCAACCAATGAATGCAAAATAAGTGGAATAACAAATTGATCTCTCTCTCTCTCTCTCAAAATCAATTACAATATTTAATTAAAAAATAAAAATAGCCCTAGCCAGTTTGGCTCGGGGGATAGAGCGTCGGCCTGTGGACTGAAGCGTCCCGGGTTCAATTCTGGTCAAGGGCATGTACCTTGGTTGCAGGCACTTCCCCAGTAAGGAGTGTGCAGGAGTCAGCTGATCGATGTTTCTCTCTCACTGATGTTTCTAACTATCTCTCTCCCTTCCTCTCTATAAAAAATCAATAAAATATATTTTAAAAATAAGTAAATAAATAATAAATAAAAAAATAAAAATAAATGAAATGATCAGACACCGCAATCAAGTGGGATTTATTTCGAAGATGCAAGCTTGGTACAATATTCATAAATCAATAAACATGATACAGCACATAAACAAAGTGAAGGATAAAAATCACATACATCAATAGATGCAGAAAAAGCATTTGATAAAATCCATCTCCCATTTATGATAAAAACTCTCAGCAAAGTGGGAATAGAGGAAATTCACCTCAACATAATAAAGGCCATATGTGACAAACCCACATTCAACATCATACTCAATGGACAAAAAGTAAAAGCGTTTCTTTTAAGATCAGAAACAAGACAGGGATGTCCACTTTCACCACCCTTATTCAACACAGTAATGGAAGACATAGCAATAGCAATTAGACAAGAAGAAGAAATAAAAGGCATCCAAATTGGAAAAGAACAACTAAAATGCAGTTGCAATTATTTGCAGACGATAGGCTATTGTATGTAGAAAACCCTAAAGAGTCCACCAAAAAACTACTAGAACTGATAAACGTATTCAGTAAAGTAGCAGGATACAAAATATATACCCAGAAATCAGTTGCAGTTTTATACAACAACAATAAACTATCAGAAAGGGAAACTAAGAAAAAAATCTTATATAGAATTGCATCAAAAATATAAATAAAATACCTAGGAATAAATTTAATCAAAGATGTAAAAGACCTGTACTCAGGAAATTATAAGACACTGAAGAAAGAAATTGAAGAAGATACAAATAAGTCAAAGCATATATCATGTTCATGCATAGAAAAAAATCAGCATTACTAAAATGTCCATACTATGCAAAACAACCTATAGATTCAACACAATTCCTATTAAAATATCAATGGCATATCTCAACGAACTAGAACAAATATTCAAAAAATGTATATAGAATTACAAAAGATCTCGTACAGCCATAGCAATAGTGAGAAAGAATGAAGTTGGAGGAATCATGCAACCTGATATCAAAGTATATTACAAGGCCATAGTAATCAAAACAGCATGGTACTAGAATAAAAACAGCCATATATATATATATATATATATATATATATATATATATATATATATATATATATCAATGGAACATAATAGAGAGCCAGAAATAAACCCACACCTATATGGTCAATTAATATTTGACAAATGAGGCAAGAATATACAATGTGCCCTGACCGGTTTGGCTCAGTGGATAGAGCGTTGGCCTATGGACT
The DNA here is from genome assembly GCF_964212035.1 of Myotis nattereri. Classification (NCBI taxonomy): domain Eukaryota; kingdom Metazoa; phylum Chordata; class Mammalia; order Chiroptera; family Vespertilionidae; genus Myotis; species Myotis nattereri. Next base: position 103,292,264 of record NC_138077.1, read on the forward strand.
GAAGGGTCCCGGGTTCAATTCCGGTCAAGGGCATGTACCTTGGTTGCGGGCACATCCCCAGTTAGGGGGTGTGCAGAAGGCAGCTGATCGATGTTTCTCTCTCATCGATGTTTCTAATTCTCTATCCCTCTCCCGTCCTCTCTGTAAAAAAATCAATAAAATATATATTTTTTTAAAAAAGAACATACAATGGAGTAAAGATAGTCTGTTCAATAAATGGTGTTGGGTAAACTGGACAGATTTGTGCAAAAAATCAAAATGAATCTAGACCTCCTCACAACACCATACACAACAATAAACTCAAAATGGGTTAACGACTTAAAATGTTAGCTTTGAAACCATAAAAATCCTAAAAGAAAGCATAGGCAGTAAAATCTTGGACATTTCTCTCAGTAATATTATTTTTTAAACATATCTCTTCTGGCACAACAAAAACAAAAAACAAATGAAAAATAAACAAGTGGGAGTACATCAAACTAAAAAATTTTTGCACAGCAAAGGAAACCATCAACAAAATGAAAAGACAACCCACTAAGTGGGAGAACATACTCACCAAAGATACTTCTGATAAGGGGTTAATATCCAAAATTTATAAAGACCTTATATAACTTATCATCAAAGAAACAATCCAATTAAAAAATGGGCAAAGGACCTGAGTAGACACTTCTCCAAAGAGGACATAGAGATGGCCAATAGACGTATGAAAAGATGCTCAATGTCACTAATCATCAGAGAAAAGAAAATTAAAACCACAGGAGCTATTACCTCACATCTGTCAGAATGGCTTTCCTTAATAAATTAACAGACAGCAAGTGTTGGCAAGAAGAAAAGGGAATCTTGTGCACTGTTGGTGGGAATGCAGATTGGTCGCAGGCACTGTGGAAAGCAGTATGGAGGTTCCTCAAAAAATTAAAAATTGATGGTACTGCATTGTCATTTTGATTTGCAGCTCTCGGATGATTAGTGACTTTGAGCATGTTTTCATATGTCTCTTGGCCTTCCTTATGTCCTCTTTTGAAAAGTATCTATTTAGGTCCGTTGCCCATTTTTTGATTGGGTTTTTTATCTTCCTTTTGTTAAGTTGTATGAGTTCCCAGTAAATGTTGGATATTAAACCCTTATCGGTGGTAACATTGGCAAATACCAGGTGTACCGGTTAATAATGTGGATTTTTTTTCAATAGATGGAGTTACATATATGTTGATATATATGTGATTTGGTATGTATGCTATTTTGTTGTATTGACAGCAAACTTCATATGTCAAATTTTCTGAAGGTGTTAACATCATAGATATTTTTATGCTTTAAAATGTCGAATTTCATGCCAAAAAAAGAGCATTTGTGGGAAGTTTTAATTCATTACTTTATTTTGAAGAAAAGTGCTGCTGAAGGTTATCGTATACTTCGGGAAGCTTATGGTGAACATGCTCTATCTCACGATTCTTGTTTAAATACTTTAAAAGTGATGATTTCAATCTGAAGACAAAGAACGTCCAGGTCAACCAAAAAAGTTTGAAGACCAACAATTACAAGTATTATTGGATGAAGATGCATGTCAAACTCAAAATCAGCTTGCAGAAAGATTAAACATTGTTTAGCAAACAATTTCTGATCATTTACAAGCAATGGGAAAGATTTTAAAGGAAGAAAAATGGGTGCCACATCAACTGAATGAAAGACAAATGGAAAACCGAAAAGTCATCAGTAAAATGTTGCTTCAATGGCACGAAAGAAAGTCTTTTTTGCATTGAATTGTGACTGGAGATGAAAAGTGGATTTATTTTGAGAATCCCAAATATACAAAATCATGGGTTGATCCAGGTCAACCATGGACATCGACTGCAAGGCCAAATCGCTTCGGAAAGAAGATAATGCTCTGCGTTTGGTAGGATCAGGAATGTGTGGTGTATTATGAGCTTCTAAAACCAAGTGAAACCTTAATACTTATCGCTACTGATAACAAATAGTCAATTTGAACCATGCTTTGATTGTAAAAAGACCAGAACGGGGCAGAAGACATGGCAAAGTAATTTTGCTTCATGATGACGCACCATCACACACTTCAAAACCAGTTAAAGACACGTTGAAAGATCTTGCCTGGGAAGTATTAACTCACCTGCTGTATTCACCAGAACTTGCTCCTTCAGATTACCACTTGTTCTGATTGATGGCACATGCACTTTCTGAGCAGCACTTCAAAACATACAAAGAAGTGGAAAATTGGGTCTCTGAATGGTTTGCCTCAAAATAAGAAAAGTTCTATTGGGACGGTATCCACAAATGACCTGAAAGATGGGGAAAATGTGTAGCTAGCAGTGGACATTACTTGGAATAAAGCACTTCTGATATTTCTCTTGAAATTATCATGTTTTCTTTGATTACAAAATCTGCCATTATTAACCGGTACACCTGGTATATAAATTTTTAGAGATAAACAGGAAATTCTTCCATAAAACAAGAAGACTATGCTATAAAAAGAATAATCAGAAAACAAGAACTGCTCTCAAATTAAAAATATATTAATAAAAATGAAAAACTTAACATATGACTTAAAAGATGAGGTCTAGGAAACATCTCAGAAAATGGCTAAATTGAGTGGGACAATAGAGAAGCAAGGATAAGAACATTAAAAAATGATTATAAAATATCTAAATAATAGGAGTTTCCAAAAGAGAGAAAAGACAAAAGGAAGGGGAAAGTGTTATCAAAAGAGTATAAGTTTTCTAGACTTAAGGACCAGAAAAGCCCACCCACATGCCCAGCACAATGAACGATAAAAAAACCTTCCTAATACACATTGTTGTGAAATTTCAGAAACTCACAATAAAGAAAAGATCATGAAAAAGATAGCCCACTTACAAAGATCAGGAATCAGGGCATCGTTGGTCCTCTCAACAGCAAGAGTGGAAGCTCACAAAGAGTAGAGCAATGCCTTCAAATTCCTGAGGGGAAAGAATTCCCAACCTATAATTCTGCACCCAAACTGTGAGTCAAATAGAAGGAGAGAATAAAGATATTTTTAGACTTATGGAGTCTCAAAGCAAAAATCTCTTGTTCACCCTTTTTCAGAGTGTTATTGGCATATATCTCCACCCCACTGCACCCACTCCCTCCCCCACTCCTCCACTATGCAATAAGAAAATAAATTAGGAAGGAGGATCCAGGAAACAGGAGGTGCAGCAGAGAAGCAAAGAAAATTTCTGAGAAGCTGGGCAACAGACCTAAAAAGTAATCAGTGCAACCAGGAGGATAATGAAGGGCTTCCGGAAAAATTTCTTCAATAAAAACAAAATCAAAGCAAAGCAAAATGGGGAGGAGAAATGATAAATTTTCTGAGAGATTTGACTATTTAGAAACAGTTACTAAAGTGCCTTTTACAAAATGGTTACCGTGTGTAGGAAGACATCAACTATTTTAAAAAAATAACTCCAGCCCTAACCAGTTTGGCTCAGTGAATAGAGCGTCGGCCTGCAGACTGAAGGGTCCCAGGTTCGATTCCGGTCAAGGGCATGTACCTTGGTTGCGGGCACATCCCCAGTGGGGAGTGTGCAGGAGGCAGCTGATCGATGTTTCTTTCTCATCAATGTTTCTAACTGTCTATTCCTCTCCACTCCTCTCTGTAACAAATCAATAAAATATATTAAAAAAATAAAATAAAAAATAACTCCAGTAATTTAAAAATGAGATAACTGTAAATTTTCAGGGGGAAAGTAGTTAAAGAAAGTAAGTGCACTCTCAGTACAATCCTTGAGTCAAGAGCTAATGATACAAATAAAAACATGGCGGGAAGAAAATGGCGGAGGTTTAGACAGACGTGTCGGTGCCTTGTCCCGGAGCAGATAAGGGCGGGCAGCTGAAACGGGTAGCATACAGCCTGAATAAGCAGAGGAGATTCAGCTGAGACAGTCTGCAGCCAGGAAAGACAGAGAAATCCTAGATAAAGGGAACGGTTAGAGGCTGAGGCTGAAACCTCTCCAGGTGCGCTGGCACAGCCGCGGAGACCGTGCCATCTTGGGTGACTGTCACCGGCATCCAGAGACCAGCTACTAACCCGGCAACAACGGCTCTCAAGCAGCGCGACTACGTGAACTCAGAGGAACTCTGCTTCTCCCCACAGAAAGGTTAGACTTTCCCCAAAGGTGCGGTTTGCAGTTTAGGTTGGAGAGTGGAACGCGCGCAGGGGGGTGGGGGCTCTGCGCCCCACAAAGACCGCGGCCGGTGGAGCCGGCGTGACCCACGAGTGTGGAAGGGCACCCCCAGGGCTGCTGGCAGAAGGGAACGCTATAAATAAGCCCACAGTTGGACGGGACACAAACGGGCAGCCTCAGATTACGCCAGTTTGCCGGCTACTCGGTGCCAGGAGCCAGAGCGCGCGCAGAGACTTCGCGCAGATTTGGAAGGTGAAGCGTTGCTAGTTCGCACAACTTCCCAGGCTCTTAAATCTGTGCGTTTGATTGTTGAACCCAGTGCAAGGGACTACCCAGTTGGGGTCAGTCACAGAGCTTGTAAGTGAAGGCTGTTTTGGGGGAGCCTGGGAAACAGAGCGGGGAGTGACTACTGGGAAACCAGCTCTGGGCGGAGGACATTCCAAACCAGCTTCCGGTACAATAGAGAACACCTGGTCAGAGAGGTCCTATACCCTCAGAGGTCAATCCTGACGCACTGCCACCCAGAGGCAGAGCCACGAACTGACTCTTCTGTAAATACAGATAAGGGCTGTCTGGGAAACCAATGTAGCCTGCCTTAAAATCAGGACTGTGGCTTACAACACGGAGGAACAGTGTATCAGAGGGAAATTCAACATTCTCCTGAATACCTGGTGTGCCAAAAAGAGGAGCAGAAGATCTGAAGCAACTTCATTACAGCCCATTTATTTTTAATTATTTTTTTTTAATTATTGTTTCACCTTCTAACTAAGAAACCATTTATTTTCTTTTTTCATCACCTGATTTTACCCTTTTAATTACTACATTTTCATTTTTAACCAGTATTATTACTGCTGCCATTTTACCATTTTTTTTTAAAGTGTCATTTTATTTTCTCTTTATTTTATTTTGGGACTAAGGTTCTCCATTCTATTTTCATCATTCCTTTAGCATCATTTTCCTCTACCTCAATTGTGCTGCCGTGCTAAAACTCTCTTCCCCACTTTTCCCCTTTTGCTGTCCTGTTTCTCTTACCCTATTCCTGCTTTAGATTTTCCCTATTCTTCATACGCCCTGTCTAAATTTCACCCTACTTATATATCCCTTTTCCAATCACCTGCTCTAAATCCTTATCCACCTCTCCCTTATCTTTCTTCACTATCCAAATTTTTTATTCTCTCCTTTTCTCTATTGTTCTGTTGTTGCTTGCTCGATTGTTGAGTATATTGGGTTTTTTTTCTTTTCTTTTCTTTAAGGATTGTTTGTGAGGTTGTTCTGCTTTTTCTTTTTCTTTTTCTGTCTCCCATTCCCCCCCCCCCCCCCGGCCAGTTATTTTTGTGCTTCTGCTTTCCCTTGCCTCACTTGATATTATTGGCTGTTTGTAGTTTGTATTCACTCCAGGGATCCGTTGCTGGAATTTGTTGGGATTAGTGGCAGTTCTATCGGAGTTTTCTCCTCATATGAATAGTCTCCTCCCCTCTTCTACTTCATTCTATTTTTCTTTTTTTTTCTTTTTCTTCTTTTTTTTTTCTTCTCTTTTTTCTGTTTTTCTCTCTATCTTTTTCTCTTCTTTCTTCTTTACCCCCCAACTCTCTTAGCTCGGGTGGCCATCTTTATTTGGGGTTATTAATACCGTAATTCATTTGTGTTCAGTGTCTGGTACATTGTGCCTTGTTGTGTTGTATTTTGTGCCTTTAAATCAATGCAGCAGATCCAAGCAACAGCGGCCTCCTGATCTCCACACGCTCTGTCTGAGGAACAGCTGCTGTGGGTGAAGCCTCCCTCCACCAGCCAGAAGAGCCACAACAGCTGTGAACAGCACCCATCAGAAGACCCGCTACTAACGGAGGAGCAGCTGCTACCACAACTGCCCAAGGAGCAACCACAGCCCGAGGAGCCACTGCCACCTAGGGAGCAGCCACTGAACGACTCAATATCTATATATGTCAGTGAGATCAAACATGGGTAGACAAAGAAATCCCCAAAGGAAGGAAAAGGAGGACTCACCAGAAAAGCAGCTAAGTGATACAGAGGCATACAACATGACAGAAAAAGAATTCAGAATAAGGGTCCTAGAGTGCATACACCGGATGGAGTTAAAAATCGACAACTTATCCAAGAAGCAAGAAGAAACAGATGAAAAAATCGACAACTTAAGTAAGACCCAAGAAGAAATGAAGTGCGATATAGCTGCAATAAAGAACACCATTGAAAGTATCAACAGTAGACTAGGAGAAGCGGAAGACCGAATTAGTGAATTAGAAGACAGGGAAGCAAAACACACCCAAACTGTACTTCAGTTGGAGAAAAAAATTAAAAGACAGGAGGAGAGCCTAAGGGAGCTTTGGGACAACATGAAACGAAACAACATACGAATAATAGGGGTGCCAGAACAACAGAAAGATGAACAAGGATTAGAAAACCTATTGGAAGAAATAATATCAGAAAACTTCCCTGAGGTGGGGAAGAAAAAAGTCACACAAGCCCAGAGAGTCCCAAGCAAGGTGAACCCGAAAAGACCCACACCAAGACACATCATAATTACCATGGCAAATATTCAGGACAAAGAGAGAATCTTACAGGCTGCAAGAGAGAGACGGAAAGTTACATACAAGGGATCTCCCATTAGATTATCAAATGATTTCTCAACAGAAACACATCAGGCCAGAAAAGAATGGACGGAAATTTACAAAGTGATGCAAAGCAAAGGACTGAATCCAAGAATACTCTATCCAACAAGGCTATCATTCAAAATTGAAGGGGAAATAAGAAGCTTCACAGACAAAAAAAGGCTAAGGGAGTTTATCACCACCAAGCCAGCAATGCAAGAAATGCTAAAGGGACTGGTATAAAAAGAAGAAATAAAAATCCCAGAAAGAAAACAGCCACACACAAAAAAGAAATGGCTACAAACAAGTACCTTTCAATAATAACTTTAAATGTAAACGGGCTAAATGCTCCAACCAAAAGATATCGAGTGGCTGAATGGATAAAAAATCATGACCCATACATTTGCTGTCTACAAGAGACCCACCTCATTAGAAAGGACTCACACAGACTGAAAGTGAAGGGATGGAAAAATATCTTTCAGGCTAATGGAAAAGAAAAGAAAGCTGGGGTAGCAATACTTATATCGGACAAAATAGACCTCAAAGTGAAGGCCATAACAAGAGATAAGGAAGGCCACTTCATAATACTAAAAGGATCAATACAACAAGAAGATATAACCCTGATAAACATATATGCACCCAATGCAGGAGCACCCAAATACATAAAAAATCTTCTGGAAGATATCAAAGGAGAGATCGACAACAATACAATCATAGTAGGGGACTTTAATACACCACTGTCATCACTGGATAAGTCCTCTAGACAAACAATCAGCAAAGATACAGCAATACTAAATGACTCACTAGATCAGATGGACTTAATAGACATCTTCAGAACACTTCACCCCAGTGCCACGGAATATACATTCTACTCAAGTGCTCATGACACATATTCAAAAATAGACCATATATTGGGCCACAAGCAAAGTATCCCCAAATTCAAGAAGATTGAAATCATAAAAAGCGTCTTCGCAGACCATGATGGCATAATATTAGAAATAAACTGCAATAAAAACAACCCAAAATACTCAAACACCTGGAAGCTGAATAGCATGCTATTAAATATTGATTGGGTTACCAATGAAATCAAAGAAGAAATTCAAAACATCCTGGAAACTAATGACAATGAAAACACAACAATCCAAAACCTATGGGACACAATGAAAGCAGTCCTGAGAGGGAAGTTTATAGCTCTACAGGCCTATCTCAAAAAACAAGAAAAAATGGTAGTAAATCATCTAACTCTACAACTCAAAGAATTAGAAAGAGAGCAACAAGAAAAGCCCAGAGTGAGCAGAAGGAAGGAGATAATAAAGATTAGAGCAGAAATAAACAACATAGAGACCAAAAAAATAATACAGAAAATCAATGAAACCAAGAGCTGGTTCTTCGAAAGGATAAACAAGATTGACAAACCTCTAGCCAGACTCACCAAGAAGCAAAGAAAGAGGACCCAAATAAACAAAATCAGAAACGATAGAGGCGAAATAACAACAGACCCCACAGAAATACAAATGATTGTTAAAAAATACTATGGACAGCTCTACTCCAACAAACTAGACAACCTGGAGGAAATGGACAAATTCCTAGAAAAATACAACATTCCAAAACTCAATCAGGAAGAATCTAAAAATCTCAACAGGCCAATAACTATGGAAGAAATTGAAGCAGTCATCAAAAAGCTTCCAGCAAACAAAAGCCCAGGACCAGACGGCTTCACAGGGGAGTTTTACCAAACATTCAAGGAAGAACTAAAACCTATCCTCCTCAGACTACTACAAAAAATTCAAGAGGAAGGAACACTTCCAAGCTCATTCTATGAAGCCAGCATCACCCTAATACCAAAACCAGGTAATGACAACACAATGAAAGAGAATTACAGGCCAATATCCCTCATGAATATAGATGCCAAAATCCTCAACGAAATCTTAGCAAATCGGATTCAGCAGTACATCAGAAAGATCATACACCATGACCAAGTAGGATTTATCCCAGGGATGCAAGGATGGTACAATATCCGCAAATCAATAAACGTGATACATCACATAAACAAATTGAAAGAAAAAAACCACATGGTCATATCAATTGATGCAGAAAAAGCATTTGACAAAATTCAACACCCATTTTTGATAAAAACTCTCAGCAAGGTGGGAGTAGAAGGATCATACCTCAACATAATAAAAGCCATATATGACAGGCCCACAGCCAACATCATACTCAATGGACAAAAACTTACACCATTTCCCCTAAGAACAGGAACAAGACAGGGATGCCCCCTCTCACCACTCCTGTTCAACATAGTACTGGAAGTGTTAGCCATTGCAATTCGGCAAGAAGAAGAAATAAAAGGCATCCAAATTGGAAAAGAGGAAGTAAAACTGTCCTTATTTGCAGACGACATGATATTATACATACTAAACCCTAGAGACTCCATCAAAAAGCTACTAGACTTAATACATGAATTTGGCAATGTAGCAGGATACAAAATTAACCCCAAGAAATCTGAGGCATTTCTATACACCAATAGTGAACTTTCAGAAAGAGAGATTATAAAAACAATCCCGTTTACCATCGCACCAAAAAAACTAAGCTACCTAGGAATAATCTTAACTAAAGAGGTAAAAGACCTCTACTCAGAAAACTACAGGACGTTGAAAAAAGATATAGAGGAAGACATAAACAGATGGAAGAACATACCGTGTTCATGGATTGGTAGAATCAACATCATTAAAATGTCTATACTACCCAAAGCAATCTATAAATTCAACGCACTTCCCATTAAAATACCAACGGCATACTTCAGAGATCTAGAACGAACTCTCCAAAAATTCATCTGGAATAAAAAAAGACCCCGAATAGCTGCAGCAATCCTGAAAAAGAACAAAGTAGGTGGGATCTCAATACCAGATATCAAGTTGTATTACAAAGCCACTGTTCTCAAAACTGCCTGGAAGTGGCACAAGAACAGGCATATAGATCAATGGAATAGAATAGAGAGCCCAGAAATCAGCCCGAACCAATATGCTCAATTAATATTTGACAAAGGAGGCAAGAACATACAATGGAGCCAAGATAGTCTCTTCAATAAATGGTGTTGGGAAAATTGGACAGATATATGCAAGAAAATGAAACTAGACCACCAACTTACACCATACACAAAAATAAACTCAAAATGGATAAAGGACTTAAATGTACGACAGGAAACCATAAAAATTCTAGAAGAATCCAAAGGCAACAAAATCTCAGACATATGCCGATGCAATTTCTTCACTGATACAGCTCCTAGGGCACTTGAAACTAAAGAGAAAATGAACAAATGGGACTACATCAAAATAAAAAGCTTCTGCACAGCAAAAGAAACCATCAACAAAACAACGAGAAAACCCACTGTGTGGGAAAACATATTTGCCAATGTCATATCTGATAAGGGCCTAATCTCCAAAATCTATAGGGAACTCATACAACTTAACAAAAGGAAGATAAACAATCCAATCAAAAAATGGGCAAAGGACCTAAATAGACACCTTTCAAAAGAGGACCTTCAGAAAGCCAAGAGACATATGAAAACATGCTCAAAGTCACTAATCATCCGAGAGATGCAAATCAAAACAACAATGAGGTACCATCTCACACCTGCCAGACTGGCTATCATCAACAAATCAACAAACGACAAGTGCTGGAGAGGATGTGGAGAAAAAGGAACACTTGTGCACTGCTGGTGGGAATGCAGACTGGTGCAGCCACTATGGAAGACAGTATGGAGTTTCCTTAAAAAACTGAAAATGGAACTCCCATTTAACCCTGTGATCCCACTTCTAGGAATATATCCCAAGAAACCAGAAACACCAATCAGAAAAGATACATGCACCCCTATGTTCATAGCAGCACAATTCACCATAGCTAAGATCTGGAAACAGCCTAAGTGCCCATCAGTAGATGAATGGATTAGAAAACCGTGGTACATCTACACGATGGAATACTATGCTGCTCTAAAAAGGAAGGAACTCTTACCATTTGCAACGTCATGGATGGAACTGGAGAGCATTATGCTAAGTGAAATAAGCCAGTCAATGAAGGAAACATACCACATGATCTCACTCATTCATGGATAATAGAGACCATTATAAACTTTTGAACAATAATAGATACGGAGGCAGAGCTGCCTCAAACAGATTGTCAAACTGCAACGGGAAGGCCAGGGAGGGTTGGGGAGCAGGAGGTAGGGGGGTAAGAGATCAACTAAAGGACTTGTATGCATGCATATAAGCATAACCAATGGACATGGGACACTGGGGGATGGGGGAGGCTGGGGGACTGTCTAGGGCGGGGGGATAGAATGGACACATATGTAATACCCTTTGTAATACTTTAAGCAATAAAAAAAAATAAGTAAAAAATAAATAAATAAAAAAAATAAAATAAAAAAAAAAGAATTTTAAATTGCTGCAAGAATTGCATGTCAACTTGAGCTATTTCTTGACTATTAAACATAAATTTATAATATAAAAAAAACAAATAAAAACATGGCATTTAATTGAGCATGGAAGCTAAAAATTAAAATATAGAGACACAATTATATTACAGAGTGGAAGGCAGGTAAGAAAAGGTGAAAGTGAACATGTTAAAAACTGGGGGACCACAGACATGGTGATAGGGGTTAAAAGTAATTGCCTTCAGGGATCTGGATGTCTGAGAGGAAAGAGAGGCCTGAGGGGCTACAGGTTTATTATAAACTTTTAAGAACTAATTATCTTTTTATCTATTTACATATAAACATTGATAAACTTAAAATTGATATTTTAGAAAGCACAAAATCCAGCCCAGCCCACAGGATCTATTCTCTCCTTGCCCTCCTAACTCCCTGAGATTTTCAGCTTCTGTCATAGAGAAGTGAACTAGCTGACCCTCCAGCTGAATGCCAAGCCTAGGTGAAAGACACAAAGCCCAGCCGACCCAAAGAATTGTGAGATGTAACAGCCACTAGGTTTGGGGTGCTGGAAGCAAATTCCAGCAGGTTATAATTGTGCAAGAAGTTCCTCAAAAGTTTGGGCTTCTATATTCAGCAGGGCTGAAAATCTGCGTATATTATTGCCTGCTGCCAGGCAGCTGAGGGCAGTTCCCCCAACCTGATAATCTTAGTTGTTTACCAAACCCTACCTTTGATATGTATATCTGCTTTGCTATAGGGCAAAATGTGGGAATAAAAAGCCACGGGTCCAGAGATTCAGAGAGCTTAGTCACTAGAATTAAGTTTCCCTCTGGCTCCCCCAAATGCCTTCCAAATTCATATTTCTTCTCTAGTCTCATCCATTTATGCATAGCCCCTTTTCCAGATTCCTTGAACCCCAGCAGATCCAGGAAAAGACCCCAGCATTGGGGGTAGTTTCTTACATAGCAATAGGTGAGTAATATGGCTGTAACTGAAGCCACATGTGCACACTACTGAGAAGCACTCTGCCTCCCGGTTATGTGCAAAGAAGCCAGACCAGACAGTTACTAGCCATTTTCCACCTTGAGGCCTTGGGTGAATTACTAACCTGTGCCTCATTTTCTCACCTGTGAAATGGGGATCATTATAATAATGAATTACCTCATAGGATTGTTGTGAGGATTAAATGAGTTGATACAGACAAAGCACCCAGAGAACTCTGAAGTCCATCAACACTCTTGGTGTTGGCTAATATTTCAACATTATTCTTTAAACAACAGATAACAACCCTTAAACTCCAACTACTCCAGTTATAAATATAAATCTGGGTGGAAGTAAGTTCTAGAGGAAAAATCCCTAGAAATAAAATGAGAAAATACTTACTAGTTAGGTAGGCTTTTGTTTAACTTTTCATAATGGAAAATTTTAAGCATACAAAAGTAGAGAAAATCGTTGGATAAATGCCTGTGTACTCAGCTTCAGCATTTACCAGTTCATGGTGAAACTTGTTTCACCTAAATTTCCCTCCTTGTCCCACACTAGATTATTCAAAGCAAATACCAGATATTATATCTTTTCATCTTTAAATATTTTAGTATGGATGTCAAAGAGCTGAGACTCTTTCTTGTAAACATAAGCAAATATCAGTGTCACTCCAAAAATTTAATAATCCTTTAATATCATCAAATATTAAAGTCAGAGTCAAATTTCCCTTAATTTTTTCCTTATACTTTTTAAAAATCTGTCTCTAACCAAGATCTATTGCAATTCATTGATAGATATGCTTGAGGTATGGCTTACATAATAAAAGCAGAATAAATGCTTGATTCTCTCCTCTTTATTTACCTCTTTTCAGCATGAAATTTGAAATCTCAGATCCTCAAAAGTTTAGCAATCTTTTCATCCTCTCAGGCCTTAAGTAAAATTAGAGGGTGGGTTAGGTAATATCTAAACTCCTTCCACCTCTATGACTCTGATATTTTATCGCCGAGATTCCTCAGAATTATGTAAGATCATGCAAGTTTTACACAGAGGTGGCCTTTTCTCGAACCACATCTTCCCCTGAGTGCTGTTTCTCCTCTTTTCTGCTCAGCCACTCCTATTCATTCTGAAAAGCCAGCTGGGATGTTAACCCATGCAACATACATTCATGAAACAAATGTCAATCAAGTGGGCATCTTGTTCCACCTCCTGCCTCTCTATTCACACCACTCACTGCTCTGTCCACTCTCCTTCTAGAGCACCTTGCACGCCCCTCTCTTGCATAGTAATTTGTATCTTAATTATTTGATCACTCATGTGTTTTCTATGATCACATGTTGATTCCCTGGGTCAGTGAGATCACAAAAGAAATGTGGGTCTTATGGGTGTGATCCAATACTGGCTTCATGTCTCAGAGATAATGAACTTACAGAACCAACAATTTTGGTGAACTCTCAAAGTCCTCTTGACCTTTTGTTATTGCCATTCAACTTCCTCTATAGGGAACTAAGTGTGCTCTGGTTCATTGCCTGTGGCTACGCATCCGGAGTAAATGATAGCCATATCTCCCAGCAGTTCTCATCTAAAAACAAGTGCATCACATCATGTGGCACATGTGGCACTTGGATATGACGCAACAGTTTAGGGGCTTTAATCACAGTGAGCCCAAGAGAAGTGGGATTACTTTGCCTTGTGTGCATGAGCGTGTGTGTGTGTGTGTGTGTGTGTGTGTATACACGGGTGCACACACACTTCTGTCATTTGCTTTCAGCTCATTTTTATTTTTCAGAGCATGGGCTTCCAGTCAAATAATAAAAATAAAAATGAATTGATAGTTTACCTTGCACATACTTTGCACAGAGTTGTAGAGTGAGAACCACCAAAAGTGGGTTCCAGTGCTCTCCTAGCAGAATGAAGCTAGTCCTCTTGTGAAAACCAATGATAAGGACTCAAAATCACTTGGCCACAATGTGTGTGATGTTTTAAGCAGACTTGTGCTTCTGTGCAAAAAATGCAGTGAAAGATGGGCCCAGCATGCATTTAGAAGTGCTCCTTAAAATCTGGAAAAGTATCTTAGAAATTATTTTGACAACAGTTGGAAAGAGTAACATTCCTGTGACCTAGAGAGAGTTAAATACTTTAGGGCGCTATAAATATTACAGGACCAGAATGCTCAGTAAAAAATATGGTTATTAACCACACAAAGAGGTCTTGGTTTAACGGTTTGGGGCGTTTCTTCATTCTTCATCTTTGCATGCAATCCCTAAGAATTCCAGCAAATGGATGGCAGAAAAATGACATCACCGTTGTTGTGAGGTTGATGTTTCCTACTGTCAGGAGCCATATAAACACTATGACTCAATGAGTATTTTTGCCCAGGATTCTTAAGTGTGTTCTGACCCTTTGGGGAATTATTGGCACTGCTAAAGAGTGCTCCCAGGACCAATGGAAAGGAGGCAAAGACAGCAGCCACTGTAGCTTCATATCAGGACTCAGGGGCTGCTGAAGGCTTCTCTGCTCCCTGGACCCTGCCCAGAGAAACAAAACAGAACAATACAACCACACCATGTGTACCTGACAAAACAACAACCAAGGCTTTAAAATTGCATTAGAGATTACTTAAAATTTATGTAACACTTAGGGATAAATTCAGTTCTGTTCTCCCCACTCCATCTCTCTCCAAAGGACATGTTAGCATAGGGCGGGGTATCTGATTGCTCCAGATCCCACCCACAGAGATTACTTTAGGCATAATGGACACCTTGCAAACACTATCTTGTTTCATTCTGTCACCAGCAGGCAGTATTGTTATCTCCATACAGAGGTGGTGAAACCTTTGGGGTTAGACTCACAGTGTCTAAGTTCTCAAGGGACTCACACCACACAGCCAGACTGCCAATTTGTTAATTTGACTGAGGACTAACACTATCAGGAGGCTGCGCCGGTCTCCCTCTAGCAGCAGATCCCCTGGGGAAAGTCAGCCCACTCTCATTCCCTTTCTTCCTCTCAACTTTCTGTTGGCACACGCATAAGGGCATAAGTGTAATGGATACAGATATGTAAGGGACAGAAATAATCCCTACCTGCATGGAGCTTAGGGGCCTGAGTGATGTTTTCCAAATGCTCCTGAGGGTACGTATGCATGGGGCCTGGTTAAAACACACATTTCCAGGCCTTGTCTAAAACTCAGTGGACTAGACTCTCCAGGCAAGAGATCCGAGAAGCTGTAAATTTGGCAAGACCCTGGGTGAATGTTATCATGAGACTTTTATAAACTTTTCTGGTAGATTATGCTTCTGTAAGTTTTCAGTGGAGTCTAGACACTGACTCTGATCCTACGAGAAGAAGAAGTTAAGTGGGGATAGGCAATCATGTTCACTTTGTGACAGGGATCACTCTACCCACTTGGATGATGGATTAGTAAGGGAGAACATTAGAGCTCTAAGGATAGTAAGGAAGCAGCTGCACTACTCAGGACAGGATATATGGTGACTCAGTCTAGACTAGTGGCAGTGGGAGTTGAAATAGGTGAACAGGCTCAAGAGGCATTGAAGAGAATCTATAGGACCTATGAATGGATTGATGTTGCGGTTGAAAGAGAAGAGCCAAAGTTGAGTCCTGAATTTCTAGGCTCAGGCTCCAGAGTAGCTGGAGGGGCCTTTTGCTGGGATAGAAACAGCAGCAGAAGAAAGGCTTTGGGGCATAGACAGGATAGATCATGAATTTAGCTTTAGAAAATATAAGATTAAAGTGCCATAGGTACATCTAAATGGACACAGATGTTCAATATATATCCCCTTCTGAAGACTGAGTGTTTGAATTCCCCCCAAATTCATATGTTGAAAACTAATCACCAATGTGATGTTATTAAGAGCTGAGGCCTTTGGAGGTGATTAGGTCATGAGAGCAAAGCCCTCATGCATAGGATTAATTCCTATCTAATAAAAGAGAAACATGGTAATTGGCGTACTACCGCTACCCTTCCCATTGGCTAATCAGCGAGATATGCAAATTAACTGCCAGCCAAAATGGCGGCCGGCAGCCAGGCAGCTTGAAACTAACATGAGGCTTGCTTGCTTCAGTGACGGAGGAAACCAATGTTCCCCGCCTGCCTTGCCGGCCTCTGAGCCTGCAGTTTAAGAAACATTGTAACGAATATAGAAGCTAAACAAAACCCCAGAAACCTGCTTTCAGCGAGCCCGGGATCTCAGAGCTGGAGTTGATACAGAGTTTCGATTATAGAACAGAAACAAACCAGATACCTGCTTTCAGGAGCGGAGGCCTAAGAGCTGGAGCCTCAGAGCTAAAGCTGGCCCAGAATAAAAAAGAAAAAGAAAAAGAGGAGCCGTTGGGAGCTTCCGTCACCCGCCAGCCTGAAAACAGCCCTCAGCCCCTCACCCAGACTGGCCAGGCACCCCAGTGGGGACCCCCACCCTGAAGGGTGTGTGACCAGCTGCAAACAGCCCTCAGCCCCTCACACAGGCTGGCCAGGCATGCCAGTGGGGACCCCCACGCTGATCCAGGACACCCTTCAGGGCAAACCAGCCGGCCCCCACACGTGCACCAGGCCTCTATCCTATATTGTAAAAGGGTAATATGCCTCCCAGCACTGGGATCAGCAGAGCCGAGAGGCCTCCCGGCACTGGGATCAGCGTGACAGGGGGCAGCGCCCAAACCCCCTGATCACCCTGCGGCTCTGTGTGTGACAGGGGGCGGTGCCCCAACTCCCCTATCGGCCCTACTTTGTGAGTGACAGGGGTGAGCTCCTCAACCCCCTGATGGGCCCTGCTCTGTGCGTGACAGGGGGGAGCTCCCCAACCCCCTGATCGGCCCTGCTCTGTGCGTGACAGGGTACGGAGCCCCAACCCCTCTGATGGGCCCTGCTCTGTGCGTGACAGGGGGCAGCGCCCCAAACCCTTGATCGGCCCTGCTCTGTGGGTGACAGGGGGTGGAACCACAACCTCCCTATCAACTCTGCCTTGAGTGTGAGGGGGCGGTGCCCCACCCCCCAATCGGC
Organism: Myotis nattereri; assembly: GCF_964212035.1. Taxonomy (NCBI): domain Eukaryota; kingdom Metazoa; phylum Chordata; class Mammalia; order Chiroptera; family Vespertilionidae; genus Myotis; species Myotis nattereri. Next base: position 103,309,445 of record NC_138077.1, read on the forward strand.
CCTACCCTGAGCATGACTGAGGGTGGCATCTCAACCTCCCAATCCGCCCTGCTCTGTGCATGACAGGGGACAGCGCCCCAACTCTCCAATCGGCCCAGCTCTGAGCCCTACCAGAGGCTGCACCTAGGGATTGGGCCTGCCCTCTGCCACCCAGGAGCAGGCCTAAGCCAGCAGGTCGTTATCTCCTGAGGGGTCCCAGACTGCGAGAGGGCACAGGCCGGGCTGAGGGACCCCCGTACCCACTGAGTGCACAAATTTTTGTGCATCGGGCCTCTAGTGTATTTATAAAAGAGGCCCAAGAGAGCTCCCTCGCCCCTTCTGCCCTGTGAGCTTACAGCAAGGAGATGGATGTCTATAAACCAGGAAAAGGTTCTCATCAGACACTCTGCTGCAGCTTCGACTTGGATTTCCATCCTCCAGAACAGTGAGGAGTAAATGTTTATTGTCTATAAGCCACCCATTCTGTGGCATTTTTGTTACAGCAGCCCAAATGGACTAAGACAATTCCCTAGCCCAGGAGAAGACTTTAGGATGGATATTTCCACTTGGGAACCATCAGATAAAAAATCCTTGAATATATGACAGTGGATAAGACTGGCCAGGGAGTAGGTACATAGAGATATGAGGATGCCTAAGGCAAAAGGAACTCTGAGAAACATTTAAAGAAAGAGGATGCTAAATGGGGACACAAATGGAAAAGGGACAGACAGAAGGGTAGAAGGAAAACCAGAAGAGTAAGAAGTCAGGAAACCAGCTGAATGCTGCTGAGGGGTCTAATAAGACAAGAATTGAAAGTGTCCACTGAACTTAACAAGTAGGTCCTTGGTGATCTCCAAATGAGAACAAGTTTCTCTGATACAATGAGGGCAGATACCAGTGACAGAGGAGAAGAGGGAGCTCTTTCAGGAAGTTTATCTGTGATGAGAAGGAGAGATAAGGAGTGGGGTGGAAGGTGAGAATGAGGGTGGAAGAGTGTGTTCAATGCTGACAGGGAGATCACATAAAGAAGGCACATTTGTAGTTACAGAAGAAGGACCCTGCAGAATATAAGGTATCTGAAAGGCTGGAGGGATTGGCTTTAGTTGCAGGTGGTGGTTAGAGGGAGGAAAGATGGGAGGAGAGAGCTGTGTGAGCGTGGTGGCACACTGCTGGGGTGGGGTTGGGCACAGAGTCAGAGGTTTGAAGAGAGCAGAGCCAGGGAGAGGTGACTAACCAAGTGTAGCAGGACTCTGGTGGCTGCCCATGACACAGTTGGTGTGTTTGGGATTTTCTTTCTTTTTTTTTTTTAAATTTTTTTTATTGCTTAAAGTATTACAAAGAGTATTACATATGTCTCCCCGCCCCCCCCCACCCCCCCGACCCCCTTGACATTCCCCCGGCCTCCCCTACCCCCCAGTGTCTTATGTCCATTGGTTATGCTTATATGCATGCACACAAGTCCTTCGGTTGATCTCTTACCCCCCACCTCCTACCCCCCAACCCTCCCCAGCCTTCCCGCTGTAGTTTGACAGTCTGTTCGAGGCTGCTCTGCCTCTGTATCTATTTTTGCTCATCAGTTTATGATGGTGTTAATTATCCATAAATGAGTGAGATCATGTGGTATTTTTATTTCATTGACTGGCTTATTTCGCTTAGCATAATGCTCTCCAGTTCCATCCATGACGTTGCAAATGGTAAGAGTTCCTTCCTTTTTAGAGCAGCATAGTATTCCATCGTGTAGATGTACCACAGTTTTCTAATCCATTCATCTGCTGATGGGCACTTAGGCTGCTTCCAGATCTTCGCTATGGTAAATTGTGCTGCTATGAACATAGGGATGCATATATCCTTTCTGATTGGTGTTTCTGGTTTCTTGGGATATATTCCTAGAAGTAGGATAACTGGGTCAAATGGGAGTTCCAGTTTTAACTTTTTGGGGTAACTCCATACTGTCTTCCATAGTGGCTGCACCAGTCTGCATTCCCACCAGCAGTGCACGAGTGTTCCCTTTATCCGCATCCTCTCCAGCACTTGTCATTTGTTGATTTGTTGATGATATCTATTCTGATAGGTGTGAGATGATACCTCATTGTTGTGATTTGCATCTCTCAGATGATTAGTGACTTTGAGCATGTTTTCATATGTCTCTTGGCTTTCTGAATGTCTTCTTTTGAGAAGTGTCTATTTAGGTCCTTTGCCCATTTTTTGGTTGGATTGTTTATCTTCCTTTTGTTAAGTTGTATGAGTTCCCTATAAATGTTGGAGATTAAACCCGTATTGGTCATAACATTGGCAAATATGTTCTCCCATGCAATGGGCTTTCTTGTTGTTTTGGGTTGGGATTTTCTTTAGCAGCACCAGTGTTCTGGGGACAAAGGCAGAAAAGGTGAATAACTGGATTCAAACAGGGTAGAGGATTTTCCAGATGCATTTAGGGGCCGAAAAATATAAAAGGAGTTGAAAACATTGGTCAGAGAGTGGTTGAGGTGAAAAGGGAAATTTATGATTTGTGACCCTGGAGGTATATAGCTGCTAAAGTGAAGTCAAATAACCTTCTAATGGATATCAGTTAAGGCAATAGACAGCTGCTGGGACAAATAAACTCCAAAATCTGAGTGGCTTAGCACAGCAGAAGTTGTTTTTCCCCCCACTCATGTAAAGGGCTGATATGGGTGTTCCTCACTGGGTTGCTTTTCTCCAAGCAGTGACCCAAGAACCTACACTGCTTTCACTTGTGCCTCTGACATATTCTAAAAGTTGGTCTCAAGGCCACCCTGAGATTCTCAACTCAGTTAGCAAAAGGCTGGGAAAGGTATGGGTATCATGTGTGAAAAGCTTTTAAGGCTCAAGCCAGAAAGTGGCATATATAATAGTCTCCCCTTACCTGAGGTTTTGCTTTCTATGGTTTTAATTGCCAGCAGTCAACCATGGTTGAAGAATACTACATGGAAAACTCCAGAAATAAACAATTCGTAAGTTTTGATTGTGCACCACTCTGAGTAGCATGATGAAATCTCACACCATCCCAGCTGAGAAGTGAATCATCCCTTGACCCACCTGTTAGTCACTTAGAAGCCATCTATGTTATCAGATTAGCTATCAGAGAAAGAGAAAGGATATTCACATAACTTTTGTCACGTATCCTATATAATAAAAGGCTAATATGCAAATTGTCCCCTCATCCAGGAGTTCGACAGGGAGTTCGACCAGGAGTTCAACTGGGAGTTTGACCAGGGGGTGGGCAGGCCTGCCAACCGCCCATGCCCCCACCCTCCAGCAGGCCTTGCCCCGATTTGGCCCTCCCTCAATCGGGAGAGGGGCCAGCCAGCCAACCGTCCACAACCCCTCCCCCTGATAGGCCCCTCCCCCAATCACCACCCCCCACCCCAATCAGGAACGGGGCCATCCTACCAGCCACCCATGGCCCCTCCCCCCAGCCCACCCCAGCTGATAGGCCCCAATTGGGGTGGGCCAGCTGGACCCACCCATGCACAAATTCATGCACCGGGCCTCTAGTATCATTATAATTGTTCTCTTTAATTATTAGTTATTGTTGTTAATCTCTTCCTGTCACTATTTTATAAATTAAACTTTATCATAGGTATGTATGTATAGGGAAAAAACATAGTATATATAGGATTCAGCACTAGCCATGGTTTAGAGCAGCCACGGGCAAACTACAGCCTGCGGGCCAGATCCGGCCCATTTGAAATGAATAAAACTAAAAAAAAAAAAAAAAAGACCGGACCCTTTTATGATGTTTACTTTGAATTTATATTAGTTCACACAAACACTCCATCCATGCTTTTGTTCCGGCCCTCCGGTCCAGTTTAAGAACCCATTGTGGCCCTCGAGTCAAAAAGTTTGCCCACCCCTGGTTTAGAGTCTTTGATCGCCCCATGGATAAGGGAGAACTACTGTATTGCTTGTGACCACATTGCTTTGGCTAGAACTCAGTCACATGACTCATGTGCCAAGGAGGCTGGGAAATGAGTGCCCAAGAAGAAGAGGGAGTAGGGTTGCTGATCAACCAGAAGACTTGGTGACAGAGCGCAGAGTGTTCCACAGTCATCCATTTGGATGTAAAGCGACTCAGGTTGAGTAGAGGGTGAGGGGTAGAGCTAAAGCCCTGTCTAGGTGAAAAACTCTTCAGTGAGAGGAATAATGATAAAGTGGCTGGTGAAAATGGTAAAGTAGGGCCAGAGGGTGAACAGCAAAGAGGCTCAAAGCTCAACCCACTGAGGCAATGGGTTGGGCCCATTTTCCCTGAGGGCGGAGAAGAATGGTTTGGAAGCCTGCAGCCTGGAGTGCAAATAGCATCCTTTAGAATGAGCCTGGTCTCAAGGATAAGAAACAGAGTCTTTAGAGAAGCAGCTGAGGATATGTGGATTGTGCTAACTGTGGGACAGGGTTGAAGAGGAAGGCAGGAAGAAGTTTGATGAAAAAGTCCAGAGCAGAATGGACAGAAGAGAGACAACCAGAATAAATTACACCTGAGTGGTGAGCAGGGATTGTAGGGGTATGTGGAAAGAGGGATTTAGCTGCCCCAAAGATGCCTAAATAATTGATGCCTGCCATTCCCAGTGGTTACAAGTTGTGAAGCTTACTTTTCCCACAGAATTCAAATCTCTGGTAGATGAGAAGATGCTAGTTCTCTGGAAGGAGTCAGCGGAGATGTGGCTCTGATTGTACAGAAAGAGAAGAGAGGCTTGGTCAGGGCTCAGGACTGAGGCAATAAGAATGGGGCTGTTTGAGGGGGAGAAGAACATCTCTGGAATAGGAAAGTTCTCACACTCCACTCCGAAGACCTCAGGCGCATACCTGGCACAAAGTCGGGAGGTCAGTCGACTTGGATTTCAATATAGCATCTGATCCTTTGAGAGGAATATAAAAGCACCACATAATTGCTCTGTTAATTGTTTCAGAAATGGGAGGCCTCTGAGAATACAATTCAAATATGGAAACTTCATGATCACATCTTGAAAGCATAACAGTAAGCATATCACACTGGCTTGCTATAATGTGTAATGAGGTATTTCAGTTTAAGAAAAAGCATCTTGTTGGTTTTGGAGCCAACAAATCTAAGTTATAAAGACCATATGAACTGTGGTATCAGTTTCTGTTCAAAGGCAGGTTTTTAAGTAATCAGAGTAGGAGGTCTTGTTGGGTAAGGCATGAATCTTTCCAAATGCTGTTATATGTCACAGAAGGATGCCAACTTTATTCTACTTTAACTTATTCTGTTACCCTAATATGAATGAAAGAATTACACTAACAGTTATGATTAGTGGAATACATTAAAATATCAACATACCAATGGAGTATTTCCTGTCCTATATTTACAGAAATATTTTCTGATCTACCTCCAGATAATTAGTAGAATGCATGTGAGGCAGAAATTGTAATACCAACAAGGTAGAGGGAAGAGAGTTAGAGATGCAAGAAGAGAAGAGAGACAATCATCCAAATTTGTATTTTACAATATGAATAATATCACCTCTTTTCCTTTTTTAACAATAGGAAGTACTATGCTATTCCAGTACCTTGAGATGAACAGCAAGTTAAGAGATACCAGTAACCCATGCTTCCTTTTTGGTAGTGCTAGTATCACTGAAAGAGTTTAATCTGAAAGCAGATTTTATTTGGCCTTTACATACACACCTCAAGAAGAGTGTGGATTTTAAATGTGACTTTGTCTTTCCATATTAAAGTAAAGAAAAAAAGGAGCTGTGGCATGTCTCACTACTTCTGAACTACTCTATATAAATAACTCTCTGCACTTTATAGAGAAAGTGGCTTTGACCTTTAGGGAAAGACCTTTCTACAAGGCAGTCGATTTTTGCCCTTTCCTGGAGCATTTACTTAAGAAAGATTTTCCTGTGATTAAGCTTCCCTAGAAAAGACATTATTTCTAAAAAACACCAGTTCCTTTATCAAAACTCTAAGGTCTAAAATCCTTGCTTAGAGTGCACTGTACTAGTCTCTAACAGTAGAGAGGCATCTTGACTTAAATGGATAATTTCAGATCAGGCTGCAGAAACACTGTATGGAGATACTATGCTCTAAAAATTGAGTTTTTCTCTATCACAAATTGTTTTGACAGTTTTACCATCCATGGCAGACCTCTTGATATTGCAAAAAGAAATTGAAAATAAAAACATTATGAACCCTTCTTCTTTCTACTCAGCACTAGAAACATTTTGGGGAGTGCACTCTTAACAAAGCTTGAAGGAAAGGCATCAACAGAATATTTATTATTCTCTCCACTTCTTTTTCAAAGTATTGTAATTGAGGTAATTATAAATCTTTGAAAGCAACACTTCTCTCCTGTATGCTATACCCACTACCAGAAGGTATTTATAGAAATAAAATAGTTCTCACATCCCCTCAATGAAGTTTCATGAAGCTGGTTCCAAATAAAAATGAATAAATAATGCTTATCTAGGCACTGCAGATAATGTTAAAAAGCAAAAAATTGATTAGTCCATCAGTTCTATTATATGCTGACACTAACACCCTAACATTTGGGAGGTTGGCTTATTTTAAGAGAAAATGGCTTAGAAGATGCAGGGAAAAACAAAAGAAAAACCCATTAATAGATATTTTGTTGTAACATTAATTTGATAACTTCACAACTGTATTTTAACAGTGGTGAACTAGTTGAGTTAGTATGATTTGGTGAAAAATTATATATATGTAATATATATAATATACATATGCATGTCAAGTTTATAATTTCTATTTCAGGGTCAGAGAAAAGATTTGAGATTTGAAAGTCAACTGCAATGAGGTTGACATACATTAGAAATCAGTTCTTGACCATGGCAATTTAAACTGCTTATTCATGATAGCCAAAGAGTAAATATGAATCTTGACCAAGTTATAAGAATCACCTTTTTCCTGAATTTCAAAGGAGAAGTTTTCCCTATATCGAAGATATATATAGCAAGTTCTCAAATAATGTCATTTTATTTAATACTAGGGGCCTGGTGCACAAAATTTGTGCACTGGGGGGTGGGGGTGGTCCTTCAGCCCAGCCTGCCCTCTCTCACATACTGGGAGCCCTTAGGGGATGTCCTACTGACAGTTTAGATCCACTCCCTGCTCCCCTTGGGGAGCAGGCCTAAGCTGCAGTCTGGCCTCCCTTTGTGGGAGGTGACAGGGCTGATCAGGCGAAGGCGCCAGCCCCATCACCCCACTGCTGCAGCCACTGCCAGTCACCGCAGCACCAAGGTGTTTTCATCAACATGGACTCCAGTCCCTTCACCATGAAAAAATGACAACTTTCTTTAGGCATTTTCAAGATGTGTCTTTCATAGGATATGACATTTCTTTCTTTCTTTTTTTATCCTCCCCTGAGGATATGTTTCCATTGATTTTTAGAGAATGTGAAGAGAAAGGGAAAGACAGAGAGAAACATCAAAGTGAGAGGAACACTTTGATTGGTTGCCTCCTGCATGAGCACTGACCTGGGCCCCAGCCAGGGAGGAGCCTGCAACCTAGGTACATGCCTTTGGTCAGAATTGAACCCAGACCCTGTGGTCGGCAGGCCGAGGCATTACCCACTGAGCCAAACAGGCTAGGGCAGGATATGACATTTCTTAGCCCTCCAGCAGTGGACCTTCGTTTTTTTCTCCAGGAGTGAGGTGGAAAAACCCTACATCACCTTCTTGGATTCTTATTACCCAAGTTACTAAGAATATTACCAGTGGCATACAGGGAGCTTAGCCACTGAGTGTTCAGAAATGGTGTTTCCTCTGTAGTTCACACCGATCCCCGGCTCGGCCCCTGCCCAGGCCTAAGGCCTCTGGCCAGGGCATTAAGCCTGGGAAGGGGACCCCCAGCACCATGCGATCGCCGGCTCCACTCCTGTCCAGGCCTCAGGCCTCTGGCCAGGGCATTAGGCTGGACAGGGGACCCCCAGCCCTGGGCGATTGCCGGCTACGCCCTTACCCAGGCCTCAGGCCTATGGCTGGGCCATTAGGCCTGGGCAGGCTCTGCCCCTGCCCAGGCCAGAAGGGTGTTAGGCCGGGCAGGGGACCCCCAGTCCCCTCTGATCACCTGCCCAGGCCTAAGACCTCTGGCCGGGGCCTTAGGCCTGGGTAGGGGACCTGCAGCCCCCTCCGATTGTAGGCTCCACCCCTGACCAGGCCTCAGGCCTCTGCCAGGGCATTAGGCCTACCCAGGCCTCAGGCCTCTGGCTGGGGTGTTAGGCCTGGGCTGGGGACCCCCAAGCTGCTCCTATTGCCTGCTCAGGCCTATGGCCTCTGGCCCGGGCCTTAGGCCTGTGCAGGAGACCCCCAACCTGCTCTGATCGCAGGCTCTGCCCCTGCCCAGGGCTCAGGCCTCTGGCCAGGCATTTGGCCTGGGCAGGGGACACCCAGACCACCCGCTTCACCCCTGCCCAGGCCTCAGGCTTCTGGCTGGGGTGATTGTCAGCTCTGCCTCCCCGGATGGCATCTGGCACTGCCCATCCTGCCTCCCCGGTCCCCAATCTGCAACCTGGATCCCGCCGGTGGCGTCTGGCGCTGCCTGCCCCACCTGCAATATGCAAATTTAACGGCTATCTTTGCTGGGTTAATTTGCATATGCTTCTGATTGGCTGGTGCACATAGCGAAGGTATGGTCTATTAGCATCTTTGTCTTTTATTAGTGTAGACTAGAGGCCTGGTGCACAAAAATTTGTGCACTCGGGGGGAGGGGGAGTCGATCAGCCCGGCCTGTGCCCTCTCGCAGTCTGGGACCCCTCAGGAGATAACGCCCTTCTGGCTTAGGCCTGCTCCCGGGTGGCAGAGGGCAGGCCCAATCCCTAGGTGCAGCCCCTAGTCAGGCTCAGAGCAGGGCCGATTGGGGAGTTGGGGCGCCGCTCCCTGTCATGCACAGAGCAGGGCGGATTGGGAGGTTGCGATGCCACCCTCAGTCACGCTCAGGGTAGGGCCGATTGGGAGGTTGGGGCACCGCCCCCTGTCACACTCAAGGCAGGGTCGATGGGGAGGTTGTGGCGCCACCCCGACATGCACAGAGCAGGGCCCATCAGGGGTTTGGGGCACTGCCCCCTGTCACGCACAGAGCAGGGCCAATCAGGGGGTTGGGGCGCTGCCCCTGTCACACACAGAGCAGGGCCCATCAGGGAGGTTGGGGCTCCGTACCCTGTCACGCACAGAGCAGGGCCAATCAGGGGGTTGGGGAGCTCCCCCCTGTCATGCACAGAGCAGGGCCGATCAGGGGGTTGAGGAGCTCCCCCCTGTCACTCACAGAGTAGGGCCGATAGGGGAGTTGGGGCACCGCCCTCTGTCACAGTCAGGGCAGGGGGGATCAGGGGGTTGGGGCGCTGCCCTCTATCACTCACAGAGCAGGGCCGATCAGGGGGTTGTGGCGCCACCACTGTCACACTCAGGGCAGGGCCGATGGGGAGGTTATGGCTCTACCCCATCACACACAGAGCAGGGCCCGTGGGGAGGGGGTTGGGGCGCCGCACCCTGTCACACACAGAGCAGGGCGGATCAGGAGGTTGGGGCACCTTCCCCTGTCATGAACAGAGCAGGGCGGTTAGGGAGGTTGTGGCCCCGCCCCCTGTCACACACAGAGCCGCAGGGTGATCAGGGTGTTTGGGCGCTGCCCCCTGTCATGCTGATCCTGGTGCCGGGAGGCCTCTCGGCTCCGCTGATCTCGGTGCTGGGAGGCATATTACCCTTTTACTATATAGGATAGAGTCCTGGTGCACAGGTGGGGCTGGCTGGTTTGCCCTGAAGGGTGTCCTGGATCAGGGTGGGGGTCCCCACTGGGTGCCTGGCCAGCCTGGGTGAGGGGATGAGGGTTGTTTTCAGGCCGACTGAAGCTCCCAACTGCTCCTTTTTTTCTTTTTTTTTATTCTGGGCCAGCTTTAGCTCTGGCTCCAGCTCTGAGGCTCCAGCTCTGAGGCCTCTGGTTTGTTTCGGTTCTATAATCGAAACAATGTATAACTCCAGCTCTGAGATCCCGGGCTTGCTGAAAGCAGGTTTCTGGGGTTTCGTTTAGCTTCTATATTTGTTACAATGTTTCTTAAACTGCAGGCTCAGAGGCCGGCAAGGCAGGCGGGGAACGTTGGTTTCCTCCGTCACTGAAGCAAGCAAGCCTCATGTTAGTTTCAAGCTGCCTGGCTGCCGGCCGCCATTTTGGCTGGCAGTTAATTTGCATATCTCACTGATTAGCCAATGGGAAGGGTAGCGGTAGTATGCCAATTACCATGTTTCTCTTTTATTAGATAGGATTGTTTCATTTTAATGTTGAGGAGATGCCATGGGAACTTAACTCTTATTTATATCAATTTGCCTATGGTTAAGTGAGGACTTACTGTATTAGAAGTAATAAGTTTCTAATTGTAGTACTTTCTTTAGGTACCTGCATTAAGACATCGCATTTAGATTACTCCTAAGATTTCTTTAAAATGTATACATATTAAAGGCTCAGAAAGCTGTCAACTTACATTTCTTCAATTCTTGAGTTTTGAGGCAGCAGTCTTAACTATGTTCATCTTTGTAAACCTGGTTCCATGCGTGATACACATAGTGGGCCTCCATAAATGTCTGTTGGATTAAAGAGTAAATGAATGACTGGTGGGGCTTTAGGGTGAGGGGAAATTCTATAATAGGTCACTTCCCTTCCCTTATGATTCAACCTGAAGCATTCTGCAGCCTCTTTAACAAAAATCAATTGATTTTCACATTCACATTCTGGAACGAATGCAGCCCTGGGCTCTTAAATTTCTTTCTTTTTAAAATTATTTTTATTTTTTTAGTGTGATGAAAAACATATAACATACAATTTTCCATCTTTTTTCAATTATAGTTCACATTCAATATTATTCTGTATTAGTTTCAGGTGTACTACATAGTGGTTAGACAATCATATGCTTTACAGAGTAGTCCCCCTGATATTTCAAGTACCCCCCCCCCCCGACCCATACATAGCTATTACAATATTATTATTATTTTAATTCTTTATTGATTAAAGTATTACATGTGTCTCCTTTTCCCCCCAATTGAACTCTCCCCAGCCACTCCTACTCCCCAGCACATGCCCTCATTCTAAATTTCTTTAACAGGAGGAATATTAGCATACATAACATCATATTATGGTTTGTTGAATGTATTTATCTCTCTTAGAAGATTTTGAACTCTAGTTTTATATTCCTGGTGCCTAGCATGGCAAGTAAGACATGATAAATTTTCAATAAATATTCCACAAATGAATTTGAAGACTTCTGGAATTAGATGCGAGTCTCCTATGGCTTGACCTGGCCAAGTCACTGTACTGCTGTGGGTCACAGTTTCCTCACTCATAAAACAGACGTTTATCTTTTATCTTTCTGTAACTCCTGTTAACAGACTAGAAAGAAATACTAAGCTGAAGGGTAGTGTCAAAGATTGGGTAATTTGTGAGAAATTTTCTCCTATGCAGAACTTCTTAAGAAGGAGAAGAAGGAAATACTAGCTCTTATCATATGACTTAAATAATCAACTTTATAGCCATGTGAGATAGAATGTTATTATTCCAACTTTATTCCAACTTTAAGAAAAATTAGTTTCAGAGAGGTACATAATTTGCCCAAGATCCCACAGTTAGTCAATGATTGGGTCCATATTCAAATCCAGTTCTACTGATGACAAAATCCATTTATTTTCCAGCATGCACATGATTCCATCTAATTAAATTCTGATAAGAAAAGAGAACCAGTTTTCACTGAGGGTAAGATATACTGTTTTCATCCTGTACTACTTTTTTTTACAATTTAAATAAAGGAAAAATATGAGAGATTCTTGCTGAGAATATATTTTCTAATTCTATTTCATCTGCTTAGTTTCCATGAAGGAAGTAGAAATGGAGGGCATATCAAAATAAAGGAAAGAAGCTGTGAGGCAAATCATAAGCAAGATCATTCTACAACTGGACAGCAGCATGAGAAGGACTGGTGGGAAATTGGAAAGTGACAGGACAGGCCTTGTGGAGTGGAATGAGAGCAGAGACTATTAGCTTGACAAAAGCAAAAGGAGCAGGTTATGGGGATTGACACAGGAAGTGACAATCTGTGGTGGTTTCACAGAAGTCCCATTAGGGTTTCTGCACCCTGTGCACCCCACCTAGACACTGTGGCAGACACTAGGATGCCATAGGCCACTGCAATAGAACTGATATTTTTTATCTAATATCATAGTTTTAAGGACTGTTTTTTAAGGTTTTTATTGCTTGCTTTTGTTTTAACAAGTTAACTTTAAACAAAACATTTTTATGTGTTTTAAAATGAAAAATTCTAGGGATCTCTATGTTAATAAAGTCAATCTTCCCCCACGCAATCACAGGAGCAGTATGGGATGTGTTTGTATCTGCTCTGTATAGGAAATCTGAAGCAAATTGATAATATATTTGACAGGAAATATAAATAGATTTCTGTAATGCCCAATTTTCTTCCTGATGCCTTAGGTCTTCTCAAAAGTTACACATTAATTCATTATATTCAGGTGACCTTATAAACTTATAAAATAAGAATTTCTGGAGATCTAAGATGGCCACGGAGTGAGTAGAAATTACACTCACTTCCTCCCAGGACCAAACAGAAATTACAACTAAAATATAGAACAATTAACTGGAAACACCAACAGAAGACTAGCTGAAGAGAAGTCTTATAACTGAGGGTTTACAGAAGAAACCATATCTAGATGGTAGGAAGGGTGGAAACACAAAAATGGCTGGCCCTGCTCCTAGGGGTGGCAGCTGAGATTCTGGAGGGGTATCTCAGCTGCTAAGGTTCCTTCTGAGGAGCAAGGGTTCTCACCCTAAGTTGGGCTCCCCAGCCCAGAGTGCTAAAGCCAGGACGAGGCACCCACATAACATCTGGCTGTGAAAATCAGCAGGGATTTTGTCCACCAGGGAGAGACAGAAATCTGCTAGAGACACAGGCATCCACTTAAAGGGCCAATGCACAAATGATCACTTGAAGCTAATTCTCTGGGTTTGGTGAACAGGGTTTGTGGCTCTGGGGAGAGAGCTATAAGTACAACTACCAGAATCCTTAGGCTAGGCCACTCTCTGGCACCACAGATGCCATCTTTCTTGGGTAGAGCACTCTCCTCTTTATGGCATCAGCCTGGGGAAATGCAATAGCCCCACCCTCTGGACTCCATGTCATCCCATCTTGTGGAGCTCATGCTCTGAGGAGGCATCACCTGCCTGGGCCAGACAGACTCAGGGGGTATCAGTGACTGAGTTGTGTGACTCTGGGGCAGAGGACATCCCCCACCTTCCCATAAGCCCCCTCCTCTAGGTTCCTGGTGGTCCCACCCTGCTGAGCTCAGGCTTCCAGGAGGTTCCAGAATCTGAGACAGACTGAGTTATGTGGCTCTAGGATGGGGCCCTTTTTTCCCTCGCATGCCTGATCAGTGCAGAGGCCTCTCTACACATGGCCAAATCGTGGTTTGTTGGGGCCTGATAAACTCTGCTGTGCTTAACCTGATAACTCCCTGAGACCTGCTTAAGCTATCCTCATTGTTTAAAGTTCTTTTTTCTTTTTGCTGCTCTGATTGGTTGTTTACTGCCACCTTGTCTTCCAAATCATTGATTCAATCCTCTGCTTCATCTAACCTACTGCTTATTCTTTCCAGTGTATTCTTCATTTCAGATATTGTAGTCTTCACTTCTGACTGGTTCTTTTTACGGTTTCTGTGTCTTTTTTTATGCTTGCTAACTCTGTTGAAGTTCTCACTAAGTTCCTTGAGCATTCTTACACCCATTTTTTGAACTCTATATCTGGTAAATTGCTTGTCTTTACTTCATTTAGCTATTTCCTGGAGATTTCTCTTGTTCTTTCATGTTTCTTTGTCTCCCCATTTTGGATGCCTCTTTGTGTTTGTTTCTATCTATTAGGTAAATCTGCTATGTCTCCCAGTCTTTGTAGGGTAGCCTTATGTAGGTGTCTTGTAAGACCCAATGGCACAGTCTCCTTGAACACTTGAGCTAGGTGCTCCAGGTATGTCCCTTGTGTGGGTTATGTGAGCCCTCCTGTTGTAATTGAATCTTGATTGCTATTGGCCCCATTTATGAGAGGAGTTAACCTTCAGGCTGGCTTATTGTGAAGACCCAAACTACAGTGTATAAGCTGCAGTGCAGGAGCTGACCTTATTAAGCAAAATTTGCCTCAGCAGGTCTGGTGCCTTCCAAGATCTCTCTCTTGATATGCCACTTTTGAGGCTAATTGGATCCTAGTCTGACGCTATCTGAAACTAGTCACTGGGGCCTCTTGGGCGGGACTCTTGAGCAGGTCAATGTCAAACGCTGTCTGTGAGTGGCCCTGAGCAACCTGTTTGAAGCTACAAAGCAATCCACTGTTTGTGACTGCCTCTTCTGGGCCTGGGTGTGCATGGGAAGGATCGAGGTGCACACCACAGGCTGGCTTTTGCTAGCACTGAGTCTGGAAGCAGATCATGAAAAGAATCAAGGCATCCCAAGTCCTCCTCCCTCAGCCTGCTTCCTGTTAAGCTCAGTTACTGAAAGAGCCTTTGGCGGTACTGGAGTTGCATGAGGAAGTTTCTCAGTAAGTCATCAGGTAAGGGTGAGTGATGTTTACCAGACTGATACACGTTCAAATTCAGTGCCAGTTCTGTCTGAGGGCACTTAGCATAATTCCAGGGTATATCAAGTCTAGTTGCCACCTGCCAGGTGCCCATAGACCTTTGAAATGGGACAGGATCTCAGGGATCCAGCAGGGTGAGGCCAGCAAAGTTTATCTGGCCCAGACAGGCGAAGATTTGGACATCTGAAGAGAGAGCTCTGCACTGGTCCAGTGTACAAAGGAATTTTGGCCTCATCCTAGAGCCACACAACTCTGTCTAAGATAAGCTCAGCAGGGCAGCCACCAGGAGTTAGGGCCGGGGGAGAGTGGGGGAGGGGGTTGGATCTCATGCAAGGGGGAGGTGACGGTCAGGCTTTGAGGAAGATGTGAGGAGGGGCCCCTTTCCCATATCCACACACTCACTCTGTTCTGGATTCTACCTAGACCTTCCTAAAGAAGAATTATCAAGAGTTTGGAGGGTGGGGTCACTAGGATCTGGAGTGTGGGACTAGCAGATCTCAAGTTTATGAGAAAGTGAGGGGAATGTCTCCCATTCCACAGCCACACAACTCAGTCACTGATCCCCCCCCTCCCCTGCCCCCCCCACCCCAGTCTGCCTGAACTGCTGCTCTCTGGCCCAGACAGCTGACTTCTCAGCAGGATGTGAACCCACAGAGAAGGAAGACAGGGAGACCAGAGGGTGGGGCTATGGCATGGCCCCAGGCTGATACAGTAAGGAGGGGAGTGCTCCATCCAAGAAAGATGGCGCCTACGTCTGGGAGAGGGATTCAACACAAGGAACCTGGCGGCTGTACCTTCAGCTCTCGCCTGAGAGCCACAAATCCCTGACTCTCCTCAGAGGACTATGGTCTGCTCTGCCCTCCCTCCTTTGAAGTCCAGGTTAAGTGGCTGTGAATGAGATTTTGTGAGTTGGCCCTTCAAGAGGGTGCCTGTGTCTCTAGTGACTTCTGTCTCTCCCTGGTGGACAGAATCCCTGATGATTCTCACAGCTAGATATTAGGTGGGCGCCTCTTCCTGGCCCTGGTGCTCTGGGCTGGAGAGCCTGGCTTGGGGTTAAGACCCCACACTCCTCAGGGGAAACCTTAGCAGCTAAGATATTCCTCCAGAATCTGAGCCACTGCTTGTGGGAGAGATGTCAGTCCTTTTTGTGAAAGGAGACCTACCTTCTTGACAAGTCCTGATAAGCCAGACACTTTTCTTCACCCTAATTGATCTATTTGACTACATACAAGTGGCAAATTTGGAAAGATATTCATAAATATACATATAACTATGAGAGAGACTGTCTAGCTGTTCAGAAAACTGATTTCTTTTCCCCAAGGGATGCACTTTCCCTCCCTATTATATTTTTTACAACTTTACAACTGAGGTACAATTGAGGTAAAATAAACCACACTTATTTAAAATGTACAATGTAATGAGTCTTACCAAATGTATAAAGTCCATGAAACCATCACCACAATCAAGGTAAAAAACATATGCATTACCCCCAAAGATTTTAGAAACTATAAAAATATGAAATAATAAATACAGTTATTCTTTGCTTTAGTAGTTCCACTCCTGGGAACCCAATCCGGGTAATAAAGGTGATACAAGGATATTTTTTGTAAGAGGATATTTATTACAAATTGTGTGTATGACAAAGACAGGAACAATGAAAACATAACTTGGAACAAAAGGAATAACTATCAGTAAAGGAATCATTAAATAAATGATAAAATATTCATTTCTTGCAAAGTTATGCTGCCAATTTGAAAAAATAAATTAGTGCTAAATCAAATAACATGAGGGATTTCCATGAGGTTTTGTTGAGTAAGAAAAGGAAAATTCAAAAAAGTGAAAATAGCATAAATGTATTTTCACTAAACAGTTATCAATATCTAGTATACGTTCATGTGCATGCAAATATGTGATCATGTGTATATGTGTGTGTAAAATGAACTGAGCATGGAAAACTATCTAAAGATAACACAAGAAATTAAAACATGGATTATATAGTACGGTGGGAAGAGAGGTAAGCAGTCTTAACCCCTAGAGTGCCAGGAAGCACGATCGCGCTCCTCCTGCAGTGTCACTATCAGATGCTAGTAGTTCACTCTTTATTGACAGATGGCACTTAAGGAAAATCAGCAAAAATGTCTTGGCAATTTTAGCATAGTTCCTAGGATATTGGTTGGCACTCAAAGGGTTAATGGCCCCCCCCCCGCCCCCAATGCCCATGTTCTAGTCTTCAGACATGTGACTATTGCCATATATGGCAAAAAATACTTAGCAGGTATGATTAAATTAAGGATATCAAGGTGAAAAGATTATCCTGGATTTTCAGGTGGACCTGATGTCACCACAGGGGTTCTTACTAGTATAAGAGGGAAGCAGGTGATCAAAGAGACAGAAGAGGAGAAGCTAATGTGATGATGGAAGCAGAAGTTGGAGTGATGCAGCCACAAACCAAGGCATGCCAGCAGCCACCAAAAGCTGGAAAAGGCAAGGAACAGATTCTCCTCTGAAGCCTCAAGAAGGACTTATCACTGCCTATATCTTGATTTTAGCCCTGTAAGACTCATTTTGGACTTTTGGCCTCCATAACTATAAGAGAAAAATTTCTATTTTAAGCCACTATATCTGTTACCAATGATAGAAGAGTAATACAGGGGTGATGTTGGTAGAGGGTGTGTTAAGCAAAAATCTATGACTCCCTAATGACCTTCACCCTTACAGAGTTCACTCTCCTGGAGTGTGGGTGAAACCTGTGAAGATTATGGGATATCACTCCTGTGAGTACATTATATGGCAAAGGTGAAGGCATTTTTGAAGATGTAATTAGGTTTGACTTTGAATTCATCAAAAAGGGGATTATCCTTGATGAATCTGACTTAATCACGTGAACTCTTAGAAGGCTTGGATCTTCCCTGAGAGCACAGAGTTGGAGCAACATAGACTCTGTCCTGCTGGCCTGTAGAAGCTGATAACCATGAGTTCTATAGCCCAGAGCATGGATTCTGCCGACAACCATATGAGACTGCAGCCCCCTAAGACACCTTGATTTCAGCCTGTGAGGCCCTGAGCAGAGGCTTCAGCTAAGATCCAGGCCCAGAATCCTGACCCATGGAAACTGGGAGATAATATAGGTGTTGTTTTAAGGCCCTGAGTTTGTTGTAATTTCTTACACAATAAAAAATTAATACAAAGGGTGAAAAGTGAGAAGAAAGGAAAGCCAAGGGGAAGAAAGAAATAGCTGCACTAAAAAAGTAATGTTGATATATTTATAATCATGTTAAATGGTATATATATATATGTGTGTGTGTGTGTGTGTGTGTGTGTGTGTGTATAGTAAAAATGAATATTTTAAAAGTGAAAAATAAACCTGACACATTTGGAATTTTTTTTTAAAATATATTTTATTGATTTTTTTTACAGAAAGGAAGGGAGAGGGATAGAGAGTTAGAAATATCGATGAGAGAGAAACGTTGATCAGCTGCCTCCTGCACACTCCCTACTGGGTATGTGCCCGCAACCAAGGTACATGCCCTTGGCCAGAATCGAACCTGGGACCCTTGAGTCCGCAGGCCGACGCTCTATCCACTGAGCCAAACCAGTTAGGGCCACATTTGGAATTTTTAAGGACAATTGCAGACTGAATTTAGAATTTAGGGAGTTGTGTGTGAGAAAGAGAGAAGGGTGAAGGCATTTGTGCTGCTGTAAGGTGAGATCTGAAGAAGAAGAAAAAAAAACATAGGGGGAAAAGATTTTAAGAAGTATAGGTGGCCCTGACTCAATTGGTTAAGCACTTTCCCATGCACCAAAAGGTCACCAGTTCAATTCCCAGTCAGGTCGCATGCCCAGGTTGTGGGTTTGATTCCTAGTCAGGGTGCATACAGGGGGCAACCAATAAATATTTCTCTCTCACATCAATGTTTCTCTCTATCCCTTTCCCTTTCTCTCTCTCTAAAATCAATAAAAACGTATTTTTTAAAAAAGAAATGTCGCTGTGTGTTGTAAGAGGAATTCCCTTGGTGCATATTTGGGAAGTTTCTGGTGATATTTTCATTGTAGTCAATGATTTGGGGATGTCGAAATTTCTTTGGATATGATAGTACTAAGGCTGTCCAGAAAGTGGCTTCCATTGTGTAGATGTACCACAGTTTTCTAATCCACTCATCTACTGATGGGCACTTTAGGCTATTTCCAAATCTTAGCTATTGTAAATTGTGCTGCTATGAACATAGGGGTGCATATATTCTTTCTGATTGGTGTTTCTGGTTTCTTGGGATATATTCCTAGAAGTGGGATCACTGGGTCAAATGGAAGTTCCATTTTTAATATTTTTAGGAAACACCATACTGTTCTCCACAGTGGCTGCACCAGTCTGCATTCCCACCAGCAGTGCACGAGGGTTCCTTTTTCTCCACATCCTCTCCAGCATTTGTCATTTGTTAATTTGTTGATGATAGCCATTCTGACAGGTGTGAGATGGTACCTCATTGTTGTTTTGATTTGCATCTCTCAGATGATTAGTGCCTTTGAGCATGTTTCCATATGTCTCTTGGCCTTCTGTATGTCCTCTTTCAAAAAGTGTCTATTTAAGTCCTTTGCCCATTTTTTTAAATTAAATTGTTTATCTTCCTTCTGTTAAGTTGTATGTGCTCCCTGTAAATTTTGAAGATTAAACCCTTAACAGAGATAACATTGGCAAATATGTTCTCCCCTGCACTTGGCTTTCTTGTTGTTTTGTTGATGGTTTCTTTTGCTGTGCAGAAGCTTCTTATTTTGGTGTAGTCACATTTGTTTATTTTCTCCTTAGTTTCCATTGTCCTAGGAGCTGTATCAGTAAAAATATTGCTACAACATATGTCTTTTATTTTGCTGCCTATGGAGTCTTCTAAGATTTTAGGGTTTCCGGTCTTATATTTAAGTCCTTTATTCACTATTGAGTTTAATTTTGTATATGGTGTAAATTAGTGGTCTAGTTTCATTTTTTTTGCAAGTATCTGTCCAATTTTCCTAACACTGTTTATTGAAGAGACTGTTTTGATTCCAGTGTATGCTCTTGCCTCCTTTGTCAAATATCAATTGAGCATAATGGCTTGGGTTGATCTCTGGGTTCTCTGTTCAGTTCCATTGGTCTATATGTCTGTCCTTGTGCAGTACCAGCTAGTTTTGAGGACAGTGGCTTTATAGTACGTACAACTTGATATCTGGTATTCTGATCCCTCCAACATTGTCCTTCTTTCTCAAGATTGCTGCAGCTATTCAGGGTCTTTTTTTTATTCCAGATGAATTTTTGGAGAGTCTGTTCTAGGTCTTTGAGGTATGCCCTTGGTATTTTAATGGGGATTGCATTGAATCTATAAATTGCTTTGGGTAGTATGGACATTTTTAAAAAAATATTTTATTGATTTTTTACAGAGAGGAAGGGAGAGGGATAGAGAGTTAGAAACATCGATGAGAGAGAAACATCGATCAGCTGTCTCCTGCACACCCCCTACTGGGGATGTGCCCACAACCAAGGTACATGCCCTTGACCAGAATCAAAACTGGGACCTTTCAGTCCACAGGTCGATGCTCTATCCACTGAGCCAAACCGGTTAAGGCGGTAGTATGGACATTTTAATGATGTTGATTCTACCAATCCATGAACATGGAATATTATCCCATTTGTTTATATCTTCATCTATCTCTTTTTCAGCATCGTGTAATTTTCTTTTTTTTTAATATATTTTTTATTGATTAAGATATTACATATGTGTCCTTATCCCCATGTTACCTTAAGTCTATTTCTTTCACCAGGTAGTGGAAGTTTTCTGTCATTATTTCTTCAAATAGGTTTTCAATATCTTGCCCTCTCTCTTCTTCTGGCACCCCTATAATTCTGATGTTGGTACGCTTGAAGTTGTCCCAGAGATTCCTTACACTATCTTCATATTTTTGGAATATTTTTTCTTTTTTCTTTTTCAGTTGGGTATTTTTGTTTTCTTTGTATTTCAAATCTTTGACTTGATTCTTGGGATCCTCTTGTCTGCTGTTGGATCTCTGTATATTATTCTTTATTTCAGTCAGTGTATGCTTAATTTCTAGTTGGTCTTTTTTCATATCCTCCAGGGTCTCACTAAATTTATCGGCAGTTTCCAGAAAATTCTTGAAAAACCTTATAAACGTTTGCTTTCCTCCATTTCTGTCATTTGTGACCTGTTTCTTTGTCTCCGCATTTTTTATGTTTCCCTGTGTTGGTAGAATGGTTTTGTGTGCTAGGTGTCCTGTAGGGCCCAGTGGCTCAGCCTCCCCAGTTACCTGAGGTGGACACTCTTGGTGCACCCCCTTGTGGGCTTTGTGCACAGTCTTGTTGTAGTTATGCCTTGATTGTTGTAGGATCACTGGGAGGAATTGACCTCCAGGCCAAATGGCAGTGAGAATCAGCTGTGTCTGCAGTGGGAGAACTTCTGTGCTGAAGACACCCTTCTGGGGCAAGACTTGGTTCAGTGGGGCTTTGGTGCTCACTGAGTCTGCCCCCTGAGTGTGTCCCTTATGGATCTGAGGAGTTGTAATCTGGATGGTCCCACTCTGACAACTCTGACAACTGGGTACACTGGCTCTTGGATCTAAGGAGGTGCTAATTTAGCCTCTGCCTGAGGTTACCCAGCAGGAGCTACGAAGAGAACTGCAGATTCCCCTTCCTTTTTTGGAGTTTGGAGGTGCCCTGATGAGGCCCAGCTGTGAAGCAATGCAAGCTGCTGTGGGGCCTTGGGCCTTCTCTTGGAAGTTCTGGGTCTGTCTGGCCCAGCTGCAATTTGTTAGGTAATTTTCAGATTGCAAAGGGCCAGGGCATTCATATGCAAAAGCCTCTGCCCGCAGCCTGGGTGGGGCGGGGTCTCAGGGAATCAAAGGGCAGAGCAAGCAGCTATGGCGGATCCTCAGCCTTGCCCTAAGGGGCTGCGTGTCTCAGTGTCCTGATAATTGCTGCAAGCACCTCTGAGGGAAAGCTGCCCTCAAGTTCCAAGTTCTGCCCGCTACCAGACAGTCCAGTTTCTCCCCATATGAGTCCTGGGTCCCCAGAGACTACCCGGAATCAGAGTTCAGAGCAGTTGGGAGCTTTGGACTCCCTCCCGATTCAAAAAGACAGGCGCGTCCTCAGGTACCAGCCCCTTTCCGCGCGCGGGAGCCTCCGTACCTCTGCACTTTACTTCCGCAGCTCCTCTGGCTCTCAGTGTGCTTTTCTTTCCTTCTAGTTGTGGAATTTCCACTCAGCCAGCCTTCCTGTAGTTCTGGATGATGGCCGTTTTGTCTTTTCATTGTATTTTTGAAGTTGTTGTGGGAGGCAGCAATTTCCCAGTGTTTACCTATGTCACCATCTTAGTTTCTCCTATCCTGTAATTTTCTGAGTACAGGTCCTTTACCTTTTTGGTTAAATTAATTCCTACGTATCCTAATTTTTCTTTTATAATGGTAAATGGGATTGTTTTTTAGTTTCTCTTCCTGTGAGTCAATTATCTCTCTCTATAAAACCCTAATATGCAAATAGACCAAAAGGTAGAATAACCGAACAACCAAATAACCGGTCGCTATGATGTGCGCTGACCACCAGGAGGCACACGCGTGGAACATGGCAGGCATCAGCAGCAGGTGGCAGAGTGCAGAACATGGAGGGCATCGGTCGTGGCAGAAGGATGGAGCAAGTGAGCAGGGGGTGCCAGACGAAGTCGGGGCACCGGTCACTGTCATTGAGTCAAGTCTCTGGTAGTTACTGAAAATTTTTTGCTCCTGTGTGCCATGGTCCCACCTGGCACCTGCACCTGCTGGTGGCGCCAGCCCTGCTCACACCCATGGCCATCTCCGGAGCCACCACTCACACCCACTGCTGGCACCGGCCCCACTCGCACCTGTAGCTGACATCAGACCTGCTGCTTGCACCCGCTGCCGGAGCCCAGCACTGGTCCCGATCGCTTGGCACTGTTAGAGGGTGTGAGCAGTGGCTGTTGGCCCCAATTGTCCCTGAGAGCTTCTCTACCTCCCCCTGCTCCTGAGTGATGATTGGGGCAGCAGCTGCCACTTTCACCTGCTGACGGTACTGGCCCCACTTGCACCCACTGCTGGCACTGGCCCCAATCGCTCTGCACTGTCAGCGGGTGCAAGTGGGGCTGCCACTATCAGTGTGTGGGAGTGGCGGCAGTGGGAGCAGGGCTGCTGGCAGAGAGTGGACCAGGGGCCATGGCGGGAGGGGCCAGACAGGGGCACGGAAGATAGGCCTCACAATCCACAGTTCCTTTCAAGGTGTACGAATTCATGCACTGAGCCCCTAGTTGGTGAATAAAAAAGCTATAGATTTCTGGATGTTAATTTTGTATCCTGATACATTGCCGAATTCAGGTATTAAATCTAGTAGATTTTTTGATGAAGTCTTTAGGGTTTTCTATGTATAATATCATGTTATCTCAAATAATGACAGTTTTACTTCTTTTCCAATGTGGGTGCATTTTATTTCTTCTTTTTTTCTGATCGCTATGGCTAGCACTTCCAGTACTGTGTCAAACCGGAGTGGTGAAAGTGGGCATCCCTATCTTGTTCCTGTTCTTAGGGGAAATGGTTTTAGTTTTTGCCCATTGAGTATGATGTTGGCTGTAGGTTTGTCATATAAGGCTTTTATTAAGTTGAGGTATGATCCCTCTATTCTCACTTTGCTGAGGGTTTTTATCAGGAAAGCATGTTGGATTTTTTTCAAATGCTTTTTCTGCATCCATTGATATAACTATGTAATTTTTATTTCTCAGTTTGTTTATGTGATGTCACATTTATTGATTTGTGGATATTGTACCATCCTTGCATCTCTGGAATAAATCCTACTTGATCATGGTGTATGATGTTTCTAATGTAATGCCCAATCCAATTTGCTAGAATTTTGTTGAGGATTTTAGCATCTATATCCATCAGAGATATTGGCCTGTAATTCTTTTTTTTTTTTTTTTGGTAGTGTCTTTATCTGGTTTTGGTATTAGGGTAATGCTGGCTTCATGAAAAGAGCTTGGAAGTGTTCCTTCCTCTTGAATTTTTTGGAATAGTCTGAGGAGGATAGGTTTTAGTTCTTTGAATGTTTGGTAAAACTCCCCTGTGAAGCCCAGGGCTTTTGTTTGCTGCAAATATTTTGATTACTGCTTCAATTTCTTCCATAGTTATCAGCCTATTCAGATTTTTTTATTTTTCCTGATTGAATTTTGGAAGGTCGTATTTTTCTAGGAACATGTCCATTTCTTTTAGGTTGACCAGTTTGTTGGAATAGAGTTGTTCATGTATTTTTTTTTACAATCCTTTGTATTTCTGTGAGGTCTCTTGTTACTTTGCCTCTTTCATTTCTGATTTTGTTTATTTGGGTCCTCTCTTTTGCTTCTTGGTGAGCCTGGCTAGAGGTTCATCAATCCTCTCTATCCTTTCAAACAATCAGCTCTTGGTTCTATTGATCTTTGTATTGTATTTTGGTCTCTATGTCATTTATTTCTGCCCTGATATTAATTATTCCCTTCCCTTGACTGACTCTAGGCATTTCTTGTAACTCTCTTTTTAGTTCTTCAAATTGTTGGGTTAGATAACTTGTTACCAGTTTTTCTTGTGTTTTTTTTTTTTTCTTTTCTTTTTTTTTTTTTTTTTTTTAGGTAGGCCTGTAGTGCTATGAACTTCCCTCTCAGGACTGCTTTCACTGTGTCCCATAGGTTTTGGATTGTTGTGTTTTCATTGTCTTTGTTTTCAGGATGTTTTAATTTCTTCTTTGATTTCTTTGGTAACCCAATTATTGTTTAATAGCATGCTATTTAACCTCCAAGTGTTTGAGTTTTTTTATTTTTTTTATTGTAGTTGATTTCTAATTTTATGCCACTGTGATCTGAGAAGAAGCTTGATATGATTTCAATCTTCTTGAATTTGAAGAGACTTTACCTGTGTCCCAATATGTGGCCTATCTTTGTAAATGTCCCATGTGCACTTGAGAAGAATGTATATTCTGTAGCTTTGGGGTGAAATGTTCTGAAGATGTCAATTAAGTCCATCTGATCTAGTGAGTCATTTAGGATTGCTGTTTCTTTGCTGATTTTTTGTCTAGAGGATTTATCCAGTGACGTCAATAGGGTATTAAAGTCCCCTACTATGGCTGTAGTATTAGAGTCAATCTCTCCTAGAAGTTTTTTTTTTATGTATTTGGGTGCTTCTGTATTGGGAGCATATATGTTTATCAGAGTTATATCCTCTTATTGTATCAAACCATTATCTCCTTATCTGTTGTTATGGCCTTCACTTTGAAGTCTATTTTATCAG
The DNA here is from genome assembly GCF_964212035.1 of Myotis nattereri. Taxonomy (NCBI): domain Eukaryota; kingdom Metazoa; phylum Chordata; class Mammalia; order Chiroptera; family Vespertilionidae; genus Myotis; species Myotis nattereri. The sequence goes on from NC_138077.1 coordinate 103,334,322, forward strand.
ATATAAGTATTGCTACCCGAGCTTTTTTTTAAATTTCCATTTGCCTGAAAGATATTTTTCCTATCCCTTCACTTTCAGTCTGTGTGAGTCCCTTGTTCTGAGGTGGGTCTCTTGTAGACAGCCTATATATGGGTCATGTTTTCGTATCCATTCATCCACTTGATGTCTTTTGATTGGAGCATTTAATCCATTTACGTTTAAGGTTATTATTGATAGGAACTTGTTTGTAGCCATTTTTTATTCTTTGTGCCTGTGTTCCTCCTTACTCTTTTATTTCTTTTTCTTTTTCTTTTTTTTTTACAACAGTCCCTTTAACATTTTTTGCATTGCTGGCTTGGTAGTGATAAACTCCCTTAGTTTTTTTGTGTTTTGTTTTTTGTTTTTGTTTTTTTGTCTGTGGAGCTCCTGATTTGCCCTTCAATTTTCTAAGATAGCCTTGCTGGATAGAGTATTCTTGGATTCAGCTCCTTGCTTTGCATCACTTTGTATACTTCATTCCATTCTATTCTGGCCTGATGTGTTTCTGTTGAGAAATCATTTGATAGTCTAATGGGAGTTCCCTTGTAGGTAATTTTCTGTCTTTCTCTTGCAGCCCTTAAGATTCTTTCTTTGTCATTAATGTTTGATACTGTAATTATGACATGTCCTAGTGTGGGTCTTTTGGGGTTCATCTTGTTTTGGACTCTCTGTGCTTGTGTGACTTCTTTCTTCCCCAAATCAGGGAAGTTTTCTGTCATTATTTCTTCAAATAGGTTTTCTAATTCTTGTTCCTCTTCTTGTCATGCTGGCACCCCTATCTATAATAATAAAAGGGTAATATGCTAACTAAACCAGACATCCTTCTAGACATCCTTCCAGTTGAAGCTGGGGCTGTGAGGTAAGCCCAGGTTCCAGGTGCCTGCAGGTGGCCGGAGGGAAGCCAGCCCGGGTCGTGGGTGCCTGCAGACAGCCAGAGGGAAGCCAGCCCAGGTCCCAGGTGCCTGTGGGAGGCTGGAGGGAAGCCAGATTGGGTCCCGAATGCCTGCAGGCAGCCAGAGGGAGAGAAGCCTAGGTCCTGGGTGTCTGCCAGCAGCCGGAGGGAAGCAAGCCTGGGTCCCAGGTTCCAGAGGGAAGCTGGTGCCGGCAGCCAGGGGAAGGAAGGCCTACTCTTGCACAAATTTCGTGGATTGGGCCTCTAGTTATATATATGTTACTTCGTTTCATGTTGTCCCAAAGCTACCTTAGTCTCTCCTCTTGCTTTCTATTTTTTTTTTCTCCAGTTGCTGTTCAGATTGGGTGTGTTTCTCTGCCCTGTCTTCTAATTTGCTAATTCAGTCCTCTGCTTCTTCTAGTCTACTATGGAAACCTTCCATAGTGTTTTTTATTGTAGCTATATTACTTTTTATTCCCACTTGATTCTTATGTAAGTGTTAGATTTTCTTATCCAGCCAGTTTAGGAACTGTATGACCCTTATTCTGGATTCTTTTTCTGACATATTGCATGCCTGTTTCATTTAGTTCCTTTTCTGACAACTCCTCCTTTTCTTTCCTTTGGGGGTTGTTTCTTTGTATCTCCATTTTTTCTCTCATGGAAGGGTCCAGGCACTGAGACACACTAGAGCCGGGCTGATGCCTCAGGCTTGGCAGGTGGGGGGTGCTGTCCCTGGCTTGCAGGTGGGATGTGTGTGGCCCAGGGCCCACACTGTGGTCTTGGCAGTCGGGGAGCGCAGTCAGAGGCTTGCCTGCAGGATGTGCAGGGCCAGGGCCAATGCAGTGGGCTTGGCGGGTGGGGAGTGCAATCCAGACTCACTGTTGGGGTGCGTGGTGCCTGGGACTGATGCTGTGGGCTGGCTGGAGGGGGGAGCACTCCAGGACCCACAGAAGCCCGCGTCCAAGGAGGCTGGAGTCCCAGTGTCTGTGGATCTGAAGATGAGGTCGCAGGTCTTTGGCCGGTGTGGCTATAGTGTTTGGGGTGGTGTCTGAGGCCAGTCTGGGTGGTGGTGAGGTTGGGCTCATAGTCCAGAGCTGTGGTTAGAGCAATAAAATTGCAAAAACAAAGTCTGGCAAGGAATAAATAACCCATCAGATCTCTTGATGGTGACTCCCAATGGCCAAACCCAGCTGGAGGTCTCCAGAGAGCTGCCTCTGAGGATATAAAGTGTGTGTGTGTGTGTGTGCGTGTGCGTGTGTGTGTGTGTGTGCGTGTGAAGGTAAAAATTATTGTGGGGATATGCAGCCACTCACTGTATCTAGAAAGGCAAACCAAAGATATCTGGCACCTGCTTTTAAGTCCCTTCCCTCCTTCTTCCCTTCCTTCTTTCCTTCCTTCCTTCCTTTCTTCCCTTCCATCCCTTTCTTCACCTAAACTTTATTAACCTTTGTACCAAGCACTGTGCTAAATGCTTTCCCAAATTTTGATTAACTCTTAAAATTTCTCTCCAAGGCGGGGAATCTTACTTTTCCCTAAGCAAACGTCCTCCATTGTGTTGACCTTTCAGCAGTTTTCAAGATTTTTAATGGAAGAGGCTTTTTAAAAGTAAAACCCCACAGGAATCCTAACATATGAAACTAATAAAGCAGTATTTATTAGTAGACAATTTTAAATGCAAATTTACAACATGTCATTATTATGTTAAGTGAAGAGAAAAATAATGAGGTTTTTTTTTTATTAATACAGTTTGAAACCAGTTTCACTGGCCCACATTGGCATCAGCAACTGCAAAATGGACAGAGTTTGACAACCATGGATACAAGTGACTGAGAAAACATGAAGCTTCAGTTTTTTCCAAACTATAACTTTAGGCAATGCCTTCTTTTTGTCATCAAAATCTGGCTGCTAGGCCACATAAAATACTACTACTGACAGCTACACTTTTCCAGTCACCTGGTCAGGAAATTGTCCCTCTGAAAACTCATTCTTTATGCCTCAGTTATTGAACACTTTGGAACCGCTTAGCCCAAGAAATGAAGGCTCTTGTTAAAAACAGAGATTTAGGAATCCAGAATGTGATTAGCAGCCATGTTGGCATTTGCCAAATGAGCAGTTAAAAAGGTCCCAATAAAAACATGTGTTGATTAGTAATCCCTGGGCTTACAAAAGTGTTAGACCCAATCCTAACAATCCCTGTGACAGACCAGAAAATTCCTGAACTATTGTAGTTGTAAAAAAAAGTTTTAGTCTAATCAAAATTTATTCATTGCCTCTGCTCATAAAAAAATATTTCCCATAAGATTATTTATATTTAAATTTCACAGACTGGAAATCTCCTAGGTGCTCTCATAAAATAAAACTTTGAACCTGTTTGTTTTAAAAATTTTGTATGTCAAATTTAGTCATTCATTCATTTGTTCATTTAAAAAATATTTGAGTGCAGGTTATGTACCAAGATCTGTTCTAAATTCTGATGGAAAGTCTCAGGAAGCTATTCCAGAAAGAACACTGGCTCTAAAGTTGGATGGAACTGGTGTACAAGTTTGGAATGCATTTTGTTTGTAAAAGAATACCAAAATTACAGGGTGGGACAAGCGTAGGTTTATATTATTTGCATGGAAAATAATACAAAAATCTATCTATATATAAAACCCTAATATGCAAATAGATCAAACGGTGGAACAACCAGTCGCTATGATGTGTGCTGACCATCAGGTGGCACACGCGGAACATGGCAGGCACTGGCAGCAGGTGGCAGAGTGTGGAACACGGTGGGCGTCGGCCATGGCGGGATGGTGGAGCAGGTGAGCCGGGGCACCAGACCAAGGAGGGGTGCTGGTTGCTGTCATTGGGGCGAGCCTCTGGAGGTTACTGAAAATTCTTTGTTCCCACACACCATGGTCCCGCCCAGTGCTTGCACCTGCTGCTGGTGCCTGTCGCTGGCCCTGATCGCTTGGTGCCATCAGCGGTGCGAGCAGTGGCTGCCAGCCCCAATCACCCCTCAGGGCTTCTCCACCTCTCCCTGCTCCTGAGGGGTGATCAGGACAGCAGACGCCACTCGCACCCACTGGCAATGCCAGCCCTGCTCACATCCGCTGCTGGTGTTGGCCCCAATCGCTCTACACCAGTGGTTCTCAACCTTCCTAATGCCACGGGCCTTTAATACAGTTCGTCATGTTGTGGTGGCCCCCAACCATAAAATTATTTTCATTGCTACTTCGTAACTGTAATTTTGCTACTGTTATGAATCATAATGTAAATATCTGATATGCAGGATGTATTTTCATTGTTAAAAATTGAACATAATTAAAGCGTAGTGATTAATCACAAAAACAATATGTAATTATATATGTGTTTTCCGATGGTCTTAGGTGACCCCTGTGAAAGGGTCGTTCGACCCCCAAAGGGGTCGTGATCCACAGGTTGAGAACCGCTGCTCTACACTGTTAGCGGGTGCGAGTAGGGCAGCGCTGTCAGAGTGTGGGAGCGGTGGTGGCGGGAGTGGGGCTGCCAGTAGAGAGGGGACCGGGGGCCACAGCGGGAGGGGCTGGACGGGGGCACAGAGGATGGGCCGAGACCCGACCCTGTGCCAATTCAGTTCCTTTCAAGGTGCATGGATTCGTACACTGAGTCCTAGTTAATAAATAATAATACAAGAATAAACTGTGTTTTGCGTACTCACAACTGTTAACCTACTTTTGCCTTGCCCTGCATACTGACTCAAATTAGCCTTTTAATTTTTGTCAGTTACCAGAAGTCTGGAGGGAAGCAGTTGCTGCCTGTGGTTCTGGGCCTGGACCATGAGGAGCCACATCTCTGCTGTGCTCCTGGCATTTCTTTCATACTCATCACTTAGTGGTGACCAGATGGCTTTGAGGGAAGGAGGAATGTGAGCAAATGGGTTGGTGGCGGTGATGTTGGATGATGGTTCTGATGAATGAAAAGTTCTGTTTGGTGCATATAGGGTCAGGGGACTTGGTGATGTGATGACACTCAGCACATGGGTCCTGTAGGCACTTAGGGGTACAGAACTGGATTTGAAGACAGAAGTCAGAGTTGAGGAGGAGGATTGAAGGAGCAAGCAGACAGAAGTAATCTAAATGGAGAGCTTAGGGGAACAGTTTCTTCCTAGATCTGAGAGAAATACTCCCTCTGTAAACAGGGGATAGTCTGAAGGGCAGGTGACTGCAAATGGAACAGTTGATATATTATTAAAGTGGGAGGTGAGGTCTTCTAGGAGGGGGATTAGGGCTATGCTGAGTGTTTAGATGGAAACAACTAGTACAAAGACATATGAGGGCTGTAGAAAGCTGGCTCAGCTGGTCTGCAGATTCTCAAAGTTTTCACAGCAGCAGTTCAGGTCCTGGGAGTGAAAACAGGGCTAGAGGACATGGATGACACAGGGTTGGTGATGGCAATGAAACAAAGAAGTCAGGAGTGTCCATGATGACCAGGTAGAAGGAGCAGACTAGAATCCAGGCCATGCAGGAGGACATTCAGGGAATCCACCCTCTATGATTAAGCCCCAGAGGCCAAGTTCCTTCTCTTCCTGGGTCCACTATCCCTTGGGGTTGTTCTCTCCCTTCAAGACCAACTGCAGGATTCCAGGGGATGGTAAGTTTTCCCGAGAGAAAATAGACAGGACAATGGGAAGCACAACCAGAAAGAGGTTGTCCGGCTCCAGGTTCTAGTAAAATTCTTGTGTAATAGAACTTTATCTCCAGATCTGGATTACTTCTGAGGAGTCAACTCCAAGTCCTACTGTACTGACATATTCTCTTTTATTTTTATACCTTGTCTTTTATTCTTGTATTTTTAAGAGTGGAGAAATCCAAACCCTCCTGTCTTATGGGAGGGTCTTAACTTAGAAGAACATGCTGATATCTCTGTTAAGAAGTCCCCTTCCACCTAGTTCCAAGAAGCAGAGGCACTGATGCAGAATAATCCAACCTCTAGTCACAGGATAGTCATTTACACTTCTGTGGCCTTCTGGAGTCACCCCTGGTTCCTAGGAAGTTCTTCAAACTCCTGCAGCCCACAGGAAGTGGGGGACCAGGAAACTGTGAATGACTGAAGAATGTATTGTGGATAGAGATCCAAGTCTAAGGAAAGTAGGAGGATGTGACTGGGGAACACCAAGAGTGCTGACTGTGAAGTCTTTCAAGCGGAAGGAGCAGTGCCATGAAGGCCTCTGAATTGCTGAAATCAAATGACAGCTCCTGTCTCTCTACATCTTCACTTGAGAAAAGAACTTTAAGTTTCTCCTTAGGAAAGAAAGATGGTTTCGCTAATCCTACAGAATTTTAGTACCAGAAAGTCATCTACTGGCATCAAGTCCAGGCAATTCTGAAACTGTCTGGGCAGCTGAATGCTTGGCTACTCCTCACAGTCACAGGGATGGAGTTTATTAATCAGTGAAGCAGTTTATTTCTTTCTGGACAGACCTGATACTTAGACAACTGTCTCTGACATGGGATTGTCATTTGCTTCCATGTTGCTTTTATTTATTTGTCCCAGTTTTATTCTCTGGTGCCTCATGAAGTAGATACTTTTCTTTCAAATGAGGGTCCTTCCAATGTTTCAATACTCCTCTCATATTTCCACAAATACTTTCTTGTTTGAGACCAAAAAGCCCCACTTCTCTAACATCCCCTTCAGGGACATGGTTTGGGCTCACCATGCTGGTCTTCATGACTCAGGTGGTCATGCAAGCAGGAGGCACCCAGACCTGGACACAGCATTTAGGATGTAGGGTGGCCAGAATAGAGAATAGCAGAATGATTTCCTCCTCTAAACTGGACATCAGGATAAAACTACTACAGCCCAAGACTGCATTCATCTCCGCTGAGGCTATAACCCCATCTTCTGGGATTTCAGTGTACTACCACTTAGCTGTTTTCTTCTTGTGGTTTTACAACTATACATATACATAAAACTCCTCTGAAGTTTTGTGCAGAATCTCATACCTCTTTCTGACCCCTTATTCTTGCCAAGTGCCATGACTGGTGCTCCCATTTCCTCAACTGAGGTATTAGTTCAGTTTTGTATAGTTATATTTATTGAGTCATTGCCATGTGCCAATAATTGTATTAGATGCTAAGGTGGAAGCAGAGAACACAAATGAATCAGGGTATGATTTCTATCCCAGGGTAGCTTGCTGGCTGAAGAGAGAAAACACCCACCTCTGTACACCATTACAATGTGATATAGGAAAAATTGTAACATATAAACATAGTGGTTATGGGTGCCCAGGTGAAGGCCTCTTGGCCCAAACTGGAAATTCAGGGAAGTGTTCCCAGAAAGAGATGTAATTTGAATGTAAGAATTAGAGGGCACTGGGAAGAATGTGGGAAGACAGGACAGAAAGAGCAGAGTAAAGGACACAGGAAGCCTGGTGTTGTATGAGGAGCTACAGGTAATTGGGCAGTATTAGAGCATCAAGTACTAGACAAGGGGGTAAGGTCACTGAACACCTCACTTTCCACCTTGGGCTTGACATGGTAGGCAATGGGGAGCCCTGACATGCTTCAAGAAGATGGGAAAGTAATCAGATCTGCCTTTATCACTCTGGCCCCAGTAGGAAGAATGGATTCTTCAGATGCCTAATCTGGAGGCAAACAAATAGACTGGAATTGAACATATTCAGTCAAGCAAGAGATGTTGAGGGTGTAAAAGGATGGGACAGATTAAGCATTGTAATGGGTATAATTGGCAGGCCTTGGTTGTGGAGAGCCACAAGTGACAGAGAACAACAATAACAAAAAATCCAAATTAATGCCCAGAAACTTGGAGTGAATGGCTAGAAGGATGGTGATATAGCTAGCTGAGAGGGTAGAGGAGATGTATGGGAAACCATGAGTTTAAGTTTGAACATGTAGAAATTGAATTGCTTATTAAACATGCAATTATAATATTTAACAAATAATTGGATTAATGCATCTCAATGTCACAGGAGATTGGGAGATGGGGTCTTAGTTCCTCAGTGGGAGTTAAAATCATGAGAAGAGATGAGCTACTACAAGAAGAGTATGTAAAGAAACAGTAAAGGATCAGGATACAATTAAGAGGTGCAGCAATATTTAAGGCAAATTTTACAAACAAGTTCAGCATGTTTGCTTTGATTGACATAGCCAAATGTGAAATCTCCAACAACATGTAAAAATCAGTATATTTCACCAGAAAATAAAAATTTCTAAATTCTCTTAAAATCAGGAGTTCTGGATCTACTGGGCTTGCACTTTTACATAGCAACATTCTGCCAAAACTAAGTATAAGCTTCTGCTTCTATTGTTTATTTTTAACTTACAATTTTTTTATTGTTGAAATTATTTCATATGTCCCCCATTTCCTCTCATTAACTCCCTCTAGACCACCCCCAGGAATTGCTGCAAATTTAATTCTTGGCGGAAGAACCTTTCATTCCCAATATAAATTACCCATTCCATTAAATGATACTTTAAGTTCTAGACTTGATATAAAGAATGAAGTTGCTAAAACCATTAAAAAAGGCCAAACTTCTCATTATTAATGAATGCACCATGGCATCCAGTCATGCTATAAATGCTATAGACAGATTACTAAGAGAAATTATGAATTTGAACATTGCATTTGTTGGGAAAATACTCCTTCTTGGAGGGGATTTTCGACAATGTCTCAGTATTGTGCTGCATGCTATGTGATCAGCCATAGTACAGATGAGTTTAAAGTACTGTAATGTTTGGGGATGTTTCAGAAAGTTGTCTCTTAAAACAAATATCAGATCAGAGAATTCTTCTTATAGTGAATGGTTAGTAAAACTTGGAGATGGCAAACTTGATAGCAGTTTTCATTTAGGAATGGATATTACTGTAATCCCTTGTGAAATGATTTGTAACAGATCTATTATTATTTTTTAAAAATGTATTTTATTGATTTTTTTAAAGAGAGGAAGGGAGAGGGAGAGGGATAGTGAGTTAGAAACATCGATGAGAGAGAAACATCAATTCAGCTGCCTCCTGCACGCCATCCCCCCCCAGCCACACACACACACTAGGGATGTGCCCGCAACCCAGGTACATGCCCTTGACCGGAATCGAACCTGGGACCCTTGAGTCTGCAGGCCGATGCTCTATCCACTGAGCTAGGGCTAACAGATCTATTATTGAAGTTACCTTTGGAAATACTATATCTATATATAATATTAAAAATATATTTAAATGTGCAATTCTTTGTCCAAAAAATGAGCACGTTCAAAAATTAAATGAAGAAATTTTGGATATACTCAATGGAGATTTTCACACATATTTGAGTGATGATTCCATTGATTCAACAGATGATGCTGAAAAGGAAAATTTTCCCCTCAAATTTCTTAATAGTAATACTCCTTCAGGAATGCCGTATCATAAATTAAAATTGAAAGTGGGTACAATCATCATGCTACTGAGAAATCTTAATAGTAAATGGAATCTTTGTAATGGTACTAGATTTATTATCAAAAGATTATGACCTAACATAATCAAAGCTGAAGTGTTAACAGGATCTGCAGAAGGACAGGTTGTTCTGATTCCAAGAATTGATTTGTCCCCATCTGACACTGGCCTCCCATTTCAATTAATTCGAAGACAGTTTCCTGTGATGCCAGCATTTGCAATGACTATTAATAAATCCAAGGACAAACTCTAGACAGAGTAGGAATATTCCTACCTGAACCCATTTTTGGACATGGTCAGTTATATGTTGCTTTCTCTCAAGTTCGAAGAGCGTGTGACATTAAAGTTAAAGTCGTAAATACTTTATCACAAGGGAAATTAGTCAAGCACTCTGAAAGTGTTTGCACTCTTAATGTGGTAGACAGGGAAATATTAGAATAAGTTTAATCAATTTATCAGTCATTGTTTTGTATCAATGTTGCTTTTATAACATGTTTTTGTTGTTTTTATATCATGTCTTTGTTGTTATATCATGTTATTGTTTATTTATTAATAAATTTATATATTATTTTCATATACATTTTACTAATTTCCTTTCATCTCTCACACTTCTACTATAGAGAAAGGGCAAATAGCAATATTAAAATATTTCTTCTAATTCCCTTTCAATGTGCACAATTTTGTGCACCGGGCCACTAGTCCTATATAATAAAAGGCTAATATGCAAATTGTTTCCTCAACCAGAGTTCGATGGGGAGTTCGACTAGGGGGCAGAGCTGGTCCGCCAACTGCCCGCAGCCCCTCACCTGGCTGGCCCCTCCCCCGATTGGCCCCCACCCTGATAGGGGGTGGGGCTGGCCCACCAATTGCCCACAGCCCCACCCCCTGCCATCTCTGCCCCCGATCAGCCCCTATCAGCCCCACCCCTATCAGGGGCCAGCCGGCCAGACCCCACCAGTGCACGAATCCATGCACCAGGCCTCTAGTTGGTGTATAACAATGCCATAGATTTCTGGGTGTTAATTTTGTATCCTGCTACATTGTCAAATTTTTATTAAATCTAGCGGTTTTTTATGGAGTCTTTAGTGTTTTCTATGTACAATATCATGTCTTATGCGAATAATGACAGTTTTACATCTTTTCCAATTTGGATCCCTTTTATTTCTTCTTCTTGTCTGATTGCTATAGCTAGCACTTCCAATACTATGCTGAACACGAGTGGTGAAAGTGGGCATCCCTGTCTTGTTCCTGTTCTTAAGGGTAATGGTTTTAGTTTTTGCTCATTGAGTATGCTGTTAGCTATTGGCTTAGGTTTGTCATGTTAACATATGATCTCCTTATTTCCACTTTGTTGAGGGTTTTTATCAAAAAAGGGTGATTTTGTCAAATGCTCTTTCTGCATCAATTGATATGATAATGTGGTTTTTGTCTTTCAATTTGCTTATGTGATGTATCACATTTATTGATTTGTGGGAATTGTACCAACCTTGCATCCCTGGAGTAAATCCTACTTGGTCATGGTGTATGATCTTTCTAATGTAACGCTGGATGCAATTCACTATTATTTTGTTGTGGATTTTAGCACCTATGTTCATCAGGATTATTGGCCTGTAATTCTCTTTCTTTGTAGTTCTCTCTCTGGTTTTGGAATTAGGGTAATGCTGGCTTCATAGAGAGCTTGAAAGTGTTCCTTCCTTTTGAATTTTTTGGAATAGTCTGAGGAGGATTGGTGTTAGTTCTTTTTTGAATGTTTGGTAAAACTCCCCTGTGAAGCCTTCCAGACCAGGACTTTTGTTTACTGGAAGTTTTTGTCAGTCATTCCCAGGATAGTGTGATGGACCGGCCCGTCTTCCCATCCAGCCACTGAGGGCTCTTTGGGGCTATCTAGAACCTTTGTTTCCTTTGCATAGTTCTAAATGCAGGCAGAGTGTTGCAGGCTGTATTCTCTGCCTTGAGACCACTGGGAGGGGCTAGTTTTTGGGGGAGAAATAGCCTCTTGGGTTTGGAGGGTTACAAAGAGTCCTGGCCATGTCTCGCAGCCCTCCCTCCCTGCCCAGCCTCTACTCAGAAATCCGTGCCTCTCCCTGCACCAGAGCCTTGGGTTACTTTTTGCAACTGAAAAGTCCTATATTCTGGGTTTAGCAAGTAAAATCAAAGACAAAGCAAAAGCAAAACTACCACAAATCTTTGGGTTTCTCTCCCGTGGCACCATGTCACTTGCACTGCTTTTCAGGCCATCTTTCAGGGCCCAGCCCTCTGAGGCTGTGGTTCCAGGTGTAGATTTTCTGGCCACCAGCAGGCCTGTTTTTTTTCCTTTTCACAATTGGGTATTACACCTGTCACCAAGGCACACAGGTTTGGTGCAATGCAGCCTCCACCTCAACCTCTTGGCCCGGAGGCTAGGCATCCCTCTCCAGCCTAGATCCTCACTCCTACCATTCTCCAGTCATCCTCTGCCCTTCCTTATTAAAAACTGTCTCTTCAGCTGTGTCTAATTTGTTAATTCTTGGTGGATATTCTCTGATTTAGTTGCTTTTCCAGACTGGCCCCAAGAGGAGGTGCATGACACTTCTACCTATTTGGCCACCATTTTCTTTCCCCATTCATTGTTTAATAACATGTTACTTAGCCTCCATGTGTTTGAATGTTTTTGAGTGTTTTTACTGTAGTTGATTTCTAATTTCATTCCATTGTGATCTGAGAAGGTGGTTGATATGATTTTAATCTTCTTGAATTTATAGAGCAGTGATGGCGAACCTATGACACACGTGTCAGAGGTGACACACGAACTCATTTTTTTGGCTGATTTTTCTTTGTTAAATGGCATTTAAATATAGAAAATAAATATCAAAAATATAAATCTTTGTTTTACTATGATTGCAAATATCAAAAAATTTTCTATATGTGACATGGCACCAGAGTTAAGTTAGGGTTTTTCAAAATGCTGACACGCCGAGCTCAAAAGGTTCGCCATCACTGGTATAGACTTGTTTTGTTTCCCAACATACGGTCTATCTTTGTGAATGACCCTTGTGCACTTGAGACAAATGTACATTCTACAGCTTTGAGGTGAAATGTTCTATAAATGTCGATTAAATCCATCTGATCCAGTGTGTCCTTTAGAGTTGCTGTTTCCTTGTTAATTTTTTGTCTGGAAGATATATTCAGTGAAGTCAACAGGGTGTTAAAGTCCCCTACTGTGACTGTATTGTTGTCAACCTCTTCCTTAAAGTCATCTAGAACTTTTTAAATATGTTTAAGTGTTCCTATGTTGATTGCATATATGTTTACCAGGGTTATATCTTCTTATTGGCTAGATCCTTTTAGTATTGTGTAGTGAACTTTATTGTCTCTTGTGATGGCCTTCATCTTTAAAGTTTATTTTGTCAGATACGGGTATTGATACCCCAGCTTTTTAAAAATTTTCTATTTGCATGGAAAATTGTTTTCCATCCTTTCACTCTCATCCTGTGTGAGTCTTTTGTTCTGAGGTGGGTCTCTTGTAGATAGTATATAATTGAGTCATGTTTTTATACCAATTCAGGTACCCTATGTCTTTTGATTGGGTCATTTAATCCATTTACATTTAAGGTTATTATTGATAGACTAGAGGCCCAGTGCATGAATTCGTGCACCGGTGGTGTCCCTCGACCTGGCCTGCGCCCTCTCACAATCTGAGACCCCTCAGGGGATGTTGGAGAGCCAGTTTCAGCCTGATCCCTGCAGACCAGGCTGAGGGACCCCACCAGTGCACAAATCTGTGCACGGGGCTTCTAGTATGCATATAAGATCTTTGGTTAATGTCTTCCCACCCTCGCCCCTCTTCCCTTCCCTCTGAGATTCATCAGTCTGTTCCATGTTTCCATGCCTGTGGTTTTTGTTCCTGCATTGAGCATCTTCGCCCTAGTGGTCAATGTACATCATAGCTACCATCCAGTCAGCCGGTAGGCCGATCGCTTAAATATATATATATATATACTTATTTATTGCCATTTTAATTTTGTATGCCTATGTTTTTCTCTACATATATTTTTCCTCATTACAGCAGTCCCTATAGATTTCTTTTAGTGCTGGTTTGGTGGAGATCAACTCCTTTAGTCTTTTTTTGTGTGTGTGTGTGTCTGGAAAGCTCTTTATTTCACCATCTATTTTGAATGATAGCCTTGCTGGATATAGTAATACTGGTTTCAGAACCTTGCTTTTCATTACCTTGAGTTCTTCATGCCATTCCCTTCTGGCCTATAGAGTTTCTGATGAGAAATAAGCTGACAGCCTTATGGGAGTTTCTTTGTAGGTAACAAATTGCTTTTCTCTTGCTGCCTTTAAGGTTCTCTCTTTGTTTTTAATTTTTGGCATTTGAATTATGATGTTTCTGGGTGTGGGCCTGTTTGGGTTCTTCTTGCTTGGGACTCTCTGTGCCTCCTGAACTTGTGTGACTTTTTCTTCACCATGTTATGGACATTTTCTGCAATTTTTTCTTCAAACATTTTCTCTATTCCCTGCTCACTTTCTTCTCCTTCTGGCACACATATTATGTGAATATTGTTACATTTCATGTTGTCCCACAGCTTCCTTAAGCTGCCCTCCTGTATTTTTTATTTTCTTTTTGGTTCTCTGATGGCATAATTTTTTCTACACTGTTTTCTAATTCACTGGTGCAACCCTTGGCTTCCCCTAATCTGCTGTGTGTTCCTTCCACTGTTCTTCATAGTTACTATATCTTTTCTCGGAATGTTGAGCATTTTTACCATCATTATTCTGAACTCTGTCTGATAAATTTCTTATCTCCATTTCATTTAGCACTTCCTCTGGAGAATTCTCTTGTTCTTTCATTTGGTGGGTTTTTTTGTCTCCTTATTTTGGCTGCCTGTTTGTGACTATGTATTAGGCAAATCTTCTATGCCTCCCAGTCTCTGGTGAAGAACAGTGTCAAACACTGTTTCTAACTAATTGAATCAGGCAAAGACTGAAACCTACAGAGACCCACCTTTGCCTGCAAATTGGATTCAGTCTTGAACAGCCTAAGGAAATCATCCACAGGTGTGGTGAGTGGTTTTTAACAGGGAGAGGCAGTTGCTTTTGCCTGGAGGCTATTGCTATTCTCAGTCTCTTAATGGGCCTCAGAAAGCTCACAGTGTGGGGCTAGGGGTTTTCCAATAGGGTGGGGTAATTGTCTTCCCCCCAGGCAAAAACTGCCAGGGTATCAAAAGTCTGCCTGAGAAAGATGTCCTCCACAATATGAGGGAATGGCTCAGCACAGGGAGCCTGGGTATCTGCCCTCCAAGCTCTAACTCCAGAGCCCCCAATCATGGCTTCTGCTCACACAGCTCCAATCCATTCTGCCCTTCCTCTGCCAGAGGCCAAGGTGAGTGGCTGCACACAAAAATTTTGTGTGATGGCCCTTTAAAAGGGTGCCTGCATTTCCAGCTGTCTCTTGCTGGCAGACAGCAAACCTCCTGCTTTTCACAACCAAATGTTATGTGGGCATCATTCTCAGTTCTGATGCTCTCTGATAGTGGGCTCATCTTGGGCTTTAGACCACAAAGTTCTCAGTGGCAACCCCCCACAGGTGAGAAATTTCTCTGGAACGTCAGCTGCTGCCTGTGGGGGCCCAGCCAGCCCGTTCGTGCCTCCACCCTTTCTACCAGTCTCTATGTGGTATCTACTTTCCATCCTTGGTTTCCAGGATTCTCTCCAACTAGTCTTCAGTTGCTTATTCAGGGTGGTTCTTCTGTATTTTAGTTGTAATTCCATTTTGGTTCTGGGAATGTGTCTGTGTAGCATTCACTTACTATATTGCTAGTTTTAATCTCTCACAGCTTCCCGTTTTTAAATGGGATATATGTCCTCCAATTCTTTATAGCTTCTACTACTCACCACTTTCTAACACTAAAGTAATGTCAACTCCATTAATTATTACTATGGTGTTGCTATTTCACACACTTGCTTCATTTGTTTGTATTACTTGCCTGGCCCTGGTAGATACATGAGTGTTTAATTCCCAGCTTAAAAGGTAAATAAAGTAAGAGGATCCCATAGAAAGATCAAGAAGCACAGTGAGAGAAATGGAAAGAAAACAGAAGAGAAATGTCCTAGTTGCCAAAAAATTTCAGTAATGAGAAGTTCAACAGTGTTAAGTACTATTGAGAGGTATAATTAGATAAGGATTGGAAAGTGCTTATTGGGTTTATCAACATGAAGAACATTAGTGATCTTTGCCAGAATCATTTTCAACAAAGGGTTGAATAATGGAAGTGAGATCTCAGGGGTGAGAGGAGTGAATGGAAGGTGAGCAAGTGGAGTAGCAAGTTAATTTTTCTCTTTCCACATACTTGGCTGGAAAAAGCAGTTGAAATCTGAGGAGTATCTAGAGGCATGGGGAGGTAAACATGGCCTTGTTCTTTACAAAAGGAAGCCTTGGAGCATAGTTATGGATTGTATGTAAAAAGCCAATAGAAAGGAGATAATTGGTGATGGATAAAAGAGATGATAATGCATAGACGAAGGTGCCAGATATGGGAGGGAATGTGATCAAGAGTGTATGGAAAGGGCCTGGCTAAGGAACTCTTTATTCCCATGAATGGTAGAGAGGAGAAAATTATGGAAAAAAGGTAAGTTTGTAAATCAAATCCTTATGTCTTATCACTTTCCTTTTTTTAAAAAAAATGTTTTTATTGATTTTTAGAGGGAGAGGGAGAAGGACAGAGAGATAGAAACATTGATGAAAGAGGAATATCATCTATCAGCTGCCTCCTATGGATAGAACCCCAAACCCGGGCATATGTCTTGACTGGGAATCAAACCAATGACTACAGTGGGGCCTTGACTTACGAGTTTAATTCGTTCTGTGATGGAGCTCGTAACTCAAATTACTCGTATGTCAAATCTTAAAGTGAATGAGTGAGACACGTGATGCTGGGCTGATGTTGTGGCATTCACTGTGCCGTTCGCTGCGCCAACTAGCGGTGGGGTATCTGAAGCTGGCTCACAACCCGAATTTTAGCTCGCAACTCAAAGCAAAAAATCAGCGGAGAGACGGCTTGTATCTCGAAAAACTCGTTAGTCGGGACACTCGTAAGTCAAGGCCCCACTGTACTTGGTTCCTGGGTTGCCATTCACTGAGCTACAATGGCCAGGCTCTAATCACTTTCATAATAGAGAGAGGGTCATCTGTTAAATGTGAGAACTGTGAATTTGGGTGAAAGTTTGTCAGAGTTCCTGGGTAGGAAGGAGAACAGAGTCTCTTTGAGGACCACCACAAGGGTTGTTGAATGATCTCAAGGGCCCAGCTGAGGCTGGAGGTTGGGAATTCTCAGTGACACAAGTCTGCATGTTTGAGTGATTTTTTTCTAGCCTTTGGTATGCCGTGTATTTACTACAACACATGGCAATACTATCTTTAGGGGTGGCAAATACTGTGGCTAAAAATACAGACCCAGTGAAAAAGTATCACTGTCATCTTTAAGGCATTTATCTTCTAGAGACCTTCAGGGAGCTTTTAGTATCATCTTTAGACACCCAAGTTTTAGCATCAGGAGGAAGGTAATACTTAGTTCAAGAAGACTCTTACCATAGTTGGTTTTTCCAGTTTTCAGCTGACTAAAAGTGCTCATTCTGGTCTGGTCAAGGAAGCTCATAGCACAGGACAGAGGAAGAGTCCAGAGCCTAGCAAAGGGGAGGGCATGAATTGAGAAGATGCTATCAAGATAGAGCCAGAGAGGAGGAGGCAAGAATTAAGAGATAAAAGGAAGGGAATTAAGAAAAGAGAGAAAGAAGAGAGGAACGGAGAAGTCTGAAAGTACTGAGACAGAAAGAGAAGCATTAAAGGAAGAAAAGTGAGGAGCACAGCAAGATGGAAAGGGTAGTCCCAACTCTGCAGCTCAGAGGCCTCCCTTGGCACCAGACCCTCCACTGCGTCTGCCCAGGGAGCTGGGCCTGGGGCCCACCTGTAAATCTCTTTGTGTTGGTACCACAAACATGGGGGGTGGGACACACACATCCATTCCCACCCACATCCTCCATCCTACTGCTGAAATCCAGAGCTTTATGTTTAAAAGGTCTTTGTCAATTAAATGGACAGTGGTTTCAAGAGAAACTAAAAGAATATAACTGCAGAAGCTCATGCTTTTTTTTTTTTTTATTGTTGAACCTCTATGTTAAACATAATAGGGTACCACGAAGCGTCAGATTCAGGTCTATTTTGCTGACAGAACAAAACTTAAAACAAATTGAGAGGTTTAAAATGTCCTTCAACCATTGGCTGGTTATGTGATCATGGGTCCTCTGCTTAAGTTTTCTGAGCTCCTGTAAATTTTAAAACTTTTAAAGATAAGATTTTATTCATCTCATCATTCTACTAAATGACCTTCTCTGAGTAGGAACATACAAAGATCTTGCAACAACCTTTTCTCAAGGAGCTTACTGACTCACAGAGGAAGAATACAGTGTGGCCACAATGTTTTAGGTTATACCAATGCCAGGGTGTCTCAGCTGAGGAGCTGTTAGCTTCCCCTAAATATCCTTTAGGTGTTACCCAAGTTTTTTGTTGTTATTTTGTATTTGTTTTAAATAATAGCTTTTTTGAGATCCATCCCAGTTTTTCATGTGGCACTCTAAGCTATCCCACCAGCATCTTTCAATTGGATTGCCTCCTTAATCATCATGTTTCTAGACATTCTGGAGTTCCCAAGTGTGTCGCAAGGCTACCCTCGCTTCTGGGAACTTAGCAAATAATCAAACTCATGGCCAGGATTCATTACCATGGAAGGATGCAAAGCAAATTCAGCAAAGGAAAAAGGCACATGGGTGATGTCTGACACAGGCTTCTAAGAGTCCTCTCCCAACAGAGTCACTTAACTCTTCCCTAATGAACTGTGACATCATGTGTGAAAGCTTGTCTACCAGGGAAGCTCATTAGAGATTTGGCGCCCAGGGTTTTCACTGGGGGCTGGTCACATAGGCCCTCTCTGCCTAACACATAACAAAATTCCAGACTCCCAAAGGGAAAGCAGGTGTTCAGACATCTTGGGCACAGTGGGCCACTCTTATCACTTCCTTCTCTGTCAGCATAGAGAACTGTTTACCACACAAGTTCCCAGACACCAGCCAAGGGCTAGCCTTGCAAGCAGCCTTTCTAAACACAGCAGGCTCAAGCCTGTTATGTTAATTATTGTCTGCATACCAACATCATTTAAGATATTTATTAGTTATAATAAACTGACTTTGTAATACTGCCATGGAGCACTTAACACTAACATTATTATGTATTATAGATGTCTGCATATGTTTAGTGGCCTACTTGTTTATTTTTTGCCTCTCCTACTATAATGTAAGCTCCTGAGGGTAAGGACTTTGTCACATTCACTGCAGTATCTTCAGCACCTTGAACAGGGGCTCCCGCATCAGAGGCTCTCAATGAATACTGGCTGAAGGAAGGAAAGAGGTCAGCAGTGCAGCCTAGGACAGAGTCAGGTGTGAGTTTTCTTGGACATTCAAGAAATACATGGGTGGTCATGACTATCAGATGGGGCAGGAGCCTGAGGAGCACTTTTCAAAGGCAGTGTTGTCACAGAGACTCTAGGTTGGTCTAAGAGTCTTAAGTCAGAGTCTCTGGAGCCCTCGTCGGCAGCTGTCTGAAGAAGAAAACATATGGTGCTCCGTATCTGCTCGTTCCTTTCCCCTTCTTTTACTACAGATAAACATGGTGTTAGTGAGTTCTTACTGTGTTCCTCCCGACTCTCAGAAGCATTTCTAATGTCCAGATTAAGAATTTTCTAAGGGCAGAAGAAAATGATATTCCTTTTGAGAAACACTAAAGGACTCATGGAGGGGAGGGATCTTGGGACTGAGAATCAGTTTGCACTTAATCTCTTCTCCAGCTATTGCCCTGGCAGCTGAGTGAGGTCGGGCTTTCCTCTTATGCAATATGATGGGACAATTCAGCTTGTGATGAGTGTAGCAAATTTCCCTAGACCTACATAGGAGAGAGCTAAGTGGTTACATAAACACATATGGAGACCTGGAGACTTCAAAGAGAGGCTAAACACTCTGAGGGACATGTGACGCCCGGGGGAATTAGCTGGGTCAACAAGCAGACCTGTCCTCCAAGTTCCGCAAGAACCTTGCACAGTTTTATGGCTGCACTATGGGAGGAGGAAATTAGCTACACATTTTCCATGACTCACTCTGTGAAGAAGAAAATAAGCAGCACCTTTTATCTCAGCATACCAGAAGAAAGAAAAGGTAATACAGCCATCAATGACAGGGCAGGGTATTTGGGGTCAGAACAATGTATCAGTGTGGATCCAGCAGGAAATAGCCCATTCAAAAGGACTGACTGAAGGCTTTAATGAAGGGACTCGTTACAGAGGTGTGGACAGGTTAACGGAACTAACCAGGGATAGTGGGCACCTAGGGACTAACGACAGCAGGAGGCTCTACTTTAGGCCTAATGAGAACAAAGGGTAGAAGTGGTGCTGTTGGAACAGCAAGCTCTGTAGTCCTGGAAGAGGAGTCACCCACCAGGAGCTGGAGCTGCTTGCAGTCTGGGTCAGAACCATCAGCAAACTGTGGGGAGATAAGCATCTCACCCTCTCTCTCATCCCACTCACCAGTCTCCTGCTGGTACCTCCCATGGGCCAAAGGCAACAGGAAGCCAGGGCAGGGAAGTGTGTGTAAGACAGAACATAAAGGCCGGCTTCCTGGGCACCGAGCAAGCCAGAGCAGGGATGGGTGAGCTGGAGAGGGCATGCGGACAAAAGTCACCACATGTGGTACCCTCACTGCCACTCAGCTGCAACAACGGCTGACACTAGATTCCTTTTGAAAAACAGCTATCTGTGCAGCTTGTAGAAACACTAAAGAATCTCAGGACTGAGAATCAGTTCACACTTAATGTCTTCTCTAGCTATTGCACTGGCAGCTGAATGGGGTCAGGTTTTCATCTCATGCAATATGATATGACAATTCATCTTTCGATGAGTGTAGCAAATTTCCTGAAAGCTGCATAGGAGAGAGCTAGACACAGTCCTAGGTCCTTTACATGAACAATCCCACTTCATACTTGTGAAGTGATTTACCACAAAACTAACCAAGTTGAAGCTTCAGGGCCATCTACTTGTATAACATCTTTCAAGGTGCTTAGAGGGACCCAAAAATGACTTCACACGGTCACATTTTTGGAAAAATGTTAAATGTAAGATATGTTTACTGTAACTAATTAAAATGCTGTCTCTTTCCAGTCAGGTTTCTTACTGTCGTGTTTCCCTTTTGTCAGGTGCCATCCAGTATCTGTGGGAATTGTGGAGATCTGGCTAATGAGAAGTTGTGTTGGGATTATACTTGTTTGGTTCCCCAGGATTGTTTTAGGTGTTTTACAACCATCCAGGAATGCTTCTCTGCCTACTGTGCCGATTCATCGTGAAACAATGCTTCAGAGACCACGTCAGATGAAGGGGACCTATAGCACATCAGACTGGGTACGTGGCTGTGGAAAAGAAACAAGACCTGAAAAAACAGAGTCAGAAGCCAATCTCTGAAAAATTTTTCAAGTCACCAGATGTGTACAATTGTAAGAGGAGGATTGAATTCTCACTGATGCTTAGAGGAAATGGAAGTTCTCCCTTAGCAAGAATATCCTATCTAATAATAGACAAAGATTGAAATTGACTGTACCTTCGCTACGCTTCCCATGGGCGAATCAGCAAGATATGCAAATTAATCACCAACAAAGATGGTGGTTAATTTGCATACGTAGGCGCGAAGTGGCGGAGCGAAGACTGAAGGCAGCTCCGGCCGGAGCAGCGAGGGCTATGAAGGCGGCTCCGGCTGGAGTGGCACTGGTTTTCTCCCAGCAACCAGGACCCAGGCCTACTGCATGAATCTTTTCATGCAACAGGCCTCTAGTACTGTATAATTCAGAATATACAATTGTAACAGCATTATACTATGCCCTCCCCACTTTTTTTATGGGAGTTATGTGAAATAAAATAATAGAATTCCTATGAAAGTTGGGCATAACCTAATATCATCCCAGCTTATATGCAAGTTATTACAAAGTTTGTGTCTTATTATGTATGTTGTAAGTTACACAAGTAAAACAAGAAAAATGTACATGTAAGTATATTCTAAAATAATGTAAAAATAGACATGTACAGAGCATGTCTTATGTGTTTGGCACTGTGCTAAGCACTTTATAGATAATTTATTTAATCTTCACAACAACCTTTTGAGGTAGGTATTATTGTTATTCTCTTACTGGCTTTTATTTTTTAAAGTCTAAACCCATTTTTGAGACCAAAATTTGAGCTGAGAGATGAGCACTTTTCTGGGAAGCATGACTGAAAAAGGCCTTTTGTCAGGATAAAGCTCCAAGGACTGGAGCAGCCCTCAGTGGCTGGGTCCCAGGCAGCAGCCACGATGTGCTAAGGTCAGCGAGGCCAAAGCACGGTGTGGAAAGAGCTGCATGCAGACCTGAAGGAAGCACGTGGGCTGGGACAATGAGCCAACACTTCAGCAGAAATTAGGAGAACATCTAGCAGGGTAGAGGCCCTAGATTATGATTATGTTGATTTATACAAATTAAAGAAATAAATTTTTGGGCCTCTGAACTTGAGGACTAATACAGGGTTAGCAAAAGTAAATTTACACGTGTAAGTATGTGATACACAGAATTTATTCTTGTATTAATTAATGTTCTTTTCCATATGAACAACTGTAAACCTACTTTTGCCCCACCCTGTATTTATATCATCTTTCTAAGTTTTTCTCTGTGAAAATAAAATCAAAGGAACTATACACCTTAGCTTCACTTCCTTTAAAATCTGGGTTAACTAACAAAAAGAACATTGGTTTTAGAGCCAAAATTAACTGGGTTCAAATCCCAGTTCTGCTATTTATTAGCTAAGTGACCTTGAAAATTTTATTAAAATCTCCCCAAACCTCAGTTTCTTCAACTGTAAAATGGGTGTCATTGAGGGAATTTCTTTAGGCAGTACATTTAAAACTCCTCAGTTGCTACTATATAGTAGGCACTTAAATATTGGTTCCATTTTTAAATGAAAATACAATCTAAACACATTTTCTGGTGAAAAGTGTTGCAGAAGCACAAATTACAGAGTTCCAACATCATCTAGCTAACAGTAACGTTAAAGAATTTAGAACTCACTCAACATCCCCCCCCCCCCCCGCCCCGGCTTTCGCTTTCTAAACCTGGAAACCAAGAAGGTAAGGGTATCCATCTGCCACAGCCCTCTGAATATGAATGGACATGAAAGCTGTCACAGTCTGTTTGCACAGGCCTACTTGGCTCTGAGGCAGGTAGATCTGCTTCAGTTAGAACCTAATCCTGCTCACCTCATACTCACAACTTCCTCCCTAAAACCAGCGAGAAAGAAAAACAATAGTCCATTTAAGTAAATGATGCTAAAGCCTGATTTCAACCATCCATGTATTCAGAAGATTTCAAATACTGATTACTGTTCCCTGTATAAACACAGGTGGCGGGGGTACTACCTGCTCCCCACTATCTTCCTAATAAATGATGATATATTCCCCCTACCCCCTACCGGCAATTCTTATTTTATTTTAAGACAAATTAAATAAGTCTAGGTCTAGACAAAAAAATTATATTGCTTCCCCTTCCCCTTCTCTCAATTTTCTGGTTCTGGTTCTGGGACTTTCTCTCTGTCTTTCCCCCAATCATCCATCCAAAGTGATCACTTCCTCTTGCTGCCCACTGTGATTTCCCACTCGCTGGGCTATTAGTGTCTCTTTCCTCTCTGCCTTGTCTCGATGTTCTGCTAACTAACCCTAAAGAAAGGTGTGCCTCTGACTGGGTCCTCACCCTGAGCTACCCAGGCATCTCCTATTTTGCCTGCCTATACGTTACACAAAGGGTTGTGTAAGGAAACCTGAGTTTACTGGTTTGGTGGCCCACATAGAGTCTGCATCCCAGCCCAGCTCTGAATGAAGCACTCAATAAACTTCTGACTCCATACTGCTCTGTGTGAAATGGTAAGGGCCTGCCCCTTGCAGTAACCCACTAAGGAGGAATAATGGGTAGACAGATTAGATTCAGGATTAGAGATTAGAGCAGTTACTTGTAAGTCTGACTGTACCATAAAATAATCAATGGATCTTGTAAATAATATTGAAGTCCTAGCCTCACTCCACCTGATGTAATTGATCTGATATGGGATGACAGATGGGTGTTTTTTTAAATTGTGGTAGGAAATACATAAAATTTCCATCATAACCATTTTTAAGTATACAAGTTCAGTAGTGTTGGGAAACAGATCTCCAGTGCCTTTTATCTTGCCAGATTGAGCTGTATACTCTTAAACAACAAACACTGACTCCCCTCCTAAGCCCTGGTAACCACCATACCACTTTCCGTCTCTATGAACATGACTACTTTAGCTATTTCTTTGTCTTTTTGTGACTTGCCTATTTTACTCAGCATAAAGTCCTCTAGGTTAAGCCAAGTTTTAGCATTAGGCAATATTATTTTAAGGCTAAGTAATATTTCATTGTATGTACATATATTGTGTTTATCCATTCATCTTATGATGGACTTCTTGGCTATTGTGAATAATGCTGATATGAACATGGGTGTGCAAATATATCTTCAAACCCTGCTTCAGATTGTTTTGGATGATACCCAGAAGTGGGATTGCTGGACCATATGATAATTTAATTAAAATATCTTTATTGATTTCAAAGAAGGGAGAGGGAGAGAGAGATAGAAACATCAATGATGAAAGAATATCATTGATTAGCTGCCTCCTGCATGCCCCATACTGGGTATCAAGCCTGAAACCTGGGCTAGTGTCCTGATTAGATGGCTCCATTTTTAATATCTTAAGGAACCTCCATACTGTTTGTTCTCCATAGCAGCTGTACCATTTTACATTCTCATTGACAATGCCCAAGGGTTCTAAATTCTCCAAGAGCGCAAGCCAACATTTTCTATTTTCTGTTTTGTTTGTTTTATAATAACCATTCTAATGGGTGTGAGAAATGAAGGTGATACCTCATTGTGATTTTGATTTGAATTTCTCTTATGACTAGTGATAATGAGCACCTTTTTATGTGTCTATTGGTCTGTTATATATCACTAGAGGCCCAGTGCACAAAATTTGTGCACTCGGGGGGGGTCCCTCAGCCTGGCCTATGCCCTCTCGCAGTCTGGGACCCCTCGGGGGATGTCCACCTGCTGGCTTAGGCCTGCTTCCCGGGGCATCGGGCCTAAGCTGGCAGTCAGACATCCCCCTGTGGGAGCGCAATGACCACCAGGGGGCATCTCCTGTATTGAGCGTCTGCCCCCTGGTGGTCAGTGTGTGTCATAGTGACCAGTCATTCCCAGTTGTTCTGCTGTTAGGGTCAGTTTGCATATTACCCTTTTATTATATAGGATAGAGGCCTGGTGCATGGGTGGGGGCCGGCTGGTTTGCCCTGTAGGGTGTCCTGGATCAAGGTGGGGGTCCCGCTGGGGTGCCTGGCCAGCCTGGGAGAGGGCAGAGGGCTGTTTGCAGGCTGGTCAAGCCCCAGAGTGGGGACCCTCACCCCATGGGAGTGTGGCCAGTCTGAGTGAGGGGCTGAGGGCTGTTTTTAGGCTGGCCACAGCCCCTTCAGGGTGGCCACAGCCCTACTGGGGTGCCTGGCCAGCCTGGTTGAGGGGCTGAGGGCCGTTTTCAGGCTGGCCATGGCCGCAGGCTGGAAGCAGGTATCTGGGATTTATTTAACTTCTATAATTGAAACTTTGTAGCCTTGGTCCCAATCAAAGCCTGGGTTGCCCCTGGCAACCCATGTTCCCAGTCCCTCCTTGAGCGGAGGCCACACTGGCTGGAAGCAGGTATCTGGGATTTATTTATCTTCTATAATTAGAACTTTGTAGCCTTGAGTGGGGCTCAGGGCTGGCCAGGGCAGGTGGGAAGCTTGGCTTCCTCCATTGCCAGAGGCAACCTAAGCCTCCTGCTCACTTCAGCTCCATGGTCGCCGCCATGTTTGTGACGGACTGACAGAGTAAGGGTGTGATGGTAAATTTGCATATTACTCTTTTATTAGATAGGATCTTTGGAGAAATATCTATTCAAGTCCTTTGGCCATTTTTTAAAAAAATATATTTTACTGATTTTTTACAGAGAGGAACGGAGAGGGATTAGAGAGTTAGAAACATCAATGAGAGAGAAATATTGATCAGCTGCCTCTTGCACACCCCCCACTGGGGATGTGCCCGCAACCAAGGCACATGCCCCCGACCAGAATCGAACCTGGGACCCTTGAGTCTGCAGGCTGACGCTCTATCTACTAAGCCAAACTGGCCAGGGCATTTTTAAATTAGGTTATTTGATTTTTTGTTGTTGTTGAGTTGTAGGATTTCTTTGTATATTCTGGATATTGATCAGATATATGATTTGCAAATATTCTCTCCCAATCCATAGATTGCTTTGTTATTCTGATGATTGTGTCCTTTGACACACAAAGTTTTAAGTTTGAATTATTTCCATTTGTCTATTTTTGCTTTTGTTGTCTGTGCTTTTGATGTCACAACCAAGAAACCATTGCCAAATCCACTGCATTAAGGTTTTCCCCTGTTTTCTTTTTTTATTTATTGTTTAAAGTTTTTCCCCAATTGACACACACCCCCCCACCACCATTTCCACCCCAGGCAAGCCCCCACTGCCCCAGTGTCTGTGTCCATTGATTATGCTAATATGCATGCATACAAGTCCTTTGGTTGTTCTCTAATTCCCCCCTCCCCTACCATTTGTCTCTGGATCTATTCTTGCTCTTCAAATTATGTTGATCATTGTATCCCACATATGAGTAAGATCATGTGATATTTATCTTTCTCTGACTGGCTTATTTAGCTTAGCATAATGCTCTCCAGTTCCATCCATGCTGCTGCAAATGGTAAAAGTTCATCCTTTTTTATAGCGGTGTAGTATTCCATTGTGTAGATAGATGTACCACAGTTTTTTTAATCCATTCATCTGCTGATGGGCACTTAGGTTGTTTCCAAATCTTAGCTATCATAAATTGTGCTGCTATGAACATAGGGGTACATATATCCTTTCTGATTGGTGTTTCTGGTTTCTTGGGATATAGTCCTAAAAGTGGGATTACTGAATCAAATGGGAGTTCCATTTTTAACTTTTGAGGAAATTCCATACTGTTTTCCATAGTGGCTGCACCAGTCTGCATTTCCACCAGCAGTTCACAAAGGTTCCTTTCTCTCCACATCCTCTCTAGCCCTTGTCATTTTGTTGATGATAGCCATTCTGACAGGTGTGAGATGGTATCTCATTGTTTTGATTTGCATCTCTCAGATGATTAGTGAATTTGAGCATGTTTTCATGTGTCTCTCGGCCTTCTGTATGCCCTCTTTCAAAACGTGTCTATTTAGGTCCTTTGCCCATTTTTTGATTGGATCATTTATCTTCCTTTTGTTAAGTTGCATGAGTTCTCTGTAAATTTTGGAGATTAAACCCTTATCAGAGATAATATTGGCAAATATGTTCTCCCATGCAGTGGGCTTTCTTATTGTTTTGTTGATGGTTTCTTTTGTTTTGCAGAAGCTTTTTATTTTGATGTAGTCCCATTTGTTTATTTTCTCCTTAGTCTACATTGCCCTAGGAGCTGTGTCAGTAAAGATATTGCTACAACATATGTCTGCTATTTTGCTGCATATGTAGTCTTGTAGGATTTTTATGGTTTCCCATCTTACAATTAAGCCCTTTAACCATTTTGAGTTTGTTTTTGTGTATGGTGTAAGTTGGTGATCTAGTTTCATTTTTTTGCATGTATATGACCAAATTTTCTAGCACCATTTATTGAAGAGACTGTCTTGACTCCATTGTTAAATATAAATTGAGCGTAATGGCTTGTGTCTATTTCTGGGTTCTCTGTTCTGTTCCATTGGTCTATATGTCTGTTCTTGTGCCAGTACAAGGCAGTTTTGAGAACTGTGGCTTGGTAATATAGCTTGATATCCGGTATTGTGATTCCTACAACTTTGTTCTTCTTTCTCAGAATTGCTGTGGCTATTCGAGGTCTTTTTTTATTCCAGATGAATTTTTGGAGAGTTTGTTCTAGATCTTTGAAGTATGCCATTGGTATTTTAATAGGATTGCATTGAATCTGTAGATTGCTTTGGGTAGTATGGAAATTTTAATGATGTTTATTCTACCAATCCATGAATACCCTCTATTCTTCCATTTGTTTATGTCTTCCTCTATCTCTTTTTTAATGTCCTGTAGTTTTCCAAGTACAGGTCTTTTACCTTCTTAGTTAAGTTTATTTCTAGGTATCTTAATTTTTTTTTGGTGTAATGGTAAATGGGATTGTTTTTTTAGTTTCACTTTCTGTGAGTTCATTTTTGGTGTATAAAAAGGCTATAGATTTCTGGTTGTTAATTTTGTATCCTGCTACATTGCCAAATTCATTTGTTAGGTCTAGTAGTTTTTTTAATGGAGTCTTTGGGGTTTTTTATATATAGTATCATGTAATCTGAGTATAGGTCAGTTTTACTTCTTCTTTTCCAATTTAGATGCCCTTTATTTATTCTTGTATGGGGGTGCTGCTGGAAAGCACATCAGGTATTTTTAAATATGTTGGCTGAACCCAGGGCACAGGCAGAGCCACGCCCTGGAGGTGGTCCTAGCCAAGAGGCAAGGACACCACTCAGTCTGACCTTTCCTGCCAGGTACTAGGGGGTGGATCCCACTATGTTGCCAGGAACTCAAGGCCCACCCATATGTGATGTAATTTCCTGTTACTTCAAGTATATATTAAACTTACTTTCAGTGTTGAGGGCTCTGTTCATCTATCAGGGGGCAGACGCCACACCTGGTCCCAGCTTCTTCTATTTTTGTGTCTTGTCTCATTATTTCATTTTTCCTTAGTCCTCTTCACGTTCTACTCAAGATTCATGAACCCCTGCATTCTCTCTTTCAGTGCTGGTCATGGGAAGAGAGAACGCACCCCCATATTCTTGTCTGATCACTGTGGCTAGCACTTCCAGTACTATATCAAACAGGAGTGGTAAAAGTGGGAATCCCTGTCATATTCCCATTCTCAGGGGAAATGAGCTTAGTTTCTGCCCATTGAGTATGATGTTGGCTGTGGGTTTGTCATATAAGGCTTTTATTTATGTTGAGGTATGATCCCTTTATTCCCACTTTGCTGAGGGTTTTTATCAAAAAAGGGTGTTGGATTTTGTCAAATGATTTTTCTGCATCAATTGATAGATTATGTGAATTTTGTCTCTCAATTTGTTTATGTGATGTATCACATTTATTGATTTGCAGATATCATACCATCCTTGCATCTCTGGAATAAATCTCACTTGGTCATGGTATATGATCTTTCTAATGTAATGCTGAATCAGATTTGCTAGAATTTTGTTGTTCATCTATGTTCATCAAAGATATTGGCCAATAGTTCTCTTTTTTTTTGTGGTGTCTTTATCTGGTTTTGGAATTAGGGTAACGCTGGCTTCATAGAAGGAGCTTGGAAGTGTGCCTTCGTCTTGAATTTTTTGGAATAGTCTGAGGAGGATAGGTTTTAGTTCTTCTTTGAATGTTTGGTAGAACTCCCCTGTAAAGCCGTCCAGACCAGGGCTTTTGTTTGCTGGAAGATTTTTGATCGCTGCTTCTATTTCTTTGGTAGTTATAGGCCCACTCAGGTTTTTTTATTCTTCCTGGTTGAGTTTTGGGAGCTTGTATTTTTCTAAGAACATGTCCATTTTGTCTAGGTTGTCCGTTTTGTTGGAATAGAGTTGTTCATAGTACTTTTTCATAATCCTTTGTATTTCCGTGGGATTTGTTGTTACTTCACCTCTTTCATAACTGATTTTGTTTATTTGGGTCCTCTCTCTTTGCTTCTTGGTGACCCTGGCTATAGGTTTATCAATCTTGTTTATCCTTTCAAAAAACCACATCTTGGTTTTGTTGATCTTTTTATTTATTTTTGTCTCTATGTCGTTTATTTCCACTCTGATCTTTATTATTTCCTTCTTTCTGCTTATGCTGGGCTTTTCTTGTTGCTCTCTTTCTAACTCTTTGAGTTGTAGGGTTAGGTAATTTATTACCATTTTTTTTTTTTTGAGGTAGGAATGTAGAACTATGGATTTCCCCCTCAAGACTGCTTTCTCTGTGTCCCATAGATTTTGGATTGTTGGGTTTTCTTTGTCGTTTGTTGCCATGATGCTTTTTATTTCTTCTTTGATCTCTTTGGTAACCCAATCATTTTTTAATAGCATGCTAGTTAGCCTTCAGGTGTTTGATTTTTTTTCATTGTTTTTATTGTAGTTGATTTCTAATTTTACGCCATTGTGATCTGAGAAGATGCTTGATATGATTTCTATCTTCTTGAATTTGAAGAGACTTTACCTTTGTCCCAACATGTGGTCTATCTTTGAAAATGACACATGTGCGCTTGAGAAGAATGTATATTTTGTGGCTTTGGGGTGAAATGTTCTGAAGATGTCAATTAAGTCCATTTGATCTAGTGAGTCATTTAGGATTGATGTTTCTTTGCTGATTTTTTGTTTAGAGGATTTATCCAGTGGTGTTAGTGGGGTATTAAAGTCCCCTACTATGACTATATTGCTGTCAATCTCTCCCTTGATATCCTCCAGAAGTTTTTTTATGTATTTGGGTGCTCCTATATTGGGTGAATATATGTTTACCAGAGTTATATCTTCTTGTTGAATTGCTCCCTTTACTATTATGAAGTGACCTTCTTTATCTCTTGTTACGGCCTTCACTTTGAGGTCTATTTTGTCAGATATAAGTATTGATACTCTACCTTTTTTTCATTTTCATTCACCTGGAAAACCTTTTTCCAATCCTTCCCCATCAGTCTGTGTGAGTCCTTTGTTCTGAGGTGGGTCTCCTGTAGACAGCTGATATATGGGTCATGTTTTCTTATCCACTCAGCTACCCTATGTCTTTCAATTGGGGCACTTAATCCATTTACATTTAAAGTTATTATTGATAGGCACTTACTTGTTGCCATTTTTATTCTTTATGCCTGTGTTCCTTCTTCCCTTCCTATTTCTTATTTTCACAGCAGTCCCTTTAGCATTTCTTGCATTGCTGGTTTGGTGGTAATAAACTCCCTTAGTCCTTTTTTTATTTGTGGAGCTTCTGATTTCACCCTCAACTTTGATTGATAGCCTTGTTGGATACAGTGCTTGCTTTTCATGATTTTTTATATTTCATTCCATTCGCTTCTGGCCTCATGTGTTTCTGTTGAGAAATCAGTTGATAGTCTGATGGGAGATCCCTTGTAGGTAACTTTCTGTCTCTCTCTGGCAGCCTTTAAGATTCTTACTTTATCATTGGTGTTTGCCAATTTAATTAGAATGTGTCCTGGTGTTGGTCTTTTTGGGTTCATCTATTTGGGACTCTGTGACCTTCTTGGACTTGTATGAGTCTTTTCTTCCTGATATCAGGGAAGTTTTCTGTCATTTCTTCAAATAGGTTTTCTATTCCTTGCTCAGTTTCCTCTCCATCTGGCACCCCTATTATGTGGATGTTGTTTTGTTTCATGTTGTACCAAAGTTCCCTTAGGCTCTCCTCCTGTTTTTAAGTTTGTTTGTTTTTCAGTTGCTGCTCTGCTTGGGTATTTTTTTCCAACCTTGTCTTCTAGCTCACTGATGCAGTCCTCCACTTCTTCTAGTCTACTGTTGATGCTTTCTATTGTGTTCTTTATTGCAGCGATGCTATTTTTCTTTCTTTTCTTTTTTTAAATATATATTTTATTGATTTTTTACAGAGAGGAAAGGAGAGGGATAGAGAGTTAGAAACATCGATGAGAGAGAAACATCGATCAGCTGCCTCCTGCACACCTCCTACTGGGAATGTGTCTGCAACCAGGGTACATGCCCTTGACTGGAATTGAACCTGGGACCTTTCAGTCCACAGGCTGATGCTCTATCCACTGAGCCAAACCAGTTAGGGCCCATTTTTCATTTCCTCTTGGTTCCTACACATATTGTTAAATTTGTCTTCCAAACTTTTCAGCATCCTTATGACCATTGTTCTGAATTCTTCTTTGACATATTGCTTGCCTCCATTTCGTTTACTTCTTTTCTGGTGATTCCTCCTTTTCTTTTGTGTGGTGGCTGTTTCTTTGTCTCCCCATGTTCACTCCTCTCAGGGTGTCTGGTTATGTAGCTCTGTCTCTCCTGTGTTGATTTAAAGGCAAAAAAATGCAACATGACCAGACACAATGCACAGGGCACCAAACACAAATGTATTCACGATACCAATAACCCCAAACAAAGTTGATCACCAGAGCAAAGAGAATTAGGGGAGAGAAAAGAGTGCAAAAATGATATTGAGAAAAGGAAAAAAAATATAAGAGAGAAAAGAAAGAGAAGGGAAAAATATATATGTATATGGGGAGAAACCTCCAGAAAACCAACAACTAATCCCAAAAATGAAAACAACAAATACCAGAGATGAATGCAAAGAACAAACAACTAATCCAAAAAATGCAAACAACAAACACCCAAAAAACAAACACCCAGCCAAATCTGAGGAGGCAGAGCTCTCTCTAGGTCAGTGGTTCTCAACCTTGGCTGCACATTAGAATCACCTGGGAATCTTTTTAAAATCCTGATTTCTGGGCCTCATCCTCCGGAAATTCTGTTTCTTTGTTATGGGGTGGGGCCACAACATTAGTAACAAAGAAACAGAATTTCTGGAGGATGAGGCCCAGAAATCAGGATTTTAAAAAGATTTCCAGGTGATTCTACTGTGCAGCCAAGGTTGAGAACCACTGCTTTAGGTCAGTGGTTGGCAAACTGCGGTTAGCAAGCTACATGCGGCTCTTTGGCCCCTTCAGTGTGGCCACGAAGTTTTAATCGCACTGTACGTGCGCCCCGCACATGGTTTTTGTGGAAGAGCCACACTCAAGGGGTTGCAGTTTGCCAACCACTGCTCTAGGTGATCTCTGACCTTTCCAGCCACAGATTGCCTCACCAGCTGTGTTTAATTTGCTAATTCTCGGTGGATGTTATTCGATTCAGCTGTTCCTTCTATCTGCTCCGTGAGAAAGCACAGAGCCTGTCCATATATTTGGCACTGCTTTGTCTCCCCCTGGACAAACTTTTTAGACACCAGCAGCTAGGAGTCTGGGCTTCTGATCACAGCTGCTCTCCCCTTCAAGATGGTGTGGTCCTTTGGCAGATACAGCTGCTCCAGGAGAGATTTCAGCACTAGTAGAGGCTTCCTGGCCAGGGGAACCTAGTCTGCTTGTCCTCAACAGTCCTGTGGAATATAGCTGTACCTCACTCACACATACACACACTCCCTGCACGTCCACGCATTCTCCTTTTGCTCTCTCACTCACACGCTATCTTGCAGCCTGCCATCCCATTGACTGCCATCTTGGATCTCTCCCCTGTGTTTTGTTATAGGAGTTTTATAGTTTGGGTTACTATATTTAGGTCTTTAATTCATTTTGGGTTGATTTTTGCATAGGGAGTAAGACAAGGGCCCAATTTTATTTATTTATTTTTGCATATGGATATCCAATTTTCCCAGCACTATTTGTTGAAGAGACTTTCTCCATTGAATGGTCTTGGTACATTTGCCAAAGATCATTTTTTATTTTTTTTTATTATTTTTTCCTCCTTTATTGATTAAGATATTACAAATGTGTCCTTATCCCTCCAGTGTCCCCTCATCCCCCAATCCTGCCCTCACCCTCACCCCCTGTTGTTGACATCCATCACTTATGCTTATATGCATGCATACAAATCCTTTGGTTGATCTCTCCCCCTCACTCCCACCCTCCTCTACCTTCCCTCTGAGTTCTGAGCATCTGATTGATGCTTCTCTGTCTCTACATCTGTTTTTGTTCATCAGTTCACAAAGATCATTGACCATATAAGCAAGGGTTTATTTGGGGGCACTCTATTGTGTCCCACTGACCTATATATCTGTTTTCTTGCTAACTTCACACTGGGTTACTGTAGTTTCATAATAGTTTTCAGATTAGGAAGTGTGAGTCCTCCAAATTTGGTTTGTTTGTTTTTTCAAAATTGTTTTGGTTGTTTGTGGTCTCTTGAGATTCCATATAAATTTTAGGCTGAATTTTTCATTTCTGAAAAAAAAAAAAAAAAGCCATTTGGGTTTTGGTAGGAATTACATTAATCTGTAGCTCATTTTGAGTAGTATGGACATCTTAATAAGATTAACTCTTTTAATTTATGAACACAGAATGTCTATCTATTTATTTGTGGTCCATTAGAGCTTGCATTTCCCCTACCCACAGTAATTTCTTTAAAGATCGGCACATAGCCCTTTCAGAGCCTATGAGAGAAAAGAAAAATTTTCTTTAGGTTTTTGAAGCAAAAACAACCTCTATTTCCATGTGCCTTGAAGCTGAGGTTAGGTAGAGACTGAAGCTGTTGTCACCATCAAGCTATGAAGCCTGGGATGGATGTCCACACAGTTCAAGGCTGAGACAAGAGGCAGGATGATACTGAGCATGATGATTTCCTCTGAGCCCTGAAGCTACCACTACTTCTGATCTTCTCAGTTATAGGAACCCAAACAATTCCCTTTATACCTAAACCAATTTTTGGTTGACACTTCAGTCATTTGCACACAAAATTCTTATTGATTTAGAAAATAATACAGCTTTTCAAAGAGTGGGTGATCAGATGGCCAGCCCCAGGCCAGCAGTTCTGGATGTGAGCTTTCAGCAACCAGAACAATGTTGCCCTTGAGCAGACCCTAATTCCTGGTTGAGGTCAGTCTGCAATCCAAAGGTTGGTCCAGCTTGCCAACCGTGCAAGAATTTCTGCAGTCTCCAAACCCATCACATCTGAGGGATCCTTGCAGGCTACTCTTCCTCTCTTCCCCCTCTATTCCTTGGGCTCCCAGCAACAATTCTCTTCTTCCCAAAAACACTACTCTCAGGGAAAGATTTAATTCATCCATTCACTCTATGGCTTACATGACTAATATGGTCCTACTTCTTAGAACAAAGTATCCTAATAATGAATAAAATTTCTAGTGATGGAATTTTTTAGACACATGAGAGTAGTCACTTAAATAAAATCTTAAATTGCCTTGGTTCACTTTGAAGTCTAACTCTTTGCAGACAATTGAATTTTTCTATGTCCATCTAGCTCTGTATTGGTCATGTAACACAATGATACAGTGCTTTATTAATCATTATAAAATGCAGCAATTCACATTGGCCTCATTGTTTACCTTCCTCCTATGCAAGAAAAGTACAAACTGCTTTCAGAAACAAAAAAAACACCATTACCTATATTTATTGAACATCCTATCTAATAAAAAAGTAATATGCAAGCTGACCATCACTCCAACACACAAGATGGCTACCCCCATGTGGTCAAAGATGGCGAGCAGGGGAGGGCAGTTGGGAGGAACCAGGCCTGCAGAGGAGAGCAGTTGGGGGGACCAGGCTGGCAAGGGAGGGCAGTTAGGGGCGACCAGGCCAGCAGGGGAGGGCAGTTATGGGAGACCAGGCTTGCAAGGGAGGACAGTTAGGGGCAACCAGGCTGGCAGGGGAGGGCAGTTAGGGGCAATCGGGCCGGCAGGGGAGCAGTTAGGCATCAATCAGGCTGGCAGGGGAGTGGTTAGGGGATGATCAGGCTGGCAGGCAGAAGTGGTTAGGGGCAATCAGGCAGGCAGGCAGGCAAGCGGTTGGGAGCCAGGAGTCCTTGATTGTGAGAGGAATGTTTCACTGCCCGTTTAGGCTGGATACCACTGGCATCAGTCCTAAATGGGCAGTCGGACATCCCTCGAGGGGTCCCAGATTAAAGAGGGTGAAGGCTGGGCTGAGGGACACCCCCCCTTCCCGCTTCCCACGCATGAACTTTGCGCACCGGGCCTCTAGTTTATTGTATTCCATATGCTGGACATTGTTCTAAGCATTTTACATTACCTGATCTAATCCTCATTGACACCCTAAGAGGTAACCAGATTATAAACCTCACATTGCAGCTCAAGAAATGAAGGTGTAGGGAAATTCCAAGTGGCACTATTACTAAGCTGAAGAAAACTATGGAACAAAACAAAACAAAACTGTAAGAGGTACCAGGGTGAAATTAGACTCTAGGGCACCTCTTAGGCCCCCAGGCATCACAACTTGGTATCTAATAAAATCAGGAGCTAAGAAATTATTATTTTAGAATCATAAAAGTGGGGAATGTTCAATGTTCCATAAAAATGAGAGAAAAATGAGATCCAGCTAGAATATCAGAAATAAAACTAGACTACACATCTAATAATTCCCAGTCTGTGCTTTCTACATTCATTCATTAATTCACTCAATTATTTATTCAGCATAAACATTCTATAGAAAATATTTATTTGCTGTACATGGAAAATGTTAGTAATGCCAAAATTAAAAATATAAACATATAAGTTAAATAAATAAATATGCTCTTTGCTCTCAAAGAAACAGTAGCATTGGGAAAAGTAAGACAGTGCACTAATCAGTCATTTAGAGGGTGGAGCCAAATCTACTTGGAGGTATCAGGAAGACTTCAAAGGGAAGAAAGAGCAGGAACTTTCAAAGGAAGCTAAAGCAGGGAAGAACAATCCAGGAGAGAAGGTGAGACCAATTACAAGGCAGCAGGTGGAACATCTGGGAAATGCAGGGGCCTGGTTGCAGGAGGTCAGGCCAGGAAGATGGGCAGATAAGGTGGTGAGGACTGCGTATGCCAGGCTGAGGAATAATTCTTTTGGGGGGGTCATGGGTATTGTTGGTCAGGTTTTCAATTGGAAACTAATCAAAATTTTTAGCCTTTTTAGAAGGGGTTAGAGCTTGGTAGGTGTGCTATGTAGGGGATTTTAAGCATTGAAATAATCTGATCAGATTTGCTGTAGGGGCTGAGAGGTACATGAAATCTGTAGAGGCTGAGCTTATGTACAGAAAATAAGGTTAGGAAATGAATGAATATGGGGAGGATCTCAATTCAGTATAGAGGAATTAGAAAGGGGATGAGTAGATAAGAAGAAAGAGAACTAGAGGAAAATAATAATAATAAATTTACCAAAAAATTGATTTCAAAAATGGTATAAAAAAATAAAAAGTAGCAAATAAAAATAAGATAAAATAGAGTGATAGAAAAATAAAGCAAAAAGAAATAGAAAATAAAGCAACAAACAAAAACAGGAAAACAAAGAAAAAAGAAGAAAAAGAAAGATAAAAAAATAATAATAAAGAAATAAAAAAAAAAAGAAAAAGTGAAGTGTCATTCCTTTGGCTGGCTTAAGATCCCAGTCTTCTGTACTGTACTATTTCTCAGTTTCCTGTTGCTGGGACTGAAGGTTTCTCTTTAGGTCAGTCCCTGTGGACTTTCAGGGACTATTCAGATTTTTTTATTTTAATCCTTTGTACCATTCAGGGTGGAAGCTGGATGTGGTTGTATTAGTTGCCTGGACACTGGAGGGAGAGGCTATCTCTTCAGAACAAAATGGCTCTCGAGTTCCAGGCTCAGGTATGACTCAGCGCCAGACTCACTGCCACTTCTCTTGGATCCACCTCTCCCCAGATTCCACAAGTTCGAACCTTCTCCCGCACCTCAGCCATGGCTATGTGTCTGTATCCGGAAGGTCCTATGAACTAGGTTCAATGAAGAAAGGCACAAGCCACAGAGAGGGGAAAGGCTATGTCTCTGTGAGCACCTCTACTGCTGGCACTGCGCAGTTGGTCAGCCCTTCAGGCTGCCCCCCTCTGAGCTCAGGCTTTTGTGACTGTGGACCCAGATCTAGAATCCCCTGCCTCCAGCAGTCCTGTTGACCTTCTTTCCACAGTCAGACACTATGCCTGTCCCCAGGGATGTGGCTTGGTTGTGTGCAGATTCCCTTTGACGCTCTGGGCTCAGAGGTCTGGCAGACTCTCCTGCCCAGATCCTTGATTTTACCTTTCTCCAGGGGTCCTCTGCCCTTTCCAGCTGCAAACTGTCTCACCAGCTGAGTTTCCTTCACCAATTTGGGTTGGATGTTATTCGTTTCAGCTGCTCATTCAATTTGCTCTGGGACAAGGCTCGGGACACATCCGTCTATTCTGCCGCCATTTTGTCTCTCCTAATTGATTTTTAAATCAGGTACACCTTTCATTTTTAAATACCTTTGTCAAAATAATCTTTGTCATAATAGCAAAAATATTTCTGTGTTACTAATATTAAAAGTTATGGGCTAGTCTACCTTTCATTCCCAGAGAAGTGAAGGAATGAAGTAAAGCTTGATATAAGTTCAATAGAGAGTACTAAAGAAAGACGGATGTATGTGTAGCATAAGGATCCAGGTTCATTGAATTTACATCTCTTCTTAGTAGTGCCCATGGGTTAGAGCCCAAGCATTTTACAGCATTTAAAGACACAGTGTAATGTGCTATCTGGCTTGCTGGTGATTTTCAACACATGACAAGCCAAAGAATTTTGTCTTCCAAGTATGGTAACTCCATAGGCTGTTCCCAGTCCAGGTTGGGTTTCCCAGAACTTACCCATCTGCGGCTGCTCATCCTAGATAGAGACTTTAATGGTAAGACATTCATAGCCTTTAGGTTGCTTGGTCTAGAGTTTACCTTAATTATTTTTCAAATAAGTACTATGCACAAAGAAGTCAGAAAATTAATAAAGATCTTATATTCATTTCAATCTAAATTTTCTGACAAAGGACTCAACCTAGAAAATTTTCCTTGGTTTACAAGTGCTTAAATGTTTGGCTTTAACACAGCACTGCTCTAGTGCTCTAGTGTGTTTCACCATCCAAGGTATTGTTTTCTGAAGGTGCATAAAAAGGTAAATCATTCAGGATCTTCTTATGGATGGACAAACTATTTTTTGCTAATCAAACTGAGGGAGGGAGAGAGGAAGAAGGGAAGTAAGATTAATTTATGTGTGATCTACCCTAATGGTGGACAAAAAGGATAAGATCTGAGTAGAGCCTGCATTGCTACCTGCAGATTTGCTAAAGGACATTGCAGTCTGAGAAAGTGAAGAGGAGGAAAGGTCCCAGTATTCAGGGAAGTGTGTATGGGGACTGAGCTGGAGCTAGAGCCCAGACCAGAGTGGAAGTCAAGTCACTGATCATTGTACCTAACTGAACTGTTACCCAGTCCTCATGGTTAGCTGTGAGGCCCACTACTGGACAGTAGCCAGCACATTGCCAACAGTAGACCCGCAGCAGAGTTGCTTGTCTGCATTTCCAGACTCATTTCAGCCCTCTTCACGCCCTTCTGTTTCTTTCTATGAAGTCAGTCCCAGGAGGCTTAGCAGCCTAAGACCCTGTGGTTCTTCCAGGATTGGAAGGTGGGGCCCTGGATACCTAAGGGGGACATGACAGCATATAAAAAAGGGTTCATCCCTAATCAAGGAGGGGCCAGGTGAGACCAGCCTGATTGAGAGCTCCCAAGGTAGGGCCATGTTAGACATACATCCTACAACTGGGAAAGGATATAAGTTCACGTTGAGCCTAAGGCAGCCACCACATAGTCTTCACTCAGGTGACCATCACTCAGCCTCACCTGGGCACCATTCTAAGAACCACAGAGTGGGAAGAGCTGAAATCTGTGCTTCCAGGGACTTTCTTCAGAAACAAACAAGTAGTGAAAGACTAAAACAACTTTGGAAGCATAGACCTACATTTGACTTCCAGGAAGGAGAAGGGTGACTACTGGCGGGAAAACGGAGCCATCAGCTTCGGCAGTAGAGGGCAGTTCAAGGGCTTCTGTATGGAAAAGACTCTGCTTCCCCCCCTCTTTCTGAGGACTCACATCTCAACACCAAAGCTATACAGGGTGTCCCCCAAAAAGCAAACACACTTTAACAACTGATAGCTCAATTTTGAAAATAAAATGTATTTTAATAAACACTGACTTTCTAATTATTTAAAGTGTATGTATACATTTTTTTCAGGAGACAGAACCCTATATTTTCAGGGGACTGAAATAAGAATCTGATTGAACCGTATGTCTATTCTTAACCAAAGAAGGCTAGAAAGAATGGGTTGCATAGTACAAATGTGGGTATTGAAGGACTTTCTAGAAGAAAGGGTCAAAGGCTGGGCAGACACCTCAAATGTAGTTACACTGTCACAGCACTTACAATGGTCCTGTCACAGTGTTGGCTGTGTAAGCTCATTGTCTGGCTATTTGTCTTTTCATAGGACACCCACCAACCCAGATCCCCAAGCAATTACATTTTAAATCTAAAGACATCTTGTTACTTTGGTCCCATTCTTATAAACTACTAGAGGCCCGGTACATGAATTCATGCACCAGTGGGGTCTCTAGACCTGGCATGGGGGATTGGGCTGAAACTGGCTCTCCAACATCCCCCGAGGGGTCCCAGATTGTGAGAGGGTGCAGGCCTGGCCAAGGGATCCCACCGGGACACGATCAGGGACAGAGAGGGACGCGGGAGGTTGGCCAGCCAGGGAGGGACCACAGGAGAGCTCCAGGGTGTGTCTAGCCTGTCTCACTCAGTCCCTATCGGCTGGACCTCAGCAGCAAGCTAACCTACTGGTCGGAGCGTCTGTCCCCTGGTGGTCAGTGCACATCATAGCAACTGGTCAACCAGTTGACTGTCTGCCCCTGGTGGTCAGTGCATATCATAACGAGTGGTTGAGCAGCCTTAGCATATCATTAGCTTATTATGCTTTGATTGGTTGAATGGACAACTGGACAACCCTTTTATTATATAAGGGTTAAGATAGCCTTGATTCTCCATTTGGTCTTCTATTATTTTTAGCTGTCTCTGTTCATAACTAATGCTCAAATAAAGCTTTGATATGAAGCTAAAATTTTAGATGATATATAGTCTATGTTTCTAAGCAAATAACTGATAAAAATGTATGGGGAAATTAATCTAAAGATCTCTCTAGCTTGCATTGCTCCATAAGTCAACACTCCTTATTTCTGGAGATTTGACAAGCTATAAATCCACCTACTTGGACTATTATACAGTTCTTGGCCACAGATTATTTTAGGAGACTTTGAGATTTGTCTGACTAAAAACTAAACTATCCTACTATCTGGCATATCTTAACAGAGGAGGGGTAGTGTCTCCAGAAAGGGGCCAGGGCCCAGAGTGGGCCTGCCTTGGGCCAGCTGGTAGTATGTGAGTTCCTGACTTCATGCAAGAAAGGTTTCACAACATGAGTCCAGGTGACTGAGAGTAGGTTTATTAAAGCTGGGGACTGTGAAACAAGGAAGGGCTCAGGACAGAAGAAGCAACAGGAGAGTAGATGGAGCTGCTTTGGTTTTCTAGAAATGTTATAGGAAAGGCATAGAACCACACTGGGCTGTGTGAATTCACTAAGAAGTCAGAGAAAAGGAGACCTTGGAGACAGGTTCAGGGGATTTGACAGGGACCAGCTGCCACTGCTCATTGCTCCCCTTGTTGCAAGTCTCATGGGGTCCCGTAGAGTTTAGGAGATGCATGCCTGTGAGGGAAGAAGAGGGGAAATGGAAAGGTGCAAGCATGCTCCTGGGAAGGAGAGCACACACTTGGTCCTTTGTCTTGAAGGTTTTAAAGGCTGGGAGTTATTCGAGGTCTTAGGGGAGGATCTTAACAGAATTATTCATCAATTTTTCCAGGTGTGTCCTTTAAAGGCTGTGGTCTCCACTGACTGGTCAGTACCAGGGCAGGGAATTATTAATCTTCA
This sequence comes from Myotis nattereri, assembly GCF_964212035.1. Classification (NCBI taxonomy): domain Eukaryota; kingdom Metazoa; phylum Chordata; class Mammalia; order Chiroptera; family Vespertilionidae; genus Myotis; species Myotis nattereri. The sequence continues at coordinate 103,375,310 of NC_138077.1, forward strand.
AAGCTAGTCCTGACTCCACCAATTGGTTTTGTTGCTCTTTTGGACCTGCAACTGAAATACAGCTGAGGCCTAGATATTATCTCTAGGGAGGAAAGACTACCCTGGGGTGAGGTCTAGCGCCAGTTTTGCCCATTGCTAGGCACCTGGGGCTTTCCACCCTGGTGACCTTCTGTATCTGGCTGTAAATTGCTCAGCCAGTTTGTTCAGTTATCTGTCTCAGTTTCCCCATTCCATGTTTTCCTAGCTTCTTATTAACCTTCCCCAGTAGGAAATCTAATAATTGCCCAGTGTGTCTGAAAAGAAATTAAGTGATACACAGAAAGTGTTTAGAATAGAGCTGAGTCCCCATATGTGTTACATTTTTTTAAATACTGCTACAATTATTTTGATCCAAGTCATCAAGGAAATTGTCAGTATTTTAATTGTCACAGACCCATATAAAGGAAAACATGTACACAACAATAACTGGCAATGACAGAATCAAACTACTTCAAAGTTTGCTGTCTCATCACATCTACCACAGGTCATAGCAATGAGGAAAATCAGTATTTAATTCCTCACACTAGTATAGGACTCTAGTCCATCTGTTATTGTTGATGTAGTTGTCTCAAACTGTGCCTTCCCTCTTCACTCCTTTAGGTTAAGGAACTTTTTGTACCTTCCTATAATAGCTCAGACATTCTGATGTGTTGAGATTTAACTATCAGCATAGCCTAGGTATAAGCTACCAACAAGAAACCCAGAGAAATTGGCAGGTGCCACACTTCTTATTTGATGGATTCCACTAGCAGCCATTTTTTTTCCACTTCTGGCTCTCACTATATAGTTGCTCTGTCAAATAACTCCAACTCCTGCATTCACTCTAAATATACCACTACTGTCATCTTCCCTGAAAACCCCTGCACTGAATTCTCCTCCCAGTCCAAATCTGCTGTGGGCTCATCTGTATTCCAAGAGAACTTCGTTTTCTTTTTTCCCTCCTTCCCTCAACCCTTTTAATCCTCTAGTTCAAGCAATTAGCTCTACAAATAATAGCTGCAATCAAGGTCTAGCACACGTGATAATTTCCCCCTAATAAATCAATCAATTCTTTCTGTGGAGTGTGTTTTTCCCCCTTACAGTCATTAGAGAATTACAATGCTACTTGAGTATCACCAGCAACTTGAATTAGTCAAGAAATGTCAATCAAATTTACCAGATTTTGTCTTAAAGATAAGAAAAGTGGGTTAGATTCACAAAAGCTTCTTGTCTTAGAATAGGAAGCTTGATAAACCCTTGTTGAATCTCTCTTAGAGAGGCCTTAGAGTACAATGATTCATTTGGAAGAAAATCGAAGTCAGTATTACCAATGACAAATCAGACAAAACCCAGAAACTCTCATTAAGTAATATAAAATTAATAATTGGGCCCAACCAGTGTGGTTCAGTGGTTGAGCATATGCACCAGGTCACAGTTTGATTCCTAGTCAGGGCACATACCTGGGTTGTGGGCTCAATCCCTAGTAGAGAGCATGCAGGAGGCAGCCAATCAATGATTCTCTCTCATCATTGGTGTTTCTATCTCTCCCTCTTCCTTCCTCTCTGAAATCAATAAAAATATATTTTTTAAAAAGTTAAAAAAATTAATAATTGGAATAATCAACCACGTAGTATGTCTAGGTAATGTAATATCCTATAATATCTAACAGGTTAGTACAGCAAAGAAGAAAGGAAGAGAAATAATCCAGCAAAAGGAAAAATTTTAATTTTATAACTTGCAAAGAAATTTGTAGTTAGAGGAGAACTAAAGGATCATCTGGTCCATGCTCATCACAGTGCTTCTTAGAGCTGACTTCAGGGTTAGAAGTGAGGGGCTTGGTGGCAGAGCTCCTTGAGCCCATTCCTTCCAGCAGAGAAGCTCAATTTTTTTTTTTATTGTTTAAAGTATTACAAAGAGTAGTACATCTGTCTCCTTCTCCCCCCACCCGGACCTTCCCCCGGCCTTCCCAACCCCCCAGTGTCTTGTGTCCATTGGTTATGCTTATATGTATGCATACAAGTCCTTTGGTTGATCTCTTACACCCTTCCACCAACCTTCCCCGGCCTTCCCGCTGTGGTTTGACAGTCTGTTTGATGCTGCTCTGCCTCTGTATCTGTTTTTTTTCATCAGTTTATAATGGTCTTAATTATCCATAAATGAGTGAGATCATGTGGTATTTTTCTTTCATTGACTGGCTTATTTCACTTAGCATAATGCTCTCCAGTTCCATCCATGCTGCTGCAAATGGTAAGAGTTCCTTCTTTTTTACAGCAGCAGAGTATTCGATTGTGTAGATGTACCACAGTTTTCTAATCCATTCATCTGCTGATGGGCACTTAGGCTGTTTCCAGATCTTCGCTATGGTGAATTGTGCTTCTATGAACATAGAGATGCATATATCCTTTCTGATTGGTGTTTCTGTTTTCTTGGGATATATTCCCAGAAGTGGGATCACTGGGTCAAATGGGAGTTCCACTTTTAACTTTTTGAGGAAATCCCATACTGTCTTCCATAGTGGCTGCACCAGTCTGCATTCCCATCAGCAGTGCACAAGGGTACCTTTTTCTACGCATCCTCTCCAACACTTGTTGTTTGTTGATTTGTTGGTGATAGCCATTCTGACAGGTGTGAGATGGTACCTCATTGTTGTTTTGATTTGCATCTCTCAGATGATTAGTGACTTTGAGCATATTTTCATATGTCTCTTGGCTTTCTGAATGTCTTCTTTTGAGAAGTGTCTATTTAGGTCCTTTGCCCATTTTTTGATTGAATTGTTTATCTTCCTTTTGTTAAGTTGTATGAGTTCCCTATAAATGTTGGAGATTAAACCCTTATTGGTGATAACATTGGCAAATATGTTCTCCCATGCGGTAGGCTTTCTTGTTGTTTTGTTGATAGTTTCTTTTGCTGTGCAGAAGCTTTTTGTTTTGATGTAGTCCCCTTTGTTTATTTTCTCTTTAGTTTCCAATGCCCTAGGAGCTGTATCGGTGAAGAAATTGCTTCGGCATATGTCTGAGATTTTGTTGCCTTTGGATTCCTCTAGTATTTTTATGGTTTTCCGTCTTACATTTAAATCCTTTATGCATTTTGAGTTTATTTTTGTGTATGGTGTAAGTTGGTGGTCTAGTTTCATTTTTTTGCATGTATCTGTCCGATTTTCCCAACACCATTTATTGAAGAGACTGTCTTGACTCCATTGTATGTTCTTGCCTCCTTTGTTAAATATTAATTGAGCATATTGGTTCGGGTCGATTTCTGGGCTCTCTATTCTATTCCATTGATCTATATGTCTGTTCTTGTGCCAGTACCAGGCAGTTTTGAGAACAGTGGCTTTATAATACAGCTTGATATCTGGTATTGAGATCCCACCTACTTTGTTCTTCTTTCTCAGGATTGCTGCAGCTATTCAGGGTCTTTTTTAATTCCAGATGAATTTTTGGAGAGTTCGTACTGGGTCTGTGAAATATGCCATTGGCATTTTAATGGGAAGTGCGTTGAATTTATAGATTGCTTTGGGTAGTATGGACATTTTAATGATGTTAATTCTACCAATCCAAGAACATGGTATGTTCTTCCATCTGATTATGTCTTCCTCTATCTCTTTTTTCAACATCCTGTAGTTTTCTGAGTAGAGGTCTTTTACCTCTTTAGTTAAGTTTATCCCTAGGTAGCTTAATTTTTTTGGTGCTATGGTAAATGGGATTGTTTTTATAATCTCTCTTTCTGAAAGTTCACTATTGGTGTATAGAAATGCCTCAGATTTCTTGGGGTTAATTTTGTATCCTGCTACATTGCCAAATTCATTTTTTAAGTGTAAAAGTTTTTTGATGGAGTCTTTAGGGTTTTTTATGTATAATATCATGTCATCTGTGAATAAGGACAGTTTTACTTCTTATTTTCCAATTTGGATGCCTTTCATTTCTTCTTCTTGTCTGATTGCAATGGCTAATACTTCCAGTACTATGTTGAACAGGAGTTGTGAGAGTGAGCATCCCTATCTTGCTCTTGATCTTAGGGGAAATGGTTTTAGTTTTTGTCCATTGAGTATGATGTTGGCTGTGGGTTTGTCATATATGGCCTTTATTATGTTGAGGTATGATCCTTCTATTTCCACCTTGCTGAGAGTTTTTATCAGAAATGGGTGTTGGATTTTGTCAAATGCTTTTCTGCATCAATTTATATGACCATGTGGTTTTTTTCTTTCAATTTGTTTATGAGATGTATCACGTTTATTGATTTGCAGATATTGTACCATCCTTGCATCCCTGGGATAAATCCTACTTGGTCATGGTGTATGATCTTTCTGATGTACTGCTGGATCCGATTTGCTAAGATTTTGTTGAGGATTTTGGCATCTATATTCATGAGGGATATTGGCCTGTAATTCTCTTTCATTGTGTTGTCTTTATCTGATTTTGGTATTAGGGTGATGCTGGCTTCATAGGATGAGCTTGGAAGTGTTCCTTCTTCTTGAAGTTTTTAGAATAGTCTGAGGAGGATAGGTTTTAGTTCTTCCTTGAATGTTTGGTAAAACTTCCCTGTGTAGCCATCTGGCCCCGGGCTTTTGTTTGCTGGAAGCTTTCTAATTACTGCTTCAATTTCTTCCATAGTTATTGGCCAATCGAGATATTTAGATTCTTCCTGATTGAGTTTTGGAAGGTTGTATTTTTCTAGGAATATGTCCATTTCCTCCAGGTTGTCCAGCTTGTTGAAATAGAGTTGTTCATAGTATTTTTTAACAGTCCTTTGTATTTCTGTGGGATCTGTTGTTATTTCCCCTCTTTCATTTCTGATTTTGTTTATTTGGGTCCTCTCTATTTGCTTCATGGTGAGCCTGGCTAGAGGTTCATCAATCTTGTTTATCCTTTCAAACTACCAGCTATTGGTTTTGTTGATCTTTTGTATTGTTTTTTTTTTGTTGTTTTTTTTTTTGTCTCTATGTCATTTATCTCCGCTCTGATCTTTATTATTTCCTTCCTTCTGCTTACACTGGGCTTTTCTTGTTACTCATTTTCTAACTCTTTGAGTTGTAGGGTTAGGTAATTTATTACCATTGTTTCTTGTTTTTTTTTTTGTTGTTGTTTTTTTTGCAGTAGGCTTGTAGAGCTATGAACTTCCCTCTCAAGACTGCTTTTGCTGTGTCCAAAATGTTTTGGATTGTTGTGTTTTCATTGTCATTTGTTGCCATGATGATTTTTATTTCTTCTTTGATCTCTCTGGTAACCCAGTCATTGTTTAATAGCATGCTTTTTAGTCTCTAGGTGTTTGATTTTTTTGGATTGTTTTTATTATAGTTGATTTCCAGTTTTATGCCATTGTGATGTGAGAAGATGCTTGATATGATTTCTGTCTCTTGAATTTGAAGAGACTTTGACTGTAACCCAATATATGGTCTATCTTTGAAAATGACCCATGTGCACTTGAGGATAATGTATTTTCTGTGGCTTTGGGGTGAAATGTTCTGAAGATGTCAATTAAGTCCATTTGATCCATTGAGTCATTTAGGATTGATGTTTCTTTGCTTATTTTTTGTTTAGAGGATTTGTCCAATGGTGATAGTGGGGTATTAAAGTTCCCTACTATGATTGTATTGCTGTTAATCTCTCCCTTGATCTCCCCCAGAAGTTTTTTTTATGTATTTGAGTGCTCCTGTATTGGGTACATATATGTTTACTACAGTTATTTCTTCTTGTTGTATTGCTCCCTTTAGTATTATGAAGTGGCCTTCCTATCTCTTGTTATGTCTTTCACTTTGAGATCTAATTTTTCAGATATAAGTATTGCTATCCCAGGTTTTTTTTTCATTTCCCGTTCGCCTGAAAAACCTTTTTCAATCCCTTCACCATCAGTCTGTGTGCGTCTTTTTTTCTGAGGTGGGTGTCCTGTAGACAGCAGATATATGGGTCATGTTTTCTTATCCACTCAGTTACCCTATGTCTTTTGATTGGGGCATTTAATCCATTTACATTTAAAGTTATTATTGATCTGTACTTGTTTGTCACCATTTTTATTATCTCTGTGTTCCTTCTTCGTTTCCTATTTTTTCTTTTTATAGCAGACTGTTTAGCATTTCTTGCACTGCTGGTTTGGTGGTAATAAACTTCCTTAGTCCTCTTTTGTCTGTGAAGCTCCTGATTTCACCCTCAATTTTGATTGATAGCCTTGCTGGATACAGTATTCTTGGATTCAGACCCTTCCTTTGCATGACTTCGTATATTTCATTCCATTCCCTTTTGCCTGATGTGTTTCTGTTGAGAAATTAGTTGTTAGTCTGATGGGGGATCCTTTATAGTTAACTCTCTGTCTCTCTCTGGCCACTTTTAAGATTCTTAGTTTTGTTGTTGCAGTTTGCAAATTTAATTATAATGTGCCTTGGTGTCGGTCTTTTGTGGCTTATTTTGTTTGGGACTCTATGAGCTTCTTGGATTTGTGTGCGTTTTTTCTTCCCAATATCAGAGATGTTTTCTGTCAATATTTCTTCAAACAGGTTTTCTATTCCTTGCTCAGTTTCCTCTCCTTTTGGCACCCCTATTATGCAGATGTTGTTTCATTTTGTGTTGTCCCAAAATTCTCTTAGGCTCTCCTGCTTTTTAATTTTTTTTCCTAGAAGCTGCTCTGCTTGTGTATTTTTTCCTACCTTGTCTTCTAGCTAACTGATGTGGTCCTTTGCTTATTCTAGTTTAGTGTTGATGCTTTCTATTGAGTTCTTTATAACAGTGATGTAATTTTTAATTTCTTCTTGGTTCTTCTTCATTCCCTCTTGGTTCTTACACATATTGTTGAATTTGTCTTCCATGCTTTTCATCCACCTTATGACCATTTCTCTGAATTCTTTCTCTGACAGGTTCCTTGCCTCCATTTCATTCACTGCCTTTTCTGGTGATGCCTGTTTTTCTTTCATATGGGGGCTGTTTCTTTGTCTCCCCATGATCTCTCTCCTCCAGGTGTCTGGTTATGTAGTTCTCTCTCTCCTGCATTGATTTAAAGGCACAAAATACAACACAACAAGGCACAAGGCACTGAACACAAATGTATTCATGATGCTAATAACCCCAAATAAAGGTGACCACCAGAGAAAAGAGAATTAGGTGGGCAGATAAGGAAGAAAGAAGAAGAAAAAAAGAAAAAAGAGAAAAAAAAGGAATGCAAAAATGAAACTGGGAAAAGGAAAAAAAAGTAAGAGAGAAAAGAAAGAGAATGAAATAGAAGAGGGGAAAATACTATTTATATGGGGAGAAAACTCCAATAGAACAGCCACTAATCCCAACAAATGACAGCAACAAATACCTAGAGATTAATGAAAACTACAAACAACAACTAATATCAAGTGAGGCGAAGGAAAACAGAAGCGAAACATAACCAAAAAACCCCCCAAAAAACAAAAAGAAAATGTGAAACAATCTCACAAACATGCATAAAAAACCCCCAATATATTCAACAATCAAGCAAACAACAACAAAACTACAGAGAGAGAAAAAAATTTGAATAGTGAAGAAAGAGAAGAGAGAGGTGTGTGTGGACTTAGAGCAGGGGATTTGAAATTAGATATATAAGTAGGGTGAAATTTTAACAGGGGATAAAAAGAAGGAATAGGGAAAATCTAAAGCAGGAATAGGGTAAGAGAAACAGGACAACAAAAGTGAAAAAGTGAGGAAGTGAGTGTTGGCATAAAGGTAAAGTTGAAATAGAGTAAAATGATGCTAAAGGAAAGATGAAAATAGAATGCAGAACACTAATCCCAAAATAAAATAAAGAGAAAATAAAATGACACTTTTTTTTTTTAAAAAAAAGGTAAAATAGTAGTACTAATAATACTGATTAAAAATAAAAATGTGAGTTTGCAGCTCCTTGGAACCATAAAAGACACACTCAGGGGGCAGACTTAGTGAGCACCAAAGCCCCACCGAAGCAAATCTAGCCCCAGAGGGGTGTCTCCAGCACAGAAGTTCTCCCACTGCAGGCACAGCTGATTCTCACAGCCAATTGGCCTGGAGGTCAATTCCTCACAGTGATAACTACAACAATCAAGGCATAACTACAACAAGACTGTGCACAAAGCCCACAAGGGAGTGCACCAAGAGTGTCTACCTCAGGTAATTGGGACACTTAGCACAGAAAGGCACTCTATCAACACAGGGAAGCATAAAAAATGCCGAGTCAAAGAAACAGGACAGAAACTACAGAATTGGAGGAAAGCAAACTGCTGGATATAGAGTTCAAAACCACACTTTTAAGGTCTCTCAAGAACTGTCTAGAAGCCTCCAATAAATTTAATAAGGCCCTCGAAAAGACTGGTGAGACCGCCGATAAATGTAGTGAGATCTTCAAGAAGAAGACTGGTGAAACCCTCGATGTTGTGATAAAGAACCAACTAGAAATTAAGCATACATTGACTGAAATAAAGAATATTATACAGACTCCCAACAGCAGACCAGAGGATCGCAAGAATCAAGTCAAAGATTTGAAATACGAAGAAGCAAAAAACACCCAACCGGAAAAGCAAAATGAAAAAAGAATCCAAAAATACGAAGCTAGTGTAAGGAGCCTCTGGGACAACTTCAAGCGTACCAACATCAGAATTATAGGGGTGCCAGAAGAAGAGAGAGAGCAAGATATTAAAAACCTATTTGAAGAAATAATGACAGAAAACTTCCCCTACCTGGTGTAAGAAATAGACTTCCAGGTCCAGGAAGCGCAGAGAACCCCAAACAAAAGGAATCCAAAGAGGACCACACCAAGACACATCATCATTAAAATGCCAAGAGCAAAAGACAAAGAGAGAATCTTAAAAGCAGCAAGAGAAAGAAACTCAGTTACCTACAAGGGAATACCCATATGACTGTCAGCTGATTTCTCAACAGAAACTTTGCAGGCCAGAAGGGAGTGGCAAGAAATATTCAAAGTGATGAATACCAAGAACCTACAACCAAGACTGCTTTATCCAGCAAAGCTATCATTCAGAATTGAAGGTCAGATAAAGAGCTTCACAGATAAGAAAAAGCTAAAGGAGTTCATCACCACCAAACCAGTATTATATGAAATGCTGAAAGGTATCCTTTAAGAAGAGGAAGAAGAAGAAAAAGGTAAAGATACAAATTATGAACAACAGATACACATCTATCAACAAGTGAATCTAAAAATCAAGTGAATAAATAATCTGATGAACAGTATGAACTGGTGATTGTAATAGAATCAGGGACATAGAAAGGGAATGGACTGACTATTCTTGGGGGCGGGAAAGGGGTGTGGGGGTGAGGGAAGAGATTCGACAATAATCGTGCACCTATGGATGAGGACAGTGGGTGGGTTGGGAACTGGGTGGAGAGGAGTTATTGTGGGAAAAAAGGGTAACTAATGTAATAATCTGAACAATAAAGATTTAATTAAAAAATAAAAAATAAAAATGTAATAATTAAAAAGGTAAAGTCAAGTGAGGAAAAAAGAAAAAAATTTAGTTTCTTATGTAAAAGATGAAAAAAAATAAAAATGTGCAGTAGTGAAGGTCATTCACTTTCTCTACTGTTCTGTTTGGCACATCTGTTTCCTAGTCAGGACAGTATTGAAGTTACCTGCGTTCCACTGCTCCTGTGTGTTGTAAGCCACAGTCCTGATTTTCAAGCAGGCAGTACTTTGTTTCTTAAGCTCCTTTATTTGTATTTACACAAGAGTCAATTTGTGATTCAACCCCTGGGTGGCAGTGTTTCTGGATTGACCTCCGGGTCTATAGGTCCTCTCTAGCTAGTTTTTAGATTTTGTTTCCCCTGTGGCACTTTATACTGGTTTGGGGGAATGGGCTGCCCTAGAGCTGGTTCTCTGATCTTTATTCCCCGCTCTGATCCCCTTTCCACAAAAACAACTTTCCCCTGCAGTTTATTAGAGTGTCCCCAATTGGGTGATCCTATGTATTGGGCTTAGTAATCAAAAGCAAGGTTTGAAAGAGGAGAGAGAGAGAGAGAGAGAGAGAGAGAGAGAGAGAGAGAGAGAGAGAGAGAGAGAGAGAGAGAAAAGAGCTAGAGTAAGTGCACAAACTCCGGCACTGCGGTGCAAGTCTGTGCAGTCTTTTTTCCCCTTGGGTCTAAGCAGCCGGCACAGTGTTAACATTTTTAGGCTGCCCTTTTGCGCCCAGTTCAGCTATGGGTTGCTTTTTAGAGTTCCCTTCTGTTAGCAGCCCTGCAGATCCCCTTCCACATTCGCGGATCACACCAGTCCCACTGGCCGGGGACTTTTCTGGGCACAGACTTCCCTGGATCCTCCAGATCCTGCCGTGCGCTTTCTCTCTCCTGTCCGGACCACAGACCACACCTTATCCCAGGGGAAATCTGACCTTTCCATGGGGGTGCAGAGCCACTCCAAATCCGCGTGCTCCCGGGTTCTCAGCTGTTTGCTGGGTGCCATTGTTGTAGATTCTCGGGGTTTTCAGGCTTCTGACAACATCTACTCTCCCCTTCAAGATGGCACGGTCTCCGCATCAGAGGCTGTCTCTCCGGGAGGGATCCCAGCAGCAGTGGAAGCTATCTGGTCAGGGGAACCCCGTCTGGCAACCCCCCACAGTCCCCTGGAGTATAGCTGTCCCTCAACTCACAAACAAACTCTACCCGTGCGACCACACACTCTCCCTTCGTTCTCTCACTCACGCACTATCTTGCAGTCTGCCTTCCTGTTGGCAGCCATTTTTTCTCTCGAAGCTCAATTTTTATCTCTTAATCCACCCAACAGTTCAGTGGAGGAAATGGTTTCTCTGGTTAAAAATAATTTGAAAATCACCTAGAGAGCCAGAACCACTCTTTTCTTAAAGAGTAAAATAAATGCCCCCCAAATGAAGGTATTCTTGATTTAATGATGGACTTGGACCCAGAACCTGGATCACATCTTTCTCCCAGTGCTCTCTCCACACCAGACCATGCTGTCTCTTACACAGAGGGAGAAACTCAGGTGAGAATTCCCATGCCTTTGGAGTTGAGCCTTTTTGGGGAAGTTTTTGTTTTTGAATGACTATAAGGAAAATCCAACTTAGTGTGAGAAGAGGCATAAAGGCATAGTCCTCAATTATATATACTCTTTTTCTGTATTCTTCCTAGGCACACTTAAGGATTATGTCATCATCCAGAACCTGAAAGGGTCATGGCGGGGGGATGGAAAGGCCTAGTTCCATTTTCTCATATCACCAAATGTATTGCTATTAGGATTGCGAGAAGATTGCTGTAGCCTGCTTGGTGAAAACTTGCTGACATTAATGACTCAAATTCTCAGAGCAACTGCAAGGAAAATGGTGTCATCACTGTCATTGAATACATTTAAGATGAAGTTTCACGGGAAGGCTGTCAGGCACAATGACTGCCAGGCTCTATTATATCACTCCCAGGGGGTGGATCACACACACTACTCTGCAGCTTGTGGGTGGGTGGTATGGAATTTTGAAAAGAAGCTGTACAGAGAGGAGATGAGGTGGGCGTAGGACCCAAGGGGGCCGCCTCACATTCAGGAGACACTACCGGTGACATTCATATGATGACTGGAGGTAAATCTCTGATCCAGAGCCTGGTCTTGAAGTTTGGATATCCTGGAACCTACCCCTCTCAGGACATTTCAACAAGATCATGCTCTTGGTGCTGAACAAAATTCAGGAAAGTTTGAGCTACAAAGGATAGTGTAAATTTATTAATTTGCAATGAGAATATTCTCCTCTAGTGACTAGACATTCATGTCTCCTTGCATCCCAGCATGAGATCGCTGCCAAGCTCACAAGGCAGCCTGTGAGGAGGGGAAGTGCCCCGGTTCTCAGCCCTGGCTGCACACTGCAATCACCTGAGGCCATACTCTGAAGTAAAACAAATCTAAGTCTCAGGGACTAGGACCCAGACAGCAATAGTTTTAAAATCTCAAGTGATTCCAATGAACAGCTAGGTTAGAGCTGAGAGGTCTTCAGGCCTCATCCTTTCAACACAGGGATCCATGTTCTTGAATGTTATAGACCAATGTGGTTTTGTTTTATATTTTTAAGTTAGGAACAGATATAGGTTTGGCATTTTTTTTTAACTTGCCAAGCAATTTAATTAAAAGTTAAATTACCATTATTTTATGAAAGAAAAAAATCTTAACAGAAAACATTAGGAAGGACACGATTTCACGATAAAAGATTAACTCACTATGCTGTGTTTCTTTTTCTCACTTTAAACTGATGCAAACTTAAGAACGGGTGTCATCTAATTGCTCTGTGCAGTCACAGGCAGGGCTTCTCTTCCTGCACAGCCTAAAGACATTTGGCAAGGTTTTGGTTCATTAAACCACTGTCCTATGCTAACTACCCCCAAACCCCCTTAGCACTCTCATTTCTGTAAAGGCGTTAGTATTATTGATTAAGTTGTAGGTAATTTCTGCCTCCAGGCTTGGAAATGTTGTCTCTTCCCATTACATAATATGTTGATTTAATTAGAACTCTCCTTGGATATTTTAAATTAAGGTTTCTGGATTGAATGTGGCACATATACCTCCAGATAACTGCTGGTACTCCCTTGTTTTCAGTGTACAATGATGATAATTAGTCTAAATCCAGTGGATAATTAATTAGGAGGGCAAATAACCTGTGATGAGTTGTTTATTCTGTGCCAAGTTACGTGCAATAAAGTCTTACTTATATCCTAGCCCTAATGTGGAGTTCCCCTTTTGAATCTTGTGTATGCCCCATTCTTTGGAGGCCATGTTTTGTGTTGTCCCCTCCTCCTCTGAAGGGACCTTGGAATTCTTGAATCAGTTCTACCCTTAGCAGTATATCTTCAACAAGACAGCTTGTAGCAAGAGAGGATAGCTGTGCCCCAAAGTCCAAGACTATATCTTAAAATTCACCTCCAAGCACACACAACCTAGAGATCCATCGATGCTGCCAACGTGTGAAATAAATCCTCATGTATTGACTTCTTCTAAGCTGCGATGCTTCACAATGGATCAAGAGAACAGAAGCTAGCATAAGCATGTGCTTTTGACCAATTGGGGAAATTTTATTTGCAAACATTTCTGTTCTCCAAGCACCCAAGATGTATAACTAACAGAGAGCTACTCTGTCCTTGTTAACTTCCAGTTCAACCCAACCCCGACTGAAGAGCTTGCATCTCCTCAAGGTCATGGGCTGCTTAGAATAGCACATACACTTCAGAATTAAACCTGAATTTGAATTTAGCTCCTCTACTTTCTTGAGCAAGTTGCTTTATCTCTCTGAGCCTCAGTTTCATTATCTTTAAAATGAGATATCATCATCTTGACTACCACCACCATCATCATTTTCATTACCATTTATATGGTAACTATGAGAATTAAATTAGATAATTTAGGTAAAATAGTTAGCAAGGTGGCCAGACATATGAAGTTTTTACCGAAAATTAAGAACTTTTGTCCTTAATGTTAAGAATTCTTTGTAGGTCAGAGCCTAGCACAATAGTGTGGCATACAATAGATATTCAGTAAACACCCCTCCCACCTCCCACCCCCCATATCTGTGTGCAAGAACAGGAATCTCATTGGAAATTGGATTTAAAAGCTGTCACTGAATTCTGAATTTTAGTCTTCAGATCTTGAAAATTTAATCAAACTCACCTGCTACTTAATCTCGTTTATGACTTTGTCTTTTTACTCCCTAATGAATTACCTCTGCTGGGACCCTTGTTTTTCTGTGGCAAATCCTTAGAACCTCCCATCTGACCACAGTCTCTTCTCATGACCATGCGCTTATCTTCTTTACAGATTTTGGTACTTCTCAGACATAATAATACCCCCTTACTATTGTCCTGAAGCAGCCAAATATTTGAAAGAAAAGCATTTAGAAACCTAGATATTTGTAACTACATCTCCATATTTTCATTTGCCAGGAAAAACTTGAATCAAATTTTCCATTGACACATTGGTTCTAAATCATAGATCTGGGAGGAAAAAAAAGCTAGGAGGACAAGCCCTGGTGGTTGGTGTAGAGCACTTCATATCCATGCAGGACCCAAATCAAGCCTATATTTTGTCCTGCTACAATGATCATTTTTCAAAATCAGTTAATACCAACCAATAAATAGACACGTCCTTTCCACCTCTGCAAAGATTCCTCTTCTGTCCCACTAAAAATACACCCCCCCCTCCTGCCAGCCCCCTCCCCCTCGCCCCCCCCCACAAAACCAAACTCACAAAAATAAAAACACATCAATACACGAACTTCTCAAGTTGCTGAAAATTTACCATAGGAACCAAGCTTGTTTCTGAAAGTTTCAACTCACCCAATCAGACAAAAGGCTGAAGAAAGGGAGGCATTTATCAAGTTACTCGGAGGACTCCATCTGTTATCTTAGACCTTTGTTACCAAGGGACACAGGAGGAGATACTCAAGGCAGTTTGAAAGAGTTTTATTTTACAGATTCTTAGTCCAAAGATTTCAAATTAGAGAGAAGTAGAAGCAAAAAAGGAGAAAAGACAAGTAAGTGTGCTGAAGAAGCCTTCTATGGCCTTCTGCTGACATTTCACCTGGCTGCAGCCCCTGGCGACAAAGCTCCTCTTCAGCTGCGTTCCGTCTGTTCAGCTTCTATAATCAATGCAGTCAAAGGGACAGTCGAGTCGCTTCTCATCACTCACAAAGGTCTTATTTTTGAACTTCACCCTCACAAAGTCCTCTTCTCATTATGCCAAACCAACAGAAGAAAGTCATTTTTTGCATGGCGGGGGTATTAAGCTTCGTGTGCGCCCTTGGAGTTGTGACAGCCCTGGGGACACCGCTGTGGATCAAAGCCACCTTCCTCTGCAAAACAGGGGCTCTGCTGGTTAACGCCTCGGGGCAGGAGCTGGACAAGTTCATGGGGGAGATGCAGTACGGGCTCTTTCATGGAGAGGGCGTGAGGCAGTGTGGACTAGGAGCGCGGCCCTTTCGGTTCTCATGTAAGTAGCAACTGCATTTTGTTTTTTAATATCTTAGGCACGCTCCTCCAAGGATTGCAGGAAATCATTTTTAAGAGCCTTGCCCTGTCTATTGCAGGACTTTTTATACAGGTATGAACCACTTGAAATACCTAAGACACTTCTGAGTAATCTCTTCTCCCTAGTTTTTATTTTGTGTTAATTTTATTGATTATTTCATCCCTGCTATTTTTATCATGACAACATATAGTTAACGAATGGCTATAGTGTTAAACTTTTTGCAAAGAAAAAATTTTTATTGAATATTAATATTTACATAAGAAATTATGGGGTCTCGTTAAAAAGGGAGGGGCTTAGAAATGATTTTCATTTTGTTCTTTAAAAAAGGGTCAGCCAGTGCTGTGGCTCCTTAATCAAGCCTCGCTGCTTTCTACCCCACTCAGGACTCTGTTTCCTGTCCACTTCCCTTTATCCTTGCAAGGTCCTCTCCTGCTCATGAATACTTTTTAAAACCAATTTGGAATCACTTGGCTATAAAAATTTAAAGCAATCAGCTGTACTAACTAGGAGAGAAATAGTTGCCTATTTAGTATAGAAAGTTTTCACGTGATTGACTTTCAAATCAAGTAGAGAATGTGAGACAGATCTCCTCTCACAATTTTTGTGAAATGGAAGTGTTATCCTCAATATTTATAACCTGTTTATCTTAAGAAGAGAACTTCTTAAAAATTACCATGTGAATAGGCAACTCATTAAATGAAAATTAATAAGAAATCATTTGTTATATCTTTCACAACACACATGTAGAAATTATTATTTCAAAAGAGCTGGTTTGGAACAATCCTATGAAGACACAACCAGTAAATTAGTGCATAAATCACTCCTCAGGAAAGGAGGTTGCCAATGAGGCATTGAGAGTGAATTATTATTTTGTCTGGGTATTTTTTTCACCAGCATAGTTAGAGGCTAGACTAATTGAATTTATTATTAACATGTGTAGTGTCTAATGAAACTTCAGAGCTGATCTATTCATATCTCTGCAACACTCCTTACATCTTCTCAGCAGTCATTGGCCACCAACCTTCCTCTCACATAGCGAGTTCATAAGTGATAGGAATTTTCATAGGGTGCCAGCGATTCCCCAAGGATTAGTCTTCAGCTTTTCAAGACATTACTATACACTAGATTTTATGAAGTGGATACTAACTCTTTTTACTGAATGGCTTCAGCTTATTAAGGTAATGGAGCTGTTAGAGTTGCTTAGCTTTCTTTGAGGGGGCGGGGGGATGGCAGAGAACAAAGCAGAATGCCACATGATTTGCAACGTATTACAAAACAAATTAAAAAAAGGAGTGAGGTGATTAACCATGAGTTGCTGGCAGCTTAAAGCAGGAGTAAAGCTTCTCACAGACGACTTTAGACAAAAAGCAGGGAGCATACAATGAGGTTCCTGGAGTCTGCATTTTCTACAGAGAAATGTTTCAAAAACAATGTTTCCTGAATGCTTATTAGATACTAAGCACTATGCACATTTTGTCCCATTTAACCCTCACTCAGCCACATTTCTCTGTGATTCAATGGCAGGCTGTTATGGCTGTATTCTGTGCTTGTCTTGTCTCAGATGAAGTTGGTCCAATCAGGCATCCCTCCCTTTGCTTTCTGTGAGGACTCAGAGCTGGTGGGCTTAAACAATACCCTCCCCTAGCTCACAGAGTTGTATTAATCCCTTATTTTCCCCCAGCCTAGTGAAGAAAATTTTATATTTGCTTGTTTGTTCTGTGGTGACAACCCTTTCCATATACTATCCCAGACTCGTTAACACCCCATTAATTTCTGAGGCCCAGTGAAGTGTACTTACAGTATAACTTTTTCTGTCTAAGCAGAAAAGTATCCTTTTCAATGGAACATGAGAGAAAGTTGGGAAAACTGTAGAATAAATAGATCCAATAGACTCCCTAAAAGGCATAATGCTCATTTAAATAAACACCCTCTCTGAGTGTTAAAAACTTCCTAATCAATGTGCCTCAGGACACACCCAGTTTACACTCTCAGTGCAATAGAGCTTCTTGGTCAAAATGCCAGCACCCTGTCTAGGGTGTTCCATAACATTCCCTTGAAGGGAAAGAGCTCTCTGATATTCTTCCTGATAGGAAAATATAGCCTTGATCACATAAAAGAATCAGAGCCCAACCCTGTCTTCTCAATAATAGCTTTCTTAGAGCAAAATCCAGGGCTGCCAAAAAGCTCAGAGTGGATGATTCTTTTGTTCCTTCGAATTCAATTTAAATATAGAGTATACCTCATTTCCCAGAACTTTCCTCTTTCTCCTTTTCCTTTTAGAAAGTTATTAAGCAAACATCTGGATTTTCAGAAACTTTCCAGTGTAGCCAGAGTGGAAAAGGTACTCATCAAAGTATCAGTAACTTTATGGCCAGTTTTCTTCGTGGTCATGTTATCACCAGTTGATATGCATGTATATTTCAGTTTTGTTGGATTGCTGAATGCTGCCTTGTTTACCAAACTTTTCATTTAGATCAGCATTGGCCAACAGAAATGTAATGCAAGCTGTAAATACAAGCCACATATGTAATTTCAAATGTTCTAGTAGCCATAGTAGAAAAAACAGTAAAAGGAAACAAGTGAAATAAATTTTAACGACATATTTTCTGTAACCCAAGATGTCCAGAATACTATCAATTTAACTGTTAAAAAAGTAGTGAACTATTTTACTTTTGTTTGGTGCTAAGTCTTGGAAGTGTGGTGTGTGCACGTTGCACACACAAACATCTCAACTCAGACCAGCCATAATTCAAGTGTTCACTAGCCATTTTGATGTGGCTAATAGCTGTCATGCTGGAGAGTGCAAATCTAGATGGAGATTTGCTCTCAATAAATTGGGCATTGAAGGTGTCCATATTTTAAATGAATTTTTGCTTGTTTCTCTACAAGATTATGTGTGTTATTTTTATGTGCAATGTATGTGTAACTTTTAAAACCCAGATATATGATATAACATGAGGATGAAGACTAGGCCAGAAAAATAGTTAGGCAATGTTGTCGTTTTTGTTCTTATTAAATGGTCCTATTGACTACTCTTATCTCTTTTAATTATAACAAGAATATTCCCTGCTAGCATGCACAGCTATGTTGGGAAAACTTCTGCCTCATTTACTCTGGCCAGTTCTCATCCATTTATGGGTGAGTGGCTCATTTTCTAGAGGTCACCAGCACTCGTGCCTAACATGCAATTTCATTCATTATAATGAAGAACTGTTTTCCTTTCAAGGCAACACAAGTGGTGGGCTTAATTTTTCCTGATATGTCACCTGTAAATTTTTAATGATGATTTTAAACTCTAAATATGCCATCAAGACAAAAACTGCCAGTTTTGTGTTCAGTGTGTGTGGGTAGGTTTCTGCTTTGATGATTTGAAACACTGCAGAGCATTATCAAAATATGATACCCAAGAATCACATGGTATCAATCATTCCTAGATACGCCAATCTGTTCATTGCCAAGAAAGTTCAATGAGCTGGTAAAACATATGGAATCTTTTTTTGGGGGGGGGGGGGGGAGAGGGATGTGAAAAATAAAATTTAACCAATCATGTATCACAGCTTGCTACTTCAGTCATACAAAGCATTTTAATTTAATGATTGAAATTTTGTAGAAAGCTTAACAGAGGCTTAGATTTTCATATTTTAAGCAGAGTTTCCTTACCAAATAAGCATATGTTCCAGACTGCAGAGGGAATGTTGAGACTACTTCTATGAACAAGCAGGTGGCTTCTCAAACATATTTGGGGCAGAAGAGTTGGGATTCTGGATCTCTGCCACTCTGTTGCCATGGTCTCCTGCTAACCCGCCTGCACCCTCCCCATGACCTTGCCAAACCACACAGAGCTGCAAAGGTCTTTGATGTACCTTCTTCTAATAATAGTACCTGTCTCTCCTCCCTTCCTTAGTGTGTGGCCTGGTGGAAGCAGGCTTGTGGGGGTGGAACGGAAGCCTATGGAGTTCACCTGGTAAGACTACCTGGTGGGATGAATGGGGAAAGGAAGCGGCTTGCATCATTTCACCTAGCCTACATGGGTCCTCCTGCCTTTTAGCTCCAGGCCCTAATGTTTAGTCTCACTCACCCATCAAAACAGGCCAGCAGTCCACAGGCATGGCTCAGTGGTTGAGGGTTGACCTAGGAACCAAGAGGTCACAGTTCAATTCCTTATCGGGGGGCGCATGCCCAGGTTGCAGACTCAATCCCCAGTGTGGGGCATGCAGGAGGCAGCCAATTGATTCTCCCTCATCACTGATGTTTCCATCTCTCTTTCCCTCTCCCTTCCTCTCTGAAATCAATAAAAATATTTTTAAAAAAACACACAAAAAACAGTCCAGCAAATGGAGATTTTTGTTTTCCTTCCATTGGAAAAAAAAAAGTGATTAGTAGAATAGAAGAGAGTATTGTTTAAGAAGCACTAGTGTAAAGTTCAAACTCTCAATGATCTGTATAATGTGGGACTGGCACCCTAGGAAAGGTCCTTCCAGCTTTAAAACTTTATGACCCTTCTAGTCTCTACCTCACAAAGCCTTCATTGGCAGACTTTAGCCCATCATTGGAAGTGGTGGTTTTGTGCCGCCTTTGCCCTTTGGTCCTCAAAGCTAATAGTTCTTAAAGTATTCTGAAATACCTACCACTTGTCAGGACCTAAATGAATTTCATTACCAGTGAATGTTTCTTTCCCCCTTCTTCCCCCCATAATAACCTTTAACTGTTTGTGTAAAAAATTTCAGGTTAAAAAAGGAGAAAATGGATGAGAAGCTTTGGAAAACTAGGGAGATACACTAATTAGTTCCAGAGAGCAGTAGCAGCCACAAACACTCAATTTAGATGGTACTATTGAGAAAGCAAAAAAGGAAGATTAAAAAATAGTGAGAGGCTGATCTTTTACTACCTCCTTTTTTTTCTTCTTCCATTTTTTTTCTAGAAATTCCTCTTCCATCCTCACTGAAAAATCCTCTTTCCTGAATCTGACATGTTAAGCTGAAAATGGCAAGAAGTTAGGAATGACCATCCTATATCATAAAAGAGAAACATGTAAATTGACCATCCCTCTGCTATGCTCACCAGCCAATCAGGAGTGAGTACACAAATTAACCTGACAAAGATGGTGGGTTAATTTGCATATGCAGGTGTAATGCGCCCCAGGAGGCGAGGCCAGCCATGCCTGCAGGCTCCCAGGACCTTTGCTGGCAGAGAGCAGAGCAGGAGAGTGGGAGGTTTGGAGGACTTGGCAGAGCAGGAGGCCGGTGGACATAGAGCAGAGCGAGAGAGAGAGGGCAGCTTGAAAAGTGTGGCTCCCTCTGTCACCCCAGCTTCCTCATCACAGCTGTGGAAACTGACAGCAGGGAGGAGGAAGTTCCACCCCCACAGAATCAGCTAGAATCACCCTTTGGTCAGACAGCTCACAGCGGCCTGACAGCCAGGACTCTCATTCACCTGCATCTCAGACCGTGACAGTAGAGAGTTGAAACTATGTCTAAAGGACAACTGTTGATACAACATAGCTCCGCAGCCAAAAGATGCTGGCATTATCAACAGAAAATGTCTGAAGAGCAACGTGTGTTTGATCTTGAAAGAAGGCGGCACCTGTGACAGAATGCGGCGCCTTATCAGCAAAAATGGAGTACATGAGGATGCAATTCTCAAACATAGTTGTGGTGGAATGACTGTTAGTTGTGAATTTTGCTTATCACTAAATTTCTCTGATGAAAAACCACCCAATGGGAAATTTACTCGATGTTGTAGCAAAGGGAAAGCCTGTCCAAATGATATACATTTTCCAGATTACCTGGCATATTTACAAAGATTAACGAAAAACGAAGATTCTGACAGTAAAAGTTTCTTGGCAAATATTCGTTCCATAAATAGTTCTTTTGCTTTTGCTTCCATGGGTGCAAGTATTGCATCGCCATCAGGATATGGGCCATACTGTTTTAGAATACACGGACAAGTTTATCACCGTACTGGAACTTTACATCCTTTGGATGGTGTTTCTTGGAAGTTTGCTCTACTCTATATTTTGGATACAGCCGAAGCTACAAGTAAAAGATTAGCAATGCCAGAAAATGAGGGCTGCTCAGAAAGACTCATGATCAACATCAACAACCTCATGCATGAAATAAATGAATTAACAAAATCATAAAAGATGCTACATGAGGTAAAAAAAGGAAGCCAAATCTGAAGCAGTAGCAAAAGGTATTGCTCCCACAGAAGTAACAATGGCAATTAAATACGATCGTAACAGTGACCCAGGTAGCCTGTGTAACCGAGGTTGCTGTCATATTCAGAAACGAAGATGGAGAACCTCCTTTTGAAAGGGACTTGCTCATTCATTGTAAACCAGATCCCAATAATCCAAATGCCACTAAAATGAAACAAAGCAATATCCTGTTTCCTACATTAGATGCAATGACATATCCTATTCTTTTTCCACATGGTGAAAAAGGCTGGGGAACAGATATTGCATTAAGACTCAGAGACAACAGTGTAATTGACAATAATACTAGACAAAATGTAAGGACACGAGTCACACAAATGCAGTATTATGGATTTCATCTCTCTGTGCAGGACACGTTCAATCCTATTTTAAATGCAGGAAAATTAACTCAACAGTTTATCATGGATTCATATTAAAAAAAATGGAGGCCAACTGGATAAATTTCACCAAAGCAAACCAATCTAAGTTGAGAGTTGAAAAATATAGTGGTTTGATGGATTATCTCAAATCTAGATCTGAAAATGACAATGTGCTAATTGGTAAAATGATAATACTTCCATAATCTTTTGAGGGTAGTCCCAGAAATATGCAGCAGCTATATCAGGATGCTATGGCAATTGTAACGAAGTATGTCAAGCCTGATTTATTCATAACCATGACATGCAACCCCAAATGGGCAGATATTGCAAACAATTTACAATGCTGGCAAAAAGTTGAAAACAGACATGACTTGGTAGCCAGAGTTTTTAATATTAAGCTGAATGCTCTTTTCAATGATATCTGTAAATTTCATTTATTTGGCAAAGTAATAGCTAAAATTCATGTCATTGAATTTCAGAACCATGGACTGTCTCACGCTCACATATTATTGATATTAGATAGTGAGTCCAAAGTACGTTCCTCTAATTAATTCCCTTTCAATGTGCATGAATTTCATGCACTGGGCCACTGGTCTATAATAATAAAAGCATAACATGCTAATTAAACCTGATGTGCTTCTGGACGATGCTGGGGCTGCGAGGGAAGCCTGAGTCCCGGGTGCCAGAAGGAAGCTGGTGCTGACAGCTGGGGGAAGGAAGGCCTACTCTTGCACAAATTTCGTGCATCAGGCCTCTAGTTGTGTATAATACTTCAAGAGTATTCTTTCTTCAAAGGAGGAATTAGAGCAGCAATTATCCTTGAATTGGTGAGGAATATGGAGAAAGTGCTTTTGAGGAAAGAAACTTCTGGTTCTCCTTGTATAGTCCAAGAAGAGAACATTTGTTTCTCCCTCCTCCCTAACAACTACCTCCAATATCCTTACCAGAAAACAATTTGACAGAATCAGCCTTGAGAATTGCATGTGTGCATATATGTGCACACACTGGTTTTCCTTTTAAATTATCCTCTACTTCAAAACACCAGAAAGCAGAGGAAAAGATGGCAGTAGTATGTCCTTGTGTATCAATAATCACTCTAAATGTAAATGGTTGAAGTCACCAATCAAAGGGCACAGAGTGGCTGAATGGTTCCATTACCCTTCACCCTGACAGCCAGTAAAGTTGTGGCCTGTGCTCACCTGAGAGAGGAAGTAGAGGCTGAGTGAGTTGCCTCTGGAACTGCATGGCAGGTCCTAAGTCGGACCTCTGGAACTTGGCCCTGGTGTGTGAGCCTTGCCTGTTGGAGAATGACTCCAAAATTCTCTTCACAATTTGCTGCTCTGCTTTCTCCTCTAATTTCTGAGGGTGACTCCTCTTCACTAAGGACTTTCAGACAACCCCCCAAAAAGAATACTTATTTCAGCTGCCCATTTATTTGGTACTTCAGAGGTGCCAAGCCTCTTGCATACATTATTTCTAGCCAGAGTTGTGATACTATGGAGGTGTTGTGATACTATTCCTCTTAAACAAATGCAGACACTGGAAACTCAGATCACAAAAATTTCCCAGTCACAGAGCTAGTAGGAGCAGACCTGGGACTGAAATTCAGATGCACAGGATAGACTGTGCTAGTCTTCTGACACATGGGTCTCCTTACAATGCACAAAATGGACACAGAGATGAAGAAAATGTAAGAATAGCCTTCGATTTCACCATCCATTTAAAAGATGATGCTGTGACTTCACAAGCACGAGTTCTCAAATAGCCATGTGATGGCCCTTGGCCTTCAGACCCGGGTTCATTCATTGCCTCTTCTATTCATATTTCCATGGCCCTGATGTCTAAGCCCCATCTTTGACCTTTTTTTGGAAGGTAAAATAGCCAAACCAAGCCTGCTTAATAATCTATGTTGAGCAGGTCACACACTTATTTCTAATCTTTAGGTTTTGTAAGCATATTACCATGATGTTGACTGTTAATGTTGATGGCAGAGGTATCTGACTGCCTATGTGGTGAGCTGACTTAGAATCACTATCAACCCAAATCTTCATGGTACGATCTTCAAATTATTTCTTTGACTACAACAATTATTTCATCATAGCAATCCCAAATGGTACAGGCTTTCCTGGGGTTATAGGAGCAGTTTCAAAATACAGGCAGGGACAAAAAGAAAAGCAGACACATCGCATTGTATTCACTTTCAAAATTTCCAAAAACATTCATTAAGAGCTAGTGGAGAATTAGAGCATAAATTAAAATCTCATTTAAAAAACACACACCAAAAACTTTTTTACTGTCACATATATCAGGAATATAAAGTTGAAGGCACTTTTTTAAAAACAAAGCTAATTTATATTAAACAATGACAAACTTGCCTTTCATCTAGTCATGCAGCTGAACACCCAGACTGGTTGTGGTATGACACACTTTTATTGCTGGTGTGATAGACCTAACAGTGAACTGTGTCTGCAGACTAATTCATGCAGGATTCAGGTTTGGCTCGTTCCCAGCAAGTTATAACTATGGCAAAGCCATTCTTGGGAGTTATTTCCCCGACATAATCATACCCTGTGGATTAGGAGCAGTTAAAGGGGTTCTGTTATCAGAGGTACCTATGTGCCAAAGCAGCTGCCGTCCCTAAGCCACCATGGGTGATTAAGACTCACTGATGGGGCTGCCTCCAAAGAGGCTTGAGTCAGGTACATGCCTTTCAGCTGAGAGGAATTCAGGGGAGGCACTGAGAAAATTGTATGTGAAATGCCAGCAGGTCTCCCCCTTTTAAGTGCTGGGGTCCTGGGTTTCATTCTCCCTGACCATGCAGCCACCAGAAGCCTGCTCTGTACCTGGGCATGAGGTTAAGGTGATAGTAAAGGAGATGAATGCATTGAGCAGGTGACAAAGAATGGCTTTCACTGGATTTTCATAATGACTGGCTGCAGGTCGGCTGAGGGGAAAGTCACATCAAGAACGTTTCTGTAAGAAGAAAGAAATCTTCCTACTTATTCCCTTTCAAGAAAATGAATAGCAGAGCACTAAGGAGCCAAATGTGGCTTCTTTTTTTTACACACCTTTTATGTGAAGAAGGGCAAGTTGAGAAGGAAAACGGCCTCAAAAGCTACATTATGGCTTTAATCTAGGAAGAACCTTCTGCTCCATTGCCGACATCCTTATCAGAGACTGCCTTCATTCTGAGATGGCGCTACCTGCATTTTACATCTGGCCAGATGGTGCAAAGGGTTCATGAGACCTAACCGTTATATCAGTGGTCCACATCCCTGGCTGCACTTTACAATCACCCACTGAGGTCAGGTAGTAGCTAGATGAACCCTAAGACCAGGCTTGGTGTATGTGTGTGTGCGTGTGCATATGTATGTGAGTGAGTGTGTGTGTGTGTGTGTGTGTGTGTGTGTGTGTTTACAGTGGGGGGACTTGAGCCTTGAGCATGATTCTATGCTGAGGGGATAGAGCGCTAAAGGAAAAGGCTGAAGATAGATAGGAAAGTTAGGTAACATGTCTAGAAAGCGCCCTGTGAAGGTGGAAAAGGGTGGGTCTTAAAGTACAGGTAGAAGGCCACACCTTGGACAAGAGTAAAAAAATTCACTAAGAATAGAGGGAAGGTTGGACATGGACCAAAGAGAAGGTGTGGGTGGATGGCAATGGGAACTGAAAAGCTGAGGGAATTCCCCTGATAGCCTGTGCTTGTTCTGTGAAATGAAAGACTTCAGTTCACTAACGATTTTTAAGCCTTGCGTAAGCCAGGCATATAAGACTAAGGGAAATAGAGATGGGGATGGGATATGTACTTAAGAGTGGGGGAAGTTTGGAATATTTGACAAGGGACAGAAAATGAAGACTGGAAAAGGCTTTTCAGAATTGGGGGACCACAGATCAGAGGCTTGAGGAGTCACCCTCTGACCAGGAGAGTGGCGGTGCAGAGGCAGGGGGCCCAGCTCAAAGAATACAGTACCCAGTAAAGGACTGTGAAGGGTAAACTACAGGGAGCATCCTGGGAACCGGGTTTTCACGCCACGTCATTAGCTTATGACTTAGTTCAGTTTCATAGTAGCACACTGGAGTGATGAGAGCATGGCAGCCTTTCTCTGCATGCTGAGCGACCTACGCAATGTAAATTGCTTTTTCCCACTCCCGCCTGTGACTTGGCACCCTTGCTATTAGGAGAGTGAAGCTAATGATTAGTTTCTTCTAGCTTCTGTTTCTGACGAGATATCTTATCAGAAATCTCTGCTGTCCAGATTTCACAGAGGACGAACTGAGCTATGAACCAAGGTTGAAACAATGGAGTTTAATATGTATTAATAAAATATAATTAATGTTCTTTAAGTTAATATTTACATATAATTTTAGAAAGCACTCTGACCCAAGTAATTCCTTTCCTGAGAATTCATTTACAAAGGTTATCCCCATTCATCATCCACCCCTATAATAAAAAATAAAAAGGTATGTGCTTGAAGGTGTTCATGGAAGCATTAGCTATAATTCTGAAACTGTAGAAGACAACAGTTTGTCTAATACTAGTTTCATGGAAGGTCATATAGTTACTTAATGATAGTTTTGAAGACAATATTTAAAATGTGGAAAATGCTTATATTCTTAGTAAAAAGAACAGAATGTGACCCCAAAACTGCATTTTGATTATAGTAATATAGGATATAAATATTAAGATGGACAAAGATTTGAAAGGAACAAAAATAAAGGAAAATCTTACTTTTATGTTGGTAGGATTGTGGGTGAAATTTCTGTCTTAATATCCATTTCATTGTTGTTCTGTTGTGCATTAAAAAGGAAAATTTCTCTGTAAACAGTTTGAGCTTTGGACAAACTAATTGAAACAAGGTGAGGAGCAAATCCCTTCTGGCCCTGCTAACAAAAGAGCGTGGTCACGTTCAGGTTTGAGATGAATTCTTTTCCCAAACCCCAAACTTTAAACCTATTATTAAACAGCAGTCAGTTTCCATAGAACATGTTGACAATCACCCAAGTACGTTGGATTAAAGTTTTTATTTAAATAAAGAGATTTAGAATTTTATTCCAGTTGCCAATGAGGTCTTTCAACTGCTAAAAACAAAAGAAAACAAACGAACAGAAAACCCTTCTGGATTCTATCACCTCCTCTGGCAACTATTTCATTTTACCTCCAAGGCCCCAGATTCGTTCTGAAAGCTTGTTCAATCCAGCTGTTATCAGCAGCCCCCAGAAACAGCTTACATGAGGGCCATCAGTGACTGCCTGACTCAGTGGACAAATTCTGTTTCTTAACCAGAACTTCCCATCACACTTAACACTGCCAATCCCCTCTACTTCTGCTCTGGCCCATGTCGCTAACTGGACTATTGGCTCCTCTTCTTCCTTCCCTCCTCTCCAGTGTGACACTAATTTCCTTCAGTCTGAACCAGTGGCTCCCATCAAGAAACCGAGACCTGCTAACCACCTCAGACTCCATTCCTGTGTCCTACTCCAAGCAAAATGACCCATCCCCCATATGAGTGTCCAACAGCTACTCCATGCTTCTTAAAAAAATTATCACCCAAGGATATTTTTTTCATTGCTTTTTTATTTTATTTTATTTTTCTAGAGAGAATAAAAGGGAGGGAAGGAGTGGGTAGAGAGGGAGAGAAACATCAATGTGAGAGAGACATATAGACCAGTTGCCTCCCACACACACCCCAATCAGGCAAGGGATCGAACCTGCAACCCAGGTACGTGCCCTTGACTGGGATTTGAACCGCTGATCCTTTGGTGCACTGGCCAATGCTCTAATCGCTGAGCCACACCAGCCAGGGTTGTTATGCATTTTTAACAGCAGCAAGTATCCCCTACAGGGGTGAAAATTGGTTCTTGTACGAAAAAACACACCTGACTCTTTAAAAATTGTATATGTATTTAAAACAGATATAAACACAATACAGAAACCAATATACAATATATCTGTGGTGTTAAAAATGTGATGGGGGAGAGTAATTAGGAGAAGTGTCTAAAAGACTCCTGGGGTGGAGAGCAACAATAAAAACAATGCTGAGAAATACTGATCTCACTGTGCCAGGCATCCCTAGGTATGAGGAGTACAGCAGTGAAAAAAATAGACCAACACAATTGCCTCATACCAGGGGGGAACAAAAATAAACAAATAAATAAAAATATAGCATTTGTCAGTGGTAATATTTGCTGTGTAGAAAAATAAAAGTGAGGAAAGGGGTTTGGGAGTGGGGAGGTAACTGGACATGGAGGGAGGGGGAGTTGCAACTTTACATAAGATAGTTAAAGAAGGTTTCCCTGAGGACGTGACATTTAAATAAAGACATGGAGGTGACAGCAAGCCAGGAGGATATCTGGAGAAATATTCAGGCACAGGAAGTTCAGAGGCCCTAAGGTGGGAGTATTCCTGGCATGTCTTAAGTGCAGTCAGGACAACAGTGGTTGGAGCACACTGAGCAAGGAAACCAGTAGCAGAGGAAGTTAGAGTCTGTAAGGATTCCAGGCATGTATCCTTTCTCGGCCATTGTAATGATTTCATTTATCCTCTGGGTGAGATTAGAGTCCATTGGAGGGGATTGATATAAACCAAGACTTTTGTTGTTGTTAATCCTCACCCAAGGGTATTTTTTTTCATTGCTTTTTATTATTTTTTAATCCTCACCTGAGGTTATTTTTCCATTGATTTTTAGGGAGAGTGGAAGAGAGAGAGAAAGACACAGAGAAATATTGATGTGAGAGAAATACATCGATTGGTTGCCTCCTGCACCAGGGCCCAGGCAGGAGAAGAGCCTGCAACTGAATGAGGTGCATGCCCTTGACCTGGAATCAAACTCGGGGTCCTTTTGTCCACAGGCCGATGCTCTATCCCCTGAGCCAACCAGGCTAGGGCTCCATTGCTTTTTATTTATTTTATTATTATTTTTTAAACATATTTTTATTTATTTCAGAGAGGAAGGGAGTGAGAAAGGTAGAAACATCAATGAAGATAGAGAATCATTGATTGGCTGCCTCCTGCATGCCCCCTACTGGGGTTCGGCTGCAACCATGACTGGGAATCGAACCATGACCTCCTGGTTCATAGGTCAATGCTCAACCACTGAACCACACTGGCTGGACTTTGCTCTTGTTTTCTCTGTTTCCTCCACTGGGACTCACTCATAGGTCTGAATCCAATGTCAGGCCTTTAGACCCTGAAGTGTCTCTGATTTGGGGAGGGGCAGCTGAGAAACAGTGTTGGTTGTGGACTCTGAATACTGAGTGCCAGGCAGCACAACCAGTGCTCACAGATGAAACGGCGTGAACACTCCATTGCTTTTTAGAGAGAATGGAAGGGAGGAGGGAGAGAAAGAGAGAGAAATATCAATGTGAGGCATCGTCCGGTTGCCTCCCGCATGCGCCTCGACCAGGGCCAGGGATCAAACCTGCAAACCAGGTACATGGCCTTGCCTGAGATTGAACCTGTGACCCCTCGGTGCATGCTCTAAGCACTGAGAACACTGGCCAGAACTAAACCAATACACTTTTAAAAAAATCCCTCTGGCTGCTGGGTTGACAGCAGGTTGTAGGTAGGAGGGGTGAAATCAGGGAGATCAGTTGGGGACCTCTTGCAGTCACCCAAGTGAGACATGATGGTGGCTCAGACCAGGATGGAACAGTGAGATGGTGAGAAGTGACCAAACTCTGAATGCAGCGCCAAAAGGTTTCTGGGATGGGCTGTACATGAAATGTGAGAGTAAGAGAAGAATCAAGGATAATGCCAGGAAGAATGGAACTGTCAGCAACTGAGGTACAGAAACCTAAAGGAAGAATATGGGTTCAGTTTGGGACACACTGAAGTGCCCGTTCAACATGCCCGTCAAGATGTTCCATAAGAATTGGACGGCATGCAGATGTGGGATTCAGGGGAAAGTCTGGACTGGAAATAATTCATTTGAGAGTGCTTCTAGGAAAACCTATCATACCGGATAAAGCACCAAGTGAGCGAGTGAAGACGCAGAAGAGAAAACGTATGACAACTGAGTCAGCCCCTAAATGACTCAGATGAAGACGAACCAACAAATAGATCGAGACAGCAGCTGGTGAGGTGGCAACAAAACTGGGAGAGTGTAGTGTCTGGAACCAGGGGAAGAAAACTTTTCCTGGAGGAAGGAGTGAGCCGCTGTGTCAAACGTAGACAAGGCAAGATGAGGATGAAGAACGGACCTTTGGACTGGGCAGCTGGAAGCTCACTATTGCCTGGGAAATGTCAGATCAGTGCGGTGGGTTCCAGAGCTAGAGGAGGACTTAAGTGAGGTGTGTTTTTAAGATGAGAAAATAACGTGCTGATGGCATGGATCCAGTAGAGGGGAAAACTGATGGTGCGGAGGAGAGGAGGAGGTGAGATCATGACCAGTAGTGGAATGGGCCATATTGAACCTTGGCTGGGCACTTACTATGTGCCAGGTACTTCCTACACTAATGTCATTGAATCCTCACAAATCTGAGAGAAAGGTGGAATTAGTCTTTTATTCAGATAAGGTTTCAAATCAAGGTTTAGGGAATTCTTGAAGTTAGAAGAGAAGTATAATATGAACCTCCTCAGATTTCAAATACTTGGTACTTCCTCAGTTTGTCCTCTGGGGCCCTCTCACTTTACAGAGAGGAAAATAGACCCATCAACCTGCTGAAGGTCCCACAGTAGACTAGAACCCTGGGGCGTTTGGCTCTTGGCCTCGTGGTCATTTCTTTTCCTCACCTTCTGTCCTTACCATTTGCTTCTTCCAGAATGTCACATATATAGCATCATACAATAAGCAGCCTTTTGAGTTTCTTTCACCTCAAAACGCAGTGCTGAGCCCTCCATGTTGATGTGTCACCAATAGTCTGGTCCTTTTTATTACTGAGCGGTATTTTACCATATGGATGGGCCCCAGCTCAGGCTGTTTCCAGGTTTTGGTAAGTATGAATTAAGCCACTTTAAACATCTGCATTCAGCGTTTTGTGTTCGCATGTGTTCTTAATTCCTTTAGGAAATACCTAGAAATGGTATTGTGGGTCTTGTTAAGTCTATGTTCAGCTTTCTAAGTACTATAACAATTAAAAAAAATACTCAAATGGATCATAGACTTAAATGTAAACCTAAAATTAAAAAACTTCTAGAAAAATACATAGGAGAAAATATCTGTGGCATTGCATTAGGCAAAGACTGCTTATATTTGACATGTAAAACATGATACATAAAAGAAAAAATTGATAAACTAGAATTCATAAAAATAAGAACTGCTCTTCAAAAGATACTGATAAGAGAAAGAACAGACAAGCCAAGACTTGGAGAAAATATTGTGAGTTCCTTATCTGATAAGGGGCCAAAAATGCATAAAGGATGCTCAAAACTCAATTATAATAGTAATACAGCCCAATAAAAATGCACAAAAGACATGAACAGACATTTCATCAAAGAAAGGTATATAGAAGGCAAAGAAACTCACAAAAAATGATGATCAACAACATTAGCCATTTGGCAAATGCAAATAAACTACAATGTGACAGACTACACATCTATTAAATGACTACAATTTTTGAAAACCTGCCGAGTGCCAGCAAGAATGAGGAAGAACTGGGGACTCATCCATTGTTGGTGGGAAGGTGAAGTGGTTCAGCCACTTTAGAAAAACACTAGGCAGTTTCTTTTTTATTTTTTCAAAGGATGACTTTACTAGATAGGTGGTTTTTAAAAAATTCTCACCCAAGAATATTTTTCCATTGACTTTTAGAGAGAGTGGAAGAGAGAGGGAAAGACAGAGTAACATCAATGTGAGAGAAATGCATCAATTGGTTGCCAGGGGAGGAGCCTGCAACCGAGGTATGTGCCCTTGACAGGATGGAACCTCGGACCCTTTGGTCTGCAGGCCAACACTCTATCCACTTAGCCAAACTAACCAGCCAGGGCAGCAGTTTCTTATAATGTCACAGGAGTTGGGGGCGGGGGGCGAGGGGGTGGGGGAGAGAAGATGAGTTGACTACAAAGGGGAAAAGGGAAGTATTTGGAAAAGTGGGATTGTTCTATATCTTCTTTGTGGTGGTGGTTACACAGCTGTATGAGTTTGTCAAAATTCACAGAACTATACACCAGAAAGGGAGGATTTTTAATGTGTTAATGTTACTTTAATCTTAAAAATGGGAAAAAATAAAAGCAAAGACATCAATGATACTGTGTGACTTCAGGCAAGCTACTCAACTTCTCAGTGTCTTAGTTTTTAAAAGTCTATAAATTGAAGATAAAATAGTAACTTCCTTATAATGTTGTAAGAATGTAATATGTTGACTTATGTAAGGGAGAGGGATATTACATTGTAATATACATATTACCTGGAACATAAAAAGTGCTAAATAATTATTGCCTGTTATTTTTATTCTTCTTATTGCTACTTGTGTATTACTCTTTGAAAAAAGAAGGGCAATTAGGGGCTTGGGGTGGCTTAAGGAACATTGACTCATGGACAAAATGCAGGAAGCCATTGGTAAGAGAATGAAAGATTGATTCTGAACATGCAGCCCAATCCTGTACTAATAATGTGACATCAGCCACCCATTTTAAGAAATAACTCCATTGCACTTGTCACAGTTAATCAAGTAATTTCTGGAGAATTTCTAGAGGCCAGAAGTGACTTGCTGGATTAACGACAGCCCCTCCACAGATCAAAATGCTCAAATCATTTTTCTGTATTGTAATCCTAAACCTAAAAGAATGAGAAGGCCAAAAAAGTCTACCTTCTAGATACACAATCTTTAATGCCATCAATGTGACACCTCCCAATATTTATTCAAATGGTTTGCTCTCAGCTTCAACCAAGGAAAAGACACATTAGGGTTGGCTGGAAAATGGAGGTCTGTTACCAGAGTTCTAGATGCCCCCACAGACTCGGGGAATTTTCATCAGAACAGGACACCTGATAAAATGATAAGTATAACATGCAGGGAGGACTTGAACCTGCTGGGGGACTTTCTCACCACCGTGGGGATTTTAAGAGACTTCATAAGAATTAAAATGCTGCACATAATTTATTTTAGCTTCTGGCTTTTCTTTCCAGGAGTCAAATCAGTGCAACTTCTTTCGGTGTTTATTTCAAAGTGGTTACAACCCTCGATTTTCAGAGAGGCTTCACCCAGCTATCTTATCGGAGATGAAGAGGCTACCACCTCTTTTACAGGCGGGGAGGTAGAAGAAAGCAGGTGTTCAACAGCTGGAAGCTCCAGAGGGCAGGCAGTTGTAGCACGAGATGAGCTGGCTCCTCTACACCCCCAGGACATGAGGCAGAGTGGACGCTGTGGTCACTGACAGCAGGAGTTCAGCACTGTGAGCTGGAACACCCACACTACACTACTGCATCCTTCCCAACAGAGCTCTCTCTCTTCCTTTCTCTCTCTCTTCTCTCCATTTATCCATATCATTTTTTTAAAAAAATATTTTTATTGACTTTTTACAGAGAGGAAGGGAGAGGGATAGAGAGTTAGAAACATCGATGAGAGAGAAACATCGATCAGCTGCCTCCTACAAACCCCCTACTGGGGATCGAGCCTGCAACGACAGTACATTCCCTCAACTGAAATCG
This sequence comes from Myotis nattereri, assembly GCF_964212035.1. NCBI lineage: Eukaryota > Metazoa > Chordata > Mammalia > Chiroptera > Vespertilionidae > Myotis > Myotis nattereri. Next base: position 103,408,429 of record NC_138077.1, read on the forward strand.
AACCCGGGACCTTTCAGTCCACAGCCTGACGCTCTATCCACTGAGCCAAACCGGTCAAGGCTATCCATATCATTTTTAATTGATAAGGACTTTTAAAAACACAACAATGATACCATTAACATAAGCAACACAATCAATAATAGTTATGTAATATGACTTAATACTAGAGGCCTGGTGTATGAAAATTCATGCACTGGAGGGAGGATCCCTCAGCCCGATGAAGCCTGGTGGTTAAGAGTGAGGACATGAATTCAAATCTCTATTCTGACACTTACCAAGAATATTGTTCTTTGAAGAAGTTTGATTTTACTAAGTAAACATCTTGGGCATGTTAATCACCTCTGAGCCTCAGTTTTTTCCTATGGGAAGTGGGACTAACAATAGCACATATTTTATGGGGTTGTTGAGAGAATTAAACAGATAAGCAACGTACTTAAATAATTATTCATTATTATATACATTCCTGTTTGGCTTATCCTTAAATGATATACATTTCTCTTCATTTGTTTGTTTCATTTTTTCATCTAACATCACATTTGGTGATAATTCCATAGCTGTTCTTATAGATTTGCTTCATTGTTTGTAATCATTAACTTATATTCCATTGTATGGATGCCATATTGATAGACATATAAGTTATTTCTAATACTTTGTTTTTATCAAAAAAAGCACTACAATGAATATGTTTGCAATATTTTATTGGATTAGTGTGCAAAAATATCCATAAGATAAACTCCTGGAAATAAAAATTAGTCAGCTCGGGAATATGTGCATTTTAATTCTCCTTCTCAACCTTTCTTTCCTCTGACTATAGCTTCTCCATAGGTGATAACCTTTCCATGGCTTCAAATACCAGGACCAGGGCCAAGGTGAGGCCACTGAGGCAGCTAGGACATAAAATTTAGGGAGACCTTCACTCTCAGGCTCTGCAAGTGCAAGGTTGGCTCTGGAGAGAGACTGTCTCCTTGAGTTTTATACCCCAGTTCCACCTGTTACATACCCCTGCCTTTTCCCTGTACCCCTAGACTCATCAGTCCTACTTGACATCTCTACTTGGGGGTCTTAAACACGACTCAAACTTAAAACATCTAAAACAGAACTCTTGCATCATTTCTCACTCCCATGCACAAACCTGATCCTCCTTCTTCCATCTCAGTTAATAGCATCACCATTTATTCAGTTGCTTGGGCCAAAAATTCAGGAGTTACCCTTAAGTCCACTCTTTCAACAAGTCCTGTCTTCTATCTCCGAAATATATTCCAAATCTGACAACCTCTTACCACTTCTGCTTCTACTCCCTCAGGCCAGGTCCTGTCTATGGCCACTGTACTAGTATATGGCCACCCCCAGACCTCCCCCCTCCACTTATACTCACTACTCAGCAGCTAGAATGATATTTGGAAAATGGAAGGTTTTTACCAGAGTTCTAGATGGTCACCATAGACTCAGGGATTTCATCAGAACAGGACACCTGATAAAATGTGAGTATAACATGCAGAGAGGGCTTGAACCTGCTTGGGGACTTTCTCACCACCGTGGGAATTATTTTTGCATTATTTTAAATTTTATTGGGTTGACTTTAGTCTACATCAGTGATGGCGAACCTATGACACGCGTGTCAGAGGTGACACACGAACTCATTTTTTTGGTTGATTTTTCTTTGTTAAATGGCATTTAAATATATAAAATAAATATCAAAAATATAAGTCTTTCTTTTACTATGGTTGCAAATATCAAAAAATTTCTATATGTGACATGGCACCAGAGTTAAGTTAGGGTTTTTCAAAATGCTGACACGCCAAGCTCAAAAGGTTCGCCATCACTGGTCTACATGAACATATAGGTTACATGTATGGATTACTAATTTACAAAATCTGTATAAAGGACCATGTGCCCACCACCCAAAGTCAAATCTTCTCCTGTCACCTCATATTAGGACCCCTTTCTTCCCCCACCCCCGTCGCTCTGGCAACCACCACATTGCTATTTGTGTACATAAGCTTCAGTTTTATATTCCACACTAGAGGCCCAGTGCATGAAATTCGTGATGGGGGTGGGGGGTCCCTCAGACTGGCCTCTGCCCTCTCACAGTCCAGGACCCCTCAGGGGATGTCTGCCTGCTGGCTTAGGCCCAATCCCTCCTGGGGGTTGGGCCTAAACCGGCACCCAGACATCCCTCTCACAGTCCGGGGCTCTCACAGTCCAGGACCCCTTGCTCCTTACCACTGCGCTCGCCAGCCATGAGCCTGGCTTCTGGCTGAGGTGGGGCTTGAGGGGTAGGAGGCAGGGGGCAGAGTGCCACTCAACTAGAAGCCAGACTTGCTGCTCCTTTGTTCTGGCTCCACCCCAGCCCACTGGTGGGGGAGGGGCGATCAGGGGCCAGGCTGGCTGGGGGAGGGGCCATGGGAGGTTGAGGCACCATGGTCACACCCCATCCCACTTCTGCAGAGGTGCCGGGACCATGCTGTCCCCTCTCCCACACCTCTGCAGAAGGGGCAGCGCCGGGACCACCATGGCTGGCCTGGCAGCACAGGCTCGCTGGCCACGCCCCCCACCCACTGGTCATTCTGGAAGGTCGTTCTGCCGTCCAGTCTAATTAGTATATTAGCTCTTTATTATATAGTATATAAGTTAAATCATATAGTTCTTAGGTTTCTCTGTTTGACTTATTTCACTTCGCATAATGTTCTCAAGGTTGTTGTAAATGACGCTATTTCATAGTTTCCATTTTGTAGTACTCCATTGAGTATATATACCACGGCTTCTTTATCCAGTCCTCTATCGTAGGGCACTTTGGCTGTTTCCAACTCTTGGCCGCCGTGAATAATGCTGCAATGAACATAGGGGTGCGTATGTCTTTGCGTATAAATGCTTTCGGGTTTTTTGGGTATATACCCAGGAGTGGGATTATTGGGTCGTATGGTAGCTCTATTTTTAAATTTTTGAGGAATCACCAGACTGCTTTCCACAGTGGTTGTACCAGTCTACATTCCCACCATCAGTGAATGAGGGTTCCCTTTTCTCCACAACCTCTCCAACACATGCTGTTGCTTGTCTTGTTGATAACGGCCACTCTAATTGGTGTAAGGTGGTATCTCATTGTAGTTTTAATTTGCATTTCCCTGATGGCCAGTGAGGTTAAACATCTTTTCATTATCTATTGGCTTTTTGTATGTCTTCTTGGGAGAAGTGTATTTTGAGGTCCTTTTTTTGATTGGATTGTTTATTTGTTTGGTGTTGAGTTTTATGAGTTCTTTATATATTTTGGAAATTAAATCTTTGTTGGAGCTACTGTTTGCAAATACCATCTCCCATCTGGTTGGCTGCCTGTTTGTTTTATTGTCCATTTCTTTTGCTGTGCAGAAGCTTTTTAGTTTGTTATAGTCCCATTCATTTATTTTTGCCTTTACCTCCCTTGCCTTTGGGGTCAAGTCCATAAAATGTTCTCTACCACCCAGGTTCATAAGTTTGGTACCTATATTTTTTTCTATGTGACCTATAGCTTTGGGTCTTATGTATAAGTCTTTGATCCATTTTGAATTAATTTTTTTACATGGGGACAAACTGCAATCCAGTTTTATTCATTTGCATGTGGTTTTCCAGTTTTCCTAGCACCATTTACTGAAGAGAATATCTTTACTCCAATGTGCATTTCTGGTTCCTTTGTCAAAAGTTGTCTGTCCAAATATGTGTGGTTTTATAGCTGGGCTCTCTATTCTGTTCCATTGATCTGTGTGTCTGTTTCTCTGCCAATACCATGCTGTTTTGATTATCATAGCTCTGTAGTATATTTTGAAGTCAGGTAGCGTGATACCTCCAGCCTTGTTCTTTTTTTTTTTTTTTCAGGATTGCTTTGGCTATTCTGGGTCTTTTGAGATTCCATACAAATCTGATGATTTCTTGTTCTATTTCTTTAAAAAATTACATTGGGATTTTGATGGGGATTGCATTAAATCTGTGTATTGCTTTGGGTAAAATGGCCATTTTAACTATGTTGATTCTTGCAATCCATGAACATGGGATATTTTTCCATTTCATTGTGTCTTTTTCAATCTCTTTTAATAATGTTTTGTAATTTTCAGTATATAGGTTTTTCACATTCTTTGTTAAGTTTATTCCTAGGTATTTTATTATTTTGGTTGCAATTGCAAAAGGAATTGTTTTCTTCATTCCTTTTTCTGAAGTTTTGTTGTTGGTATACAGGAAGGAAATGGATTCTTGCACACTGATTTTGTATCCTGCAACTTGACTGTATTTGTTTATTGCTTGCAGTAGTTTTTTGGTAGAGTCTTTAGGGTTTTCTATATACAGCATCATGTCATCCACAAAAAGTGACACTTTGACTTATTCCTTCCCTATTTGGATGCCTTTTATTTCTTTCTCTTGCATTATTGCTCTGGCTAGTACTTCCAGTACTATGTTGAATAAGAGTGGTGAGAGAGTACATCCTTGTCTTGTGCCTGATCTTAGGGGAAAAGCTTTCAGTTTTTCACCATTGAGTATGATATTGGCTGAGGGTTTGTCATATACTAGAGGCCTCGGCCCTCACCCCTGTAGCTCCTTCTGAAGGACATCTAGAAGGACGTCTGGTCTAATTAGCATATTACACTTTTATTATTATAGATGACCTTTATTAAGTTGAGGTACTTTCCTCCTATTCCTATGTTATTGAGACTTTAATCATAAATGGATGTTGTATCTTAGCAAATGCTTTTCCTGCATCTATTGACAAGATCATATAATTTTTATCCTTTCTTTTGTTAATGTGGTGTATTGCGTTGATTGATTTGGGAATGTTGAATCACCCTTGTGCCCCTGAAATGAATCCCACTTGATCATGATATATTATTTTTTGGATGTACTGTTGTATTTGATTAGCTAGTATTTTGGTTAGGATTTTTGCATGTGTATTCATCAGGAATATTGGCCTGCAGGTTTTTTGGGGTTTTTTTTGTGTGTTATCTTTGCCAGGTTTTCTGCCTGGAATTTTAAGAGACTTCATAAGAATTAAAATGCTGCACATAATTTATTTTAGCTTCTGGCTTTTCTTTCCAGGAGCCAAATCAGTGCAACTTCTTTCTGTTTTTGTTTCAAGGTGGTTACAACCCTTGGTTTTCAGAGAGGCTTCGCCCAGCTATCTTATTGGAGATTAAGAGGCTACCACCTCTTTTACAGGCAGGGAGGTAGGAGAAAGCAGGTGTTTGGTAACTGCTAGCATAAACCAAGTCAACAGTGGATTACTCCTGGGTATTTGGCCCAAGCAACTGAATAAATGGCGATGCTATTAACTGAGATGGAAGTAGAAGGATCAGATTTGTGCATGGGAGTGAGAAATGATGCAAGAGTCCTGTTTTAGATGTTTTAAGTTTGAGTCGTGTTTAAGACCCCCAAGTGGAGATGTCAAATAGGATTGATGAGTCTGGGGGTACAGGCAGAAGGCAATTATACCATTGAGGAGATTGTGTCACTCTCCTACTTAAAACCCTCCAGTGGCTTCCAAATGAATTTAGAATTAAAAGCAGACTCCTTCCCATGATCAATAGATCAGGACCTAGCAGGGGCAGCAATCTGAGCTCAGCAAAGCAATCTCACTTCCATCTCCCCATCATTCACCAGGCTCACTGTCACCCCTGTGTTCCTTTTCCCTGGAATGCTCTTTCCCAGATCTCTGCACAGCCACTTCTTTTTAACACTCAGGTGTCAGCCCAGGTATTACTTTCCTGACCACCCCCATCACTCACTCAATCACTGCCAATATCATTACCCTGTTATATTTCCCCATAACATTATCACCAATGGAAAGTGTCTTATTGTTACCACTGCAAAATAACCCCCTGGCACTACTTGGAAAAAATGTGTATCATTCTATCATTTAAGGTCAGGGCTTAAAACAAGTTTATTAGTTTAGCTGGACAGTTCCTGATTCTCTCCTACTGTTGCAGTTAAATAGCAGCTGGGGTTGACATCATCTGGAGACTTTGCTGGGGTAGATGTCCAACACTCTTTCCTCCTATGCCTGGTGCTCCTCCAGGGGCCTCTCTCTCTAGCAAAGTAGCCTGGACCTCCTGAGTGGCGGGCAGCGCAAGCCTCCAAAAGGAAAGCTGTGGGAACTGCTGGTCCTCTCATAGGCTAGGTGTGCAACTGGCAGAGGTCCCCTGCTGTCAGATTCAGGTGCTCAGTCACAAGCCAGCCCAGGTTCAAGGGAACTGAAGAATAAATTCTACCTCTTGAAGGGGAAGTTACGTGTGTGTAAAAGAAGAAAAGGAATTGATGGTGGCCATCTTTGGCAATAAGGTTTGTTTGTTTACTTGTTAATTGTCCAACTACTCCCATCTATAATAGTAAAAGCATAATATGCTAATTAGACCAGATATCCTTCCAGACGAATGAAGCTTGGGTTCCGTGTGCCAGAGGGAAGCTGATGCCAGCAGCCGGGAGAAGGAAGGCCTACTCTTGCACGAATTTCATGCATCAGGCCTCTAATTAGGTCATAAGCTTCACAACAGGGACTTTGTCTGTCTTGTTTGATGGTTATATTTCCAGCATCTAGAAGAATGCTTGGCACATAGTAGTAGCTCAATAAATAAATTACACACTTGATAAATGTTCAGGAAACTAACATAGACTGAAATAGACTTCCCCAGATTGGTTATGTCAGGTTTGCTGATGTTAAGCATGCTGATGTCTCACCAGATAAGAGAAACCCTACATTTATAAAGCATTTCATTTCTTTTGAAAACAAGAAAAACTTACCCTGAACACAAAATCTAGAAATAAACTTGGCCTGTTTTCCAAATGGAAAATATTTCTTGTACCACCAGAAATTATTTTCCCACAGCTTGTGCTACATCAAAATATTGAAGTTGACTGCAAATATCCTATTCTTTAAAGTTGGTAAAGGAAATATAAAAACCTCCTGCTATTTGAACTCTCCCAGAGATTCCCAAACTGAAAATGTCATTATAAATTAAGATAGATTTTAAAAATATCAATGATGACTGAGAAATGTCATCAATGTGGCTCAATTGGTAGGAGCGTCATACTGTACATCAAAAGGTTGTGAGTTCGATCCTTGGTGGGGACATGTGTGGGAGGCAACTGATCTCTCTCTCTCGCTTGCTCTCTTCCTTCTTCTCTCTAAAAATAAATTTTAAAAAATTTTGTGCATCAAACTTATGTACAGTTTTTGGTTACAAAGCCAGCACTTGTTGCATATAAGCATAACCAATGGACACAGACACCAGGGGGTTGAGGGTATGAGCCAGGGGCGGGCAATGGGGGGGGATAAGGACACATATGTAATACCTTAATCCATAAAAAAAAAAAAGCCAGCACTTGTTTACTGAAGTAATTACATATGACCAAAGCAGAAAATAAATTCCCTCAAATCTCTCCTTTGCTAGTTTTTACTGGTGAGTTCTATAAAATAATCCCATGTTTAAATCTTTTTATAAATCCCTTGTAAATTAGTGAGAATGTATTCATCTGAAGGATTTTTAGTAATTTTTGAAGTAAAGAATATAGGGATTTAATTTTTTCAATTAAACTTACAGAAAACTGCTAATTAAATTCCTTCCAATCTTTGTTTTACCTTCAGTTTTCCCAGATTTGCTCAAAGCAATCCCAGTGAGCATCCACGTCAATGTTATTCTCTTCTCCATGATCCTGATTGTCTTAACCATGGTGGGGACAGCCTTCTTCATGTACAACGCTTTTGGCAAGCCCTTTGAAACTCTGCACGGCCCTCTAGGTTTGTATCTTCTGAGCTTCATTTCAGGTAAGAACAAAATTCTACTCCTGAAGACAAATGTGTTTTTTAATATCAAAAGATAGGTCTACTCAAATACAGTGTTACTATATATATATATATATATATATATATATATATACACATAAATGTTCACAGTAGCATTACATATGATAGCAAAAAGTGGAGAAAAATATAATTATCCAACATTGGGATTTCAATAAATATATTATGATAGTCTATGTGAATAATTATGATGCTGATATTAAATTATATTTTTGAATAAGACATAATCAAAAGGATAAATGCTTATAACAAAAAGTTAAGTTTAAAAAGCAGTATATAAAATTTTATAAATATGGAACTAATTTGTCTTATATATATAAAGAGAGAATATATAAATATATATTGCATATATGCTCTCTAAATATAGCCTCCATTACATAAATGCATATATATAGATAAAGATATATAGAGAGACCATTCTGTTGGTAGTAGTTACCTTTGAACAATGAAATTATAGGTGATTTTCATTTTCTTTCACACTTTTTATTATTTACAAATGTTCAATAATGTGCATTTATTTACATATAATCAGAAAAATAAATAAAAATCATCAAAAAAAGCAAAGGACGAGTGTTTCACTCACATATGAGTTGTTGTATTCAGGCCTGTTGGTACTTTGAGTGGCCTAATGGGAGGTGTGTCTGGGCAAGGATTAATTCTAAACCTGAAATTAATTTATCAATAAACATGTGCTACTCATAACCCGGACTGATGGGAAAGAATATGAAATCCATCAGGGCCACAGAGTGCTTAGCATATATTTACAAGGAAGAAAAAACCAAGAAAATAAAATATATAATTCCATGTAACCGTTTTCCTATAGGATGTCTCTGATTTCATCCACTCCAAAGTTGCATAAAGACTCAATACTTTGTCATAGTCCCAGGAAGCAAGTAGCTTTACTAATGATTTCATGGAGAGATGCGTGAGATTATAACACATCAGCAAGTAGTGTATTGAAAATCCCCATTCTCTTCCATTTCATTCTCCTCTGATTTGTCCTGTGACTATCATCAGGCCCCAAGCTTCTTCTTTCTCTTGACATCACTCCCTTCCCTCCACATAATTCCACTCCAGCCACACACTTGCCATAGTTCCCTTTCTGTGAAGCAAAGCCTGCTCATCAGCAGGCATTCAAGCCTCTAGCCATTATTGCTTGAGTTCACTTCTTCTGGTCTTATCCCACCCTCATCTTGATAATCAAATGATACACGCTACCAAAGTAGTTCTCTCTCTAGTTGGGGGGGGGGGGGCGGGGGAGGGGCGGGGGGAGGCGTAGGGAGTTCTACTGATATATTTTCCAGATCTTTCACAAGCAAATGACGCCATTTTCAATTGTGCGGTGTTGATTACCCTGTGAGGGCTGAGTCTAAGTCTCACCTCTTAACTCTAGCAAGAGCATCCAGTGTGAGGCTCTGCACGCAATAAACAATTCAGTGTGTACTGCGGCCTTGAAAAAGCAAGCCCCAAAGATGTTAACTTGGTCGCTTAACGCAGTAGAGAGTAGAGAAATCAGAATTCAAATGGTTTGGAATTAGCAGAGCAGGCCCATAGAGAACGTGGGACATGAGCCAGGGAGAGATGGAATGGAAGATGGTAATGGAAAGCCAAGGGGTTTGCAATCAGGGCAGAGGAGCAAGAGCACCAGTACAGAGTGTGGATGGACAGACCTAGATAGTGATTGGATCTCACGGGAAGGCCTAGGTCAGAAGTGGGTGTTGCCACTACTTCCCCCCACCCAACATGCCAAACCAAACGGGTGGTGTGCTATCTCAGTGAAGGCCATTGAGTCAATCGGGTCAGCTAGAAAGCAGAATACAGAACAGAGGGAGTGAATGTTCAGCAGCATCTGCATCACTGGGAAGTTGACAGAAAAGCAGATTCTAGGCCCCACCCCAGACCTACAGACTCAGAAGCTCTGGGGGCCGAGCCCGGCACGCTGAGCTTTAACAAGCCCTTCTTTCAGGGGATTCTGAAGCAAGCTCAAGCTTGAGAACCAGAGTAACAGGGAATTAATTAAACAGGTGTTGGGAGAACTGGAAAAACACAAAGGAGACCCGAAGTAACTCAGAAACCATAGTTTCAGAAAGCAGCTACCATCCCTGGGGCTCTGAGAACCAAGGGGAGAGTCTGGAGTTACCAGAACCTGGAGACTTAAGGAAAGGCCCAGGGCGCTGGTCTTAGACCACTGGGAAGAAGGCACTGAACCTTGCGGAGATGGCACTGTCAGGGGACACCAAGAGGCAGCTGTGTGAGTGTGGAACCATCTGGGGAACGCCCAGCTGCGGAAGCAGCAGACCCTCTGCTTCCCCGTCCTCCCCGCCTCGCCATGCTCTTCGTGTGGGAAGCAGCTGACAGGCAGAACTAGAATCTTGACCCAGCATCACAAAGCAGAGAAAAAAGAGCTGATTTGAAGCTGAGACACAGCAGCTTATTAACTGGCATAGCCATCTCACTATAGCTTCTGAATAAAATTCAGGGCAGCCCATTTGGAAGACAAATTATTGAACAGTACTAATGGGCAACCAAACTAACAGTATTTGAAAAACATAACTCAGAGAATGCAGAATTTAATCCAAGTCCCAGATCTTATCGTGGCCTTTGGCCAAGTCTAATGAAAAGAAAACGTGAACACAGAATATATGTGGGAGCACACGGGCCATGTGCTTACACTATACCTTAGCTTTGAACTTGTGGCAAAAGCAAGGTGCTCAATAAAGGTTTGTGGGTGAGGGAAGGGAGAGAGTGGGAGAAAGGAAAGAAGGAGCCAGTTCCAGATCTGTGTCTTGCAGAGGAGAAAGGCCTAGTGTTTCCAGATCATCTTCTTTTAAGCCCAAAATCCTCATTTTTAAGTACCAAAATTTTCAATAACTTTTAAAAACATGTGTGAGGGTCAGATGGACTCCCACTCTGACCTTTGGTGATAAAAGCGTCACTCTTAAATCACAGACTCCCCATCCATCTACAGACAGTCCCTGGAGGCCCCGGGAGTGTGGGAAGATTTATCTGAAGCTGTAATATTCATGGAGACCCCAGTTTAAACCCTGAAGGTGGAGGATGGGAGTTTCACAGCCCTTATCTCAAACACTGAATTGCTCCATGAAACCCATGCAAGCCAATAAATTACACGCTCCGTGGCCAGAGCCTGGACTGGGAGGTCCTTTAGTTCTAGTATGAGTCACATTTCATCAGAGACCCCCTCAGGGAGCATGTCTCTTCCACCTTCTGCCCAGGTGGCCTCCCTCACAGTCAGTAGAGAAAACTTCTTTATCTTCCCTTCTTGTACTTACCCCCTGGTTCTCCCTTTCCTTGTGTTGATGTCATTGCAGAGCCATTTCTTCAGCTGCCTGGTCCTGAGACATGAAGACAGGAGAAGGGAGGGGAAGGGAGTCCTCCTACTGTCTAGGCGGGACCTTCCAACTGCCCAGAGTAACTGTGCTACAAGCCGCTCCATGTTTCCTAGTGTGGTGCGGGCCTGGCCCTGGATGTAGAAAAGAAAGGGAACAGCACTTTGGATTAGGCCCCCACAGCTTGCTCACACTGTGGCCCTTCTGGACCAGACATTCCTTCCCCTTCTCGTGGCTTCCAGTTCGGCTCATCATATTCCTCAGCCTTCTTTGTGCCACATTTCTGACCACTCTCATTGTTCCATGTAACCCAGCAAGTCAGCTTGCTCTCTCTCCTCCTGTCAATTAAAACCAGGTCTGAGAAGCCATTCCCCTAGTTAGGGCCATATCTTAATGGTCCCCCACAGTTGATTGTGGGCAGTGAATCTCTTCCTGGACTGTACATTAGAATCACGGGAGAGTTTTCAAAAACACTAACACCAGGTCCCCAGGTCTCTCTCTCTCTCTCTCCCTTTCTCTCTCTTTCTCTGGATCCCTCTCCTCACCTCCTTAATTTGTGTACATCTCTCACTTTCCCCTTCTGTATGCTAAGCCTTAAGGGAAGTGTTTTCCACCCTTTTCCTCCATTCTGTTCCCCTGTCCCTGTCCCTCCCCTCCCATTTACCCTCCTTTTGACTCTTTCACAGAGCTCAGTGTTGACCAGTACTCTTGGAACTTCCCTCCTGCAGCCTCTGGGACATGGAGGTCTCCCGGTTTCCTTCCTCCAATTTGGCACACACCTAGTCAGTGTCCTCTGCTGGTTCCTCCTCCTCCACCACCCAAATAACTGATGGTATTCTCAGGGTCGGGTCTCAGGCCGATTCTTGTCTTACTACATTCTCTCCCTAAATGATCTTATCCATTGTCATTGCTTTAAATAATATCTACATCCTGAAAACTCCTACATTTATATTTTTCATCTAGACCTCTTCTCTGAGTTCTAGACTCACATATCCAACTATCTACTTGACATTTCCCCTTGTACACCTCGCAGCATCTTAAACTTGACATGCCCCAAGTAGAACATCTGATTTTTAGTGCTGAGCTCTTGTCCCTGCTTCCTTATTGCCCTAAACTCTAAGCCTTTTCCTCTCCTATTTTATTTATCTTGGTTAATGCCACCACAGTCTACTAATTGCTTAAGCTACCTTCAAAATGTTTTAGATCTACTTTTGAAATGTCTTTAGAATTCATCTCTCGCCATCTCCAATGCAGCAGCCTGGTCTTTCACCAGACATTTCTTAGAAAGTAAATCAGCTATCCAAAACTTAAAGTCTTTCACAAACTTCGTATTGCAATTAGAATCAATTCCCAAAGATTTTCCATGGCTTTGGATATCTGACATTAACTAGCATTAACTGATCTCTCCAATCTAGTTTCTTTTCCATTTCCCACTCCCTGCCTGCCCCCTGACCACAAGGTCCTACTTTCAGTTCCTTCAGCAAGGTGACCTCTTTCCCTAGAATCCTCACATGTGCTTTCTCCTCTCCTCCAGAACTTCTCTGAGGATCCTCAGCCCCTTTGTACCTTTATTTTTATATATATATATTTTATTGATTTTTTACAGAGAGGAAGGGAGAGGGATAGAGAGTTAGAAACATCGATGAGAGAGAAACATCAATCAGCCGCCTCCTGCGCACCCCTCACTGGGGATGTACCCGCAACCAAGGTACATGCCCTTGACCGGAATCGAACCCGGGACCCCTCAGTCCGCAGGCTGATGGTCTATCCACTGAGCCAAACCGGTTACGGCCCCTTTGTACCTTTAGAACTCAGCTATTGGGCGTAGCCTTTGCTGACCACCACATCGAAGCCCTATCTCCTCTCCGCCTCCATTTTCTGTCATAGCACCCCAATTATAATTACTGTGATCTTTAATTATTTGTGTCCACTTCTGTGTGACCTCTCACTATATTGTAGGTCCACGAAGGCAGAACTGTGCGCCTGATTCACTGTGGTATCGCGGGGCCCTGGTAACAGCTGGCACTTAGTGAGCCCTCACTCAGGGTTTGCTGAGTAAATGGAACATGTGCACCTGTATCATTGTGCCTGTATCCACACTCATCACACAAAAGAATTACCTACGAAAGCTTTAAAAAATACCACTGCTCAGGCCCAACCTCCAGAGACTCCCGATTAAATTAGTGAGAGAGAGAGAGAGAGAACTGAATATAGAAGCAAATGGACCCACAGTTCCACACTGAAGCATCGATATGTAAGTGTATGCCTTTATATGTTCCATGTTAGGAGTTTCCTAGTTGATCGCAGAATCAACTGCATGTAAAAGAAAGCAGGCTAGGTGGAAGACGTGCTGTGAATCAATGTGGGAATGTCCTAAATAGTTCAGGGAATAGTCTCTGAGGATGATAAGACATGTATTAGCTCAAGCAAGCCTCAGAAATGTGGGCTTACTGCAAATTACATTTATTATATCGTCTCTTACATAGAGCATCATGTAATAAGTTATACCAAGCAAGGCAAACAAATAAAATGACTGCCTTTCTTTAAAAGGGGGATGCTACTAATATGGGTCTAATTAATTATGATAATTACAACAGTGGCAGGGGACATAAATAAGCACAAGTCATGTATGAAACATGAAGACCAGGAAATAAAGAGCAGGACAAAAATAGAAGAATGCTTTCATTGTATATCAGTTTTAGTGTCAATAACGTCCTGGCCTCTTTAATATGTCTAGGACTCATTATTCTGCAACTATCTGCATCTCTTTTCACTTCGGTCCCTATGGAGGAGCTGTTGTTCAGAGTCCGAGAAAGAGAAACAGGATATCCCGGCACCAAAGCCACGGAGCCTGAGGAAGGTTAAGGACTGGGTAGAAAAGTCAGCAATAGAAATATTCTATCAGTTTCTCAGCATAGCCTTTAGAAAGGAGGCTGCAGAAGGAGAAAATAAGTTAGCCAGCTCATGGTGGCAATGAGCAAGGAAATGCTTTGATATGCAGGCAGCAGCTGAAGGGGCAAAACTGTTGAGAGGATTGCACTCTGGGTCACTCCTGTCGAGGATGCAGGACAAGGACGATCTAACTCACTCTGCGAAAAGCCCAGCAATGACCTTGTGCAAGGAGGTGCTCAATCTTGTTCTATCACGATTGCAAGGAGACTCCTTTCTACTCAGAATGTATTTGTATGTCTTCCCTTCTGCTTCACTTAGGGTCAAAGCCCTCCGAAGCACCACTTGATGTGCCTCCCTGCCCACCCCCCAGCTATACACACACACACACACACACACACACACACACACACACACACACACGGCTCATCTCCTATGTGTCTACCTGGCTCTCTTTTTCAGCTCTCACCACCTGGTTCCTTTTCACTTGCTGTACTCCTCCCCCCGTATGAAATACTCTTCTTCTCAAATATCCACTTTCTCACACCCTGGCATCCTTCAAGAGACACTAAAATGTCATCTCTCTGAGGCCTCCTCAAGGGAGGCCCTTCCCTGCTTTATTTTATTCTCCTTGGTGTGTATCACACTCCAAAAAACTAAATCTATTTCGTTATTGCACTCTCTCTGCACTGTGTCTACCTCCAAGAGCTGCACAAAGATAGGGAATTCTGTCTGCTTTGTTCACTGCTGCCAAGACAGTGTGTAAGCACCCAATAAATACTTGTTGAGTAAATGAGTAAAATAGGAGCAGTCCTGCATATTACCTGGTAACAGATGACATTCTCCCTTTCTGAAAATCAATTCAAATTGGAAAAAGACTGTGCTTTTAGACCATTTTATTTGGCACAAATCACCCTTCTCACTAACATGACATTTGTGAAGCTCTAGTTAGATGTGGGCTCTTCAACTCTCTGTTACAGAGGAGGAAGAGGAAGCGCTGAGCCCAGCTGCTATTAATCCTTCATCCACAGCTGCTCTTTGGAATCACATGACCAACTTGCTCTTCATTATGACCTCAGAATCTACCCTTAGAGATTAGTTTGCTTTACTTGACCCTCCGCCCATTGTCTAGATGGTAGCCATTGGTCTCTAAAAGCCATGGAAGCCAGAACCACTTCCTTCGGAGAAGAAATCGTTGCTGGGAATTTCATCTCCAATACCTGCTTTCTAGTGAGATTGCATAACTTCACAGAAAATTAGCACCTGCACCTACAAAGTTGTGGCTCTCCCGCTCCCACTTATAATTTCTCAAGACTTCTTAAAGAAGGAAATTATCAATTTATTATTCTGTAGAGAAAATGGAGTGACTCTGACATTTATCATCTATAAGAGGGTTTAAAGATGATGTGTTAGCTTTCTGGAAATTTTGGCCATTACTTTAGATGGAACTAAAATTCTAATTTATTATTTCCAAAAATACAATTTCAGTGATAATGAGAGAATATTTCATAGATTTTTCACCTTGGAGGACACTTCTCTACCAAAACCCCTGCTGCCCTGGACTCACCTAGGTCCTGGCAGGATGTTCCCTCTCAGGGGTCAGCCAGCAATGAAGAAGCAGTTTTCTCCTTGCTGTGACTTTTGTCCCCTTTATTGTAAGGCCAGGGGGAGAGAGGTGCCCAATTCTCAACAGCTGCCAGAGAGAGTCCTGAGTGTGCAGTGTCTAGGACATTACAATCGCTTGGTAATTGACTGATAATTCGTGGTGTGACAGCCTTGTAACTCAGCAATCCCATTCAGTCAGAAATTAACTCAGTAATCAAAGTCATTAAAGGAAAAAACCACAGTACTGAATCAGCCAGATGGTGGGGAAATCAAACACATGAAGGAAAAATGGCTGGTCTTTGAGTAAGATGCTGGGCAGTAAAACCTGGGCCCTATGCCTGGTTATACTTCAAATTCTAGCTTGAGCAAGGCTTGAGAGGTTTCCAAAGTCTAGTGTGCTCTAACCTTTCCTATGAGCCGGAGCAGTGCTGGTCAGATGGACAGCCATGGACCTGACTAAATTTGGGCTCTTGGTGTACATGGAAAACTTGGAAAAGGAGGAGAGAAGCAAGCAGACCTGATCCTAACATTTGTAAACCCTTGGGCAAGAGTATGACAGCTCACATACCCCGTGTTTAGACATTTAAAAGTTAAACATTAACAAACTATTCACCAAGGCGTGTTCTAGGCTACTGCCTGAACAAGCATCTCTCTGCTGGGGTCCAGCCCCAGCAGGTCCAGGGGTTCACAAAGGCGTAGACGGAGTCGGCGAAGAAGGAAGGACATGGAGACAGCGTTCAGTTGATCAGCAGCCTAGCCAGGATCTCCAGCCAAGTTCTGGTCTCGATCTCCAGAGAGGTTCTGCTGTTTATTGTCTTGTTACATCCGTATGTATCCCAGTTGATTTTAATCCTGTCAATTTCTATTACAAAGGTTAGGGCGTTTCTTATCTCCATTCCAGGGAGTAAAGATTATGTAGCTTAAGCATGATTGTTTGTAGTGATTAACTACCCGCCTGGCACTTAGTTAAGGAGTTTCATCCCCTCCCTGACTTCAGGGAAAAATTCCTACCTGGGGAAACAACCTTTCTCGGAGAGGTGACCTTGGTTAAAACACACAGCGCTAAGGGGAGCAAACATATTAAGAACAGTATGCTATATATGCCAGGTCCCTTGAAACATATGCTGTGCAGATGTTTCTATCCTGCAGCGACTGTGTCAAGGAGCAAGGATGGACCGGCTTCCGGCATCTCTCCATAGGACCTGGGAGGCCAGATTCACATTTAGAATCCTTGAGCCCTGGCAATTCTACACTTGAATGCGGCGATGGGAAGAGAGCTGGCTGTTGTCTCTCCTCTTTCCTTCCATGCCTGGTTCCATCCACACTGTGAAAGAACTCCAGGGGTTCTGACCATGCCCAAAGCAGCTGTGCCTTGGACACCTGCAGGCCAGCGCTCAGGTGTTTGGGAAAGGAATTCCCAGGTCCCAGAAATGTATCTATAAGGCGAGTCAGGGACTCCAGCTGGGCCAGGCCCACGGACCTCAAAGATCCCTTGCCCCATGGAGGAGGGCTTTCCAGAAGAGAGAAGGAGCAGGACCTCTGGGTGTGGGGCCCCCTTGCTGGACCCCCTTGTGGAGCCTGAGAGTCACAGCGGAAACGTACTGAGCCCTGTTCTCACCATCACTCACATCTCTCACACTCCCCTCTGTGTCCCTGGCAGTCAGACCACCAACAGAAACGTTCCGTGTACCTTTTGGTCTGTAAGTCATAAAAAGTTACAGTTGTTCTCATGTATGGTTTAGAGCCATAGACAGAGAAAAGCAAAAATATTCTCAGTCCACAGTGAGTTGTTTCCTTTCACATCTCTTAGCAATGCTGGCTAAGGCTCGGGCTGGGTTCTATGTTCTGACTCTGAAATGGCAAAGTTGACCACATGGGCAAGCCCAGAATCCAGAGCAGACCTAAGGCCGTCCATCCTCTCAACTACTGGACCACATGTTCTGATTCGAAAACTTGTGCACTTAAAGTATTAGCTATGGCAAAAGGCTGAGTTTACAGCCGTAAAAAGGAAGAAAGTTTTACCCTTTGCAACATCATGGATGGACCTGGAGAGCAAAATGCTAAGTGAAATAAGCCAGTCAGAGAAAGGCAAGTACCATATGATTTCATTCACATGTGGAATTTAATGAACAAACTGAACTACCAAGTAAAATAGAGACAGACTCATAGATAGAGAGCAGGCAGACAGCTCTGGTGGGGGTTGGGGTGGTGGCTGGAATGGAGGGATTAAGCAAAAAATATTTTAAAAAAGAAAGAACTCATGGACACGGATAACAGTCTGGTGATTGCAGGGGTAGGTGGAGGTGGAAGAGGGTATGGGTGGGGAAATAAATGGGGATGGAAAAATAAATTTAAAAAATAAAGGGGAAGAAGAGCTGTGAATTTAAGACACCCCAAGCAACTTTTACTTTAGGAATTTGAAATGCAGTCTCACTAGGATGCTGTCTCCTTAACAAAGTAATACCTTTAAAATATTTAACAACTTGAAAATGAAACCGTGCTTGAATTTTCCCTGCAAGCACTAAAGAAACATAGTGTTTCTCTTCTGTCTGAAATTCACCACCTTCTCAGATAAAGAAGACTCTTGTAAAAGCAATGGCATTTTCTCCATTCTAAAATAAAGAGAAAACAGCATTGCAGCCTTCTTGTTGGATCTAACAATGAAGGAATAAAACAGTTTTGCCAGGGGAAAACTAGGCTGACAAAATTTTACACAGGAATATTTTCAACTACTGCTCTGAGGCTAGTGGGAAGTGAAGTTTCAAGAAAGTTATATCATTTGATCATTTGGGGGTGTATTATGTTGATTGTCAAGCTAATGGGGCCAGTCATAAGCTAAATTCTAATAAAGAAATGTGATTTCCCTTTTCCTGCTCCCCCCCCACTCCCCACCCCTTATGATCCAGTCTGTACCTCCACCCCAACCCAATCCTGGCCTCTGGAAGTAATGGGGACCGTCGCTTGCCTTGCAGCTCCCCACATCTGGGATGCTCTCCCCCACAGGCCAGCTTCCCTTTGCTTGGCTAACTTCTCTTTAGCTACTTCTAAGGAACCTTCCATGCTGTTGCCCACCCTCTCAGTGATGGCCACCTGTACCTCCTTACTATCACACTCACTGCGCTTGATTTAATCATTGTTGTATCTACGTTCCCTGCCTGATTACATACTCTGTTAGAGCAGGAATATTAATATTAATATATGCTTGTTTTAATGTTTCAATCTCCACCACTATCCCCATGTGTGGCATAGAATGAATCTAGTTGAATAAATGAAGGAGTGAATTAATGGATGGGAACTTAAGCCACTTGTTGCTGCTCCCAGAGTATTTGATGAACTGTAATTGAAGAACCAAAAGCATCACCCCTCCTAAAGGAGTCATAATCCTAATGGGAGAGTATTTGGAGGAGCAAGGAACTGTAATACATTCTTTTGGGTTACCTACCTGATGTGTGGTGGGGTAAAGAATTAAGGTAAAACTTTTGAGAAGAAATAATACATGAAAACCATAAGACTAGCTACCAACTAATAAGCATTTATGCATATCAATTCTAATGCCAAATGCTAATCTGTGTCATCTCTATTATCCACATTTGATAGATAATGAAATTGAGATTTGGTGATTAAAACTGCTTAATTTCTTTATTTTTTATTGATTTTTTACAGAGAGGAAGGGAGAGGGATAGAGAGTTAGAAACATCAATGAGAGAGAAACACCAATCAGCTGCCTCTTGCACACCCCCTACTGGGGATGTGCCCGCAACCAAGGTACATGCCCTTGACCAGAATCGAACCCGGTACCCTCAGTCTGCAGACTGACGCTCTATCCACTGAGCCAAACTGGTTAGGGCTAAAACTGCTTAATTTCACGGGTTAAGAATCCAAATTGGTTTGACTTAAGTTGGAAAACCGTCTCAACAAGTCTCCTATTAACTGGCACCCTTTGTGGTGGCCTGGAATCCAGCCCAGGCTGTGGAAGCCCTGGGAGTCCCAGCCACCCACTGTGTTCCTCACCCTGCCCTCCTGCCACCTGCTTCTGCCCTTGTGCTACCCACCCACCCAGCGGTCCACCCTCCTCAAGGGGGAGGTCCTATCAGAGTTTCCAGGCACCGGTCAGTAAGGATGCCCCTGTCCTCAGAGGTCTCTCCTGGATGGCAGCTGCAACAGTTAAGATTAGATTAGGCTGCCAATGAGTGATACATCAGAGAAAAATAATCATAGTGGAAGACTCTAATACATGCATAATTCAAGGGGACTTTGCTGCCCCTACATCTCAGCCACTCTCAGCCAAACAATGCAGCCTTTATTCAAGGCAGCCACACGCCGAGGTGAAAATCCCGAGTTGTTAACAAACAAGGAGAACAGGTACTCTCTGCCTCAACACCTCATCCATGGCTCGCTTTGCTCAGGGGCTCCTCTGGGCAGCGGCGGCCAGGTGGGAGCTGAAGGAGGAGGAGGCACATAACCTCTGAAGGAAGCCCAGGCTTTCCATAGAGCTACATGATTGGCATTTCTCCTGCATGGCCTGTGAAGTATTTTGAGAAATTTGTTCAGAGCTTGAAGTCACATCACAGCAGTGGCTGCTCTGTGCCTGATTTCGTCATTGTCCTTTTAAGGTGCCCAACAACCCAGCCTTCTCACCACACAGAGGAACATCCCTGTCTTTGTCAGGTCAGCTTGACCCAGCTCCCACAAGTCCTCTCGCTCAAAGCCATCACCCAGGCACTAGCACCCACTGTGTGGGCAATCAGGCTCATGATTACTAATTTGAAATAATACATTTTTTTGCAGAAAAATGCAAATGAGAATACCTGTAAAGGCTTTCTTTAGTTGGCACCTCCACCTTCTTCCCTGTTCCTTTCCATCAGGAAATATTTGTCCCAACATGGTGTTTGTTGCTTCTGTTGCAGGGTCCTGCGGTTGTCTTGTCATGATTTTGTTTGCCTCTGAAGTGAAAATTCACCACCTCTCAGAAAAAATTGCAAATTATAAAGAAGGGATTTATGCCTACAAAACACAAAGTGAAAAATACACCACCTCATTCTGGGTCGTTTTCATTTGCTTTTTTGTGCATTTTTTGAATGGGCTTCTAATACGACTTGCTGGATTTCAGTTCCCCTTTGCAAAATCTAAAGACACAGAGACGACTACGAATGTAGCTGTGGATCTAATGTACTGAACGGCAAACATTTCTGCGGTTTTCCAAGGCAGTGAGCAGACTTGCTGCATCCGCTTGGATGTGGTTAATTTTGTGAATCCTTTAAGATGCCTCAGTCAGACCACCCAACCTTCGGTGATAATGTTTACAAACTGCACTATAGGCACAGGCTGGAAGAAGGGGAGCAGAAGGAAGGCTTTGGAAGGAGTGCTGCCTGGGGGGGAATCGCTTCACCAGGCTGTCAAGGCAGTCAACTGGAATGGACAAACCTACTCCTACATAGCAACATGCAAAATGCCTACTCCATCATGGGGGCATCAGAAGGCCTGGGCATCTATTTTAATAGAAACATACTATTTTGGATATAACCATACATTTCTTGCCACAGACACCAGGAAAAAGCGCAGGAATAACTTCTTCCAATGATAGTGCATCAAGTGACCTTTTCAAAAAAGTTCATTTTAAGTACAGTCTTACTATCCTGCCTGTTGATTTAAACTTGCAAACTTAAAAAAGTAACCAAGAAGAAAGACCAAAGCTAAGGGTATTTTCTCTCATGCCTAGGACCCCACTACATTAACACAGTATTTACAAGGGAGACAACTTCCAGGACCTCTGAAGAATCATGAAAAATGATTTTCCTGGTAAACTTCATACAAAATGACTCATTGGAGCTGTTGTTTCTCACCTCAGTGTCTTAAATTCTAATTTCCAATTATGAAATTATGCTACATTCTGGGATTATGATGGTAACACTGTGTCATTGTGGTTTTTGGTCTGGCTGTCACAAAGCATGGCCCAGGTCAACTTCTCCCCCATGAATTACCCATGAAACTGATCTGCAGATGACCAAAGGCCACAGCTGAGCCTGGAGCTAACCCCCCCTCTCTCCTCCACCTGCTGTCCTCAAGAGCACACACAGGAAGAAGCAGAGCGGCTTGGTACTTAGCTCCGATTCAAGGGTTTTGAAAGTGCTTATTTTTTACAAAAATGCTTTTTTCCCTTTTGGAAAAGTCTGCAAGAAACAAATGACTGTATTCCTGAGAACTAACTTGTTCTGCTGGTGGTTTACAGCCACAGGCTAACATGAGACCACACCCTTAGTTTCCAGACGTAATCCCTCTCCCTCCATTCAGGAAACTCACCTGGAGAATTTCTAGGTCACAAGTCAGTCTAGTGGTAGAGGGAATGTTTGGTTTAGTAAAGAGCTAGAGCCCACTTATGAGAGTCTTTAGCCGAATGGTTAGATACACAGGCATTGTAGCTAGGAGTGGGCAGGAGGGGCAGAGGCAGCCAGCCACTCTGTGGGTAAGTGGCCTGAGATCCCTGAAGGCCAGGTTCCCCTTGCTCTCATTGAATCTCTCTCTCTCTCTCTCTCTCTCTCTCTCTCTCTCTCTCTCTCTCTCTCTCCTGCCCTCCTCCTCCTCCTCCTCCCCTCCCTCCCTCCCTCCCTCCCTCCTTAGATGTTTGAAAAACTTCTAACACTAAGTTTTTTTCTTTAAATAACAAGTCCCTGGTTGTTCTCTGTTCTATAAAAAGAAAAAACTTTGAGCAGCAGCTGAAAATCCAATGAGAACCTACCAGGCAAACTAACACTATTCCCTCGGTGGGAAGTAGAGGCTAGGGCCGATAGGCCGTGGTCCCTGTAAATTGTGTCGCTCACAAAAATAAATACAACCTGGTCCTCAGAGTGCTATTAAGTTGTCTCTCTCTCTTCTCTCGGATGAAATATGTGGTCACCAGTGTTCTAAGAGTAGCCCTCAGAAGGGGGAACTGGCCAGGATGTCTTTTTGTGGCTCTCTCTGTGGGGATCAAAGGCCCATCCGACCTCCCATCCATGTGGCAGCCAGCATTCCCACATTCTCACGAGGACACAAGGCCCCCTGCTGGCTCTGGGGTCACAAACACAAGGCCATGGTTGGGTGCTCAGTTCCAGGTAGTCAGCAGACACCCTCAGCACCGAGAATATCAGGGCTTATTATGCGGTGAGAAAGAATGGCAAGAAGCTATGAAAGTCATCTGAAGCCCTCCTGTGAAGACTGTGCCATGAACTTGGCAAGACACATTCACCAGAATGGGAGGGGGCTCCTCAACTAACCTGTGGGACAGGGCAGGCCACAGTGCACGGAGGAGGAGGGTGCTTGCAGGTTGCGAAGGTCTTGTGCTCTGGTGGTCCCCTCTGCCCCTCCAGAGCAGCCCCTCAGTCACTTCATAAACTTTCAGTGTGGATGACTTTGCTGGTGGCTCACTCATTACACAACCCTAGGGCAGCAGGAGGAGGGAGGAGGGGTTCCCACTGTCCACATTAGGGTGCCCCAGCTTCCAGCTTGCGATTAGAATGGATATTGGTCCCAACTGTTTACCCATCAAAACCTGAATAAGAACCAGGGGGGAGACTGGGAGGGAAGCTGCGGACCACAGAGAGATTTACCCTCTCTCTCAATCTTCCTCAACCTCTCCCCTTCCAGTAAGATCCAGTATAGGTAAAAATAGTGTTGTTGTTATAGAAATGCTGCTTCAAGCCCAGGCTCAGGCCACTCGCCCTGGTTTTCTACCTGCCTGGCTGGCCCTAATCACTTCTGTTTAGATATTCTATTCAAATCCTGTGCTATTTGGGTGATCGGGTTTGATCTGGTGAGTCTTTCATTCTCAACAACCTTCACAGTGGTAGTAGTTCATGGCTCGGGGCAGATAAGCCCCCTCCTCCAAATGAGAAGGGACAGAGCCATGCTTATTGGTTTAGAGAAAAGGGACCTGCTCCTTGAAGCTAGCAGGCAGAGAGAAGGCCAGGCAGGCGTGGGGCTCTGGATTCTGGGATGAAATTCCCCCTTGGGGAAAGCCCTCTTGCTTATCAAAATGCTAATGTAAACTTGATAAACTTGTACTTTGATTTAGAGCAGTGGTTTTCAACCTGTGGGTCGCAACCCCTTTGGGGGTTGAACGACCCTTTCACAGGGGTCGCCTAAGACCATCGGAAAACACATATATAATTACATATTGGTTTTGTGATTAATCACTATGCTCTAATTATGTTCAATTTGTAACAATGAAAATACATCCTGCATATCAGATATTTACAATACAATTCATAACAGTAGCAAAATTACAGTTACGAAGTAGCAACGAAAATAATTTTATGGTTGGGGGTCACCACAGCATGAGGAACTGTATTAAAGGCCCACGGCATTAGGAAGGTTGAGAACCACTGATTTAGAGACTTTGTGACTCCCACTGCTCCCACCCACAGACATACCTGGGCTGTCACAACCCAGCACTCACTGGGCTATTTGGAAAATCCAAAGGAGCCCAAGGCTGACTGGATGATTAAAGTCCAAATTTTCCAATCCCCAGAGAATGTCCCTGTGGGGCTTAAAGGACCGAATGAGATAGTATCAGACCTGGGGGCAGGGTGGGGTGGAGGGGTAGAGAATGGGGGATGGTGCTAGACAAGCCACCCAATAGTTAAAGGCAAGTGTCTAAAACAGCCGTGGGCAAACTATGGCCCGCAGGCCGGATCCGGCCTGTTTGAAATGAATAAAACTATTGAAAAAAAAGACCGTACCCTTTTATGTAATGATGTTTACTTTGAATTTATATTAGTTCACACAAACACTCCATCCATGTTTTTGTTCTGGCCCTCGGGTCCAGTTTAAGAGCCCACTGTGGCCCTCGAGTCAAAAAGTTTGCCCATCCCTGGTCTAAAAGATTGCTTCTTTGCTAGAATCTTGGTCTGAAGGATTTTGACCCACCCAACATGAACAGAACGGAGCCTCGAGGCAGTTTTGTCCCTCACTAGGCCAAAGTCCACCCCTTCCCTGTGGGCCATGACTAATTCAGGAGGAAGATGGGAGACTCAGGTGCTCCTGAAAGCCTTTCTTCCCTCTCTCCTCCAGTCTGGTTAGTAAGGGGCACATGGAGAGAGTGGCCTGGGCCCTCACATAATTTAAGCCCACGCCCTACCAGAGGCATGCCATCTCAGTGTACACAAGCAGCTCGCCCTGTCCTGGCAGTTTCCTCAACTTCTTATTTGCCATGATCTTAACCTAGGCAAAAAAGTGTGTCTTATCTAACTCGGAGGTATGGATTCCAGGAAGCCACAGCTCACAGATTTTCACTTACATTTCCATCCTTCCATTTAGCCAAGTATAACTAAGAGTGTGTCTTAACTTAGGGAAGAAGAGTGTCTGTCCCACATCCCAGGCCAAGAGAAGCTGGTATATTCCCTTTCATTGGCTGCAATTAGGTACTCCCTTCGCACTCCTTTGCAGTCACCCTTTCCCCACTGACTCTGTGGCAGAGAGTAGTGTGTCCCCTATCATATTCTCCTTAGGCACACAGCTAAACTACATTTCCCAGCCTCCTTTGTAAGAGGGTCTGTTTGAATAAGTATGGAGGCTCACATGACCTGTGCCACTTCCCACCCTGGCGCTGAAGAACATCCCACTCAACACTTGAGTTCTATCTTCCCAGGTACTGCTGCCTGGAAGGTTGTGGGATCCAAATGGGGAGGCTACAAAACTGATAGGCTTTGAGACCTGGACTGGAGTGTGACCAGAGTAATAAATGAACTTTCTATAAAGCTACCAAGTTTGGGTGGTTATTTGTTACTGCAGCTTAGCCTCTCATAGCCTAGCCAACAGGTCCTCTTCTCCAGGGAAGCTCTTCTGCTTTGTGCCAGTGAGACACTGCTCTAGGTGGCTCAAGGTGTAGCCTGAGGCCAGGTGCACCCACCACCACCAGCGCTGAGCTGCTGTCTGTGCCGCTGTCCTGGAAACTGTGTCCTCTGGCCACATTGTCCATCACCTGCTGAAATGAAGACCAGGGAAGGAATTTTCTGTATGACAGAAGGTTTCCTTCCTTTCCCTGGTCTTTCCTCACCCACATCACAGCATACCAATGGCCAAACCCTTGGGACACAAGTAGCTGGTGGAACCAAATGGCCTGAGCTGAGAGTTCTGATCATGTTTACAGACACACATTTCAATGCAAGACGCTGACATAAGCCTTCTTATCTCCCTCCTCCCTTGCTTCCAGCTATCCTGTGAATCTCATTAAGTTCTTTTTTTTTTATTGTTGACACTATTACAGATGTCCCTCATTTCCCTCCCTTTACCCACCTCCACTCATCCCTCTCTCCCCCCACCCCCTCTGGCAATCACTACACTGTTGTCTGAGTCCATGGGCTATGCATATAAGTTTTCTGGCTAATCTCTTCACCTTCTTTCATCCAGTCCCCACCAGCTACCCTCTGACATCTGCCAGTCTGTTTCATGTTTCTAGGCCTCGGGATTCTATTTTTTTTCACCAGTTTATTTTGTTCATTAGACTCACATATCAGTGAGATCATATAGTACTTGTCTTTCTCTGATTGGTTTATTTTACTTAGCATAATACTCTCCAGGTCCATCTGTGCTGTCTCAAATGGCAAGAGATCCTTCTTTTTTATAGCTGCATTGTATTTCATTGTGTAAATGTACCACAGCTTTTTTATTCACTCATCTACTGATGGGCACTTGGGCTGTTTCCAGATCTTAGCTATTGTCAATAATACTCTTTTCACTAAAAAAGTTATAGGCCTGGGATGTGACTATCCACCATTACATGTCCAGTTAGGAATTTATGATCAGATCACCCTGTAAGGTTACTTTCCATAGAACCCCTTTTTCATTCACAAGAGCATAAGATGAGGTGTAAATAAAATATAACCTGATCCTCAAAGAGCTTTCACTTTAAATCAATTCTGCTTTGTCTATTGCTGAATCCCCAGTCCCTAGAACAATGCCTGATATGTGCTAAGCATTCAATAAATATTTGCTGAATGACTATGGCTTTTTTTTTCTACACCAATAATGAACTCACAGGAAGAGAAATTTTAAAAAATCCCATTTACCATTGCAACAAAAAAATTTAAGATACTTAGGAATAAATTAAACCAAGGAGGTAAAGGACCTGTACTCAGAAAATTACAGGATGCTGAAAAAAGAGATGGAGGACGATATAAACAAATGGAAGAGCATCCGTGTTCATGGATTGGTAGAATCAACATCATGAAAATGTCCTTACTACCAAAGCAATCCATAGATTCAATGCAATCCCCATTAAAATACCAATGGCATACTTCAAAGACCTAGAACACACTCTCCAAAAATTCATCTGGAATAAAAAAAGACCCCAAATAGCTGCAGCAATCTTGAGAAAGAAGAACAAAATTGGAGAGATCACAATACCAGATATCAAGCTATACTACAAAGCCACAGTACTGAAAACTGCCTGGTACTGGCACAAGAACAGACATATAGACCAATGGAACACAACAGAGAACCCAGAAATTGGCCCAAGCCATTATATTCAATTAATATTTGACAAAGGAGGCAAGAACATACAATGGAGTCAAGATAGTCTCTTCAATAAATGGTCTTGGGAAAATTGGACAGATACATGCAAAAAAATGAAACTAGACCAACTTACACCATACACAAAAATAAACTCAAAATGGATAAAGGACTTAAATGTAAGATGGGAAACCATAAAAATCTTAGAAGAAGCCATAGGCAACAAAATAGCAGACACATGTCCTAGCAATATCTTTACCGATACAGTTCCTAGGGCAATGGAAACTAAGGAGAAAATAAACAAATGGAACTTCATCAAAATAAACTTAACAAAAGGAAGATAAACCATCCAATAAAAAAAAATGGGCAGAGGACCTAAATAGACACTTTTTGAAAGAGGAAATATAAAAACATGCTCAAAGTCACTAATCATCTGAGAGATACAAATCAAAACAACAGTGAGGTACCATCTCACACCTGTCAGAATGGCTACCATCAGCAGATCAACAAATGACAAGTGCTGGCGAGGATGTGAAGAAAAAGGAACCCTGGTGCACTGCTGATAGGAATACAGACTGGTGCAGCCACTGTGGAAAACATGGGATTTCCTCAAAAAATTAAAAATGGAACTCCCATTTGACCCAGTGATCCCACTTCTAGGAATATATCCCAAGAAAACAGGAACACCTTTCAGAAAGGATATATGCACCCCTATGTTCATAACAGCATGAACAATACTGTTCATTGAACAATACTGTTCAATATGTACAATAGCTAAGATTTGGAAACAGCTTAAGTGCCCATAAGCAGATGAGTGGATTAGAAAACTGTGGTACATCTACACAATGGAATAGTATGATGCTGTAAAAAATAAGGAATTATTACCATTTTTAACAGCATGGATGGAACTGGAGAGCATTATGCTAAGTGAAATAAGCCAGTCAGAGAAAGATAAATATCACACAATCTCACTCATTTGTGGAATATAATGAACAACATAAGCTGATGAACAAAACAGAACCAGAGTCATAGAACTATCAAATAGACTGTCTAACCTATGAGGAAAGGCGGAGGGTGAAGGGGTATGAGATCAACCAAAAGGACTTGTATGCATGCAAATGAGCATAACCAATGGACACTGATGGGGTGTGTGTACAGAGTGAGGGTATGTACTAGGGGTGGGGGCGGCTGGGGAGTGGCCAATGGGGGTAAAAAGGAGACTTATGTAATACTTTAAACAATAAAGAATTTAAATTTTAAAAAAAGAAAAGAAAAAAGACATTGCTTCCATCCCTGCCCTCTCCCCAAGAACCACCCCCTTACAGTGGTTCTCAACCTTCCTAATGCCGTGACCCTTTAATACAGTTCCTCATGTTGTGGTGACCCCCAACCATAAAATTATTTTCATTGCTACTTCATAACTGTAATTTTGCTACTGTTATGAATCGTAATGTAAATATCTGATATGCAGGATGTATTTAGGCGACCCCTGTGAAAGGGTCATTTGACCCCCAAAGGGGTCGCGACCCACAGGTTGAGAACCGCTGTTTTAGGAGTTTCTAAGTCTTGTTTCCTCAGGAACAAGTCTGTCCACACCAAGGCAGCTCACAGCTTACCTGACTCAGAGGCTTCTGTGAGGGGACTGCTTTCCCAAGGCAAAAGAGTTTCTCCCTGAGGGATGTTTTGCAACCCTAAGACTGGTTCCGGAATGCACTGAGGTCTATGATAGAGTGGGGCAGGATGGAGAAGAGCCCCTCCCCAACTCTGTTGCATACTGAGTCATCTGTGCCTTCAGCTAGCCTTGTTTGTGTCTGGCTTGTCACATGTCTTCCAAGAAAGCTCCACAATAGACCCACAGGCTGAGCATGACACAAATGTCATGTGCTTGCACTCTCTTCTGTCATAAGTCCCTCTTCTCTCCTCCCCTCTCTTCTCCAGGCACCCAGCTATAAAATTTCCTTCTCCAACCCAAAAGGAGAAGCCTCACACTTCTCTACTTGTCATTATCTTATCAATGCATCTAGAAGGTCCCAGCCCAAGTTCTGTAGACTTGGGATCTAATCCACAGCTGGATCATCCACTGCATGAAAAATGATTCACCCAAAAGATCTCTACAGCCTATGAGCAAAGGAATCCAGTGCTTCCTCCAGAACACAGGTCTACCAGGCAGTGCAGAGCACCACTGGGGGCACTGGCTCTGGCCACACAGGGTGAGCAGAGGCTACCTGGGCCTGCCCTAACCTGGCAGCCCCATACCATGCATGGTTGGGAGTCTGTTCCATGCAGGGCCCACCATGCAGACCAAGGAAACAAGAAGGTAGACAGCCAGTATTTTAGGTCCTTGGTATTCCATACTCATTTAATATTTGAGGTTTCTTTTTCCCATTTTTTGCATCTTCCCTTATATTAGTACTGCTTTCTATTTTTCTTTAAGCAGTGAAAGGTTTACATCATTTTTTTTTTTTTTTAATGGCTCACTTTGGAATTGAAAGTTTCTGTGTAGGAAACTTTTGGGGCTTTCCACATATGCTCCTTGCTCAGAAAGTGTAAAGCTCCATCTCCAGCACCTTGTGAGTTACAAATGCTCCAGAGTCCAAGTCCAATTAACCACTGCCTACAGCTGAGGTATCATCCTGCACCTGTGAAAGGCAGGGAAGACACTGTTGGCTTAGCAAGCTGACAGAACCAGAGAGAGGCACATGTAAGGCTGGTTTAGATTACCTGGCAGGCTGGCCAGGGAGAGGTGCACAGTGTCCTGGGGAGGCCAACTCTGGAGGCTGCATGGAGGAAGCAAGCACAGATCCTGGGGAGGGGCCTGTGTATTGGGCATTTCTCCAAAAGATCATAGAGGAGAAATGGCAAAGCTAGATTCACACAACAGAAGAGCACCAGGCTGGACCTGTTGAGGAGGGATAGGAACAAAGACTGGTCCACCCACATGGACATTTTACAGAAACTCATCCACGAGATGATGAGTCTGACTCAGACAATGGAGGCATGCAGAAATATTCATGAGGCAAAGTAGTCAAAATTTGGTCATTGATCAAATGTGTAAAAGTGAGGAATGGCTATCTTTACTGTATTCAGCATTGTGTTCAGTTCCATACTGATGTCTCACTCCCCTACTGAAATCGTTTGAATAAAATCTCGCTTGCCATTTTTAACAAGTGTCTGCTGTGAATTTTCTCTCTCGTACTACAGCAAGCCACCTACATGCTGTGAAGTGAGTGAGGAGTGAGGAGAAAGAATGTGGGACTAGAGCCTCAGAGGCAAGGCCCAGGGCAGAAGGTTTAAATGCTTAGGAGGTATCTCAAAGGGCAAGGAGAAAGACCCAGGTAAATATGAGAAGTCAGGTCTTCTGTCTCCAAATCCAGAACCACTAAGCTCACCTGTGATTGCACAGTGTGGTGTGCAAATGTGGAAATCCACGCAAGAAAGCTAGGTATCCACCTTCACAGTAGAGTATTAAGTAAAGTTGGAGAGGGTAGAAAGTTCTTCCCTTTGTCCAGAAACCTCCCCCATTCCTTTCCTGCTTCATAAAATCATTTTATTAGAAAAAAATGTTTTATTATGTAATTAAGAAGTAAGGCTTACATGGTTACCTTGAGAGAGGTATATACCTATAAATTCACATTTTTTACAGTGTCAATGATTGCCATTGGAGTTTTCTCTAATGGCTAAATTTGATTGGAAAACCAAAACAAAACATGGAAACAGGAAGAAACCACAATTTACTTTTCACTTCGATAGGATGAAAGGGCACATCACATATTTATAACACAAAAGCACCAAATGTTAAACTTTGCCAAATTTGCCAATAATAGAATTACTTAGTTGATATTCTTGTAAGGATGAGAAGCTAACAAACTGGAGAAAAGAAATGGAATTTATTGAAGGACTAATGTATCTCACAGAATACTAGGACTGATTGACCTCTAGGACTCAGAAAAGACTCCAGGACCTCAGTGTGAAGATGGTCCCTACTGACATCAACTAATAATAGGATTCTATTATCATCACATGACCCTCAAGTCCAAATAGACATTCCCAAAATAAACAATCAAGCCTGTTTGGGACAAGATTCTATGCTTGAATCAACCAGGTGTGACTGGGGTGTGGTCATGTTATAGACACATGTGCCCTCTGTGAGAGGGACAAAGTGTAGGGTTTGAGGGAAGTGCAGTATACCTGGGCTCCCTTCACACATGACTGCCCAGCCAGTGGCTTTACCCTTTATAAAGCCCAATCACTTTCTCACAACTCTTCCCATCCTCAGTGATCACATAAAGTAAGCGAGGTAGGAACTTCCTATGATGCAATGATGCTTTCTTTCAGATGAGGAAGACGAGGCTTACAAAGCTTAGTTGACTAACCCAAGATCACAGATAGAATAGCTACTGGAATGTAAGCAGAAGTGACATGTGCAAAATCCATGTCACACTCTTAAAGGGCATGTCCTTTACCCTTTTCCCCTTCCAACATTCTGGAATGCAAAGCTAATGGCAGGAGGTGAACCAGCCATATTGGACCATGAGAAGCAAACCAAGTATGAGAATGGCAGAGCCACAAAATGGAAGAAGCATTGCTTACTGATAATTGGGAGGTTACCAATCAATCACTGCCAACCCAGACTTATTTTCAAGTCCAAGAAATAATTTTATAACAGTTATATTGAAGAAATAATAAAATGTGATGCATCGTGCACAGTATTCTAGTAGGCACTTGTAAATTCTAAATGTTTCCATGATTAATGTACAGGCTAAAAATACAAAAGAAAAATTTGGTGTATTTGGCTAGGAAGTTAGTATTAATTTATATGTCTTCTTTAAATATTTACTTTAAAATTTTAAGTGATTATATATCAATAGTAAAATTATTACTAAAGTATATGTTATCAGGGATAGAAGATAGTGGTGGAGTAGGTGGAAGTTACACTCAATTCCTCCTAAGACCAAACTGGAATTAAAACTAAAATATTGAGCAATCAACCTGAATAACCTACTGAAGACTATTATAACCAAGGATTTACAGAAGAAGCCACATAGAAACAGTTAGGAAGGGCAGAGACATGAAAAAGGTTAGCCCTGTTCCCATGGGCAGAGGCAGAGATTCTGAGATTCTGGAGGGTTATCGCAGCTGCAAAGGTTCCCTCTGAGGAGAGTGGGGTCTCAACACCAGACCAGGCTCCCCAGCCCTGAGCACCAGAGCCACAAAAAGGCACCCATATAACATTTGGCTATGAAAAATCAGTGAGGTCTCTGTCTGCCAAGGAGTCTGCTAGAGACACTAGTGCCTCTTTAAAGGGCCAAAGCATAAAATCTTGTTTGCAGTCACTCACCCTGGGCTCCAGTGGATTAGATTCGTGTGAGGAGAGACTGAGGCTTGTGTCTCTGGGGAGAGAGTTGAAGGGACAGCTGCCAGGATCCCTGCACTGAGCTCCTCTTTCATACTGCAGATGCCATCTTCTTTGCATGGGGCCCTCCCTTTCTTATTGCATCAGCCTGGAGGAATGCAATAGCCCTACCCACTGGACTCCCTCTTGCTCCATCCTGTGGAGCTTACACCCTACTGAGGAGTTAGCTGCCTGAGCCAGGATGAAAAGATCTGGGCAGACTCGGGGTGTCAACGACTGAGTTGTGTGGCTTTTGTGTGGATGCCACTCCATCCAAATTTCTGTGAACCTGACTGGTACCTCCTCCTCACAGGAGGGAGATTCCCTAGCTGCACTCTCAGGGCTCCCACCGGCCCCACCCTCCCAACTCCTGGTGGCTTACCCTGCCAAGGTATAGGCAGAATCTGGGACAGGCTGATTTGTGTGGCTCTGGGGAGGTGACCACTTCTCCCACCTTCTCCCAAGTCTGACTGGTATCTCCTCCTCAAGGGAGATCCACTAGCCCAGCCTTGGGCAAACTACGGCCCGCGGGCTGGATCCAGCCCGTTTGAAATGAATAAAACTAAAAAAAAAAAAAAAAAAAAAGACTGTACCCTTTTATGTACCCTTTTATGTTTACTTTGAATTTATATTAGTTCACACAAACACTCCATCCATGCTTTTGTTCCGGCCCTCCGGTCCAGTTTAAGAACTCATTGTGGCCCTCGAGTCAAAAAGTTTGCACACCCCTGCACTAGCCCCATCATCTCAACTCCCTATGACCCCACCCTGCTGAGATTGTTCTACTGACAGAATCTGTGAAAGGCTGAATTGTATGGCTCTAGGATGGGGGTCCTTTTTCCCTGGTATGCCAACCAGTGAGAGCTCTCCTTTCACATAGATAAATCTTGTTCTCTTTAAGCCTGACCCTAATGACTACATGAGACTCCACCCCACCACAAGAATGTGCAAAGCATACATCAGGTAGCAACTAGACTTGATATACACTAGGGAATTTGCTGATTAGCCTCAGACACAAGCACTGCAACTGGGTTTGAACCTATATCAATCTGGTAAACACTACTTGCCCCTACCTGATGGCTCAACGAGAACCTACCTCATGTAACTAGAGTACTGAGAGAAAATCTTTCAGTGTCTTTCAGACAGCTGGCAGGCAGAGGTAGATTTTGGGGTGCCTTGGGACTTTTGTTGACTTGGTCCCAGGCCTGGTGCTGGTAAAAGCCAGCCTTGGTCCTTCCCATGCTTACCTAGGTCCAGAAGAGGCAGTCAGAAACTGTGGATCACTTTGTAGCTCCAAAATGTTGTCGAGGTCTAGTCACAGACAGCATCTCAAATTAACCCTCACAGGAGTCCCTTCCATGAGGCCCCAGAACTAACATGCTAAGTGGCCAGCTTTAGACAACATCAGAGAAGGATCCAAATAGCTTCACAAAAGGTATATCCAAAGGGAGATCTCAGCAGGCACCAGACCCTGCTGAGTCAATTTCTGCTTCATGTGGTCAGCATCTGCACAGCAGCTTGTACACAGTGGTCAGGGTTGATCATCACAGTCAGCCAGCCTTAGGGTCAACCCTGTGCACAAAAAGGCCAATAGCAATCAAGGCCCATTTACAACAGGAGGACCCACATAACCTTCACAAGGGACATACCTGGGCACCCAGCTCAGACGATGAAGGAGACTGTGCCACTGGGTCCCACAAAACACCTACTATATAAGGCCACCCAACCAAAACTGGTAGACAGATCAGATCTACCTAATACATAAAACCAAACACAAAGAGGCAGCCAAAATAGGAAAACAAAGAAACATGCCCCAAATGAAAGAACAGGAGAAATCTTCAGAAAAAAAGCTAAATAAAATGGAGGCAAGCAATTTACCAGATATAGAGTTCAAAATATAGCTATAAGGATGCTTAAAGAAGTTACTGGGAATTAAACAGCATGAAAAAAGAACATAGAAACCATAAAAAAGAACAAGTCAGAAATGAATACAATATCTGAAATGAAGAATCAAAGAAAACATGATAATTTCAAGAGAAATATCGAAAGTGCTTTATTCAAAGTAATGTCCATCGCTAGCTACACATTTGCCCCATCTTTCAGGTAATTTGTGGATACCGTCCCAATAGAACTTTTCTTGTTTTGAGGCAAACCATTCAGAGACCCAATTTTCCACTTTTTTGTATGTTTTGAAGTGCTGCTCAGAAAGTGCATGTGCCATCGATGGGAACAAGTGGTAATCTGAAGGAGCAAGGTCTGTGAATACAGCAGGTGGGTTAATACTTCCCAGGTGAGATCTTTTAACCTGTCTTTAACTGGTTTTGAAGTGTGTGATCGTGCGTTATCACAAAGCAAAATTACTTTGCTGTGTCTTCTGGCCCATTCTGGTTGTTTTATGATCAAAGCGTGGTTCAAATTGATTATTTGTTGTCAGTAGCGATCAGTATTAATGGTTTCACCTGGTTTTAGAAGCTCATAATACACCACACATTCCTGATCCCACCAAACACAGAGCATTGTCATCTTTCCGAAGCAATTTGACCTTGCAGTTGATGTTGATGGTTGACCTGGATCAACCCATGATTTTGTATATTTGGGATTCTCAAAATAAATCCACTTTTCATCTCCAGTCACAATTCAATGCAAAAAAGACTTTCTTTCGTGCCATTGAAGCAACATTTTACTGATGACTTTTCGGTTTTCCATTTGTCTTTCATTCAGTTGATATGGCACCCATTTTCCTTCCTTTAAAATCTTTCCCATTGCTTGTAAACAATCTCAAACTGCTTGATGAACAATGTTTAATCATTCTGCAAGTTGTTTTTAAGTTTGACATGCATCTTCATCCAATAATGCTTGTAATTGTTGGTCTTCAAACTTTTTCAGTTGACCTGGATATTCTTTGTCCTTCACATAGAAATCATCACTTTTAAAGCATTTAAAAGAGTGTTCACAAGTATCTTGAGATGGAGCATGCTCACCATAAGCTTCCCGAAGTATACAATAACTTTCAGCAGCACTTTTCTTCAAAATAAAGTAATGAGTTAAAACTTCCTGCAAATGATCTTTTTTTGGCATGAAATTCAACATTTTTAAGGGTAAAAATATCTATGATGTTAACACCTTCAGAAAACACCTATTGAAAAAAAATCCACATGATTAACTGGTACACTAGGAGGATTAAACAGTAAGTTGGATAAAGAGGAGGATCAAATCAGCCATTTGAAACACAAGATAGCAGGAAACACCCAATCAGAGCAGCAAAAAGAAAAAAGAATGTATTTATTTATTTATTTATTTATTTAATATATTTTATTGATTTTTTTTTTTTTACAGAGAGGAAGGGAGAGGGATAGAGAGTTAGAAACATCAATGAGAGAGAAACATCGATAAGCTGCCTCCTGCACACCCCTTACTGGGGATGTGCCCACAACCAAGGTATATGCCCTTGACCGGAATCAAACCTGGGACCCTTCAGCCTACAGGCCGATGCTCAATCCACTGAGCCAAATCAATTAGGGCAAGAAAAAAGAATTTAAAAGTATGAGGACAGTTGAGGGGACATTTGGGACAATATGAAGTGTAGGAACATCTGCCTCATAGGGGTAACAAGGAGGAGAGAAAAAATGGTTGAATACCTATTTGAAGAAATAATTACTGAAAACTTCCCTAACCTGGTGAAGGAGAAAGACACACAAGTCTAGGAAGCAAGAAAGTCCCAAACAAGTTGAACCCAAAGAGGCCCAAACCAAAACATATCATAATTTAAATGGAAAATATTATAGACAAAGAGAGACTCTTAAAAGCAGCAAAAGGAAGACAGATAATTACCTATAAGGGAGCTCCCATAAGACTGTAAGCCAGCGGTTCTCAACCTGTGGGTTGCAACCATCAGAAAACACATATAGCATATCAGATATTTACATTACGATTCATAACAGTAGCAAAATTACAGTTATGAAGTAGCAACGAAAATAATTTTATGGTTGGGGATCACCACAACATGAGGAACTGTATTAAAGGGTCATGACATTAGGAAGGTTGAGAACCATTGCAAGTAAGCTGATTTCTCAACAGAAACATTCAGGCCAGAAGGTATTGACATGAATTATTCAAAGTGATGAAAAGCAAGGACCTGCAACTAAGACTATTTTACTCAGCAAAACTATCTTTTAAAATTGAAGGAGAAATAAAGAGCTTTTCAGACAAGAAAAAACTAAATGAGATCTTTACAACCAAACCAGTATTATAAGAAATGTTAAAGGGTCTTCACTAAGAAAAATAAAAACAAACAAACAAAAAAACCAGAGGAACATCGTTAAAAGAATAAAATGGCAATGAATGCATACCTATCAATAATCACTTTAAATGAAAATGGCTTAAATGCTACAATCAAAAGACACTGAATGAATAAGAAAACAAGAGCCATATATAGATGCCATCTACAAGAGACTCACCTCAGAATGAAAGACACACAGACTAAGAATAAAGGGATAGAACAAATTTTCATTTTTTAAATGCTGGGGTAGCCCTAGCTGGTTTGGTTCAGTGGATAGAGCATCAACCCATGGACTGAAGGGTTCTGGTTTGATTCCAGTCAAGGGTATGTACCTTGGTGGCAGGCTCGATTCCTGGCCCTGGTTGAGGCTCATGCGGGAGGCAGCCAATCAATGTGTGTCTCTCACATCGATGTTTCTCTCTCTGTGTCTCTCCCCCTCCCTTCTAGTCTCTCTAAAAATCAATGGGAAAATATCCTTGGGTGAGGATTAACAACAACAACAACAAAAAGCTGGAGTAACAATACTTACATCAACCAAAATAGACTTTAAAGGAAAGGCTATAATTAGGGACAAAGAAGGACACACATAATGATAAAGGGGTCATCCAACAAGAGGATATATCCCTTGAGGGGGGAAAAATGGCGGCCAAATAGGCAGACGTGTCCTGCGCCTTGTCCCAGAGCAGATAGAAGGAGCAACTAAATCGAATAACATCCACCTGAATTGGTGAATTAGACACAGCTGGTGAGACAATTCGCAGCTGGGAAGGGCAGAGAACACCTGGAGAATGGTAGGATCAGGGATCTGGGCTGGAGAGAGATGCGTGACCACTGGGTCAAGGGGGTCAGATGGAAACTGCATAACACCTAGTCTGCATCCCTTGGGGACAGGCAAAACATCTGACTGTGAAAAGGAAGTCCACAGGGCTGCTGGCGGCTGGGGAATCTAGATCTAAGTCCACAGCTGCGAGAGGCTGCACCCAGAAAGGAGGCCATGAAGAGCTGCCTGAGCTACACAGTGCTGGGGGTAGAGAAACTCACAGTTTCATGGTTGTATTACCTCTGTTTTGTCTTTGCTTTTATTTGCTAACCCAGTTTATAGGACCTTTCAATTACAAACACTCACCCGAGGCTTCAGTGCAGGTAGAGGTGAAGTCTGGGAAAAGGCTGTGGAGGAGAGCAGGACAGAGGGAGGTGAACAGGAATCCAGCACTGAGACATTCAATATCCTCCAAACCTCAGCAACAATTTTTCTTCTGAAGAGCCAGCCACAAGGCAGCTAATACAGCCACATCCAACCTACACCTTGAGATTTACAAAGGAAACAGACTCTGAATAGCCTCAAAGAGCCCTCAGGGACTGGGTTGAAGAGGGGCCCTTTAGTCCCAAAAAGCGATACAGCACCACCCCCAGGGAAATCCCTGTCAGAAACAGACTCTTGAGCGATTAAGATTGACAGCAGGCAAACAAGCAAAGCGGGCAGATTGGTCCCACCTGCCTGCAGCCAAGGCTGTGGAGACAGACACAGAGGAGCGTGGATCGCTTGGAACTTCTTAACAGGAAACTAAGAAGTAGCAGTAGAGAGGGGTATTAAAACAGCCCTCATGAGGCATTAAAACTCAGCTGAAGTGAACAACACCACTTTCTTATTTTTTATCTTTTATTTAAAATTTTTTTTCCTTTATCTTTTTGTTTTGTTTTATCTTGTATTTTTTGTATTATTTTTTTCTTCATTTTAGTTTTATTTTTTAATTGTTATTTTATTTTATCTTATTTTTTTCCACCTTTTTCTTCCTCACTTCTCCCTTTTTCATCCTGCTTTCTCTCCTCCTGTCCCTGGTTTAGTTTTTTTTCTCTCCTTTTTACCTCTTGTTAAAAATGGATCTTCTTTATCTGCTTTATTGACATGTTATTATTATTGTAGTCTCTGTTGGCTTACTCATATATCTAATTTCCTCTCCTCTGCTTGAAGTCCATTCACCCTTCTTTTTTTTCTTTTTTCACTAGTCAATTTTGTTATGCTTTTGTTTTTCCTCCTCTCTCTTGCTCTCTTCTTCTAATTGTTTAATTAGTTTCACTCGCTAAACTCAAGACTATCTGCTCTTTCCTCTATTTTCCTTTTCCAAAAATAAATGAATACATAGATATATTAAAAAAATTGTTGTTTTATTTATTTGTTTGTTTTTCTTTTCTTCTTATTCACTCATTCTCTTTCTACCTCCTCTATACTGAACCATGGTCTTTCCCCTATTCATTAATTCCTTAACCTTACTTTCTGTATATAAGGTCTGCCTCTACAGACTCTGTCCCTCCCTTTTTCTGGGTGTTTGTTGTTTGCATTTTTTGGTTTATTTGTTTGTTTTGTGGTGTTTTCTCCCCATGTATTTTTTTCTTCTTTTTCTTTTCTCTCTTACCTTTTTTTCTTTTCTTGATATCATTTTTGCTCTTTTTTCTCATTATTCTCTTATCTCTGGTGCTGGGGTCCAACCCCAGCAGGTCCAGGGGTCCCCAAAGGTGTGGACGGAGTCGGTGAAGAAGGAAAGACTCGGAGGCAGTGTTCAGTTGATCAGCATGGTTGGGTTCTCTTGCCTGGTTCTATTGCCAGGTTCTGTGTCCATGTTCTCTTGCTAGGTTCTCCAGCCAGGTTCCCCAGGTTTCCCAGCCAGGTTCGGACACCAGATTCTGTAGCCAGGTTCTTCAGCCAGGTTCTGGCTAGGTTCTCCAACCAAGTTCTGTAGCCAGGTCCTGTCTCTAGGATCTTCAGCCAGGTTCTCTTGCTAGGTTCTGTCTCTAGATTCTGTTGCCAGTTTCTGTCCAGGATCTTTTGCCATGTTCTGTCTCTAGGTTCTGTCTCTAGTTTCTGTATGGGTTCTGTGTCTAGGTTCTGTCTCTAGGTTCTGTGGCCAGTTTCTGTCCAGGATCTTTTGCCATGTTCTCTCGATAGGTTCTCCAGCCAGGTTCTGTCCAGGTTCTCCAGCCAGGTTCAGTCACCAGGTTCTAGTCAGGTTCTCTTGCCAATTTCTGTAGCCAGGTTGGGTCCAGGATCTTTTGCCATGTTCTCTCCAGAGAAGTTCTTCTGTCTCTAGGTTCTGTGTAGGTTCTGTGTCTAGGTTCTGTGTGTCTCTAGGTTCTGTATCTAGGTTCTGTCTCTGTTGTCTTGTTACATCTGTATTTATACCAGTTGATTCCAATCCTATCAATCTCTATTCCAAAGGTTAGGGCGTTTCTTATCTCCATTCCAGGGAGTAAAGATTATGTAGCTTAAGCATGATTGTTCATAGTTAAAGTGATTAATTACCCACCTGGCACTTAGTTAAGGGGTTTTATTCCCTCCCTAACTTCAGGGGAAAATCCC
Organism: Myotis nattereri; assembly: GCF_964212035.1. Lineage (NCBI taxonomy): Eukaryota > Metazoa > Chordata > Mammalia > Chiroptera > Vespertilionidae > Myotis > Myotis nattereri. The sequence continues at coordinate 103,448,596 of NC_138077.1, forward strand.
TACCTGGGGAAACAACCTTTCTCAGAGAGGTGACCTTGGTTAAAACATATAGTGCCAAGAAGGTGAGCAAACATATTAAGAACAGTATGCCATATATGCCAGGTCCCTTGAAACAGCAAGGATGGACCAGCTCCCAGCACTCTGGTGGTCACTTTTATTGGGGTTATTGGTGTCGTGAGTACATTTGTGTTTTGTTCTCTTTTTGTTGTGTCTTGTTGAGTTGTATTTTGTGCTGTTCAGTCAACATGGTAGATAGCAAGTCACATAACCAGACACCTTGAGAGGAGACTCCATCCATGAACAGGACAATAACACTCAAGACCCAACTACACCAAGAGAACCCAAATATCCCAAGTAAGGGGCATTCCTTGAATACCGAGCCCAGAAGACCTGAGAGATTGCACCACAGGGTCCCACAAAACATCTACATAAGACAAACTCAAAAAATCTGGGTGGCATTGCAGTTTGATGTAATACATAGAAACAATCACAAAGGAACAGCACAAATGGAGAGACAAAGAAACACTCCCCATACAAAAGAAAAGGAGGAATCACTCTAAAAGGAAATAAACAAAATGGAGGCAAGCAATTTGTCAGAGAAAGAATTCATAGCAATGGTTGTAAAGACCCTGAAAAGGATGGAAGACAAATTCAAAAACATGTGTAAGAATCAAGAGGAAATGAAGAAGAATCAAGAGTGAATGAAGAATGATATAGCTGCAATAAAGTACACAACGGAAAGTTTCAACAGTAGACTAGAAGAAGCTGAGGACCACATGAGCAAGTTAGAAGACAAGGTAGAAAAAAGCACCCAAGCAGAGCAGCAAACATTCATCTTCTCAGACTCCTGCTACTACGTTTCCTTTGTCAGGTGAGCTGCTTGCTGCCCCACACCTACCCTGAAGGCTGTACAGAACACCTTGATTAGAATGAATTTTTTTCTTTTATTTTAATTTTAAAATTTATTCCACAGCAATCCTGAGAAATAAAATAAAGTAGGAGGGATCACAATACCAGATATCAAGGTATATTACAAAGCCACTCTTCTCAGAACTGCCTGGTACTGGCACAAGAACAGACATATAGACCAATGGAACAGAACAGAGAACCCATAAATCAACCCAAGCCATTATGCTCAATTAATATTTGACAAAGCACACAAGAGCATACATTGGAGCAGAGACAGTCTCTTCAATAAATGGTGTTGGGAAAATTGGACAGATACATGCAAAAAAGAAAAATGAAACTAGACCACCAACTTACAAAAAAATAAGCTCAAAATGGATAAAGGACTTAAACGTAAGATGGGCAACCAGAAAAGTCTTAGAAGAATCCATAGGCAGCAAAATATCAGACATATGTCATAGCAATATTTTTACTGATACAGCTCCTAGGACCATGGAAACTAAGGAGAAAATAAACAAATGGGACTTCATCAAAACAAAAAGCTTCTGCACAACAAAGGAAACCATCAGCAAAACAACAAGAGAGCCCACTGTATGGGAGAACATATTTGCCAATGTTATCTCTGTTAAGGGTTTAATCTCTAAAATTTATAGGGAACTCATACAACTTAACAAAAGGAAGATAAACAATCCAATAAAAAAAAAAAAGGGCAAAGGAACTAAATATACACTTTTCAAAAGAGGACATACAAAAAGCCAAGAGACATATGAAAACATGCTCAACGTCACTAATCATCTGAAGATACAAATCAAAACCACAATGAGGTACCATCTCACACCTGTCAGAATGGCTATCATCAACAAATCAACAAATGACAAGTGCTGGCAAGGATGTAGAGAAAAAGGAACCCTCGTGCACTGCTCGTGGAAATTCAGACTGGTGCAGCCACTGTGGAAAACAGTAAGGAGTTTCCTCAAAAAATTAAAAATGGAACTCCCATTTGACCCAGTAATCCCACTTCTAGGAATATATCCCAAGAAACCAGAAACACCAATCAGAAAGGATATGTGCACCCCTGTATTCATTGCAGCACAATTTACAATAGCTAAAATTTGGAAACAGCTGAAGTGCCCATCAGCAGATGAGTGGATTTAAAAATGGTTGTACATTTACATAATGGAATAGTACACTACTGTAAAAAAGAAGGAATTCTTACCATTTGCAACAGCATGGATGGACCTGGAGAGCATTATGCTAAGTGAAATAAGCTAGTTGGAGAAAGATAAATATCACATGATCTCACTCATTTGTGGAATATAATGAACAACATAAACTGATGAAAAAAATAGATCCAGAGACAGAAGCATCAAACAGATAGTCCAACCTCAGAGGGAGGCAGGTGAGGGCTGGGGGGTAAGATATCAACCAAAGGACTTGTATGCATGCATATAAGCATAACCCATGGACACAGACAGTAGGGGAGTGAGGGTATATGCTGTGGAGTGGGAATGGCTGGGGAGAGGTCAATGGGGGGAAAAAGGAGACATATGTAATACTTTAAATAATAAAGAATTTAAATAGAAATATTTTTAAAAGAGGATATATCCCTTGTAAACATGTATGCATTCAACATAGGAATACCTAAATATATAAAACAAATCATGATGGACATTAAGGGAGAGATCAATAGTACTAAGGTCATTGTATGGGATTTTAACACCCTATTGAAATCAATGGATAGACCTTTCAGACAGAAAAATCAACAAGGAAATAGCACCTTTAAATGACACACTATATCAGATGGGTTGATTAATACCTTCAGAGCATTTTACCCCAAAGCAGCAGAATACACATTCCTTTCAAGTTCACATGGAACATTTTCTAGGATAGGATACATGCTAGGACATAAAACAAGTCTCAATGAATTTAAGAAGATTGAAATCATATCAAGAATCTTCTCTAGCATAAAACTAGAAATAAATTCCAAGAAAAATACTGAAAAACACACAAACACATGGAGGCTAAACAATGAATGGGTTCACAATGAGATCAAGGAAGAAATCAAGATACCTTGAAGCAAATGAAAATGAGAACACAACAACCCAAAATATATGGGACACAGTGACAGCAGGCCTACTTCAAGAAACAAGAAAAATCTCAAATAAACAATCTAACTTTACACTTAAAGGAACTAGAAAAAGAATAAAAAACAAAGCCCAAAGTGAGTAGAAGAAAGGCAATATTAAAAATCAGAGCAGAAATAAACAAAATATAATCTAAAAAACAATACACACAATCAATGAAGCTAAGAGCTGGTTCTTTGAAAAGATAACAAGATTGACAAACCTTAAACCAGACTCATCAAGAAAAAAAGAGCAAGGATCCAAATAAATAAAATCAGAAGTGAAACAGGATAATTAAATTCCTAGAAACATCCAATCTTCTAAAACTGAATCAGGAAAAATAAGAAAATCTGAATAGATCAATTACAAAATTATAAGACACTGAAGAAAGAAATTGAATAAGATACAAATAAGTGGAAGCCTATATCATGCTCATGGATAAGAAGAATTAACATCATTAAAATGTTCATACTCTGCCTCAGAGGAAGCTTTCTCATTACACTGTGAATAATATCTGTTTTGCTGTGTTTTTCCCTGAATTTACATGTGTCTGAAGACAAAGCTTTTTTATTACCAGTATGGTCATTTTGTACAATTTTGAAATAAAATGAAACCAATTGGAAAAAAATGTCCATATTACCCAAAACAATCACTAAATTTATCACAATTCCTATTCTCACTGGAAAGGGACCAGGAGCAGGGCTGCCTTCACTGGCTGGTAGTGTGTGAGTTCCTGACTGGATGCAGAAACGATTTCAAATACCAGTCCAGGTGATCTTGAGAGTACATTTATTAAAGCTGGGGACAGTGAAACTAAGACAGGGCTTAAGGCAGAAGAAGCAACTGGAGAAAGCCTAGGTGGAGCTCTGTTTTGGTTCCCAAGAAACGTTACAGGAAAGAGGTGAGCAACGGTGGGGCTGCTGATAGTGCACTGGAAAGTCAGAGAAAGGGGGCCTTGGAGACAGGTTCAAGGGGTTTGCTCTGGATAAGCTGCAGGTGCCTGCTGCGTCCATGGTTGCAAGTCTCATGGAGACCCTTAGAATTTAGAAGATAAAAGTAAAGATCTTCACCTGAGAAGGAAGAAATGTGTGGATGTGTCCAGAGAGAGTCCATGCTGGCATCCTTTGTCTTGAGGGTTTTTATCTCTCTTCTGCGGCAGGAATATTAAGGGAGATTTTAGGGAAGGGTTTCAACAGAATAGGCATCAGCTTCCAGGTGTGCTCTTTAATATGCTGATGCGTTAAAAGGAGCATAAAGGGGACTTTGGGATAATTCTCTGGTCAGCTTTACTGCTTTACTTTTATCTTTGGTCTGTCTGGCTCTAAAAGGGTTTTTGTTATTAGTTCCCCTGACTTCATCTGTCCTTGGGTTTGGCTGGCACAAATGGCACTAACTGGGTCTTTGTTACCAATCTCCCTGACCAGAATGATTTAAGCTATTTATTTTCTTGTTAGGGAGGTGAGGTATAAACCATTTACTCTTAAGTGTCCTCAGTTAGGGAAGGTAAAGTCTTGTGATTCACTAGCTGGCTGTAAGTTGTTCAAATTGGCCTTGTTTAATTATCTGTTGCAGTTTCATCACTCCACTAGCCAAGGAATTTTTATAGCTTATTACTATTCTGCCATACTAACAAGATGGAATATTGCACAGAACTAGAACTAATATTCAAAGCTTTTATATGGAACCACAAGAGATCTTGAATAACCATAACAATCTTGAGAAAGAAGAATGAAGTTAAAGGAATCATGTTACCTGATGTCAAAATATATTACAGGGCTATAGTAACCGAAACAACATGGTACTGGCATAAAAACAGATATATAGATCAATGGAACAGAATAGAGAGCACAGAAATAAACCCACACCTTTGTGGTCAATTAATATTTGACAAAGGAGACAAGAACATACAATGGGGTAAAGATCGTCTATTCAATAAATGGTGTTGGGACAATTTATAGTGCAAAACAAATAAAACTAGACCACCTTTTTTACACCATACACAGGAATAAACTCAAAATGGATTAAAGACTTCAATGTTAGACTCAAAACTATAAAAATCCTAGAAGAAAATATAGGCAGTAAAACAGTGGTTCTCAACCTTCTGGCTCTTTAAATACAGTTCCTCATGTTGTGACCCAACCATAAAATTATTTTCATTGCTACTTCATAACTGTAATGTTGCTACTGTTATGAATCTTAATGTAAATATCTGATATGCAGGATGGTCTGAGGCGACCCCTGTGAAAGGGTCGTTTGACTGCCAAAGGGGTCACAACCCACAGGTTGAGAACTGCTGCAGTAAAACCTCAGATATCTCTCAAAGAAACATTTTACTGATATGTTTCCTCGGGCCAGGGGAAAAAAAGGAAAAATATACAAACAGGACTATATCAAACTAAAAAGTTTTTGCACAGTAAAGGAAACCATCAACAAAATGAAAAGACAACCCTTTCAATGCGAGAACATATTTGCCGATGATAAATGTGATAAGGGGTTAATATCCAAAATGTATAAAGAACTTATACAACTCAACACAAAAAACAATAACAAACAATCCAATTAGAAAATGGGCCTGAATAGACACTTCTCCAAAGAGGACATACAGATGGCCAATATACGTATGAAAAGATGATCAATGTCACTAATCATCAAAGAAATGCAAATGAACACCACAATGAGATATCATCTCACTCCCGCCAGAATAGCTACCATCAATAAATCAATAAACAAGTGTTGTTGAGAATATGGAGGAAATGGAACCCTCATGCAACGTTGGTGGGAATGCGAACTGGTGCAACCACTGTTGAAAATAGCATGGAGTTACCTCAAAAAATTAAAAATAGAACTGTCCATGACCCATAATTCTACTTCTGTGAATATATACAAAGAAACACAAAACACTAATTAGAAAGAATATATGCATCCCTACATTCATAGCAGCATTATTTACAATAGCCAAGATCTGGAAACAGCCCAAGTACCTATCAGTAGATGAGTGGATCAAAAAGTTGTGATACATTTACACATGGAATGCTACTGCACCATAAAAAAAGAAGGAAATCTTATCTTTTGCAACAGCATTGATGGACCTGGAGAGTATTATGCCTAGTGAAATAAGCCAATCAGAGAAAGAAAAGTACCATATTATTTCATTTATATGTAGAATCTAATAAACAAAATAGAAACAGACTCATAGATACAAAGAACAGACTGACAGCTATCAGAGGGGAGGGGATTGGTGGGCTGGGTGAAAAAGGTGAAAGGATTAGGCAAAAACACACACACAAAAACTCACAGGCACAGACAACAGTATGGTGATTACCAGAGGGATAGGGGGTTGGGGAGAGGTATAAGAGGGTGAAGGGCAGAATAAATGGTGATGGAAGGTAACTTAATTTGGAGTGGTGAACGTACAATACAATATACATTGTATTATAGAATTGTATACCTGAAACCTATATACTAGTAATTTTATTAACCAATGTCATCCCAATATATTCAATTTTAAAAAAGGATACACTTATGAAGCTATCCAAAAGGTAACAGTATAATAAAAAATTGCAGGGTAAGTTCTTCCAAAAACTAAAAAGTGTAAAAAAAATAAAGTATATGTCATCTACTGAAATTGTTAAATGCTTAGAATTTTAACACAAATTTTCCTCTTCAAGTAATTTTCTTTTTCTCATAGGGAAACTTTCTCCAGATATTTCTATTATAAACCCAGCTACAATGACTGTAATTATATACTTTTAGCTCTTGTGTGAGATTTTTTTATAGGTCTAATTTTTTTTAAATACAAATTTTTAATCACTGCTTGTGAACATTAAATATTTTAAACTTTTTATTATGAAAAATTTCAAATATACACATAATGAGAGAAAATAACATGATAACTCCTACATATCACAACTTTACCAATTTCTAACCAATTTTGCTTTACCTATATGGCCTCATCCACTTCCACTCCTCCCCAAGTAGATTATTTTGAGGCATATCCCAGACTTCACATAATTTCACCTGTAAATATTCTGTACACATCTCAGGTAAGGACTCTTAAAAACATTATTGTAATATTATTATCACGCCTAAAAATCAATAGTTCTTTATTATTATCAGACATACAGTGTTTAAATGTCCTCAGTTTTCTCGTACTTTTTTTTTTTTCACGATCCAAATACATTCCATAGATTGCAATCATGTAATATGTCTCTTTTAATGTATGGGTTACCTGGATTTTTACGAGAAAGACCGATGAGCTGCTAGCTTGTTTAAACTGCGGTTGCTTGAAGTGTCGTGACATCCTAAACCTCGCCTCTCCACTAGACTGCAGGTGCCGCAGCCCAGACCCACTGCAGGCTCCAGCTTTCAGGACAAGTCTATGGCTCATTAGAGGCCTGGGCCACCCAGAGCAGGGGGAGGGCTAGTGTTCAGAGCCCAGTTCAATTTTGGGCCAAGACATTTTCAGTCTGTTCAGACTATCTATTAGCCAGGACAGCAAACAGGAGTCACTGAAAGTACCAGATTTCCCCTCAGAGTAGCTCAGGCCTGGTTCACCTAAAGCCTGGAATTTCTTGCCCATGTTGAGAAGGAGCATGCTGAGATTTAGTGAATTTGTAAAACGGTGTTTTACAGACCCAACCTAGGACAGTGGTCAGCAAACTTTTTCTATAAGGGGCCAGATACTAATTACTTCAGTATCATGTGGTCATACGGTCTCTGTTGCAACTATTCGATTCTGCTGTTAACTGCAAAAGCAATTATAGACAGTATGTAAACAAAAGAGTATGTTTATGGACACAAACTTGAATTTAATATAATTTTCATGAAATATAATATATATTACTGTCAATTATATCTTACTAGAGGCCTGGTGCACCAAAATGCATGTATTCGGAGGGGTCCTTCAGCCTGGCCTGCGCCCTCTTGTAATCTGTGAGCCCTCGGGGGATGTCCACCAACTGGATTAGGCCCACTCCCTGGGGGATCAGGCCTAAGCTGGCAGTCAGACATCCCACTGGCAGCCCAGGAGCCCTCAGGAGATGTCCGATTTACAGCTTAGGCCCATGCCCCATTGGACATCCTTAGCACTGCTGAGGAGGCGGGAGAGCCTCCCGCCACTGCCACTGCACTCGCAGCCATCAGCCCAGCTTGTGGCTGATCGGAGCTCACCCTGTGGGAGCGCACTGACCATCAGGGGGCATCTCCTGCGTTGAGCATCTGCCTCCTGGTGGTCAATGAGCATCATAGCGACCGGTCATTCCCAGTCATTTGCTGTTAGGGTCAATTTGCATATTACCTTTTTATTATATAGGATAATTATACATTATTATACTATGAAATAGTATGATATTTAGTGTCATAAAATATTATTTTTCTTCTAATTTGTTTTCGACCATTTAAAAATGTAAAAGCTATTTTTAACTTTCTGGCCCCACATAAACAGATGGCAGACCAGATTTGTTAGCCTGTGGGCCAAAATTTTCCAATCCCGGATCTAGCCCAATCTTCTCATTTCTCTTACTGAGAATTAAACTGAAAACCAGAGAGGTGAATTAACTCACCCGAAGTCACACAGCAAGTTGATGACACAGGCCAAAAAGGAGAATATGCAAAAACAGGAAACTGGAGAACTATTTGAAAGGCTAAAGACAGGAAACCACAGAGTATAATGAATGCCACGGGGATACATAATAACAACAGAGAGCTCAACTGCAGTGCCCGTCTCCTAGTAACCACAGTGTCTCTGATGGAAGATTGCTCCAGCTTCTTATTTATAACTTACTTCCCAATAGGGAGGGTGAGTGATTTGTTTATATTTAGTTACAAGAGCCTGAGAAATCCTGATCTACCATCTTAGGATAGACACAACCTTATAGCCACAGCTGCCATGAGATGGAAGAAAGCAAAGAAAGCTGCAATGCACAGTGTTGTCCCTGACACCAACAACAAGGGTCACATATAGCAGTTACTGACTGTGTGCCATAAATGACTGATGGTGTGAGGGAGACAGGAGGGAAGGGAAGTGTTCCTATTTAGACCCTACGGAGGTGATCATTAGGCAAACCTTTCTGAACCTTGTTCATTACTGGGAGCTTTGTTAATTTGCCTGCTTTTGACTTAGCATTACTTTGCTTCTGGTTCCTAGAATTATGTTCCTGAGGATGAATTCTGCTGTCTTTAAAGGGCTTTCTTGGATCCATAGAAAATTGGTGATCTGAGGTCTGTGGAGAGAGCACAAAGCTTTACACATACCACAAACAGCCCGTAAGTAGACGAGGGTTCATGGGCCCGAGTCAGAGATTTCATGTGGAGTTAGGTAGAGTTGACAAATGAGGCCAAAATCAGAGAAGGTAGACACTGAAGGGGTTATCTGAAGTGTATCTAATGTGGTCCAACCAGCTCCCTCCCCCGCCACCCCGCCTTTTTTTTTTTTTTTTTTTTTACCTCTGCAGGCTCAGAGAGGATAAGTGACTTCCATAAGATTACACAGCAAATTCTGTGAGTCCATAGTTCATTGATCACAGCTCCATGACCTTTCTGTTGCCTGAACAGCCTCTAAACTGAGGCAGAAAATATCTCAAAGCACCAACGTGATGAATGGATGCAGAGCCTTCACTTCCTCCCTTCCACAAATGCAAACAGATAACTACGTGTCATTGCACCATCATAGGACAGTAGTTGAAAAGTGACATTTTTTAAAGAATGTGGGAGACAAGCTCTAAAACACTAACCACTCCATTTGTGTGGTGCTTTTCAATTGACAGAGACCTCGCATCCTCCTGGATTTTGTAATAACTATAAAAGGGCAACCAGGCAGGAGTTGTTATCCCTGTTTTGAAGAGAAACAGCTAAAAGTCCTAAATAACAGCTATGTGCCATTGCTCTAAAAGTTTCGGAGGTATTAATTAATGAATCCTCATAGTGACCTAATAAGATAGTTAAAATTATTATCCTTATTTTACAAGAGTAGAAACTGAGGCACAGAGCAGTGAAATGATTGGCCCAAGATCACTGCCAGTATGTAGATGTGGTAGACACACTTTGGGAGACCCCCACCCCCAACAAATCACACTTTGGTATAATACTCTCACCTAGCATGTTGGTGGGACCTGTACTTGACTTGCTTCTTATCAGCAGAACATGGGATAAGAAAAGGTATCACCTTAATGATAAAGGGATCAATTCTCCAAGAAGACATAACAATCCTTAATGTGTATGCACCTAACAACAGAGCATCAAAGTTTGTGAGGCAGCCCTGGCTGTGTGGCTCAGTTCATTGGTGCATCATTCTATACACCAGAAGGTGGCGGGTTTTCCAGTCATGGCACATACCCAAGCTGTGGGTTCGATCCCAGGTAGGGGCACATACAGGAGGCAACCAATCAACGTTTCTCTCTCACATATCTCTCTCTCACTCCCTGCCTCTCTCTCTTAAAAAAAAAAAAAAAAAAAAAAAGGTGAGGCAAAAACTGATAGAAGTTCAAGGAAAAATAGATGAATCCACTATCCTAGTTGGAGACTTCATAGTTGAACTCAACATCATCAACAAACTGAATATAATTGACCTCTATAGACTGCTTCATCCAACAACAGCAGAATACACATTTTTCTCAAGCTCACATGCAACGTTCACCAAGATAGGCATTCTGGGCCATAAAACTCACCTAACAACTATAAGATGTAGGCCCACAATTTTGGACATAAAACACACCTATCTGGTTGAATGGTTGACCTCTTAGAGTTGTTACAAAACTCAACGAATTAAAAAAAATAGAAGTCATACAGCTTCTGCTTTTAGACTACAATTAAATTAAACTAGAAATCAATAATATAAAGATAATGGGGAAATTCCAAAATATGTGGAGAGTAAACAACACACTTCTAAATAAAACATGGATCAAAAAAACCTCGAGATAAATTTAAAAATACTTTGAACTAAGTGAAAATGAAACATGACTTATCAAAATTTGTGGAACGTAACAAAAGCAGTGCTTAGAGGGAAATTTATAGCATTGAATAAATCCCATCTAATAAAGAGGGAATAGGCAAATTGACCATCACACTGTCACAAAGATGGCGGTGCCCACAGCGGAGGTGGGGTTTCCATAACACAAGATGGCTGCACCCACAGTGGAGGCCAAGTTCCCGTAACGAGCCTTAATGAGCAGTCAGCAGGGACCTGAGGTTGTGTGGTGCTGGGCAAGGGCAGAGGACCTGAATCTGTGTCCCCAGCTCTGTGGGGCTTGACAGGGGACCTCAGGCTGCACCCTTTGCCCCAGTGCCAGGCCAGGGGACCGCAGGTCGCGCCCCCTACCCTGGCTCTGGGAGACCTGAGGCTGCGCCCTCCTCCTGGCACAGGGATGGGGGACCTGAGGCTGCACCCTCACCAGGCGGGGCTTGATGGGGGACCTCAGGCCGTGCCCCCTGCCTAGCAGGGCAGGGCTTTACGGAGGATCTCAGGCCACATCTCCCACACAGCAGGGCTTGACAGGGAAACTCAAAGCGCGGCCCTGCTCCGGTGCTGGGCCAGGGGACTTCAGGCCGCGCCCCCTGACCTGGTGTCAGGCCGGGGGACCTGAGGCTGTGCCCCCCCCCACAACTGGTGGGTCTTGACAGGGGTCCTGAGGCTGCACCCCCCACCCAGTGGGGTTTGATGGGGGACCTGAGGCTGCGCACCACCCCCGGTGGGGATTGACAAGGGTGGGGCTGCCCAGGTCTGGATCTCCCCCAATGGGGTGGGACCGGCTGGGTCTGGGTCTCACGTGATTTTGAGGTGCCACAGGTGGGTTGGGGACTTGACTCTGGGCCCTGCGGTGTGCCCCAGATTCTGACAGGAGGAAGATTTTCATATATATTTTACTAATTTTCTTTCATCTCTGACACTTCTATTATAGAGAAAGGGCAAAGAGCAATATTAACCCTTTGTTGTCCAATGTTATTTTTGGAATTCAAACAGTCTGGTCCAAATTAATTGACGGGATTGAATGTTGAACTTTTTAATGTTCTTATTGCTCAATGTTGGACCTGCTCCTAGCGCCTGGTCTGTCGAGTCAGCCTCGAGGTTGGACTGAAAAAGGTTAAAATATTTCCTCTAATTAATCCCCTTTTAATGTGCATGATTTCATGCACTGAGCCACTAGTCCTATCTAATAATAGACAAACATTGTAATTAACCATACACCTGACATGCTTCCCATTGGCTAATCAGCGAGATATGCAAATTAACTGCCAACCAAGATGGTGGCCAGCAGCCAGGCAGCTGAAGCTAACAGGAGGCTTGCTTACTCCAGTGATGGAGGAAGCCAAGGTTCTCCGCCTGCCGCTGCTGGCCTCTGAGCTGCACTCTAAGCAACTATGTTGCAATTATAGAAGCTAAACAATCCCCAGAAACCTGCTTTCAGCCAGCCGGGCCTCAGAGCTGGAGTTGCAACAGTGTTTCAATTATAGAAGCTAAACAAAGCCCAGATACCTGCTTTCAGCAGCCGAGGTCTCAGAGCTGGAGCCAAGCCTCAGAGCTAAAGCCAGCTCTCAGCTCCAGTGACAGCCATAGAAGGTAAATAAATCCCAGAATAAAAAAAGAAAGAAAAAAAGGAGAGGTTGGGAACTTCAGTCACCCGCCAGCCTGAAAACGGCCCTCAGCCCCTCACCCAGACTGGCCAGGCACCCCAGTGGGGACCCCCACCCTGAAGGGGGTGTGACCAGCTGCAAACAGCCATCATCCCCTCATCCAGACTGGCCAGGCACCCAAGCGGGACCCCCACCCTGATCTGGGACACCCTTCAGGGCAAACCAGCTGGCCCCCACCCATGCACCAGGCCTCTATCCTATATAGTAAAAGCGTAATATGCAAACTGACCCTAACAGCAGAAGGACTGGGAATGACTGGTCATTATGACACACACTGACCACCAGGGGGGCAGATGCTCAATTCAGGAGCTGCCCTCTGGTGGTCAGGGTGCTCTCACATGGGAGGAGCTCTGCTCAGCCACAAGCCAGGCTGATGGCTGCCAGTACAGCAGTGGTGGTGGGAGCCTCTCCCGCCTCCTCAGCAGCACTAAGGATGTCCGACTGCAGTTTAGGCCTGCTCCCTGCTGGCAAGTGGACATCCCCCAAGGGCTGCAGGGCTACCAGAGGGATGTCTGATTGCCATCTTAGGCCCAATCCCCTGGGGAGCGGGCCTAAGCCAGCAGGTGGTCATCCCCTGAGGGGTCCCAGACTGCGAGAGGGCACAGGCCAGGCTGAGGGACCTCCCCCCCCCCCCCACCCTGAGTGCACAAATTTTTGTGCACCGGGCCTCTAGTATATTATAAAGAAGAAAGATCTAAAAGTAACAATCCAAGTTTCCACCTTAGAAAACTAACAAAAATAAGAGTAAATTGAACCCAAGTAAGGTGAAGGAAATAAGTAATAAAAATTAGAGCAGAAATTAATGAAATTAAAAACAGAAAATCAATAGAGAAAATCAATGAAAACAAAAGGTGGTTCTTTGAGAAGATAAAGAAAATCAATAAGCCTCTAGCCAGGCTAACTAAGAAAAAACAGAAAGAGGATACAAATGACTCATATCAGAAATGAAAGGATAATAAAGAAATACTATGAATAACGCTATGCTCACAAATTTGATAATCTGAATAAAATTGACCAATGCCTTGAAAGACCAAAACACACAAGAAAGACCATCTGAATATAGCCAACAGAAAAAGGTAAAGGTGAGGGGATATCACTCCCATGAAAATGTTACATGGAAAAGTGAAGGGATTTTGCAGATGTAATTAAGACCCCTAAGCAGTTTGACTTTTAGTTAATCAAAAGGGAGATTATCCCAGGCGGGCCTGACCTAACCAAGTGAGCTCTTTATAAGAGATCTTGGGCTTCCCCCAAGATCAGACTTGAAGCATCAGAGACCCCCTTTTTCCTGCTCATCTTGAAGAAACAAGTTCTATACTCACAAGAAAATGAATTCTGCCAACAGCTATGTGAGCTTAGCAGTGGACCCTGAGCCTCGATAAGAACTCAAGGCCTGAACAAAGGACCAGCTAAACCATGCCTAGACTCCTGACTCACAGAAAACGTGAAATAGTAAATATGTTGTTTTAAGCTGCTAAATCTGGGGTAATTTTTTATACAGCAATAAATAACTAATACAGTGAAGGAGCAGAGATTCCCAACCAAATAATCTGACTCCAGGACATGTACTTTAAATGCTGGTTCTCAGGTTCTTTCTGACCCCCAAATGAGAGGTTGTTTTTCACCCCCAGATCAACCAATTTTCTAATTCTCCAACACCAACTAGAAGTCCTAAAATTGAATTCCTTCCTTAACTACCTGGAGTTAGACCTCACAGGTTTAAGGGCTTGGTCCCGCAAGACTGTTGTCACTTTAGTAGCAAGCATCAAGTCATCTGTACTTCTGACCGACCATCCATATGCTGGAGGTTCCCACAACTCCCTCCTCAAGGTCAGTAATTTGCTAGAATGGCTTACAGGACTCAGGAAGCCACTTTGCTTATGCATATCCTTGTGATAAAGGATACAAATAAACAGCCCGATGAAGAAGGATACAGGGAGCATGAGGTCCAGAGCATACAACCCTGGACCCAGTAGAGTTGGGGTATGCCTCTCAGCACATGGATATGTTCACAAACTTGGAAGCTCCCCAAATCCCATTGTTTAGGGTCCTTATGTAGGTTTCACTACATAGTCATGATTGATTAAATCATCAGCCATTAGAGATGAACTCAACCTCTAACCTCTCTCCTCCCTAGAGATTGGGGTCTGGGGCTGAAAATGTCAGGCTTCTCATCAAGACATGGTCTTTCTGGTGACCAGCTCTCATTCTGAAGTCATCGAGGGCCCAGCCACGCCGCATTAGAACAAAAGACAATCCTATCATCCTTGCAACTCGGGAAATTCTAAGGATTTTAGGAGTTCTATGCCAGGCACTGGGGACAATAACCAAATATGTATTTTCCATCACACCACACTGGCCTTCAGGCCTTTCAGATGAGGACTGGGACTCACGCCAGTGGCCAAGTGACCAACAGAAGGCTACACAGCCAGTAACTAGGGGGTTGAGTTAGGACCAATGCCCCAGTAATATCACTTTAGGACTTTTGACTTTTAGCTCTATCCCTGACCCAGGCTGCAACCCCTAACATACATAAACACAGGAAAAATAAAACTTTTAAAAGAGCATTTTTAACATATAAGAGGCAAGAAAACATTGGTTAAAGGTTAGTTTTCACATAAATAATATTCATTTTGATTCTCTGAGGTAAGTAAAAGAAGATATGAAAAATGAAGCTCAGAGAGACTAAATACATTCTCCAAGGTTACACAGTCAGAAGGAGGCCCTGGGATTTAATCCTGGGCCTGACACCCTCTTTCTCTCCGACACCAAAGAACAAAAGGAGAATATATCAGCCATCTTCCAGTTTCCAGTGGATTGGCAGAAATCTTTTGGGAAGGAATATAATCAGGAAATTTCCATCTCCACAGAAAGTAGAAGTAAAGAAAACGAATGATAATTAAAGCATAAAGGATTTAACTTAATCCTAAGGAAGAGTTTTTCAGGGGTAAGGTTAATTAAACACTAATAAGATTTTGGGTTTTTTTTTTTAAATCAATGGCTCTAAAATTCTGCTTCCGATTACTGTTTATGAAGCATCATGAAACACATGAAAACAACAAGGAAAAAGGTTGGGGATAATTTTGCAAGCTAGTCAAAAATGCTGGTAAGCCCAACATTTTTCAAATCTCAGTTTAAGACTAAATTGAGTAAATGATTATAAAGATCAGTCATAGCTTTCTGGGAAACTATAGAAAATGTTAATAACATTAAAGTTTTACATACTAATTTCCAAGTTTGGAATAAATACTAGCTTTTTTCATGAAATCAGAGCTATTATTTTTTCAAAATATCAGCAAAGAAAGCAGATGGGTTAAGGCACAGATTCCTGCACTTACTCAGTGCATTCCCTTTATAGGGAACAATCTCTACTGTACCCGCCCCTCCCCACCCCCCCAACCAAACACATGGCTGCAAAACTCCCCTCTCCCCATGGCCCCTGCTTTGTCCTTGCTCTTTCCCTTTGCCACTGCAGGCCTATTGCTACCCCAAGCCTTTGAGGGGTCAGGGGCAGTCTTAGGACAGAAGTTTTCGGTGATTTCATATGCATGTGGTGGAGGCAAGGCATTATGAATATTGAAGGGGCAATTCCAGATTCGACATATTTCTGTATCCCTCCCTGCCCTATTTATTCCTCCAGATCTGGACCAGTACCCCCAAATCCCATTTTTTTCTTTCCACCCCACTTCTTACAGCCAGGACTCCTACTCTAAGTCTTTGGACAAATTGCCCAAGAAATGGTGGTTTCCTCTGATGTGCTTAGCTGTTGGTTTATTCCAGAGACCAGCCCTTCCATCTGTAGAGCCCTTATCAACATCTAACTGAGAAGAGAAAGGTAGGGAAGTAAAGTCAGCATTTTCTTTATTGAAAGGGGTGGAACCATGAATTCTAAGTTGGGAATAAAAGGAATAAGAGGGGCTTAGCAAGGAATGGTCAAGAACAATGATGAAATTTGACAATATGTAGCAAAGTCTTTAAAATTACTATATTTGATTCAGGCATCCCATTTCTGGGAATTAAACAGGGGGAAGATAAAAAAGGTCTAAATAAGTGATATGCCATTTTCCATAGATTAGAAGAAGTCTCAATATAGTAAAGGTAAGAAATTATGCCCATTTCACAGATGAATAAACTGAGGTATAGAGAGATTAAATAATTTGTCCAAGGCCATAAAGCTAGTAGGAGGTGAAACCGTGATTCAAAACTAAGAGTTTGGACCCAGAAGCCATGCTCTTCTCTCTCTCTCCCTTTCTCTCTCTCTCTCTTTCTCTCTCTCTCTCTCTCTTTCTCTCTCTCTTTCTCTCTTTCTTCCTGTCCCCTGAGCTCCCACAGTACCCTAGCCACTGTCCATGAAGCACTTTCTTTTTTGCATGTGTCTGTTTCTTCCACTAGAAGAGCATGAACCACATCTTACCTGCCTTGGCATCTCCAAGTGTCTGGCACACAGGAAATACTTAAAATATGTTTATTGAACCCCAAATCTATTTTTTGAAACAATAGAATGGTTTATTGGTAAGTGGCCTAATCATTAAGATTTATACTTCTGCCATCACAGAATTCTGTAAATTAGACACAGACATAGCCCAAAATACACATATTTAATAATGACTCTTAAGAAAAATAATTTTCTTAGCTTTGGGTAGTTAAATAATTTAAATAGCAGGCTCAGAATTAATTTTTATTTTTATTTTTATTTTATTTTTCAGTATTGGTATTTTATTTTATTTTTTTATTCTTTTAATTAAATCTTTATTGTTCAGATTATTACATTTGTTCCTCTTTTTTCTCCCCCATAACTCCCCTCCTCCCAGTTCCCGCCCCACCCTCCGCCCTCACTCCCCACCCACTCTCCTCATCCATAGGTGCACGATTTTTGTCCAGTCTCTTCCCGCATCTCCCACACCCCTTTCCCCCCCAAGAATAGTCAGTCCATTCCCTTTCTATGTCCCTGATTCTATTATAATCACCAGTTCATTCTGTTCATCAGATTATTTATTCACTTGATTCTTAGACTCACTTGTTGATAGATGCATATTTGTTGTTCATAATTTGTATCTTTACCTTTTTCTTCCTCTTCCTCTTCTTAAAGGATACCTTTCAGCATTTCATATAATCCTGGTTTGGTGGTGATGAACTCCTTTAGCTTTTCCTTATCTGTGAAGCACTTTATCTGACCTTCAATTCTGAATGATAGCTTTGCTGGATAAAGTAATCTTGGTTGTAGGTTCTTGGTATTCATCACTTTGAATATTTCTTGCCACTCCCTTCTGGCCTGCAAAGTTTCTGTTGAGAAATCAGCTGACAGTCGTATGGGTATTCCCTTGTAGGTAACTGAGTTTCTTTCTCTTGCTGTTTTTAAGATTCTCTCTTTGTCTTTTGCTCTTGGCATTTTAATTATGATGTGTCTTGGTGTGGTCCTCTTTGGATTCCTTTTGTTTGGGGTTCTCCGCGCTTCTTGGACCTGTAAGTCCATTTCTTTCACCAGGTGGGGGAAGTTTTCTGTCATTATTTCTTCAAATAGGTTTTCAATATCTTGCTCTCTCTCATCTTCTGGCACCCCTATAATTCTGATGTTGGTACACTTGAAGCTGTCCCAGAGGCTCCTTACACTATCCTCGCATTTTTGGATTCTTTTTTCATTTTGCTTTTCCGGTTGGGTGTTTTTTGCTTCCTCGCATTTCAAATCATTGACTTGATTCTTGCGCTCCTCTGGTCTGCTGTTGGGAGTCTGTATAATATTCGTTATTTCAGTCCGTGTATGCTTAATTTCTAGGTGGTTCCCCAATATAAGATCGAGGGTCTCATTAGTTTTCTTGTAGATCTCATTAAGTTTATCAGCGGCTTCTAAACAATTCTTGAGAGACCTTAAAAGTGTGGTTCTGAACTCTATATCTTCCATTGACAATTTTGTCCTGTGTCTTTGTCTCCGCATTTTGTTATGCTTCCTTGGTGCACCCCCTAGTGGTCTTTGTGCGCAGTCTTATAGTTAAACCTTGATTGTTGTAGCTAATACCAGGGAGGGTTTGACCTCCAGGCCAAGTGGCTATGAGAATCAGCTGTGTCTGCAGTGAGAGAACTTCTGTCCTCTAGGGAGGTGCTAATCTAGCCTTTGCCTGAGGCTATCCGGCAAATGCCTCTGTGCAGGGCTTGGGCGGGGCGGGTCGCACAGGATCAACAGGGTGGGCCAGAGAGAGCAGTTATGGCAGCTCTGAGTCCTGTCCCCAGGGGCTCTGCCTCTCTGAGTCCCAGCAATGGCTGCAAACCTCGGAGAGAAAGCTGCACTCGCTCTGACCGAAGCCAGACAGTCCCGCTTCTCCCGTTTGAGTCTGGGTCCCTAAAGACTCGCCTGTATCTGGATCTCAGAGTCTGCAACTCCCTCCCGATTGAAAACGCCAACCGTGCCCTCTGCCGCCAGCCCGCTCCGCGCACTCCGCACCTCAGAATTTGACTTCAGCACTGCGCCTCCTCTGAGTGTCCGTATGCGTTTCGCTTTCCTCCTAGTTGTAGGACTTCCACTCAGCCAGCGTTCCTGTGGTTCTGGGTGATGTCCCTTCTGTTTTTTGGTTTCACTTTTGAAGTAGTTGTTCAAAGCAGCAAACTCCGGCGTTAACCTATGCCGCCATCTTGGTTCTCCTCAAGAGATTTTTTTTTTTTTTCAGAATTAATTTTTAATATGACTTTCTGAATAGAAAATTCATAGATATTTCTGACCATGATATTATTTGACAGCAAAAATCTAGTAAGTCCTTTTATTTTTTATACTGGGGGGAGCAATAAGTATTAAATGCTGATACTACCATTAAAACTATAAAATTATAAAGAGGACAACAAATAAAGCTTTTTTTAAAAAAGGAGAAAACTTAGAATTTTTATGCCCTTTATATTTACAATAAAAATACTAAATCTGGGGGAAACTTATGGGACCTGTGAAGTGGCTAAACAACCACCAAAAATAAGCTTAAGAAACTGGAGGTGTAAAAAAACTGGAAACCCAGGCAAAACTGTGGACACCTAAATTCATCTCTGGTTTATGTAGTGACTTGCTGTGTTTCAAGGTCTTTACAATGTTATATATAAGCAGTCCCCTCAGCCCTGACCACTTGAGTCATAATAAATCCAAAGCACCTCTTTTCCTTGACCTCTTAGCATTCCCAGGATTTTACAAAACTCATGATCAAAAATGTTTATAGAGAAAACTAGAGGCCCGATGCAAGAAATTCGTGCAAGGGGTTTGGCCCTCACAGCCCTGGCCAGCCCTCGCAGCCCTGGTTGACCCTCACAACCCTGGCTTCGTCCAGAAGGTCGTCCGGAAGGTCATTCAGCTGTTCAGTCTAATTAACATATTAGCTCTTTATTATATAAGATGACCTCCTGCTGAAGAGGTTCAATTTTAGTATTCAACCAAGACAGAAAAGACAAGAATACTTACTGGTAACCAGTTTTTTGTTTTGTTTTTTTAAAATATATTTTTATTGATTTCAGAGAGGAAGGGAGAGGGAGAGAGAGAGAAACATCAATGATGAGAGAGAATTATTGATTGGCTGCCTCCTGCATGCCCCCTACTGGGGATTGAGTCTGAAACCCAGGCATGTGCCCTTCAGAATTGAACCCGGAACCCTTCAGCCCACAAGCCGATGCTCTATCCACTGAGCCAAACTGGCTAGGGCACCAGTTTGTTTTTGATGAACACCACTGTATTACTCAAGGTGCTACATAGAAGCAGATCCAATAAGATAGGAGAGAGAGAGAGATTTATTTTAAGAAATTGGCTCATATGATTGTGAGACTGGCAATTCTGAAATATACAGACAGGGCCGGCTGGCAGGCTGGAGACCCAAGGAAGAGGTGATGCTGCAGCTCCAGTCAGAAGGTTGTTTGGAGATAGACTTCCTTCTTCCTTTAGGGACCCCAGTCTTTTCTCTTAAGACTTTCAATTGATTGGATGAGGCTCACCCACATAATACAGATTAATCCTCTTTACTCAAAATCTATTTAAATGTTAATAGCATGTAAAAAATACCTTTGCAGTAACACTAGACTGGTGTTTGACCAAAAACAGTTACCATAGTCTAGGAAGTTGACACATAAAATTAACTATCACAACCATCAGTCTTCCTTATTATTTCTGTTATTACAACTACAATTTGTTTCTCCCTTAAACAAATCAAGCTAGTTCTTCTACAAACTGTGTGCAAGATTTCTGTGTACTAAAATCTACATCAAATATCTGCTGGCCTGTGTTTTCCTTGGCCTACATATTACACAACTGTAGTTGATAGAGTTATTTGCTCTATTTTCTGTTCACTAATATTTCCTAGAGGCACTACAGAACTAGGTAGTATCACATTCCACCAGCATGCATCTCTCATCAATTAAAGTAT
The DNA here is from genome assembly GCF_964212035.1 of Myotis nattereri. Taxonomy (NCBI): domain Eukaryota; kingdom Metazoa; phylum Chordata; class Mammalia; order Chiroptera; family Vespertilionidae; genus Myotis; species Myotis nattereri. The sequence continues at coordinate 103,469,633 of NC_138077.1, forward strand.
CCCAGTTGCTTTGATACAGATAAGTAATTGCAATCCTTTTGTTTATAAATCTGTGTCTTGGATTAAACATTCATGGCATCTATACAGTGAACAAAAATACACAAAGTATTCCACCTCTAATGAAAGTTTAATCAGGATCTGATAACAGGGGCTCACAGAGAGCCCAGGACAGCAACTGTGGTGTGATCTCCTTGCTGGTCAAAGGTAGGGGTAGCAGTTCTCACCTGGCCACCTGTGACAGCCACCACACCTCTCCACTGCCAGACCTCTCACCCATCTTAACTACTTCCTTCTTCCATTTCTGTGCATTATATAACTAAATGGCTGTGGCATTCCTGGACCAGGAACAAAGCTCCCAGGAGATGGATTTGGAGGAGGTAACTAGGAAAATTTCATTTCTTGACAAATGGAGGGAAATCTTTAGTGATCACAGGTAAGATGCTCTCATTTTCTCATTTTTCTATTTCTAGAAATAGAACCAGAGGGATTTTAGGTGTTTAAGTAGTCAGCTTTTATGCTTGCTCCATGAAAAGTCTCCATTATCAATTTACATTTAAAACACTTCAGGTATAACTATTTGCAGAAAAAGGCTTTCCCAGCAAGGCTGGGTTGAGGAGGTTTGCGTGTAAGGGTAGAAAAGAGTGAGTAATTTTCTTGATGTTTCTCTTTCATCTTTAGGTTGGGAACCAATAATACAACTCCTCAGGTAATTACTTTTCTCAAAGCCAATGTGTTTTCTTCTAGTTGCTTCTTCAAACAACCACGTTAACAGCAAAACCCACTTATTCTATGCACATAATGTCACTCAGGCACCAGCATTTAACATGTGAAAACATATAGCTAGAAAGTCTGCTGAATATCTTTCTTGTGCTTTCTTTTTTTCATAAAGATCTCTTTCTACTTTTAAGAGCTATTTTTCATCATTAAAGCACCATATGGTTATTATTTTAGAAAAAAGTAATATTAGAATCTAGAGTTCCCACACTTGTGAAATGACACTGTATTCTGAGAACAAAGAGCTCAGTGTCCCTGAAGAAAAGCAGTTTTGAAAACACTTACCTTTATTCAACTTCTGAGAAATTATTTTCCTTCACCATTTTCAAAGGAGAGAAAGATGACAGAATTCTGGTGTTAAGAAAGTATTTTAAAATCTGTTATACAATGTAAGATAAAAAGTGTTTGTATTTCATGTCACCTGAAAAGGTTAGAAGGTAATAGACTTAGTATTTAGATACTAATTCAATCATTGAATAAACACAGCACAAAATATTAAGGTGATTTTCAGTAGTATATGATATTATCAAACAATTGAATTATTAATACTTTAACCACAACACTAAAGCATCTTGCCCCAACTAACCTGTGATCAAAAGCCTTATTTGTGCTACTCTCTTAACTGTAGTCTAAATGAGAATCAGGGAGATAGTGATTGTATTTTAGTCCTGGAAGTATTAAATGGAGATAGCTGACATTTGGGGAAATAGAATTCTCAAATGATAAAATAATCTTTGAAAGAAAATAAATAAATAAATGCCAAGTTATGCCTTACACCCTGGCACAAAGGTAAAGATTTTCCATTTGATTTACAAAATGCATCTTATCCCATCAGTAGCCTGTGACGTGGATGCTATATTTCTGAGATAAGAAAGCATCTTTGCCTCTAGGAATCCAGAAAAACTAAGAAAGCAGTTTCTTTCATGCTTCAGCTACCAATAGGGCAGATTGGTTTCATAACATTAGTGTAGAAGTTAAGTAAATTGGAAGAAGAGGTGATGCTAACATATTTAAATGCCATAAAATCAGTCACAAAAAATAAAAATAAATTTTTTGCCTTAAAGATGGGGCATGAATTTTTTTTAAAGAAGAAAATTTGCCCTAGCTGGTTTGGCTCAGTGGATAGAGCATCAGCCTGTGGACTGAAGGGCCCTGGATTCAATTCCAGTCAAGGGCACAAGTTCAGGTTGCAGGCTTGATCCCCAGTAGGGGATGTGCAGGAGGCAGCTGATCAATGATTCTCTCTCATCATTCTATCTCTCTCTCCCTCTCACTTCCTCTCTGAAATCAATAAAAATGTGTTTTTAAAAAAGGAAGGAGAAAATTACACTCACTTATTGGGGAATAGGAATCTGAGAAAAGTAAAGGGAGGTAACTTGACTTCATTTACTGGCCAGTTAACAATATAATGAAAAATACCTTGTATAGACTTGAAAGAGTTACTCGTTATTTATAAGATGGTGTCCTCTCAAAACGAGACACACTGACATTTATATTCTTCCCTAAACATAATTTCGAGTCAAGGTCTTGATAGCATTAATTATGTTTCCATAGTTGCATTTAACCTCCTCGAGTCACATAAAACTTAGGAGAAGCCCCTTTGACGCAGACACTGGCGTCTTTCTGCCTCTTTTATTGGTATGTATCACAATTTTCAAACATCTTGAAAAGGGAGACAACATTTTCTGATAAAAATTATTTCAGAGAGAAAGAAAGAAAAGGGGAGAGGTCATCACAGCACTGTTCGCTTTGTTTTCGGTGGTGGCATGTTACTCAGAATCATGAAGGCAGCCGTGTGTCTGCTGCTAAGAGTGAAGATGGATCAGGAACGCCTCAGCCCAAAAGACAAGGACTCTTGCCATCAAGTGGCCCTTGTTCTACTCCCAAGCCCTCTATCATCTCTCCAAAATCGAGCAGCTTTCCTATCTCCCTAGCAATGGCCACGGTGAGTACAGCTTGTCAATTAAACATGAAATGAAACGTAATCTTCCCCAAACAACAGGGCTGGAGAATCTTATCTGCTGTCATGTGAGAGCATTATGAAGATAAGACTACAGACGGTTGTTATTGGTAGAAGGAGGATATAATGAAAATGACTTATTTATAGTATTTTTCAAGGGCACTGCTGACGTTACAGTCTTTTCCTCCCAAATTATGAGTCTCTCTTTATTCACGTCCTGGACCTGACAGTTAAATTTGAGGGCGTAAGGTCAGATGAGTCACCATGTAAGGTGGGGTAGGGTAGGTTGGCTGGGGAGTGCTGCAAACGTGCAAGACAGTGTCGAGGCTGAGACAGGACCCTGTGCGAGCGTGGGCAGGAGGAAGGGAGGCGGGGACCTGTGCCAGGCCCAGTCCTGGGCAAGAGCTGATCTCAGGAAGAAAAGATTTTCTGGGACTGCCGACTAATAGGCAGATTTGAAAAAGAACCTGATACTTGAGGATCCAAGTAGATCTGGAAGCTTCGGGTTCTAAGGACCATTTGCTCATTTCAAAATTTGGCCAGGGTGGGGGCAAAAGGCTATGGAGACCCAGCTAGGAGGCAGGACCAATAGCAACTCACTGGACTAAACAGGTCAGGGCTGGAGACAGGGCTTTGGCAAGTGTCCAAAGAACCAGCTGTTGTAGTCAAAGAGCCACGTTGGAAACTGGGGAAGCTCAGCCAAGGACGGAGCCAGGAAAACAGTCCCTGCTAGGGTGAGAGAGCTCTCCAATTGCACGGCCCTCCAATGTAGCCCCCACATTCACCTCATCCCCCAACCTCACACTGTATTCTAGAGCCTTGGGCAGAGACCTCTCCCTAGACCCTAAGAGCAAGAGGAGGAGGAAGCATCCCCTCCTGACCACAGGCTGTCCTACCCCTGGGCACGGGCGCAGAAACTTCCGGGCTGAGCCTGGCCACCTGAGCACACAGCAGCAACAGGTATCCTGTGTTCATAGCTCCATGGGCCGGCACCATCCTTGGCCCCTGCTGAGGGGGCTATTGAGGGGGCCTGGAATCCCTCCAGGGCGAGTCACAGTCTCCACCTGTTTTTTAAAAAATCCTCACCCAGGCATATGTTTACTGATTTTAGAGCGAGGAAGAGAGAGAGAGAGAGAGAGAGAAGCATCAATATGAGAGAGAAACATGGATTGGTTGCCTCCCCTACGTACCCCAAGCATCATCCCATAACCTTTCGGTGTGTGGGATGATGCTCCTACCAACTGAGCCACCCACCCAGGGCTGTACCTGCTTTTTGAGCACAGAAGTGGAGCTGGCCAGACCACAGTGTTTTGTGCTCTGAATATGGCCTTTCCTTAAGCTCCCCAGATGAAACATCAGATTTAGGGACTCCAGCCCCACCCTCACCTCCTTTACCCCATTGCTTTTTATCATGCATGTTCTCACAGGCCCCACTGTCACATGTGCAGTACAAGTGTAATGGAGACCTATTTGCTCCTTCTCATCAAAAGTCTTTCCACCTCAATCCACCTTCCCTCTTCTACTCGAACGCCAGACGTCACAGAAGATAGGTCAGCAAGGCTCTCATAAGATGCTACACTTTGCTTGCTGGCCTCCCAGCTCCTGGGTGGTGCCTTCACTTGTGTCTTAGGTATCTATCTAGTGAATCCTCCCCTTTGGGTAATGAAAACAGGTGATGCGTCATACTGTGAGTGTGGTTACGCGGCCACACTATGCTAGAGGAACAAAAGTTAGAGCAACTAGCTGTATTTTACTGGCCAAGATAATGCTTTTAATGAACACCCTCTAATAAAAAAATGTAGTATTGAAATAAATGCTTATGGAGAATATCACTTTAAAATTTATATATATCTGGGAATAGGCTACTTTTTGTGTGAAAAAGAGAAAAACTATGATTCTCTACTGGTATTTGCCTGTGTATGCTGCAGAAATTCCAGACGAGTGCATAGCGTGGAGCCATGGGAGCACGGGGACCAGAGGCACGGGTGTGAGGGAGTCTTTCTTGGTGGCCTTCTTTTACTCTGGATTTTGAACCATGTGAATGTACAATCTATTTTTAAAAACACACATACAAACTTTAAAAATAGAAAAAAGCATTCACAGATACTTCCAGAGCCTTCCAGTCTCCCTCTGTTCTGTGGAGGCAGGAGAGTCTGGGTCTGAATTCTCTCCTTTCTCCCAAACACAAACACAACGCAATTGGACACCTCCCCAATGACTCCCATTGCAATTCTCTCCCTTTGGAAAAGACTAGGAGATAAAGGAGTCGGACCACTATAGCCTGAAATGGATTGATGGGGTATTAAGGAAGTCCCAGAAGTAGAAATGATCGATATTTCTTAAAAAAAAAAAAAAAGACTTATTCCCATTATGTGGGTCAGATGATAGGGTGTCCTTTAAATTGTGGTCCCATTAATTAAACACTCCCTGGAACTTGAAGATGACACCTTGGGGCTCTGAATACATGTGTCCCAGGAGGTTGTTTGGAAGCTTGGCCAATTCTACACGTTTTGGCAGTGCAGCTGCCTGGCAAATTATCAGAGCTATTAAATCCTAACATCCCCTGAAGCATGCATTTTGTCACCATTCTGCTGTCTTCTTCCCCCTCTGTTTGAAGTAGGCATGTGTGGGATTTCTTGCCATTGGCACACACTCTTTGCTGGGAATCTGCTCAGGAAGTAGGGGTAGGTGAAGGGCCCTACGTACCCTTGCTTTCCCCAGCTCTCCTGTTTCTCACATTTTTGTGGCCCTATTTCCAATATTATAGCCTTCTTCCTCCCCCAATCTAACATCTTAGGTGGATATGCTGCAGTGAACTCTGGTCAGGACTGCTGGCCCCATTGAGCTCGTGGACAAGGGGTGCACCTGCCTCTGGGCTCTTCCACCAGTCTCACGCCACTGCCTTCCTTCCCTCCAGTGGCAATTTTCCATCCTCCTCCACAACCAGGCCCTTCTCCGGGACCCATCCTGGAACACACTTCTGTAGCCTCTTTTATTGGCAGCCAATAAACAAACCTTGGTGTATTTGCAACTCTGCCCAGCAGGATCACACTACACTGGCTGGACTGCATGTAATGCTGGGAGAGCAAATATTCTGGGGAGACTGTAATAGATGAAGCTGTAATAGAGAATAGAGGACAGCAGGCAAAGAGATGGCTTTGGGGGAGCAGGAAACACAGCCTGGTGGCCCCAGCATAAAGTCTGGCTGATAGATGGGCCCCAGGAGATGTTTACTTAATTCATTAATTCACTGCTCTGGATGATCCCCTGGAAAGGCATCTCAGCATGAGATGGTGGGTATCATTCTTGTGCCACTTCTGATGCACCCTTTAACCTGCTCCATCCTGCTTTCTGCCTATGAGACTGACTGTAGTGCTCCCTCCTCCTCTGGCTTCCTGTCCAGTTTATCCAATGGGAACCCTGGAGGGAGACTGGAGGGAGGGAAGGTAATGAAGTCAGGTTGTGCAGAGCTGGTTGGATCCCCCTTCTCCAATGCAGCCCCCTCCCTTGGACTCTCCTTCTGGGTTCAGGTAACCACTCCCCGCTCCTCCCACCGCATTAGTCATTGTGGTTTCCCTGTAAGTATCCCACATCTTTGTAAATAGTTCCTGTATTAAACTTTCCTCAAGTTAATTATCCTGACTTGAGAGAGCCACTGTTTCCTGCTGGGACCCTGACTGGTATATGTTGAAAGGATTGCATTTGGGTTCTGGCACTGCCATTTACTAATTATGTAACCTTGGACATCCCAATTAATTGCTCTGGGCCTCAAGATCTTTACATGTAAAATGAAAGGATTGAATTAGATTTTTAAAAAATTATTCAATAAATGCTTATTGTGAGCTACTCTGTACCAGGCACTACTCCAGATATGGACAAATCCATGGCAAACACAACCCCTCCAAGAGCCTAGTCTGATAGGCCAAGAGGCACTAATTCTGACAATCTCTGTTCCATGATGAGCCAGTAATTTTTAAGACAAGAAAAGATTTATGGAAGGAGTTTCAAAGAGAATTATTCTACTTCATGTTGGGTGGGGGTGGGGGGGGGGGTAGAAGAGGACTGGACTGGACCAGGTTGTCCCAAGGAAATTCTAAGCCCAGTGACAAGGGACAAACAGCTGGAATAAGGAAATTAAACCTGGTGAGTATGTGTGTGTGTATGTGTGTGTGTGTGTGTGTGTGTGTTGTGTGTGTGTGTTAATGATCATCATCATTATCATCATCACAGCAAACAGGAAAGAGGTATTCATTACGAATCCTCGAAAACAAAGTGAAAAGAGAAAAACTATAAACTGTATTTGTCTGTATTAAATAGTAATGATCATTACAGTCATTTATTAAGACCACTTACCATTGTGTCTAGTTACCAGGCAGCAGAGCAACATATGTATGTCACTGAACATGCCTCAGGTTAATCTTGTTGTAAATTATATTTGATGTAAAATAAACAGTAAGATGAAGCACCTTTGCTGTCACTCTAACCAGTGGGGGTTGGCCTGAGAGGCCTGCAGGCCTCTGTCCTAGGCCTCCCCGGGTACATCTGGATGGCGACTCTGCAACAGAAACAGGAGATGGGATGGTTTGACTTGCAGAATTTTTCTAATTGAATTTGTATTCTAAGCCTTTTTAGTCTCAACAGTCTTAATCTCTGCATTCACACACAGCTTCTCCCTCATTCCTGCCAGTCTCCGGTCTTTTTCCCTGTGTTAGGACTTTCTTCCTACTGCATAAGATGTTTCAGCGCAGACAAGCTGTTTCACAAAGGTAGTAACACCCTCCGTTTACTCAGCAGTATGGTCCCAAAGCCATTTTTCTTACCTTTTCTCTTTCAAGGATAACCATATTAATCAAGCAGGGGTTCTCCCCATTTTGGGATAAGCAAATAAATCTCACAGCGGCTGGGCAACCTGTCGATTTCACACGGTCGGTAGGAGCATAACTGGGATTTCTCTGCACTGATCAGCCTTTCCTCTGTGCTATGTAGCCTTGATGGCAAGGAACCACTTTCTGTCACTTTCAGTCCTCTGCTGGGGATGTCCTGGGCTGGTGGCCCTCTTTGGCCATGGTACACACTAAGTCTGTGTCTTCTAAGAGCAGCCTCTGTGCCCATCTGCTCCCTCTCCTTGGTTGACAGTCACAAATGGCACATACAGGATTAAAGCTGGGGAGGCAACCAGTGGTGTTAGAATGGGCACAAATTCCAGCTCTGCTTCTACTAGCTGGGTGACCTTTGGCAAATACTCCTCTGTAAAAAGGGGGTAATAATGTACCTACTTCAAATAATTAAATTAACATAGTGAATGTAAAGCACTTAGACTAGTGCCTGGTGCATAAAAATACTCAATAAATGCTAGATGTCATTTGCCAGCCTAGTTGAAATGCCACCTCTTCCAAAGCCTTCTCAAGTACTTCACTCAAAGGTTCTCTCTCCTTCCTTTGTTCATTCATGGTACTTTGCACTTGATTTGTGGAATTTCACACCTCTGTCTTGTACATAGTTGTGGGATGTTAGACTTTTCACATATCTATAGCCCACACAGGATTAGCACATGCTAAATGATGAATACACCTCTGATTATGAATGGATTCCTTTTTTTCATGTGTTTGGTTTATAAAGGCTTGTTTCCATTTTGATGGTTTCAAATCTCAATGTACTATCTAGTACTTTGGAAGACCTTAAGGATTCTGGGGCAAGAGAACAGAGAATGCTTGTTTAATATCATTGAAACCACTATTGTACTCAGGCCAGAAACACAGTCCTGTATATTCCTTTAAAAAAAAGAGAGAGAGAGCTATTTCCTCCTTTAGGTTTACTTCTTTTTATTTATTTATTTTTTAATTGATTTCAGAGACAGGAAGGGAGAGGGAGAGATAGAAACATAAATGATGAGAGAGAATCATTGATCTGCTGCCTCCTGTGCACCCCCTACTGGGGATAGAGCCCAGAAACCACGCATGTGACCTGACCTAGAATTGAACTGTGACCTCCTGGTTCATAGGTTTATGCCCAACCACTGAGCCACACCAGCTGGGCTTCCTTTTTTTTCTGGAGCAAGTCATGAATATAGGGACAGCAGCACAAGGACAGAGCCACAGCCTAGAGTGTACTGTGTGGGGTAAAAGGAGAGATGGCTAGCAATGAAAGGGGATACAAGGATCCTTTCATCAAATAGGGATGATATAGGTTTAGGGTTGGCACACTGAGCTTTGAGGATAAAATGTCCTCAGTGAACCTAACATGAATCTTTTGCACAGGACTTTACAATTAAAATAGAGAAGCGTAGCTCTAAATGTAGAAAGGGGACAGGCCACCTCCATGGTTTCACTGCCTTACTTAAGATTGATGAGAAATGTGTCTCAGAATTATCTTCCTTTGAACTCACCGTTTGTATCCCCTCCTCTCAGAAGCTGCGGCAGAGCCTCTTTGGAAATACGGTCTATGTCTTCAGCTGTGATTGGAAAAAGGCCTGTTTCAGGTTCCATGAGCCTTTTTCTGACCTGGCTTTTGCTTTGGAAGTGGGAAAGGTAATAGCAGGTGACAATTTTTAAAAACCCCAATTCCATGTTCCTTATCTATGTTTCCTTTCATTCTCATTCCTGTAACACATGTTTTCATTATAATAACTTGTAGAAACATATCAATAATTTAAAAATTGACCTTAAATGATAACAGACTGTTTACAATTATAACTTACTGTCTGGGTTGTAACAAAGACTCAGACTTCTTTTTCTTCTCTCTCCCTCCTTGTAACTTCCAATTTTCCTGGCTCTTTACCCAAGTCCTAAGCATCCCTGAGGATTTAGAGGCAGGAGATCTAGCAACTTCTCTCTGGCTTATTCAAAACCTCAATAATTCATGTCATTGATCACCAGTCACACAGAATTTCAAGAGCTAGACATCTATTTCCTCCTTTCCTACAAATGTGCAAGTTGATATGAAGCAGGGGCACCATGGAGGCAGAGTGGAAGAGGGCATATATCCCCAGGTGCCAGTGCTCCGTAAAGAAGTTGATCACTGCAGATTCCAGCTTGGCAGCAGCCCATGGAGAAGGGTAGGTCAGTGTAGTACAATGTCCCTTGCTCAGTAGGGGATGCTGTACACCAGAAGGGAAGGGCTGCGCAGAAGAACAGAGCATGACATTCACTTGCATGAGGTCTCCCTTGGAACGCCAGTCCTGAGAGGTGTGAAGCCCTGCACCCAGCCTTACCATTCATCTTCCCCTTTGCAGGGAGGTGCCCAAAGCATTCAGATGGCCGTACAAGGATTGATCATCAAGTACTTGCTGTTTACAAGGGAGGAGAAAGACTGTAACTTCCACAGGTAAGAGGAAGTACTTGGGAGAGTTACTCATTTCCTGAGAACCTTTATATGCTAGATAATCACAGCAGAAATCCCTGGGTCCCCTCAGGAAAGGGACTTGCTCACAGACAAAAATGGGGCTGGTTCTTCCCTTGGAGCAGGATTCTATGATGGGGATGGCTGTCCTGGAGTTACTCTCAAAGCACAGCTGAAGAACAATGCTGACAGTTTTATGCTCTGCTGCCGATCACCCTGTCAGGTAACATAAAGCACCAGGTCTTGGGTGGGTTCCTTGATAATATTTGACAGAAAGTTTCAACCTAGCAATTCCAGGGAGGATCAAAATGGCAATGAAAACCCCTGATAAATGAAGTACTAATCTTCCTCTTTAATCAGGCTACCAAAGTACAGTGTTTGGTAGTTGCCATTAGTTCAAATTACTTTATTCTTAGAAGTTAACAAACCCTATTGTTTGCAAAACTCAATGCTTGCTATTAGAGAAAATATAAACAAGTAAAAGGCATCTATTTGCCTTCAAGCAAGGTAAGTTATCACCAAAACTAGAATTAAATGTACAATATATTCTAAGGTGGTGAATTGCCAGGTTCCTTAGAAGCAGAGCCAGAGCTGGAATTCCTTATATGAGGGGTTAATGAAGGGAATTCCCTCAGCTGAAACCTGGGAGAGAGACTGGGAAGCCAGATGAGAAAGGAGAGGCTGAGAAGGAATAAGATTCTGAATGGTGACTCTAAATGACACACTAGATCAGATGGATTTAATTGACATTTACAGAATATTTCACCCCAAAACTACAGAATATACATTTGTTTCAAGTGCACACAGGTCTAAAGATAGACCACATGTTAGGACACAAAACAAGTCTCTACAAGGTCAAGAAGATTGAAATCATATCAAGCATCTTCTCAGATCACAATGGCATGAAATTAGAAATAAACTACAGTAAAAACACCCAAAAACATTCAAACACATGGAGGATAAATAGAATGTTATTAAACAATGAATGGGTTACCAGTGAGCTCAAGAAAGACATAAAAAACTTCCTGGAGACAAATTAAAATGAACATACAACTACCCCAAATCTCTGGAACCCAGCAAAAGCAGTCCTGAGAGGGAAGTTCATAGCACTACAGGCCTACTTTAAAAAACAAAACAAAAAAAATTTACAATAAACTATTTAACCCTACAATTTAAAGAATTAGAAAGATAACAAGAAAAACCTAGAGTGACTAGAAGGGAGGAAATAATAAAGATCAGAGCAGAAATAAATGACAAAGACTGAAAAAAACTACAAAAAAATCAATGAAACCAAGAGCTGGTTCTTTGAAAAGAAAAATGAGATTGATGAACCTTTAGACATATTCATCAAAAAACAAAGAGAGAGGGCCCAAATAAATAAAATCAGAAACAAAAACAGTGAAGTAACAACTGACATCACAAAAATACAAAGGATAATAAGGAAACTGGAGGCCCAGTGCATGAAATTCGTGCACAGAGGGGGCGTTCCCTAGCCCGGCCTGCACCCTGTCCAATCTGGGACCTCTCAGGGGATGTCCGACTGCAGGTTTAGGATCGGGCCTAAACCGGCAGTTGGACATCCCTCTCACAATCTGGGATGACTGGCTCCTAACCACTCGCTTGCCTGCCTGCCTGATCACACCTAACTGCCCACCCCTGCTGGCCTGATCTTGCCCCCAACTGCCCTGCTCTGCTGGCTTGATCTCGCCCCCAACTGCCCTCCCCTGCTGGCCTGATCACCCCTAACTTCCTCTGCCTTGGCCCCCACCACAATGGCTTTGTCTGGAAGGAAGTTGGACGTCTGGAAGATGGCAGGTTGACCCAGTCTAATTAGCATAATACCCTTTTATTAGTATAGATAGATTATATAGGATAGGATTGCTTAACTTGGGGGAAAAGCCTTTTTCAGCAGGAGGAGATGCTCTTGGAAGACAAAAACACATAATCCCTATATCTGGCCTGATAGCCAGCCAAATGCACTATACTGCCAAACCGGTCATTAAAAAATTGAATCACTTTCTTTCACCTTACACCAAATAGCTGTTGCCCTTAAAACCCCTCCTCAGCCCCCACTTTAGGTTCTGCCTTCGCAGTTCACCCAGATTTGGTTCTGATTGGTCGGTTTCTATGCCAGTCACTGTCAAAAGCTCCACCTCCTAGGCAGCCATTGGCTCCTCACAATTCACCCAGATTTGGTTCTGATTGGTTGGTTTCTATGCCAATCAACATCTCTGGGCCTATCTCCAGGCCTGATCACAGAGGTGGGGCTGATCAGCAGCCACCCCAGGCTGCTGGTGTGCGGGCTGAATTGCTGACCTCTGGGAGAGAGAGAGAGGCTTGGCTGCTGCTGCTGATTAGCCTCCTCTCTCTCTCTCTCTCTCTCTCTCTCTCTCTCTCTCTCTCTCTCTCTCTTTCTCGTCAGCAGTTCAGCCCGCTTGCCTGCTGCGTGTGCAGCCTGGCATTTGGTTGAGCCTCCGGTCATTGTGGATGTTATAACCATGGCTCTCTCTCTCTCTCTCTCTCCCTCTCTCTCTCTCTCTCTATATATATATATATATATATGTATATATATATATATAGATATAGATAGATAGATATGGATATGGATATGGATATGGATATGATATGGATATGGATATGGATAAGGATATAGATATAGATATAGATATAGATATAGATATAGATATAGATATAGATACACTTAGTGGCCAGATTATTATGACCGGCCAGATTATTATGACCACCCTATCAGTACTTCGTTGGGCCACCTTTTGCCTTCAATACTGCGGCAATTCTTCTTGGCATTGACTCCACGAGATGTTGAAAGGTGATGTGAGGAATCTGACACCATGCCTGATGAATAGCACTGTCCAGTTCTGTGAGATTTGATGGTTGTGGAACCAACTGCCTAATGGCTCTTTTAACTTCGTCCCTCAAATGCTCAATTGGATTGAGATCTGGTGATTGTAGGGGCCACCTAAGCAAGGTAAAGTCTCCCTCATGTTCTTGAAACCACTCCTGCACAATACGAGCACCATGGCATGGTGCATTGTCTTATTGGAAGAAGCCATCTCCATTGGGATATGCCATCAACACGATAGGATGAACTTGATCAGCAATGATACTTAGGTATGTTGTGCTATTCAGACATTTATAATGGTCTGGCCCTCTAGCAACTTCAGCGTGAAATTATAGCTAATTTGCCTACAAACCTCAGGTGGTCATAATAATCTGGCTACCCAGTGTGTGTATATATATATATATATATATATATATATATATATATATTATGAACAACTATATGCCAATAAGCTGGACAATGTGGATGAAATGGAAAAATTCCTAGAAAAATACAATCTTCCAAAACTGAATCAGAAAGAACCAGAAAACCCAAATAGGCCAATAACAACTGACAAAATTAAAACAGTAAAAAACAAACAAACAAAAATCTCCTGGCAAACAAAAGCCAGGTATGGACGGCTTCACAGGAGAGTTTTACCAAACGTTAAAAGAGGAACTAACACCTATCCTCCTCAAACTATTCCAAAAAATTCAAGAGGAAGGAACACTTCTGAGCTCTTTTTATGAGGCCAACATTATCCTAACTCCAAAACCAGATAAAGACACTACAAAGAAAGAAAACTATAGGCCAATGTCCTTGATGAACATAGATGCTAAAATCCTCAACAAAATATTAGAAAATTGGATCCAGCAATATATTTAAAAGATTATACACCATGACCTAGTGGGATTTATTTCAGGGATGCAAGGCTGGTACAATATTCACAAATCAATAAATGTGATACATCAAATAAAGAAACTGAAAGGGGAAAAAATCACATGATCATATCAATAGATGCAGAAAAAGCATTTGACAAAGTCCAACTCAAACTCAACATAGCCAACATCATACTCAAATGGCAAAAACTAAAACCATTTCTCCTAGAACAGGAACAAGGCAGGAATGTCCACTTCCACTACTCTTATTCAACTGGAAGTCTTAGCTACAGCGATCAGACAAGAAGAAAACATAAAAGACATCCAATTTGGAAGTGAGGAAGTAAAACTCTCATTATTCGCAGATGATATGACATTGTACATAGAAAACCCTAAAGACTCCACCAAAAAACTACTAGATTTAATGAATGAATTCAGCAATGTAGCAGGATACAAAATTGAAACCCAGAAATCATTGGCATTTTTATACATCAATAATGAATTTTCAGAAAGAGAAACCAAACAAACAATCCCATTTACCACTGCAACAACAACAACAAAAATAGGCTATTTAGAAATAAACTTAACCAAGGAGGTAAAAGACTTATATTCAGAAAACTACAGGATATTGAAAAAAGAAATAGAGGAAGATATAAACAAGTGGAAGAATATACTGTGTTCATGGATTGGTAAAATTAACATCATTAAAATGTCCATAATACCCAAAGCAATCTATAGATTCAATGTAATCCCTATTAAATTACCAACAGCATATTTCACAGATCTAGAACAAACACTCCAAAAATGTACCTGGAACTTGAATAGCCGCAGCAATCTTGAGAAAGAAAAACAAAGATGAAGGAAACACAATACCAGATATCAAGTTATACTACAAAGCCACCATAATCAAAACTGCTGGTACTGGCACAAGAGCACACAAATAGATCAATGGAACAGAACAGAGACGCCAGAAATTAATCTAATCTATTATACTCAGTTAATATTGGACAAAGGAGGCAAGAGCATACAATGGAGTCAAGACAGTCTCTTTAATAAATAGTGTTGGGAAAATTGAACAGATACATGCAAAAAAAATGAAACTAGTTAAATTTTACCCTATACACAAAAATGAAATCAAATGGATAAAAGATTTAAATGTTAGTCATGAAACCATAAAAATCCTCGAAAAAAAATCACAGGCAGCAAAATCTCAGACATCTCTCATAGCAATATGTTTGTGGATACATCTCCTACGGCAAAGGAAACTAAGGAGAAAATAAGCAAATGGGACTACATCAAAATTTTAAAAGGTGCATAGCAAAAGAAACCATCAACAAAATGAAAAGGGAGTCCACTGTATGGGAAAACATATTGATAAAGGGTTAATATCCAAAACATATAAGGAATTCATGCAACTTAACAAAAGGAAGACAAACAATCCAATTAAAAAATGAGCAAAGAACCTAAATGAACACTTATTCAAAGTGACAGATATCCAAGAGACATATGAAAAAATGCTCAAAGTCACTAATCATCAGAAAGATGCAAATTAAAAAAATAATGAGGAATTAACCCACACCTGTCAAAATGGCTACCATCAACAAATCAACAAATGTAAAGTGCTGTAGAGGATGTGGAGAAGAGGGAACCCTAGTATACTGCTGGTGGGAATGCAGACTGGTGCAGCCATTATGGAAAACAATATGGAGTTTCCTCAAAAAATTAAATATGGAACTGCCATTTGACCCAGTGACCCCTTAGAAATATATTGTAAGAAACCCAAAACACCAATCAGAAAGAACATATGCACCCCTATGTTCATAGCAGTGCAATTTACAATAGCTAAGATCTGGAAAGAGCCCAAGTGTGCATCAGTAGATGAGTGGGTAAAAAAGCTGTAGTACATTTACACCATGGAATACTATGCAGCAGTAAAAAAAAAAAAAAAAGAAAAAGAAGGATTTCTTACCCTTTGAGACAGCATGAAGGGACCTGGAGAGTATTATGCTAAGTGAAATGAGCCAGTCAAAGAAAGACAAGTATCACATGATCTCACTCATATGTGGAATCTAATGAACAAAATAAACTGAATGACAATATTGAAGCAGAAACATAGAAACATGGGATAGACTGTCAGGTCTCAGAGGGAAGGTGGGGATGAGTGGGTGGATAGGAAGAAATTAACCAAAGAACTTGTATGCATAGATGCATAACCCATGGACACAGACAATAGTGTGGTGAAGGCCAGGAGTGTGTGGGGCGGAGGGGGAGGGTGGGTGGGCTAGAAGCAGTGAATGGGGGGGGGGGGGAAGGGGACATATGTTCATAGCAGCACAATTTACAATAGCTAAGATTTTGAAACAGCCTAAGTGCCCATCAGCAGATGAGTGGATTAGAAAACTATGGTACATCTACACAATGGAATACTATGCTGCTATAAAAAAGGAGGAATTCTTACCATTTGTAGCAGCATGGATGGAACTGGAGAGCATTATGCTAAGTGAAATAAGCCAGGCAGTGAAAGAAAAACACCACATGATCTCACTTATTTATGGATAATAAAGAACATTATAACCTAATGAACAAAAAGATAGATACAGAGGCAGAGAAGCATCAAACAGACTGTCAAATTATAGCGGGAAGGCTGGGGAGTTTTGGGGAGGGCAGTAAGAGATCAATAGAAGGACTTGTATGCATACATATAAGCATAATCAATGGACACAAGACACTGGGGGGGGGGGCGATGTAAGGGCATGTGCTGGGGGGTAGGGGAGGCCGGGGGAAGGTCAATGGGGAAAAAAAAAGGAGACTTATGTACTACCATTTGTAATACTTTAAACAAGAAAATAAAATTAAAAAAAAAGAATGGGGTCTTGTGAAGTCTAGCCTCAGCCTGATCCCGCGAGCTTATTGCCCATCCACAGCTGAGAGAGCAGGGCTTTGGTACCTCCACCCCATCAGGCATCAACCTTGGCCATCCTGCAGGAAAGGCATAACTCCTAGTCACCTCTGGGCCAGGTGCCTCCAGTACTTCAGAGAAAGTTGAAAAGTAGGAGCCAGTAGCAGCAGTACTGGAAACAGCTGGGTGACATGTCCACCAACTAAGTAAAAGGGATCCCAGGGAATCTAGATGGAGCACACACAATATTTGCTGCATGAATGTAAAGCATTTAACACAGTCCTGGTATGTGGCAAATATGAAATACATGGTGATGAGTAACTGCTGTGATAGATCAGTTCCACGAAGCCTCCTGCACCTTCCCAGCCACACGTTCTCTCTCCTGTACTCTCACAGCACTCTCTTTGGTTCTCATCCGCCTCCTACTAGGATGTTGGGGTATGAGGCTCCTTGTGACTCATTTCTGTATTGCCACAGAACTAGATGGATTCTATAAGTTATTGCTGAGTTCATTAATGAAACCCTATGTGTTTCTTCATTGGGACAACAGTTGTCAATGTAAAATACTGAGAAAACAGGCATAGTTAAGTATACCACTAAAGATGGGTTCCTATTTCCTGGGAGGTTGGACAGCCTGAGATTATTACTCAATGGAGTGTAATGGTTAGGACTAGGGAGTCAGGAGCCAGACTGCTCACATTCAAATCACTGCTCTACCACTTTAAAGATGAATGACCAGGGGCAAATTACTCAACCTCTCTGTCTTAACTTCCTCACCTCTAAAATGGGAGTACTAATAGTATCTAACTCGCAGATTGTTGTGAGGACTAAATGAGGTGATATGTGTGAAGTGCTCAGAACAACACTGGGCACAGTGAGTGCCAGGTGAGTGTCAGCTCCGGGTTAATAAGGGCAACCTGAAGTAGACCTCCAGTGATGCACAGGCTGTGGTCAGGCAGACAGGACATACGTGGCATGCACATTAAAGGCAGACAAGTGCATGAGCAAATGTGGGAAATATGTTCAGGGACTGGTCCATCTGGGGCAGAGGGCTTGCAAAATGGAAATCTGGGAGATAAAACTGGGGTAATTGTTCGGGGCTGTGCTAGGAAGGGGCCTGTGTTATTGGGTTAAAGAACATAGCTCAGTCCCTGCTGGAGTTCTGGAGAGAGGACAGTGGTGGGACTCGATGGCGGCAGTAGTAACCGCCCGCCCACCATATTACCAAGAGCAATATGCTGCTGAGAGGACACCAGTTCCAGTGACAGCAGATAGGACAAGCCCTCATGACATCCTCGCAGTGTAGGTTGATGAAGGAACCAACCCTGTATTCAGAGTTCATAAGAGTGGAGGCCCCAGCACATGGCCAGATGACAGTCCATTTTAACCCCACCACCTGCCTTGCAGTCTATGTGCAATAAGCAAGCAAGAGCAGAAGCTGGCCCTGGCTGCGGCACTCGCTGGTATCCTGTGGGTGGCAGGAGAAGCTCAGAAGGCCACCATCTGTCTTGTCACTGAGGACACTCAAGTCACTTCGACTCCTGACTATGCTGGGGACAATATCACTGAGAGGGTGAGTGCAGTCTGGGTACTGGTTCACCATGCAAGTGGAGGTGGGGCCCCATCGATGCTTCTGTGAGTGTCTGCTGTGGCCAAAGGCACCATTCAAAGAGGTGAGGGGCAAGGATTGTAGGTGATCCAAGCAGCCAAAACAGAGAATCCTGCTACGGATTTCTCCTTCCACCATGATCAAGAATATCCCATACCTGAAATCATCATAAAGTGCATTTCCATGTCCCAGTGGAACATAGCTAAACATAGCTAAACTCTACCTATTGGGGGGAAGGGGTCTGTTTATGGTTTTACTGCTTAAGATATCATATTGATTTAAAACTGAGGGATTTAAACATGAGGTCAGTAGCCACCCAATTTTACCATGTTTTATATGGCCTTGTATAAGAGAATATGTCAGTTTTTAGCAATGTGATTTTACAATGAAGCAAAAATCTCCCTTGAGGTAATAACAGTGAATTGACATCTTATAGGTGTAACTTTCATCTTCCTTCTCATTTTAATCTTCTTTTTCTGATTTATAGCTTCAGCTGTTTGAAGTTTTGGAGAAAGAGGCCACTGAGAAATTCATCTATGATCATTTACAATGTGTAAGTGTTTAAGTACTGAGATAATTACTTTATGTTGAACTGATCTTACAGGAACCTTCTTTCTTTTACAAAGTGTCTTTTTAATGATACTTGTTAAGAAAACCAGGTCGTCTTGAGGGCTCAGGAAGGGCAGACCAAGAGAAAGGAAGCCCGCCTCTCCCTCCCCACAACCTAGAAAGAGGCAGATCACACACCGGCCACTCCCTGGCTAATCAAGCCCAGAAAATAATACGATAGAGGGCATGTGCCAAGATTTCTTTTGTGGAGAGAAAATGTTAAAGCAGTCTTGCCTCACCTAGTGAATAAAAGACAAAAATGGTAGACAACGAAGGTTCTAGTCCGAATTGCCAAAGTGACCATTCACATTGATGCTAAGGAAATTACTTCTGGTCTGAAAAAGGTGGCCCCTTTTCAACTCTTCTATCAGCACCTTCCACACAGTGTTCTCCTCCGCATTGGTTCTCACCCAGCCCCTGGAAAGTAATGGAAGGTTTTATTTTAAAAGATTCCTCTGTGGAGAAAGAAAGGAAAACTGATTTTCTGAGGAATTGAGATGACAGTGTGAAAGCAGAGGAACCTGAGCAGGGTGACGGTGAAGCCACACAACTTTGGGCTGTGTAAGGAGCCTGTGATCCATGGAAGTCACTGCTCTGCTCCTTTCAAAGGCCGTAGAGGCAGAAACCTGGGGGCTGAGTTCTCAGCCACACTAACTGTATAAGACCTTGGTTAGCCTGGTTCCCCTGGGCCCATCTCACCTACCATCTCATAGGTCTGTGTTCGGCAAAAGAATGGTCTCCCAAAGATGTCCGTATCCTGGTCCCGGGAACCTATGACTGTTACATCACATGGCAAAGGGGAATGAAGGTCTCTGACTTTATAATAGGGAGAGTATCCTGGATTACCCAGGTGGGCCTGATGTACTCACAGGATCCTTGAATGTGGAGGGGGCAGAAGAGAGGGGAAGAGGGATGTGGAATGAGAGGTGTCACCACTGTTGCAGCTTTGAAGATGGAAGGTGGGACCATGAACCAAGGAATGTGGGCAGGGCCACTAAAGCGGGAAAGGAAAGGAAACAGATTCTGCCCTGCAGCCCCCAGAAAGAAAGTGGCCCTGCTGGCATCTTGATTTTCGCCCTGTGAGGTAGCCATTTCAGACTCTGACCATCAGAACTGTTAGATAATAAGGTTATATTATTCAAGCTTCTAAATTTATAGTAATTTGTTATAGCAGCAATATGAAACTAATAAAACCTGATGATAGAGTTTCAATGGCTGACATGAAATGTTAAGCTGGAAGCCTGCTTACAGACTATCTTGCAAGCGGGAGATGCTTAATAGGGTTACACAGAGGGAGGAGCCATGTAAGAAATAAATGATCCTTCCAGCTAAAAGAGGCACATGCTTCCCCCTCTGTCTTCCATCTCTTCAACTCAGACCTGGGAGAGTCTAATTCATTAGAAAAGGCCCCCACATCTGCAAGGTCTTCTCAGGAGTTGAGAATCAGAGGGCCAGCGCCAAAGCTCCACACCGTCTTTCCCCATCAAAGGCTAGGAGTGAGTTGGAAAAGCTAACAAAGGCCCTAAGCCAGTGGTTCTCTCCGAGGATGAGGCCCAGAAATCAGGATTTTAAAAAGATTCCCAGGTGATCCTAATGTGCAGCCAAGGTTGAGAACCACTGTGACTGCGCAGCACAGGTGGCTTGGCACAGAAGTGCTGGCATCAAAGCCGATCCAAGCTGATCCTTTCCATAGCCGCGCTGAGGACAGGTTGGCCCCATTTCCTGAGCGAGAGGGAACTTGATGCATATATTCTGAAGGATGCTTCCTGACCAGAGGCTGCTTGTTGTGATCATCCCCCATTCACTATCAAAATGCACCAGTACTGTGTCCTAGTTTAAAGCACGGATCTCAAGTGAGGGGTCTGAGGGCTACGTGTGTGAGCAGCAGACCTGTTGTTATAGGGTGAAGTGCATCCCCCCAAAATGCTATGTTCAAGTCCTAACTCCCAGGACCGATGAATGTGCTCTGATTTGGAAACAGGGTCTTTGCAGATGCAATCAAGTTGAGATAAGGTCATGCTGGATTGGGGTGGCCCTAATGCAATGACTGGTGTTTTTATAAGAAGGAAATTTGGGCGCAGACACAGACATGCAGGGAGAGCACCCTGAGATGATGGAGACAGAGGCTGGGGTGATGCATCTCCCAGACCAAGGGACACCAGGGATTGCTAACAGCCACCAGAAGCTGGGAAGATCAAGGAGGGATCCTTCCCGGGGCCTGGAGAGAGAGTGCGGCCTTGCTCGGACACCTTCAGTTAAGACTTCTGGCTTTCAGAACCAGGAGAGAACAGTGTCCTATTGTTGTAAGTAATTCAGATTTTTAATAATTTGTTATAGCAGTGCTAGGAAAGCAATACACCTATATCTGCAGCATTAACCCACACAGGGTTAGATTTTTTTTTTTTTTTTAATTTGAATCAGCAACAGTCAAAGCCAATCAGAAAATCCCACATAAAAACCTGGACTTTAGCTTCCCCCGCCCGCCCATCCCCTCCTCCCCACCCCCCCCCCCCAAAAAAAAAATCAGGACATTTGCTGCTCGAGACCTATAGTTCAGCATGTCCTCAGTTAGATGAGCATGACTCCCATTGGACAAGTCGTGGTGGAGTGAATGATGTTACCTATCAGGTATGAAGGGCTCTGATGAAGTTTACGATTTTGAGATGGGGAGATTATCTTAGCTCATCCTGGTGGGTTCAATTAGTCATGGGTTTCATAAGGAAAATGAGGTGGTGGGACAGAAAGAGGAAGAGGTGCAGTGCCAAAGCAGAGGGGGGAGGGCTGTGTAAGGTGGGATCCTCGGCCAAGAAACAAGGACGGCTTCCAGACACTGGAAACAGGCAGGAAAGCCTCCAGGTGGGATGCAGGCTGGCCAGCCGTTTGAACCAGGGGCACTGACACCAAGTTGGGTTTCTAACTTCCAGAACTTCAAATAATAAATTCATGTTGTTTTAGGCCCCCATGTTTGTGGTAAATTGCTATGGCAGTGACAGGAAACTAGCATGCAAGCCTTCTCCAGGTTGCCTCGGCCCAGCCCTCCCTCACAGCCTGCAGTGTGCCCATTTGGGTTCCTGTCTAGCTCCTATGGCACCGACGTTTGTCAGGCCCTGGTTCCTGGGGCACTGGAATTTATTCTCCTGCCAGTCACAGATCGTGAAGGGGACAAATGAATCCATAAAAGGCAAAGCACGGGCATTTTAGCTGAAGCCTTCCTGATACAGTGCCTCTAAGGGAGGGGCCTTACCCTGGTATCTCAAAAGCCAGCCAAGGAGCTTCTTTGCAGCAGGTAGAGTGTGGACCAAAAACTGAGATAAGGCCAATGAAGGAGAGGCCCTGAATGTTGGCTGGGCAATTTGGATTTGATCCTGGAGATCACAGGGCACCTTCAGAAGGTTCTGAGCAGAAAAGCAACCTGCCCAAGGGAAGAGACAGAGGAAAAGTGCCTCAGAAAAGAACAGGTACTGGGACCTAGCACTTCTGAGACTCAAGGCAGGTATTTGCATGCGTCATTTCACTTTTGTAACAAACCTGGGGGAAAGGTATTTTTATATGCAATTGCAGATGAGGAGATTGAGCTCAAAGAAGTAAGATAACTCTGAGTTAGTGAGTGGTAGAACTGGTTCTGAATCCAGGTCTGTATAACTCCAGGGCTGTATTTCTATAAAGCCTCTCATCCCCACCCCCGCCACACTTCCCCTGAGTTTAACTGGGCAACCAAGGGGGATGCACTGACTAAGGAGAGACTGGGAAGGGAGGCCAGCTAAGAGCAGCCCTGGGACTTGGGTTAGGATGGACCCAGAAAAATGGAGAGAAAAGATATGTTACATCCTAGCCATGGTTTGAAGAAAATCACAAGACAGAAGTGGAGGAAAGAAAGAGAGATTGAAAATCGAGAGAATGATGGTATCATTGGCAGGCTGGAAGCAGGAAGGAGAATGCATTTGAGAGTGGAGCTAGATCTAGGGGAGCAGAGAGAGCTCCAGCTGCCCTTTAAGCAGCTAGAAAATAAATCTCTCAGGCAGTAAATCCTCATGCCCACAGGTATACATAGCTGCATTGCTTGGAGGCAAACGTGCTTTTCCCTTGCTTTCCAAACAGTTCAGCGGGGAAGGAAGCCACGGTGTCATCCTGTTTCTTTACAGCCTGATCTTCTCCAGAACATTTGAAAGGTATGTTCTACAAATATTTACCCAGCATTTCCTTTGGCTCTGGGGTCTCATAAACCATGTACTCTGGTGTTGGAGAATACTTTCATGCCTACTGGAATCATGAGTGCAATATTTTTCTGGTGGATGCTCTTTCTGTTGATACGTCCTTTTCTATCATCAGTTTGGCCATAGTAATGGGTAAATGACTGTCATCAGGAAACTTTGAATCTGCTTTTGTGGTACAGTACTAGGGTCCTTTCTGTGGTTATAAATATTGGCAGACAACAAAGCTTATTTGTACAATTTTCATATAAAATGTTTTATTACTTATATGCACAGTAAAATAGATTCTCAAGTATTTATTTTGCCTCTGTAATATGCAAAGGCCTATTCTTCACACTATGAAAAATACAAATAAAAGATAGAACTCTGGCCTCCTGCAGGTTCCAGTCTGGGAAAGACGAGAGGTCCACATAGAGCAGCGGTTCTCAACCTGTGGATCGCGAGCCCTTTGGGGGTTGAACGACCCTTTCACAGGGGTCGCCTAAGACCATCGGAAAACACATATATAATTACATATTGTTTTTGTGATTAATCACTATGCTTTAATTATGTTCAATTTGTAACAATGAAATTGGGGGTCACCACAACATGAGGAACTGTATTAAAGGGTCGCGGCATTAGGAAGGTTGAGAACCACTGACGTAGAGCCTGGGCAAGTCCCAGCTGGTACTTGATGGGCCAAATGAGGTATGAAGACAATCAATCCAGTGGGTTCCAGAGGAGGAAGGGTGCCCAGCAGAGAGTC
This sequence comes from Myotis nattereri, assembly GCF_964212035.1. Lineage (NCBI taxonomy): Eukaryota > Metazoa > Chordata > Mammalia > Chiroptera > Vespertilionidae > Myotis > Myotis nattereri. Next base: position 103,493,495 of record NC_138077.1, read on the forward strand.
AAGGAGGAAGGCTTCTTAGAAGTAGACTAAAAGCGGGGTAAGCTTGGCGAGAGCTAGAGAGCCCCCAGAAGGGAAGAATTACAAGCCCTGAAGCAGTATTCCTGAAACCTGTCTTTTGTATATCACCATCACATTTTTGTGGTCTATATTATTATTTCCTTAAGCTTGCTTTAAATCAACACACATTTAAATATTAACTCCTTTCCTAACATTAAATAGCCTTTAAATCACATATTTGGTGTGCTGAAGACAAGTATGTATTAAAAAAATTGCTATAAAACATTTTTAAATGCTCATCTCTGTACCATCCAAAATCATGCCATACTTTGGAAAGCACTGCCCTGAATTATACCTGATGCCCTCAAGGCATTTGCCATGATTGACCAGTCTCTGGGTTGTATTCTCAAAAGGGAGTGACCTCTAGTCCTGGGAATAGGTTCTGTCAAGAATATATACAGCTCTCGTACCAGCACCTTCCTCTCGGTGACAATGGGAGCCATGTTGCACCTTGACTTTAACATTGTCCAGGGTAGAAATCCAACCCCTGGTCTCTGATGAAACAGTAGGGCTTCCCTTCCATAGCCAAGAAATGAGCTCAACCCCCAAGCTGGTGTTTTCCACTTAAACAGTCTGTTCAATACTGCCTTGGGCCAGTTCTCTCTGGAGTGGTCACCTATCACCACCCTAAGCTAAGCATCCCTTGTCCCAGAGCAGTGTCTCTACTGAGCCCAGCATCGGAGCATACACAGGGATTCCAACGCATGGGGTCTGTGGCTTATCCCACCTGTACCCACAGCTTTCCCTGTGCAGCCCCAGTCCTAGAAGCTTTCCTGCGAGAGAAGGAGACAGGGAGGGCACAGGGGAGGGACAGTGACCAGGTGAACCCATGTGACTGCCGCTTTGTGTTGTGCTGGAGGGAGGAGAGGCTGCAGGTCCTTGGTGCAGTCATCCTCTCTGACCAAATGCTGATGGCATCTCCCATTCTGCAGGCTTCAGAAGGACCTAGATGTCTCCACCATTCATCTGCTACAACCAAATGCTGGAGGCTTCCTATGCAGGCAGGTAGGGGGAAGACTGGCTTCTGTTGTGGAATGTGAATCAGGCTTTTTAAAAATTGAGCATATTCTCTTAAATGAAGAGAGGTCAACTTATCCTTGAAAGACTAAGATGCTGCCCTGAGTTTGTTATCAGATCTGACCTTCCAGTTGCCATTACAGTCCTTTCTAGTTTACCTCTGAGAGGCCTCTATCCCTGAGGGTCTAGACAGGGGTGGGCAAACTTTTTGACTCGAGGGCCACAATGGGTTCTTAAACTGGACCGGAGGGCTGGAAAAAAAGCATGGATGGAGTGTTTGTGTGAACTAATATAAATCCAAAGTAAACATCATTACATAAAAGGGTATGATCTTTTTTATTTTTTAGTTTTATTCATTTCAAACGGGCCAGATCCGGCCCGCGGGCCGTAGTTTGCCCACGGCTGGTCTAGAAACATTAGAAAATATCTTTTTTTTTCTTTTTATTGAATTTATTGGGGTGACACTGGTTAACAAAATTATACAGGTTTCCGGTGCACAATTCTACAACACATCAGCTGTACACTGTATTGTGTGTTCACCACCCCAAGTCAAGTCTCCTTCCATAACCATTTATCCACCAATTCCCTCCTTCACCTCCCCAAAATATTTTGTTAAGACCCACCAGGAATCCCTAATAACTGAAAGAAAGTTCTATAATAACATATTAGTCTCCTGCTCCTTAAATCCTTACCATGAAAACCAAAGTTTAAAAAGAATGTAAAGGGAGGATGAGCAGCAGGTTCTGAGTGGGCACATGGGAAGTTACGGACTATGGCTCAAGAAAAACAGTTGTTTTAACCCTAAAATATTAATGCCATACATGTTTCTAGAATTACATGTGTGATTTCATTCTTTTCAATAAAAATGGTAATTTTAAAATGATTATTAAAATAAAAAAGAAATTAAGTCCTTGTGTCATTGCTACCTAAAATGTAGTATTTATAAACTGTGTCACTAGGCAGTTTTGAACATGGTTTTAACTGGAAGAGCAAGTCCACATGTCTTTAATGGCTGTCAAAATGGGAAGTCTCAAGAAATACTACATGGAGTCCCAGCACGCAGCAACGTCGGCTATTTGCAGTGGGGGAAGCACACCTCAGAGGATGGGCTTTCCCAGGTGAGTGGTCCTGATTCTCAACTGCACGACCAAGTGCCAATGTTTTGACATGTTTAAGTCTCTATGTTAAGGTAGTTCAAGTGTGATCTTACCTTTACCCTTTCCTGAATACCCCTCACCCTCCACACACACACACACGCACACACACACGCCATGCATGCACACATACATGGAGACTTTCAGGTCTAAACAGAAATATCCAATTCCACTTACTTCATATTTTATTTTATGTATTTTACTAGAAGCCAGATGCAAGAGTAGGCCTTCCTTTGTGCAAGTGTAGGCCTTCCTTTCCCTGAGTGCCGGCACTGGCTACCCTCTGGCATCTGGGACCTGGGCTTCCCTCCTCTGGCCGCCCACAGGCACCCAGGCCCAGGCTGCTTCCCTCTGGTCCCGGCTTTGTCAGGAAGGATGTCCAGAATGACATCTGGAAGGCGTCCAGTCTAATTAACATACTATCCTTTTATTATTACAGATATAGAGAAAGTATGGGTAATACAAGTAATATGTAAATAAGTTTTTAAAAAACAAACCTGAAATAGTCCTAGCTGGTTTGGCTCAGTGGATAGAGTGTTGGCCTGCGGATCAAAGGGTCCTGGGTTTGATTCTGGTCAAGGGCATTTGTCTTGGTTGCAGTCTCCTCTCTGTCCCAGGCCTTGGTCAGGGCTCATGCAGGAGGCTACCAATCAATGTGTTTCTCTCACATTGATATATCTCTGTCTTTCCCTCTCTATTCCACTCTCTCTAAATATCAATGGAAAAATAACCTCTGGTGAGGTTTTAAAAAACAAACAAACTAAATTATACAGATAAAAGGAAAGTCCTCTGGCATCCCACCCAGCTACAGATCACCTTCTCAGAAATCAGTACTGTCAATAGCTGGTGGGTATCTTCCCAATCCTTTATTTATGAAAATGAGCAAATACATTTTATCTACTGCTCAAAGCCTTAAAAAAAAGTCACTGGGGGATAAAGGGAAACCTTGGTTTTTTAGTTTTTTTATTTTATTTTATTTTTCAACTACAGGTCTGGTGCATGAAATTCCTGCATGGGTGGGGTCCCTAGGCCTGACCAGTGATCAGGGCCAATCGGGGCCAGGCTGACTGGGGCCAGGCCAATTGGGGCCTGCCAGCCAGGTGGAGGGAAAAGGGAGGAGGGACTGTGGGGCATTGGCTGCTGGCCCTGAGGAAGAAGTCGGCCCTTGGCACCCCTGGGAAAGGGGCCGCATCCACTATCACCTACCCCCAGTTACCCGTCCCAGCCCTGGGCCCAGCCCTGATCAAGTGCTTGATCGGGGCCGGCCGGCCAGGGGGAGGGACTTTGGGAGATTGGCCAGCCAGAGGAGGTTGGCTGTGAGAGTGCACTGACCACCAGGGGGCAGCTCCTGCATTGAGTGTCTTCCCCTTGGTGGTCAGTGCGCATCATAGCAACTGGTCATTCTGGTTGTTTGGTCATAAGGGTTGCTTAGGCTTTTATATATATATACTAGAGGCCTGGTGCATGAATTCGTGCATGGGTGGGGTGGAGCCAGGCTGGTCAGGAGAAGAGGGGATGCGGGAGGTTGGCCGGCCAGCCCTGCCCCCAATGGGCTGGTTGGCTGCCCTAGTGGGCATCATAGCAATGGATCATTCTGGTCGTTTCAGTTGTTCCTACGTTCTGGTCACTGGCTTTACATATATATATATATATACACACACACATACATACATACTAGAGGTTCGGTGCACAAAAATTTGTGAACTTGGGGGGGAGGGGGTGTTCCTCAGTCCGGCCTGTGCCCTCTTGCAGTTTGGGACCCCTCGGGAGATAACGACCTGCTGGCTTAGGCCTGCTCCCGGGTGGCAGAGGGCAGGCCCAATCCCTAGGTGCAGCCCCTGGTCGGGCTCAGAGCAGGGCCGATTGGGGAGTTGGGACACCGCCCCCTGTCATGCACAGAGCAGGGCGGATTGGGAGGTTGAGATGCCACCCTCAGTCATGCTCAGGGTAGGGCCGATTGGGGGGTTGGGGCACCGCCCCGTCACACTCAAGGCAGGGTCTATGGGGAGGTTGCGGCGCCACCCCCTGTCATGCACAGAGCAGGGCCCATCAGGGGGTTGGGGCGCCGCCACTCTCATACTCAGGGCAGGGCTGATGGGGAGGTTATGGCTCTACCCCGTCACATACAGAGCAGGGCAATTGGGGGGGGGTTTGGGGTGCCGCACCCTGTCACACACAGAGCCGCAGGGCGGTCAGGGGGTTGGGGAGCTCCCCCCTATCAGGCACAGAGCAGGGCTGATCAGGGGGTTGGGGCGCCTTCCCCTGTCACGAACAGAGCAGGGTGGATAGGGAGGTTGTGGCCATGCCCCCTGTCACACACAGAACCGCAGGGCAATCAGGGGGTTTGGGCACTGCCCCCTATCACGCTGATCCCGGTGCCGGGAGGCCTCGCGGCTCCGCTGATCCCGGTGCTGGGAGGCATATTACCCTTTAACTATATAGGGTAGGGGCCTGGTGCACGGGTGGGTGCCGGCTGGTTTGCCCTGAAGGGTGTCCTGGATCAGGGTGGGGGTCCCCACTGGGGTGCCTGGCCAGCCTGGGTGAGGGGATGATGGCTGTTTGCAGCTGGTCACACATCCTTCAGGGTGCGGGTCCCCACTGGGGTGCCTGGCCAGCCTGGGTAAGGGGATGATGGCTGTTTGCAGCTGGTCACACATCCTTCAGGGTGGGGGTCCCCACTGGGGTGCCTGGCCAGTCTGGGTGAGGGGCTGAGGGCTGTTTTCAGGCTGGGGGTGACTGAAGCTCCCAACTGCTCCTTTTTTTTCTTTTTTTTTTCTTTTTTATTCTGGGCCAGCTTTAGCTTTGAGGCTTGGCTCCAGCTCTTAGGCCTCCGCTGCTGAAAGTAGGTTTCTGGTCTTTGCTTACAATGTTATGATCCTGCTGGCTGAAGCCCGGCAGACTAAAGCAGGTTTCTGGGGTTTTGTTTAGCTTCTATATTTGTTACATAGTTGCTTAGAGTTGTAGCTCAGAAGCCTGCAGCGGCAGGCAGGGAATGTTGGAGTCCTCCGTCACTGAAGCAAGCAAGCCTCATGTTAGTTTCAAGCTGCCTGGCTGCCAGCCACCATCTTGGCTGGCAGTTAATTTGCATATTGCCCTGATTAGCCAATGGGAAGGGTAGCGGTCGTACGCCAATTACCATGTTTCTCTTTTATTAGATAGGACATATATATTACAGTTGACAGTCAGTGTTATTTTATATTAGTTTCAGGTGCATAACACAGTGAAGGGGGCCCACGTATGAAACTCCCCTCACAAGCTTTCCCACTCAGGGGCTTTATAGAAAGTATAATGTGCTATTCAAAGGCACAATGAACAAGTTCAGCAAGATGACATTCCACAAAACAAACAGGAGAGAGTAAGAAAGAAGATATACTCACCCAGACCACAAATCAAAGGTGCTTTTATGCTATTTTCACAAACTTTTTTATTCTGAGACCCAGGGAAGGCATTGTGGATTCTGTGAAAAGCAACTAATTCTCTGGAGTGGCCTTGAACTAGTTGTGATGTAATGCAATATGATATTGACAGAAATCCCCAGGCCTCGCCATCCCCAACATCTCCTGACTAGCCGCACCAAGGAGGCCTGCGGCTCAGTGCCTGTCCCGCCCCTCATGCTCCCGTCCCAGCTCACAATCCTTCCATGTGTGTAGGGCCACACACCTGACAAGTCCTTCTGTATCCACAGCGCCATTCACCTTCCCGCCCACTGGTGGCTCCAGCTGCATGAAATCAGCATCTTACAACACATACAAACCCTGCATCCAATGGTGTCAGGATAGTCATGTGTGACCACAGCAGAATTAGTGTATTTTGTGTACAAATGTTATTCCTCAAGTTTGAAATCTAACTTCATCACAGAAAAATGAGGAGAGACAGAGAAGCTAAAAGTAAAAAAGATGAATCCAACCCTATCACTTGGGTCAATCCTTTCACAAATGTATCCTTCGCTTCTTCTTTCTAATATAAATGTGTTCCATTCTACTCTCCTGAAACCTGCTTTTCTAATTTAATATCTTTACACATCAGCAGTAATTGTCCTTCATTATATTTAATGGATGCAAAGGGTCCCACTGTACAAACAGGAAGGACTGCACTTTGAAGACCCCCTGAACAGAAACTGAATCTGTTATTATTATAAAGTTCCTAGTCACTTGTCCCAGATATTTGGAAATTCATCTTAGAATTTGTTATATATATAAAATGTCCATGGTCAAGCACTCTATCATTCAGAGCCCAGTAACATGCCTAGACTCTGTTGGGAGGAAAATGGCATCACAAGTTTCAAGGAGTGGAGGCACAAAACCCACAATAACAACTTAATGCTTTGTCTACTTTTACAGAGCTCTTTTACAATGTTAGTTCACTATATTCTCATTATTAACTACAAAGATTTAAAACAGTGTGTCTCATATTTCAGTTATTTGAGTAGATAATTCACAAGCTTTGCCGTCTCTCCACACCACCTCTGCTATTATTTGCTTAATACTTTTATTTAAACCAACTCACTTTTAAAATTTAAATCTAAAAAAATTGAATCTAACCTTTTCTGCAGCAATAATACATACCACAGACTTGATGTGCTGTTTTCTTTCCTAATACATCTATACTAATAAAAGCATAGGTGGTTCTTGTGCCCTTGTGCGCGACGTTGTCACAAGATGGTCGCCACAAGATTGTCACCACAAAGATGACTGCCACGAGGTGGCTGCCACAAGGTGACCACAAGCACAGCAGAGGTGAGGCCCTGCGGCTGCTCCGCGCAGTGAGGCCTGGGGGTCCCGCGGCTCTGCACAGTGCAGAGGAGGCCAGTCCCGGTGGAGGAGGCAGGTTGCAGCAGGGGAGGGCAGTTGTGGGCAATCAGGCTGGCAGGGGAGGAAAGTTGGGAGTGATCGGGTCGGCAGGGGAGGGAAGTTGGGAGCAAATGGGCCAGCAGGGGAGGGCAGTTGGGAGTGATTGGGCTGGCAGGGGAGGGCAGTTGGGAGTGATCGGACCAACACTAGTGGGCAGTTGGAAGTGATCGGGCCAGCAGGGGAGGGCAGTTGGGGGCCATCAGGCTGGCAGGGGAGGGCAGTTGGGGATGATCAGGTGAGGAAGGGAGCAGTTAGGCATCAATCAGGTTGGCAGGGGAGAAGTTGGGGGTGATCAGGCTGGCAGGCATGTGGGCGGTTAGGAGCCAATTGTCCCGGATTGTGAGAGGGATGTCCGACTGCCAGCACTAGGGGTCCCAGATTGGAGAAGGTGCAGGTCGGGCTGAGGGACACCCCCCTTCCCGCACACAAATTTCATGCACCAGGCCTCTAGTCCTATCTAATAAAAGAGAAACATGGTAATTAGCGTACGACCGCTACCCTTCCCATTGGCTAATCAAGGCAATATGCAAATTAACTGCCAGCCAAGATGGCGGCCGGCAGCCAGGCAGCTGGAAGCTAACATGAGGCTTGCTTGCTTCAGTGATGGAGGAAACCAAAGTTCCCCGCCTGCCTTGCCAGCCTCTGAGCTTGCAGTTTGAAACCTTGTAACAAATATAGAAGCTAAACAAAACCCCAGAAACCAGCTTTCAGTCAGCCGGGATCTCAGAGCTAAAGTTAATACAGAGTTTTGATTATAGAACCTAAACAAACCAGATACCTGCTTTCAGCAGCAGAGGCCTCAGAGCTGGAGCCAGAGCTAAAGCTGGCCCAGAATAAAAAAAAAAAAAAAGAAAAAAAGGAGCGGTTGGGAGCTTCAGTCACCCACAAGCCTGAAAACAGCCCTCAGCCCCTCACCCAGACTGGCCAGGCACCCCAGTGGGGACCCTCACCCTGATCCAGGACACCCTTCAGGGCAAACCAGCCAGCCCCCACCCGTGCACCAGGCCTCTATCCTATATAGTAAAAGGGTAATATGCCTCCCAGCACTGGGATCAGCGGAGCTGAGAGACCTCCCAGCACCGGGATCAGTGTGACAGGGGGCAGCGCCCAAACCCCCTGATCGCCCTGCGGCTCTGTGTGTGACAGGGGGCGGGACCACAACCTCCCTATCCACCTTTCTCTGTTCATGACAGGGGAAGGCACCCCAACCCCCTGATCAGCCCTGCTCTGTGCCTGATAGGGGGGAGCCCCCCAACCCACTGATCGCCCTGCGGCTCTGTGTGTGACAGGGTGCGGTGCCCCAACCCCCTGATGGGCTCTGCTCTGTGTGTGACAGGGTGCGGCGCCCCAATCCCCCTCCCCTCCCATGGGCCCTGCTCTGTATGTGACGGGTAGAGCCATAACCTCCCCATCGGCCCTGCCCTAGTGTGAGAGTGGCAGCGCCCCAACCCCCTGATTGGCCCTGCTCTGTGGGTAATAGAGGGCAGCGCCCAACCCCCTGATGGGCCCTGCTCTGTGCATGACAGGGGGGAGCTCCCCAACCCCCTGATGGGCCCTGCTCTGTGCGTGACAGGGTACAGAGCCCCAACCCCCCTGATGAGCCCTGCTTTGTGCGTGACAGGGGGCAGCACCCCAAACCCCTGATTGGCCCTGCTCTGTGCATGACAGGGGGTGGCGCCGCAACCTCCCCATCGACCCTGCCTTGAGTGTGACAGGGGGCAGTGCTCCAACCCCCCAATCGGCCCTACCCTGAGCTTGACTGAGGGTGGCATCACAACCTCCCAATCCGCCCTGCTCTGTGCATGACAGGGTGCGGTGTCCCAACTCCCCAATCGGCCCTGCTCTGAGCCCGACCAGGGGCTGCACCTAGGGATTGGGCCTGCCCTCTGCCACCCGGGAGCAGGCCTAAGCCAGCAGGTCGTTATCTCCCGAGGGGTCCCAGACTGCAAGAAGGCATAGGCCAGGCTGAGGGACCCCCCCTCCCACCTGAGTGCACAAATTTTTGTGCACCGGGCCTCTAGTATTTAAATAAATAAACATGTTTTGTTTTCAAAGTTCCCTCTTTGTGCCACTGACTTCATGCCACAGGCCACCAGTGGGCACTTGCTCCACACTGTGAAAACCTGGTGTAAAAGTGAGGAGGTCCTGTAGCATGTCAGAAACAGCCCTGGCCTCCACAAATTGTATGGTCAGTCCTACCCAATGACTATTTGATCTGGTGAGAATCTTGACATCAGAAATTTTTAAAGCCTACAGGTGATTCTAATGTACCACCAAGGTTAGAAACCTCTGTTCTAGTGTGGGGCTGCTCAGCCTGAGCACTGCTGACAATTTAGATCGATACTTTTTTGTGGCAGGCTGTTCTGTGCATTGTGGGATATTTAACAACATCCCTGGCCTCTGCACACTAGATGCCAGTAGCACCACTACTCCTCCCGCAGTGTGACAACCACAAATGTCTCCAGACACTGACAAATGTCCACTGGGGGACAAAGTTGCCCAGTTGAACCACCACTCTAAAGAAAGAGTGGGAAAGGATCTCGTTAAGTTTAGATAACTAAATCCATGTGAGTAGAATTGGAAAACTAGTGATTTCAACTGACATTAGAAGAGTTTCTTCTTTTAATCAGTATCAGAAAGGTTGAAAGCTTCCTGTTCCCTTTTAACATTCATCGGACTCTGGGGACAAGTTTCAGACCTTATCTTAAATTAAAATTAAATAGGAGTTTGCTAAATAGCTAGTAAGTAGCTCTGAGAAGGGACTGTACTAAAGAATATGCCACTGATGGAAAGAGGGAGGGAGGGGGAGAGACTCAGAGAGTCAAGAATGTATAGGCACCCAGTGCTACCATTTTCACTGGATCACATTTCTTTCTACAAGTTTGCTCAGACCAGTAGGGCTATTAAATCATGCTCTAACAAAAATTATCTGAATATCTTTTTTAAAAATCTATTTTTTATTGATTTCAGAGAGTAATGAAGAGGGAGAGAGAGATAGATCAATGATAAGCAAGAGTTGTTGATCGGCTGCCTCCTATACCCCTACACTGGGGATTGAGCCCACAACCCAAGCATGTGTCCCGACTAGGAATTGAACTGTGACCTCCTGGTTCATAGGTCGACACTCAACCACTGAGCTATGCTGGCTGGGCTTCAGATCTTAAAATATTCTCCAATAACAAAGTAGATGGGGACCACATCAAAATAAAAAGCTTCTTCACAGCAAAAGAAACATCAACAAAATAACAAGAGAGCCCACTGCATGGGAGAACATATTTGCCAATGATATATGCAATAAAGGGTTAATCTCCAAAATATATAGGGAACCTATACAACTTAACAAAAGGAAGACAATCCAATTAAAAAATGGGCAAAGGACCTAAATTGACACTTCTCCAAAATGGACATACAGAAGGCCAAGAGGCACATGAAAAAATGTTCAGTCACTTATCATCTGAGAGATGCAAATCAAAACAACAATGAGATACCACCTCACACTTATTTGTTGGTTATCATCAACAAATCAACAAATGACAAGTGTTGGCAAGGATGTGGAGAAAAAGGAACCCTCATGCATTGCTGGTGGGAATGAAGACTGGTGCAGCCACTGTGGAAAACAATATGGAGTTTCCTCAAAAAATTAAAAATGGAATTCCCATTTGACCCAGTGATCCCACTTCTAGGAATATATCCCAAGAAATCAGAAACACCAATCAGAAAGGATATATGCATCCCTATGTTCATAGCAGCACAATTTACAATAGCTAAAATTTGGAAACTGCCTAAATGCCCATCAGCAAATGAGTGGATAAAAAACTGGTACATTTACACAATGGCATACTACACGGCAATAATAAAGAACTCTTACCATTTGCAACAGCATGGATAGTCCTGGAGAGCATTATGCTAAGCAAAGTAAGTCAGTCAGAGAAAGATAAGTATCACATGATCGTACTCATATGTGGAATCTAATGAACAACATAAACTGATGAACAAAAATAGATCCAGAGACATAGAAGCATTGAACAGACTGTCGAACCTCGGAGGGAAGGCAGGGATGAGTGGGTGGGTAGGTAGGAAGAGATCAACCAAAGAACTTGTATGCATATATGCAAAACCCATGGTCACTGACAATAGTGCTATGAAGGCCGGGGGTGGGGGGAAGGTTAGAAGGGGTAAATGGGGGGAGGGAAGGGGACATATGTAATACTTCCAACAATAAAGATTTTCTTTAAATTTAAAAAAAGAAAGAAATAATGGAAGAAGATCATCCAATAAAAATTAAAAAACATAAACCAGATGTTTGAAAGAACCTTACTAGTAAAGCCAGTGAAGAGGCTGAGGCATAAGAAATAAGAGCTTTCCTGCTAGGAAGAAGGCAAAATGTACCAGACAATACGATGCCATTGTGATGCTTGCCCACAAATGTAATGTAGGCAAAGGACAGGAAGTGCTCGGGTTAGCTCTACATCTACATGGAAATCAAACCTATGCTGCTTCCATTTTTTCAAAAGTGACTAATGTGGTTTCCCATCCTTCCTTTTGGACTCAGTGTCTGTCCCAAGGAGACTCCTGTGAATCCTGGCCACAGTGAAAATTGCCTGCACTAATGGCCTGAAACCCTGAGGATGTTTATTAAGTTATCTCTGTCGTGCTCTTGAAGTTGGGTTTCAGAACAAACATATTAAAGAGCAAATACAGCTGGCAGCTAGTTTTGTTCCTTGAACTGCTGGGATATATAAATGTGTTAGACATATACTTGTATACATACGAAGTTTATTTTATCCAAAGTGTTTTTTATTCTTTCTACTAGAGGCCCAGTGCTCAAAAATTTGTGCACTCGAGGGGACCCTCAGCCCAGCCTGTGCCCTCTCGCTGTCTGGGACCCCTCGGGGGATGATCACCTGCTGGCTTAGGCCCGCTCCCCAGGGGATTGGGCCTAAGCTGGCAGTCAGACATCCTTCTGGCAGCCCAGGAGCCCTCGGGGGATGTCCACTTGCCAGCGGGGAGCAGACCTAAGCTGCAGTCGGACATCCTTAGTGCTGCTGAGGAGGCAGGAGAGGCTCCCACCACCACCACTGCTGTACTGGCAGCTGTCCCTGGCTTGTGGCTGAGCAGAGCTCCCCCTGTGGGAGCACGCTGACCACCAGGGGGCATCTCCTGTATTGAGCGTCTGCCCCCTGGTGGTCAGTGTGTGTCACAGTGACCAGTCATTCCTAGTCATTCTGCTGTGAGGGTCAATTTGCATATTACCCTTTTATTATATAGGACTAGAGGCCCGGTGCACAAAAATTTGTGCACTCGGTGGGGGGGGGGCAGTCCCTCAGCCAGACCTATGCCCTCTTGCAGTCTGGGACCCCTTGGAGGATGTCCACCTGCTGGCTTAGGCCTGCTCCCTGGGGGATCAGGCCCAAGCTGGCAGTAAGACATCCCTCTGGCAGCCCAGCAGCCCTAGGGGGATGGCCACTTGCCAGCGGGGAGCAGGCCTAAGTTGCAGTCAGACATCCTTAGTGCTGCTGAGGAGGCGGGAGAGGCTCCCACTACCACCGCTGTACTGGCACCCATTAGCCTAGCTTGTGGCTGAGCAGAGCTCCCCCTGTGGGAGTGCACTGACAACCAGGGGGCAGCTCCTGCATTGATCGTCTGCCCCCTGGTGGTCAATGTGCGTCATAGTTACCAGTCATTCCCAGTCATTCTGCTGTTAGGGTCAGTTTGCATATTACCTTTGTATTATATAAGATAGAGGCCTGGTGCACAGGTGGGGGCCAACTGGTTTGTCCTGAAGGATGTCCTCGATCAGGGTGGGGGTCCCACTGGGGTGCCTGGCCAGCCTGGGTGAGGGGCTGATGGCTGTTTTCAGGCTGCCCAAACTCCCTTCAGGGTAAGGGTCCCTACTAGGGTGCCTGGCCAGCCTGGGTGAGGGGCTGATGGCTGTTTTCAGACTGACCAAGCCCCCTGGTGACTGAAGCTCCCAGTCTTTTGGGTTTTTTTGTTGTTGTTTTTTAATTTGCTCAAGCTCTGTGGCCGTGGCGACTGGAAGCAGGTATCTGGGGTTTATTTACCTTGTATAATTGAAACTTTGTTGCCTTGAGAGGAGGCAGCAGCACTGGGAAGCTTGGCTTCTTCCATCACAGGGGCAAGCAAGCCTCCTGCTCTCTCCAGCTCCATGGCCACGGCCTGCTGAAAGCAGGTATCTGGGGTTTCTTTACCTTCTATAATTGTAACTTTGTTGCTTTTGAGTGGAGCTCAGAGCCAGCGACAGGCTGGCTTCCTCCATCACTGGAGTAAGCAAGCCTCCTGCTCGCTCCAGCTCCGTGGCTGCCACTGCCATCTTGGTTGGGTTAATTTGCATATAGTCACTCTAATTGGATGGTGGGTGTGGCTTAAGGCATAGTGAAAATATGGTCAATTTGAATGTTTGTCTATTATTAGGTAAGATAGAGGCCTGGTGCATGGGTGGGGGCCAGCTGGTTTGCCCTGAAGGGTGTTCTGGATCAGGGTGGGGGTCCCGCTTGGGTGCCTGGCCAGCCTGGGTGAGAGACTGAGGGCCGTTTTCAGTCTGGTCACCCCCCCTTCAGGGTGGGGATCCCCACTGGGGTGCCTGGCCAGCCTGGGTGAGGGGCTGATGGCCATTTTCAGGCTGGCCACACCCTCTTCAGGGTGGGGGTCCCCACTGGGGTGCCTGGCCAGCCTGGGTGAGGGGCTGAGGACTGTTTTCAGGCTGGCCACACCCGCAGGCTAGAAGCAGGTATCTGAGATTTATTTAACTTCTATAATTGAAACACTGTAGTGTTGGTCTGGCTCGAAGCCTGGGTTGCCCCTGGCAACTGAGGTTCTCAGCCCTTCCTTGAGCAGCCGGCTGGAAGTAGGTATCAGGGATTTATTTATCTTCTATAATTGAAACTTTGTAGCCTTGAGTGGAGCTCAGAGCTGGTCAGGGCAGGCAGTAAGCTTCTTTCCTCCATCACCAGGGACAACCCAAGCCTCCTGCTCACTCCAGCTCCATGGCTGCTGCCATCTTTGTGACGGAATGAGGGGGTGATGGAGTAATGGTTAATTTGCATATTATTCTTTTATTAGATAGGATATCAGCTTATTATTTTAGGTTAAAAGTAATATATAACCCATCTACATTATTAAAATAATTACAGCCCAGCCGGTATGGCTCAGTGGTTGAGCATAGACTATGAACCAGCAGGTCATGGTTCAATTCCTGGTCAGTGCACATGCCCAGGTTGTGGGTTCGATCCCCAGTGGGGGGCATACAGGAGGCTGCCAATCAATGATTCTCTCTCATCATTGATGTTTCTCTCTCTCCCTTCCTCTCTGAAATCAATAAAAATATATATTAAAAAATAAAAAGGAAAAAGAAAATGGTAATTAAAGAAAGTACAGCAGATCCTCAAATAAACAAATAATACCATTTTGTTCAATGTCATTTAAGTTGCATTCATGACATGCCATAGGAGTTTAACTCTTGTTTATATCAACTAGTCTAGCCTAAAACTGGTTTCATTATATGTCTTTTTGCTTCAAGTTTCAGAACCTATCATGGCATTTAATGAGGACTACTGTGTATATGAAGCTTATTTATTCCCTGTTGTGAACATTTCCTATGTGTCAGGCTCTCTCTGAGCCACTTGCAATGACACCTTATTTTATTTAATCCTCACTTCCACTTAAAGTTACAATCAGTGTGAGTTTAAGTCCAGTGTCTGTTGCTTGGGCATTCATTTAGAGATGAGAAACCCCAGGCTGAGAAAGGGCTAGAGACTTGCCCAAGGCCATCAGCTAGGTGAGTGTCAGAGCCTGGCTTGTGATCCCAGATCTATGTACAGTCAAAGCCCACCTTCCACCCATGGTGCCATGCTGCCTGGCATTATCATCCTTACTTGTTTTCTGCTAAGTGGTAAACACAAAATGCCCATCCTTGGAATTATACTCTAAGTCAGCCGTGGGCAAACTATGGCCCGCGGGCTGGATCCGGCCCATTTGAAATGAATAAAACTAAAAAAAAAAAAAAAAAAAAAGACCATACCCTTTTATGTAATGATGTTTACTTTGAATTTATATTAGTTCACACAAACACTCCATCCATGCTTTTGTTCTGGCCCTCCGGTCCAGTTTAAGAACCCACTGTGGCCCTCGAGTCAAAAAGTTTGCCCACCCCTGCTCTAAGTGCTTTTATAGTCTATCATATATATACTAGAAGCCCAGCGCACAATTCGAAATCGCGCAGCACGGCATGGTCCACCCACCTGCAGCCCTGCCTTGACACCAGAACCTCTTCACGCAGAGCTCCAGCAAGTCTGGCCCAGCCCCTAAACCCTCTGGCCTTCTCTGGCCACTTCAAACTCTGACCTCAGTCCCTCCAGAGACCTCAGGCTGGTCCCACCTTCTCTGGGTGCCTCCCCACTTCCACCCATCTCTGGAGCAACACGGCAGCTTTGCCCCTCATGGCGCCAGAGGAGAGCGGAGCCTGTGCTGCGCTGGGCTCCTTCCTCTGGCAGGTGGGCCGTGCGGCACTCAGAGTGCGAGCAATGGGTGGCAAAGGACTGGGGAGGGGGGCGCTATGGGTTCTCAACTCTGCCCTCCCCAGCACAGAATGGTCCTGCCTCCTCTAGGCCCTCCCCACTTCCGCCCTGTCTGCAGAGCAACGCCCCAGCTAATATGCTAATGACCTGGTCGTTACCGTAACGGCATATAGACCATTAGCATATTAGCTCTTCATTAATATAGATATCTTTATATGTAGATGCAGATTCACATTCCCTAATCTTTAATATCTATAGTGAATCTATAATATACCAAGTGAATAGCTCCTTAGTCTGTGACAAAATTGCAGAGGCTGCAAAAACACATGTCTTTCAGTCCCAATGTCACAGCCCAGTGGGTGAGATTTTTTTAATGGAGCTCTCATTAGATGGCATGGCAAGCCCCCAGAGCCACCAGACTGGCAATGCCCATGGAACACAGCCAGGACTCACAGGACGAGGCTGTTTGGAAGCCTCCCATCATTTTTCTAATTGAAGGTCCAGGTTTGAGTGTGAGGTTCCAATACTTGAGTGAGAACATAAAGCAGTTTGAGTCTAACACCATCTGGAAAGCCTTAGGAGGTTCACATTATCTTCGCACCTGCCACCGAGAAGAAAAACCAACACTGATTTCAGAAGGGACTGAAGCCAGTCAGGTCTCCTGGAACGACTCTCCAGCAGCCTGGCAGAGCGCAGCCCCTCCCTGCTGTAGCTCTTCCCTTGTTACATTTTCCCTTTAAAGAGACTGATTAAACTCCAACCATAAAAATACCAAATGAAGCTGCCCCTGTGCACTCTGCCCCCGAGTTGCTGAGAAAGTGTCTTGCACACACAACAGCAGAGCACGCACTCACAGAAGGTACATCGACTCTGTTCCAGGTGGCAGAGACGAGAGCCAGGCCTTTAAGAGTTATGCATGTGAGTCATCCCCAGGAATCAGCAAATAAAGCGCAAGGTTTCTGACCCCTTTCTCTTGTTCAGATTATCATACTGGGGCCTTGGGACTTACGATATCAAGCTCATTATGCAAAGGGACATTCTATGTGCCATTGTTCTAGAGGGCATGAAAACAGAATTACAGAGACTCAATTCTTGCCCTCTAATGTTAGAATCTGTCCATCCTTTCTCTTGTTCTTGTAATTTGGCATTGGCTTAAATAATACATGTTATAAAGGCTTGGTTGCTGCATGTAATGTTGAACCTACTGGGCTTATTACACAATGAGTAAACTTAAGAAGGAAGGTATTTTATTTATAGCACCACTGTATCACAATTTAATTTCCTCTTTACCATGGCAACAAGGCAGCATGTACCAATTCTGCACTGGTGGAATCTCACCAGTAAAACATATTTAGAATCCTGCTTTGGGGGGAAGGGTAGCTGATAAACTACCTAAAAGCAATACAAATTCTTGACTAAAAATTCCAGTCAGACAGATTATGTGATCTGCCAAGAAAAGAAGGGGGTGGAATACCTGGCTGGATTCAGCCGGGGCGGGGGGCGGGGGAGGGGGGAGGTGCTTTGCTGTGTTTTTGCAGACCTCACTGTAAGCCAGGTGTTTCTCAGTATAATCGGGAGGCTCACCTCTTTGAGTTAATACCCAAAGTACCATGACAGCCACACGTGGCATTTTCCTTCTCACCAGCATCTCCCAAGGCACACAAGGCTCTGCCTGCTCAGTGTGGGGTCCCTGTCTGATCACTTGGGGGTTGGAGATTGTTGCATTTATAACTCTACAGCTGACCCTTGAACAACATGGGTTTGAACTCCACCATCCACTTATGTGTGTATATTTTTCAACAAATATCTGTACTGCTCTTGATCAGCAGTTGGGAGTCTGGATGTGGAGGGCCGAGCATGTGCACTGGTCCACCATTTTATACAGGGGGCTCAGCATCAGCTAGTCTGGCATCCCTGGGGGTCCTGAAACCAACCCCATCCCCCGCTGATACGGAGGGACAACTTCAGTTTTGAGGGAGTTAAAAGTTATACACAGATTTTCCAAGGGTCAGTGCTACTATCCCCTCACTGCGTTGTTCAAGGGTCAACCATCCTTCTTTTTCGCCCTGCTCTAATAAAATCTTGAATAGCTTCGAGTCCAGGAAAGAAAACTGCCTGCTGCATAAAGTGACACTCGTGTGGTGTCAGCTCCTTGCAGAGCATGTTATCTGACTGCCAGCTCAATTTTCCTACCTCACAAAGATTCTGTCAAGCAATATCATATGTGTCTACAATCTATTACATCAACCAGACATAATTCACAGGATCACTCATTGGCTTGAAATCAGCCAGAATGTGCACCTGAAGTCCCACGTGAGTGGCATTTTACTAGTATTATGAGCAGCCCTCGATTCCTAATTAGTTTTTCCAAGTTTTCCAACCCTAAGAATTCCATGTCCTCTGGATCCTAGATTATATGTAACGTTAGTATAGAAGGTGCTGTTGCAAGAAGGCCTAAGAAAGAAAGTGCTTAAGTTATAGCTAATGAATGGCTACAATGTTATTTGGAACTTTGGGGTCGATCTGGAAGGTTACTTCATGTAGCTGCTTCAATGACACATCCTTATTGTTTTATTTCCAGCCAGTGGGGAACCTGCCCCATGTTTGATATGGGAGATGCTCCTGTTATATGCAGCACCAAGGGTCCAACTGGAGTGTGAAGAGATGAGCAAACCCTGCACCCACTATGAGTAGGTCCAGATTGGGGTGCTAGGCTTACAGCCTTTTTAAACTATCAATTAAAACTGAGGTCATTTCTTTCAAGTACAGTTATATGATTTTTCTGTGGTAGTGCCAAGTGAAAAGCTTAAAGATAAAAGCATCTCTGATTCATCCACACTGAAGAATTTAAAGAAAAACAAAGAGATTGGAATAGAACTATTGAGAAATCAAAATATCAAGTTATTAGCCTTTAATGCTTGGGTTTACAAAACATGTGATAATTTTTCAAAGCTAGATTTTCCATAAGACAGAACTTGTTCCTGAATATACAGTACAACTCTGAGGACTGAGAAGGAAAGAGACAGAATCAGATCCTATCGTCACGGGAAGACATGCCAGGGCAGAGAGTCCCGTTGGTCTACCTGGCATCACGTGAACATGGTAGAGGTTTTTCCATGTAGCTCATGTTTCTCTCTCTAAGTAGGAAAGAATTGTTTTTTATGTTAATGAGTTTTAATGGCAATCTTTTAAAAAACATTTGCTTCTCTGCCTCTTTAAACAAAATGGTAGCTATCATTAATAGAAATGTGCTACAATAGCATGATACCTTCAGGGACTACTGAAATGTGCTGGCCCCTTTTACTCTGGGCCCCAGAGTGATGCTTTTGTGAATCTGATCCACTAGCTGTGAGAATTCAAGGCCGAGTTGACAGTTGCCTGAAAAAAAAACAGTTAGCAATGTGGTTATAGCAGTAAACTTACTATGTATAATACCAAACTAGTACATTCAGCTCCAAATACATCTTCACAATTGATCTATGTGTTAACATACAGATATGTGTATATACATACTAGAGGCCCGGTGCATGGATTCGTGCATCGGTGGGGTCCCTCAGTCTGGCCTGCGGGGATCAGCTGAAACTGGCTCTCTGACATCCCCTGAGGGGTCATGGATTGTGAGAGGGTGGTTCTTGGGTGACACACCTTGGAATCGGGCTCCCTCCTCTCTGGGTTTGGGGTGCAGGTGAAGCAGATTCGGGGTCGACAGTACCCCAGCTGCAACCTAACCCACGGCCAATTCCACGAGGAATCGGGCACTCTCTTCTACTGGTTGGAGCATCTGCCCCATGGTGGTCATTGCACGTCATAGCTAACAGGCGAATGGTCCAATGGTTGGATGGTCGCTTAGGCTTTTATATATATAGATGAGTGTGTGTGTGTGTTTGGGTTCACCTCATTTCCCAGAAGTTTTTTCTGTAGTCAAAAGATTATGGCATCATCCTATACACCAAAAGGTGGTGGGTTTGACTATCCTATACAGTGGGGCCTTGATTTATGAGTTTAATTTGTTTTGTGACGGAGCTTGTAACTCAAATTACTCGTATGTCAAATCTTAAAGTGAACAAGTGTGACACGTGATGCTGGGGTGATGTTGTGGCGTTCACTGTGACGTTCGCTGCACCAACCAGCAGTGGGGTATCTGAAGCTGGCTCATAACCCGAATTTTAGCTCGCAACTCAAAGTAAAAAATCAGCCGAGAGATGGCTCGTATCTTGAAAAACTCGTTAGTCGGGACACTCGTAAGTCAAGGCCCCACTGTATAATAAAAGCCTAATATGCAAATCCACAGAACAGCAGAATGACTGGTGGAATGACTGGTCGCTATGATGTGCATTGACCACCAGGGGGAAGATGCTCAATGCAGGAGCTGTCCCCAGCCTGCAGGCCCCAGGCCAGCCAAGGTGGGTGCCTGTGCCCTCCCTGCCCCAATCGCCCTGCAGGTCGCCCCACAAATCAGCCCTAATCGTCAGCCAGCCCTAATCATCAGCCAGGCCTAGGGACCCTACCCATGCACAAATTTTGTGCATAGGGCCACTAGTATATTATATATATATATATATATATATATATATATATATATATATATAGAGAGAGAGAGAGAGAGAGAGAGAGAGAGAGAGAGAGAGACCCTCGGGTAGGATTCAAAAAGTATATTCTATATTTCTATATCCTAAATAATATTTTCCCCATATTCTAAATGGCTAATGTTTGCTTGAAGTCTGACCACCTGCTGAATGCAGTCTGTCATACTTTCAGGAGTCATTACACTAGTCGGTAAAGACAAATGGGAGTTCTCTTGTTCCACCCTCCATCTATATTTCAGTTTATCTTTGTGCTCTCTACCTCACTTCAAAACCAGGCTAAGGTGCTTCCACCTCCTCCATGAGGCCGCCCTCAAACATCTATATATATAAAACCCTAGCATGCAAATAGACCAAAGGGAGGAACAACTGAACAGCCAGTCACTATGATGTGTGTTGACCACCAGGGGCACACACGGAACATGGCAGGCATCGTCAGTAGGCGGCAGAGCGTGGAACATGGCAGGCATTGGCTATGGCAGGATGGTGGAGCAGATGAGCAGGGGTGCCAGACCAAGGTGGGGCACCAATCGTGTCATCAGGGCAAGCCTCTGGTGGTTACTGAAAATTCTTTGCTCCCATGCACCATGGTCCCGCTGGGCGCCTGCACCTGCTGCCAGCGCCAGCCCTGCTCACACCTGCTGCTGGCGCCCAGTGCTGGCCCCAATCACCCCTGAGGGCTTCTCCACCTCCCCCTACTCCTGAGGGGCAATTGGGCAGCAGCTGCTGCTCGCACCCACTGCTGGCGCCAGCCCCAATTGCTTTGTGCCATCAGCGTGTGGGAGCAGGGCTGTGGGCAGACAGGGAACCGGGGGCACGGAGGATGGGCCAAGACCCACCCCTGTGCCCATGGCAGCGTCAAGGCCCACAGTTCCTTTCAAGGTGCACAAGTTGGTGCACTGGGCCCCTAGTTTTAAAATAAAATCCATTGAGAGAAAAACAGCATGATTGGCAAAAGGCACCATTCATCAATGTAAATTCATTCACGAAGCTTCGTTTCCAGTCTTCCTCCTGCAGAGCCCTTCTTGGCTACCAGTGCAGCCAGGTGTCTCAGAGCTGCTTTTTGATTACGAGGCTGTATCAGCATCGGCCCCAAAGTCGGCAAAAGCTATTTATTCATCTGCATGTGCTTCCCCCTCCCAGGTGGGCAGCATGCTGAAGACTCCCAAATTGCCCATTTGGCTGTGCAACATCAATGGAAGCTACAGCGTCCTTTTTAGCACAAACAGGCAGCTCCTAGCAGACTGGAAAGCGGAGCGGCGGTTTGATCTGCACTTGTATGGTGGGCAGCCTTTCCAGAAAAAGCTTGCCCGTCTTACAGTTGGTGAGCATTTCAGACTCCGTGGGCCATGTGCTTTAATGGGCTCAAAGAGACATTTAACAGGTGTGGATATTCATGCTAAGTCTGCAAGCGAATGCTTAGGCTTGATATCTGAAAGGAAACCCTGCGTGAGCCCCATAGGCCTAAACCTCGCACTGTAACCTGGGAATTCTAAGCCAGCTGTAAGTAGAGCAGGAGCTTAGAAGAAGCACAGAGGCACAAATAACATAGGTTAGAGAAAAACAAAAGGTGGAGTCAAATTTCCAAAAAGCCTTCTCCAGAGGGTCGTTTGTCTGAGCCTGTGGCATTTCATGCCTGAGGAAAGAACCGCTAAAACAATTGGGAGGAGAGGGTTCCCACTGGCCAATGCTACCCCATGACCCAACATCAGATGCGCATCCAGTGACATAAATAACCAATCTGATGGTGCATTTCTGTTCAGATTAGTTCACAAAGCCTTTATGAGGGCCTACTAAGTGCCAGGCACTGTGCTAAACACCAGGAAAGCAAGAAGACTAAGGTACAGTCCTGCAAACATCAGGAGGTTCTAGTCCAGTGGAACAAGCAGACAACCGCATGGGTCACCTCACTGCAATTTCAACCATCATTTTTTTTAACTCATGAGGAAAAAGACTAACCTTAAGATGGCTTTAAACACTGACCCTTTGGACAAGGGAATAAAAGTGATGAGAATGGTGTCTGTCGATTTCATCTCTGACTCTTTGGGCATCACAGGCCTGTTATTAAGACTAAATCTGGAGAAGTATCTTAGTGACTGGCTTATCTGTGCAGCTACTGATTCTTTTTATTTAAATCTGAGAAATATATATTAACCTATTTAATTTAGTGGGGTATGGGCAATATGTTCCTTAAAATATGTTATCATTTCTACTTTATTATCTTCTTTGAGGAAAGCATCATTTTTTATTAGCTCACGTGCATGGCAAGCATTCTGTTCTGGGCACTGTGTTGAAAGCTTTGCATACATTATCCCATTAAATTCTCCCAACAGTCATATGAGGTAGATACTATGATATCTATTATTACATGGAGGAAACGGAGGTGGCCAATAGTTACTAATTGACTAAAGGAAGCTGAGAGATGTTCAGTGCCTTCTCAAATGTTGCATGAAACAAATCTGGGCCTTGAACCCAGTTCTTGATTACCTTACCAGAATCAAGAATCATTTTGCTCTTCACCTAAAATTTCACAGAAGCATTGAAGAGGTGATAGCACTCCACTTTTCCCGTTTTTTTCTGACAACATCCGGTGACCTACACCTTGCTCTAGGTTAGATCATGGTATTGCCACGTTCATTACATGATTTGTCAATATTCATGTTCCAAAATACAAAACAACCCAGTTTTTCTATATACCATCCCCCTCTGCTTACTGGTTCTAGGAACACACACGCTGAGCCTGACTCCTGCTCACCCATCCTGTTTGCCTTCCTTCCTGGCTTCCTCTGGAATGGTGTGCATAGGCTGGGGTCTAAGTGCTGGCTGTTCCTCCCTCAGATACTCACTCTCATCACTGGGAAGGTGACCAACGTGAGGAGGAACATGGACCAGGGAGACGGTTTTCTCCAGTGGAGATGGCAATCAGAACCAAGTGGAGAGAAGCCACCATTAACTGGAATGGAACTGTTCCCTTTTTCTAAAGACAAAGCCAGGATGTGCAATGAAGTGTCAGAATGATGGGATACAAAGATCAATTTGGGGGGAGATCATTTCACAGAAAACCCCCATTATATTTTGGGACACTCTGTGTTAAGCCCTCTGCAGTTGTAGGAGAAACATGGGCCCTTACTGCAGGGCCTGGGAGCTGCATCCTGTATGCACATGTAGACTACTTCTTTTATTTTATTCAAAAGAAAAATGAAGTCTATTTCCTGCATGCTATTTCTAAATTGTCCTTTCTTGGTGTGATTCTGCCCGAGGATGACAGAGCGGGAGGCTAGCTTTCACTCGGGATGAAGTCATTGGGAATGCATCAAACTTTTAGTCCTGGCAAGAACTCGAGCTTCTCAAAGATCTCCTGGTGTGGAGAGCATGCCTTTCCAAGGTTACATTCCATGTGCCCACTTTAGCAAGTTCTTGTCATTAAAAAAATAAATGGGCTTCACCGGGCTTGATGTGGGTGCTATTCCTGGTGGGCTGGGGTGCATAGCAGTGAACTTGTGGGTTCAAATAGTCATGGCAAGCAC
This sequence comes from Myotis nattereri, assembly GCF_964212035.1. NCBI lineage: Eukaryota > Metazoa > Chordata > Mammalia > Chiroptera > Vespertilionidae > Myotis > Myotis nattereri. The sequence continues at coordinate 103,517,217 of NC_138077.1, forward strand.
ACAGAAGGAGACAACCTTTCAGTGCTGTTTGTTTCTTTTCTTTATAAGCTGGATATAGATAGGTAGACAGACAAACAGAAAGAAATCTGGTTCCTAGATAAAATTAAATTATATATAAAAATAAAATCTCTCCTTATGTCATTTTTGTCTCTGTTCAGCAGTGCTTAGAGGAAACAACTCTTTTGAGAACCTGATCTTTCCCTGTCTTGTTGAATGCCTACATTTCTCCTGAAGAAATACACAGAGTAAGACATACTCTTTCTAAAGGAGCACATAGGAGCCGCCTACACCTTTTCCTACCCACCCCACTGGTCTGCCAACTCACACACAAGCCAAAGGTTAGTTTGTAAAGAACAACTTTTCTGCACATATTTTCCAAGCTAATTTGTTAATGCATTTTCATTTGGTTAAAAGAAAAATGTTTTAACTTAGGGAGCATGCAGAAAATGAAACTTCAAGGCGAGTAATAAATTATGTCAAAAGAGAAAGCCAATTTGGCGTGGATTGCTGATTACAACATCTGTATCATGGGTATTTTCATTCAGGATTTTAAATACATTGGGCAAATGAATGAGTCCCTACAGACCCCTGTCTCATTTGGTCTTAATTTAGCAATATTGTGTTTTCCCTGTGCAGCCTGTTTTTGTTTTAGGAACACGGAGTTATCTCTAACAAAATGTCCCTTTTGGAGTGGACTGCTGGGAAGCTATTGCCAAATGAGAACCCTAGGAAGCGCCCAGCCACTGATAAGAGATCTCACTACAAGTGTCTCACACAGCCAGGACATTCCTTCCTAGCAAGAATGGTCCAGCAAGGGGTCCATGACTCTTACACCAGTCACAGCTCACCCTCTAGGACTGAGCACAGGACTCTTGGTTCCTGTAAAAGGAAGGGCAGGGTGATGGTTTTGTAGACACCAGCCTCGCACAAAAGGCATTTTTAATTGACCTAGTTTCTGAATTTATTTTCTGTCCCTAGTATATTTTGTCTTTGAATTTTAATTTATTTATAATATATACTAGAGGCCCGGTGCACGAAATTCGTGCACTGTGTGTGTGTGTGTGTGTGTGTGGGGGGTGGGGTGGGGTAGAGTGTCCCTCAGCCCAGCTGCCCCCTCTCACATACTGGGAGCCCTCAGGCGTTGACCCCCATCACCCTCCGATCGCCTGATCGGCCCCTTGCCCAGGCCTGACGCCTCCGCCAGAGGTGTCAGGCTTGGACAGGGGACTCCCATCTCCCCCCGATCACTGGCTCTGGCCCCCACCCAGGCCTGAGGCCTCTGGCCCAGGAATCATGCCTGGGCAGGGGACCCCCATCTCCCTCTGATCACTTGCTCCACCCCCCGCCCAAGCCTGACACCTCTGACCCAGGCTTCAGGCCTGGGCAAGGGGACCATCATATCCCCCCAATCCCTGGCTCCGCCCCCCACCCAGGCCTGATGCCTCGGCCAGAGGAGTTGACCCTCATCACCCTCTGATCACCAATCACCGGATCGGCCTCTTGACCAGGCCTGAGGCCTCTGGCAGAGGTGTCAGGCCTGGGCAGGGGACCCCCAGCTCCCCGCGGTTGCAGGCTCCGCCCCTGCCCAGGCCTAATGCCTCTGGCCTAGGCATCCAGCCCGGGCAGCGGGGACCTGCAGTGGCAGCGGGGGGCGCCGCGATTGTGGGCTTCGCTTTAGGCCCAGGCAAGGGACCCCTAGCTCCTTGGACTGCCAGCTTCGACCGTGCCCAGCTCCCATTGCTGGCTCCACCCCTACTTCCTGCTATCACTGGCCAGGGCGGCAAAGGCGCCTGATTCTCCAATCATGGCTGGGGGGCAGGGCAAAGGCGGCCCCGGGGCCGCCTTTGCCCTGCCCCCCAGCTCTTAGCTCCCCCCTGGGTTTCAGATCACTGTCAGTGGCAGGGGGTTTCTTCCTGCTTTCCCTTTCGCCTCCCTGCATTGTGCCTACATATGCAAATTAGCCGCCATCTTGTTGGCAGTTAACTGCCAATCTTAGTTGGCAGTTAACTGCCAATCTTAGTTGGCAGTTAATTTGCATATAGCCCTGATTAGCCAATGAAAAAGGTATCGCCGTACGCCAATTACCATTTTTCTCTTTTATTAGTGTAGATTATTTTGCCATATGTTAGAGGTTGTTGTACTCTATCTTAAATTGTTCTTGGAACAAATCTTTAAGTAAAATAATACAACAAAGATTAAGTACTATGTTTTGTACATAAAGGTATAATAATTTCTATATATAAAGGTATTAATAACTTTATATGTCAATGTTCAGTGAAAATAAGTTTTTATTTTATCTTATAAACAGGGCACCCAGTAATAATTGAAATGTTTTTAAGGTAAAAAGTTATTTATTTATTTATTTATTTAAATTAAATCTTTATTGTTCAGATTATTACAGTTGTTCCTTTTTCCCCCATAGCTCTGCTCCACCAGGTTCCCAGCCCTTCCTCTGCCCTTAACCTCCCCTGCCCCACTGTCCTCATCCATAGGTGTATGATTTTTGTCCAGTATCTTCCTGCACCCCCACACCCCTTTCCCCCCGAGAATTGTCAGTCCACTCCCTTTCAATGCCCCTGATTCTATTATATTCACCAGTTTATTCTGTTCATCAGATTTTTTATTCACTTGATTTTTAGATTCACTTGTTGATATGTATTTGTTGTTCATAATTTTTATCTTTACCTTTTTCTTCTTCTTCCTCTTCTTAAAGAATACCTTTCAGCATTTCATATAATACTGGTTTGGTGGTGATGAACTCCTTTAGCTTTTCCTTATCTGTGAAGCTCTTTATCTGACCTTCAATTCTGAATGATAGCTTTGCTGGGTAAAGTAATCTTGGTTGTAGGTTCTTGCTATTCATCACTTTGAATATTTCTTGCCACTCCCTTCTGGCCTGCATAGTTTCTGTTGAGAAATCAGCTGACAATCATGTGGGTACTCCCTTGTAGGTAACAAACTGTTTTTCTCTTGCTGCTTTTAAGATTCTCTCTTTCTCTTTTGCTCTTGGCATTTTAATTATGATGTGTCTTGGTGTAGTCCTCTTTGGATTCCTTTTGTTTGGGGTTCTCTACGCTTCCTGGACTTGTAAGTCTATTTCTTACACCAGGTAGGGGAAGTTTTCTGTCATTATTTCTTCAAATAGGTTTTCAATATCTTGCTTTCTCTCTTCTTCTGGCACCCCCATAATTCGGATGTTGGTACGCTTGAAGTTGTCCCAGAGGCTACTCACACTATCTTCATATTTTTGGATTCTTTTTTCTTTTTGCTTTTCCTGTTGGGTGTTTTTTACTTCTTCATATTTCAAATCTTTCACTTGATTCTTGTGATCCTCTAGTCTGCTATTGGATCTCTGTATAATATTCTTTATTTCAGTCAGTGTATGCTTAATTTCTAGTTGGTCCTTTTTCATATCCTCGAGGGTCTCACTAGATTTATTGAGGGTCTCACTAAATTTATCAGTGGTTTCTAGAAAATTCTTGAAAAACCTTATAACCATAGTTTTGAACTCTATATCCAGTAGTTTGCTTTCCCCCATTTCTGTCATTTGTGACCTGTTTCTTTGTCTCCGCAGTTTGGCAGCTTCTCTGTGTTGATAGGGTGGCTTTCTGTGCTGGCTCAGCCTCCCCAATTACCTGAGGTGGACACTCTTGGTGCACCCCTTTGTGGGCTCTGTGCACAGTCTTGTTGTAGTTAAGCCTTGATTGTAGTTGGTATCACTGGGAGGAATTGACCTTCAGGCCAATTGGCTGAGAATCAGCTGTGTCTATGGTGGGAGAACTTCTGTGCTGGAGACACCCTTATGGGGCAAGACTTGCTTCAGTGGGGCTTTGGTGCTCACTGAGTCTGCCTCCTGAGTGTGTCCCTTATGGATCTGAGGAGTTGTAATCTGGATGGTCCCACTCTGATCACTCGGTACACTGGCTCTTGGATCTCTAAGGAGGTGCTAATTTAGCCTCTGGCTGAGGCTACCCAGCAGGAGCTATGGAGAGATCTGCAGATTCCTCTTCCTTGTTTGGGGTTTGGAGGTTCCCAGATGATGCCCAGCTGTGAAGCAATGCAAGCTGCTGTGGGGCCTTGGGCCTTCATTTGGAAGTTCTGGGTCTCTCTGACCCAGCTGCAGTTTGTTAGGTAATTTTAGATTGCAAAGGCCCAGGCCATTCATATGCAAAAGCCTCTGCGCACAGCTTGGGTGGGGTGGGGTCTCAGAGAATCAACAGGGAAGAGCAAACAGCTATGGCTGATCCTCAGCCCTTCCCTACGAGGCCCGAGGTCTCAGTGTCCGGGTGGTAATCTCTGTAAGCACCTCTGAGAGAAAGCTGTCCTCGAGTTCTGACCGATGCCAGACAGTCCAGTTTCTCCCCATACGAGTCTGAGTCCTCAGAGAACTCGCCCAGAACTGGAGTTCAGAGCGGGAGTGTGTGTCTCCCTCTTTATTGAAAAAGACAAGCATGTCCTCAGTTGCCAGCCCTTTCCATGGGCACCTCCATACCTCTGCACTTTACTTCCGCACCTCCTCTGAGTCTCAGTGTGCTTTTCTCTGTCCTTCTAGTTGTAGAATTTCCACTCAGCCAGCCTTCCTGTGGTTCTGGATGATGTCCGTTTTGTCTTTTAGCTGTATTTTTTAAAAATATATTTTATTGATTTTCCACAGAGAGGAAAGGAGAGGGACAGAGAGTTAGAAGCATCGATGAGAGAGAAACATCGATCAGCTGCCTCCTACACATCCCCCACTGGGGATGCACCGGCAACCAAGGCACATGCCCTTGACTGGAATCGAACCTGGGATCCTTCAGTCTGCAGGCCGACGCTCCGTCTACTGAGCCAAATTGGTTAGGGCTTAGTTATATTTTTGAAGTGGTTGTGCGCAGCAGCAATATCAGGTGTTTACCTATGCCGCTATCTTGGTTTCTCCCGGTAAAAAATTATCTAAAAGTAGCTAGAAATTTACTGGGATAATCAGTTTACCTTTGAACTTTCTGTGTTTTGAGAAAAATGACTAATTGTCCTTTCAGCTTCTCAAACATGGAGCAGGCGAAAGCCATTTGCTTGAAGATGAGGATCATTATTTTTCTGAATAGTTACCTAAACTGACTGTGTCTTTAGTGGGACTGAGCCCTGAAGGAGATGGCAAACACTTTTATTTTTCTCAAATATTGAGTTGGACTGGAATGTCCCTCAAAATCATTGTTTGTTCTTAAAGAAGATGCATGTAACATTTTTCCAAATATGTAGGCCTGTGATCCTCTTCACCTAGCACTGGCTGGTTTGGCTTCGTGCTGTACAGGTTTATGTGCAAACTTCAGTCACACCTGTACCTGATTTTATTTTTAAGTGAGTAACAAACTAGGGACATTGTTAACTGTTGTAAATGCCTTGTCAGGGCCCTAGACTGCCACAACTGTTCATTCATTGGGGAAACTTTTTAAACTTCCCCTATGTGCCAGGTGGAGGCAGGAGAAACAGTGAGCAAAGCTAGCTGTGGCCCCTCCTCTCTCACAGAGCTTAGGCTCTTCTGAGGCGATGACAATAGGACTAATTAAAAACACCTTAATGTCTATAAACTTGAAAAGTGAGACAAGGGTTCAGAGGGCAGGGATTTCTGATGAGTAATATCTTGTAATAAAGGCCTGGAAGTTTAGGAAACACCATCTCTGAGGAACAGACAGTTAAGCTGCATTTGGAAGGCTGAGTAGAGTTTACTAGGAGAGGGAAAAAGGACGAAGGTACAAATCCCTGTAGTGAATGAGCCTGAGGAACAGAGAAGCCCCAGGGGCTGCCATGCAGAGAGCAGGGTGGAGTTGGTGGAGAGGCAGCTGGAGGGGCAGGTAAGCACACCACAGGCAGGGTAGATGAGAGGCATGGGCAACCTCAGAAGGTTTTTAGTGGCCTGGTAAGATTTGCACTTTGAAAAAATGGCTCAATGTAGAGAATGAGTTGGAGAGAACCCAGAGTAAATGCAGAGACTAGTTAGAAAGCTATAGCAGTGACTAGGCAAGACAGGACGAGAGTAGAGGGGTAGCAATAAGTGTAGAGCAAATACCACTTGGGGGGTAAAATAGACAAGGGGAAGAGATTGATTGCAGGGGGATGGAAATGAAGGAGAAGATGGGCTCAGGAATGACTTTTAAGTTTCTTGTTTGAAAAGTGGTGGTTGTGCCTCCATTGAATTTGAAAACACTAAAGAACAACAGACTTGGAGGGGAGAGTCACAAGCTCAGTCTTGGACATGAACATTCATGTGGAGAGATAGAAGAGTGCATTAGAGAAAAACCAAGTTGGAGGGATCACAATAGCAGATATCAAGTTATAATATAAAGCCACTGTTCTCAAAACTGCCTGCTACTGGCATAAGAACAGACATGTAGACCAGTGGAACAGAACAGAGAACCCAGAAATAGACCCAAGCCATTATACTCAATATTTGACAAAGGAGGCAGGAGTGTACAATGTAGTCAAGACAGTCTCTTCAATAAATGGTGTTGGGAAAATTGGACTGATACATGCAAAAAAAATGAAACTAGATCACCAACTTACACCATACATAAAATAATCTCCAAATGGTTAAAGAATTTAAATGCAAGATGGGAAGCCATAAAAATCTTAGAAGAATCGATAGGCAGCAAAATAGCAGACATATGTCGTAGCAATATCTTTACCGATACAGTTCCTAGGGCAAAGGAAACTAAGGAGAAAATAAACAAATGGGACTACATCAAAATAAAAAAGCTTCTGCACTGCAAAAGAAACCAACAAAACAACAAGAGAGCCCACTGCATAGGAGAATATATTTGCCAATGTTATATCCAATAAGGGTTTAATCTCCAAAATTTCTAGAGAACTCATACAACTTAACAAAAGGAAGATAAACAATCCAATCAAAAATTGGGCAAAGGACCTAAACAGACACTTTTCAAAAGAGGACGCATAGACATGTGAAAACATGCTCAAAGTCACTAATCATCTGAGAGATGCAAACCAAAATGACAATGAGGTATCATCTCACACCTGTCAGAATGGCTATCATCAACAAATCAACAAACAAGTCAGGTGAGGATGTGGAGAAAAAGGAACCCTCATGCACTGCTGGTAGGAATGCAGCCTGGTGCAGCCACTGTGGAAAACAGTATGGAGTTTCCTCAAAAAATTAAAAATGGAACTCCCATTTGACCCAGTAATCCCACTTCTAGTAATATATCCCAAGAAATCAGAAACACCAATCAGAAAGGACAGATGCACCCATTCATAGCAGCACAATTTACCATAGCTAAGATTTGGAAACAGCCTAAGTGCCCAGGAGCAGATGAGTGGATTAGAAAACAGTGATACATCTACACAATGGAATACTATGCTGTGGTAAAAAAAAGAAGGAACTTTTACCATTTGCAACAGCATGGATGGGCCTAGAGAGCATTATGCTAAGCGAAATAAGCCAGTCGGAGAAAGATAAATATCACATGATATTACTCATTTGTGGAATATAATGAACAACATAAACTGATGAACAAAAATAAATCCAGAGACATAGAAGCATCAAATAGGCCACCCAACCTCAGGTGGGGAGTGGGGGGGAGGGGAGTAAGAGAGCAGCCAAAGGACTTGTATGCATGCATATAAGCATAACCCATGGACACAGACAGTAGGGGACGGGGGGGGCGGGGTAGGGGGTGAGGGCATGTGATGGGGGGTGAGAGTGGCCGGGAGAGGTCAATGGAGAAAAAAGGAGACATATGTAATACTTTAACCAGCGGTCGCCAACCTTTCAGACCTCACGGACCACCAGTGGTCTGTAGACCACCTGTTGGCAGCCACTGCAAGTTTAAACAATAAAGAATTTTTTTTTTTTAAAAAAAGAGTGCATTAAAGCACAGCCTGTGTGTCTCAGGGGTTGAGTATTGACTCAGGAACCAAGAGATCACTGGTTCAATCCCCAGTCAGGGCACATGCCCAGGTTTCAGGCTCAATCCTCAGTGGGGGCCTGCAGGAGGCAGCCAATCGATGATGTTTCTCTTTCATCAATGTTTTTATTTCTCTATCCCTCTCCCTTTCTCTCTCTCTAAAAATCAATTTTAAAAATATTGCATTAAATTAAGGATCTGGGATGCAGAGGAGAGGTTTGGACCAGAGAAATACATGTGGAAGTCACTGATGGTAACATGATGGTCTGGAATAAAATTGCCTATGGAAACTATGAAGCAAGAAAAGAGCTGGACCTACAACTGAGCCCCGAGCAATTCAAGAGTCAGTAGTCAAGTGAGGTACTTGACTTGTAATAGCCTAGAAAGGAGGCAGAGAACACACAGCCAGACAGAGGACGTGGCCATCAGTGATACCCAACTAAAAGATATTTTCAAGCTTCTGGTTATGTGAGGCCCAGAGCTTCTGCAACTTGTGGGACTATCTTTATAATGGATGAGTGAATGAATGAATTAATTAATGAATGATTTTCAGTCAAAGACTCTTTGTGTTAAAATCAACCAGAGAGGATTAAGTTTATTTATTTATTCAATCCAGTCAGTTATTTTCAGGATATCCAGTTTAACTTCAACTCTGTTAAATGCATTCATATCCTATCTCCTTCCAGAAGGACTCAGGGTGGCTGATAACCGGTAAACCCTCTGGAGAACTTTGTATGTCTTCAGGTTCTTGTTATTGAACCCAATTTAAAAACAAATAAACAAACAACAACAAAACTTCTCACTTGTCCACAAGATGGTGCTATTAGAGTGATTTTTTTCAACCTCATTATCCAACATAATTATCAAAGTAAATATGGACAATTTAGTCACAATACACATGCACAAAGTAAATAATTATAAAATTGATGTAATGGATATGTAATCTTCGTGATACTTAGAATTGGTGTCACTAAGCATGGTGAGTAGGAGTCTTCTCTCCAGTGGGGACAGCAAGAACTATATTAAACAAAGTAGCTCCATGTGTACCATGTACAGAAGCCACTGTCTCTCACCTGGACCTTTAAAATGGCCATCCAAGTGCTCTCCTCATCTTTTCTCTTGTCCCTTTCCAATCCTTTTCCAACAAAGCAATTGGCTCTCTTCTAAAATTTGAATGATCATAGTATAGTAATTCATATTAAAATCATTTTTATGTACTTCAGACAGAATGCCAAAATCTTAACATGATTTACAAGAGCTTATAAGATACTAGAGGCCCCAGTGCATGAATTTGTGAACAGGTGGGGTTTATCAGCATGGCCTGCAGGGATTGGGCCAAAACCAGCAGTCCAACGCTGCCTGCTGCTCCTGCCTGCAACTCCAGCTCATCCTGGCCCCCCGCTGCACCTGCCGCAGGTTCGTGCCCAATCAGTCCTGATCAGGAGAGGCTTGTGCTGCTGCAGCTGCACTCTCCAGCCGTGAGCCCTGAGTCTGGGGCCCATCCCAAGGGGGGTGGGGGGGGGGCGGTTGCGATAGGCCCTCCAGGCGGGCAGTGGGATGCCCTTGCCAGCCTGGGATACAGATCAATCGCCGGTTGTCGGGAGCCTCCTGGCGGCCACTTTTATATCCTTTCTTCTTTGCAGAGCATATAGGGAGGGGAAGCAGCCAGGGTGCAAGAGGCCAACTTCCAGAAGGCGCTGTCGGGATCAGGCCATAGGTGCTGGTCCATCGGTGCCTGGCCCGTTCTCTGGAGATTGGACCTGCAGGACTACTGAGGGAGTGAGTGGCTTCTGCCTGCTGGAGGGCCACTGGGCCGGGTCAGTCAGCTGAGCGGCACTCCTGCTGTGGGAGCGCACTGACCTCCAGGGGGCAGCTCCTGCATTAAGCATCTTCCCCCTGATGGTCAGTGCACATCATAGCGACTGGTCGACGTGTCATTCCGGTGGTTCCAGTTATTTGGTTTTAACAGTTGCTTAGGCTTTTATATATATACTAGAGGCCTGGTACACAAAAATTTGTGCACTCGGGGGGAAGAAGGGGTCCCTCAGCCCGGCCTGTGCCCTCTCGCAGTCTGGGACCCCTCGGGAGATAACGACCTGCTGGCTTAGGCCTGCTCCCGGGTGGCAGAGGGCAGGCCCAATCCCTAGGAGCAGCCCCTGGTCGGGCTCAGAGCAGGGCTGATTGGGGAGTTGGGGCGCTGTCCCCTGTCATGCACAGAGCAGGGCGAATTGGGAGGTTGTGATGCCACCCCTAGTCATGCTCAGGGTAGGGCCAATTGGGGGGTTGGGGCGCCGCCCCCTGTCACACTCAAGGCAGGGTCGATGGGGAGGTTGCAGCACCACCCCCTGTCAGGCACAGAGCAGGGCCGATCAGGGGGTTGGGGAGCTCCCCCCTGTCAGGCACAGAGCAGGGCCCATCAGGGGGTTGGGGCACCGCCCTCTATCACCCACAAAGCAGGGCCGATCAGGGGGTTGGGGTGCCACCACTGTCACACTCAGGGCAGGGCCGATGGAGAGGTTATGGCTCTACCCCGTCACACACATAGCAGGGCCCATGGCGGGGGTGGGGGGTGGGGGGGAGGGTTTGGGGCGCCGCACCCTGTCACACACAGAGCCCAGAGTGATCAGGGGGTTGGGGAGCTCCCCCCTATCAGGCACAGAGCAGGGGTGATCAGGGGGTTGGGGCGCTTTCCCCTGTCACGAACAGAGCAGGGCGGATAGGGAGGTTGTGGTCCCGCCCCCTGTCACACACAGAGCCGCAGGGCGAATAGGGGGTTTGGTCGCTGCCCCGTCACGCTGCTCCAGGGGCTGGGAGGTCTCTCAGCTCCGCTGATCCCGGTGCTGGGAGGCCTCGCTGCTCTGCTGATTCTGGTGCTGGGAGGCATATTACCCTTTTACTATATAGGATAGAGGCCTGGTGCACGGGTGGGGGCCGGCTTGTTTGCCCTGAAGGGTGTCCTGGATCAGGGTGGGGGTCCCCACTGGGGTGCCTGGCCAGCCTGGATGAGGGGATGATGGCTGTTTGCAGCTGGTCACACACCCTTCAGGGTGGGGGTCCCCACTGGGGTGCCTGGCCAGTCTGGGTGAGGGGCTGGCGTTTTCAGGCTGGCGGGTGACTGAAGCTCCCAACCTGTCCTTTTTTTCTTTTTTTTTAATTCTGGGCCAGCTTTAGCTCTGAGGCTTGGCTCCAGCTCTGAGGCCTCGGCTGCTGAAAGCAGGTATCTGGTTTGTTTGGGTTCTATAATTGTAACACTGTTGCGGTCCTGCTCACTCCAGCTCTGAGATCCCGGCTGGCTGAAAGCAGGGATCTTCTTTTGTTCTATAATTGAAACAATGTTGCGGTCCTGCTGGCTGAAGCCCGGCTGGCTGAAAGCAGGTTTCTGGGGTTTTGTTTAGCTTCTATATTTGTAACAATGTTTCTTAAACTGCAAGCTAAGAGGCTGTCAAGGCAGGCGGGGAACTTTGGCTTCCTTTTCCTCCATTACTGAAGCAAGCAAGCCTTCTGTTCACTTCAAGCTGCCTGGCTGCTGGCCGCCATCTTGGTTGGCAGTTAATTTGCATATCTCCCTGATTAGCCAATGGGAAGAGTAGCGGAGGTACCACTAATTACCATGTTTCTCTATTATTATATAGGATAGACTAGAGGCCTGATGCACAAAATGCATGCAAAGGTATGCCTTCCTTCCCCCAGCTGCCTGCACTGGCTTCTCTCTAGCACCCAGCTTCCCTCCGGCTGCCGGCACATGGGACCTGGGCTTCCCTCTGGCCACCAGCAGGCACCCAGGACCTGGGCTTCCCTCACAGTCCCAGCTTCGTCTGGAAGATCGTCTGGAAGGATGTCTGGAAGAACGTCCAATTTAATTAGCATATTATGCTTTTATTATTATAGATAGCTCCTGACCCATCTCCTGCCATTCTCCTTCTCCACCCAAATCAAGGTCACCCCCAATTCAGGGCTTTGGACATACTGTTGCCTCTGCCCACAATAATCTTCACCCATCTTGTTCTTCAGATCTCTGCTTAAGAAACTGCTTCTTCAGGAGGGCCTTCTCTGAGCATCCCCCATCTAATAGGTCCCCCTGGTCCTCTCTCAGGACCTTGTTCTTCTCTATATCACCATGGTTTCAATTATGTACTTATGTGTATGCTTATGTGTAAATACCTTCTACCCACTAGACCAGGGGTGGGCAAACTTTTTGACTGGAGGGCCACAATGGGTTCTTAAACTGGACCGGAGGGCCGGAACAAAAGCATGGATGGAGTGTTTGTGTGAACTAATATAAATTCAAAGTAAACATCATTACATAAAAGGGTACGGTCTTTTTTTTTTTTTTAGTTTTATTCATTTCAAATGGGCTGGATCCAGCCTGCGGGCTGTAGTTTGCCCATGGCTGCACTAGACAATGGTTCCCAAACTTTTTGCTGTCAGCACCCATTTATGCTGTTAAAAATTATCAATAACCCCAAAGAGTTTTTGTTTATCTGGGTTATATCTATTTAATATTTATCCTATTAGAAATTAAAACTAAAAAATTATTTAAATATTTATTTATTTAAAATAACAATAATAAACCTATTACATATTAACCTAAAATAGTATTTTTTTTAAAAGAATCAATATTTTTTTTAAAAAAAATAGAGAAAAGAGTGGCATCATTTTACATTTCTGTAAATCTGTTTAAAGGCCAACTTAATATGAGACAGCTATATTCTTATATCTACCTCTGCATTCAATCTATTGTGATATGTTTTTAGGTGGAAATATATGAAGAAAGTCAAGCCTCACATAGATATTTAGCTAGTAAGGAAGGAGAAATTTAATAGCTTTGTGGCTGTTCTTCTTTGATGCTACCTCAAAACTCTACAAGTAGTCATTTCTTTTTTAAAAAATATATTTTATTGATTTTTTACAGAGAGAAAGGGAGAGGGATAGAGAGTCAGAAACATCGATGAGAGAGAAACATCGATCAACTGCCTCCTGCACACTCCCCACTGGGGATGTGCCTGCAACCAAGGTACATGCCCTTGACCGGGAATTGAACCTGGGACCCTTGAGTCTGCAGGCTGACACACTATCCACTGAGCCAAACTGGTTAGGGCTACAAGTAGTCATTTCTTAAAGTTTAGTTGCAATGTGGAATCTGAAATCATACCAATAAACTGTTCAAACTTTGTTACTTTAAATGGCACTTTTAATGTATTCATGAGATGGGGGCACCCTGTATACTAAAGAGCATTTAAATACGTAAACTATGGAATGTAAGTTATCTACACTAATAAAAGAGAAACATGCAAATTGACCATCAATCCGTCACTCAGCCACTTCGCCACACCCACCAGCCAATCAGAGCGACTATGCAAATTAACCCTACAAAGATGGCAGTTAATTTGCATACGCAGGCACAGAGCGAAGACTGAAGATGACTGAAGATGGCAGCGGCCCGGAGCTGGAGCAAGCAGGAGGCTTGGGTTGCTCCCGGCAATGGAGGAAGCCAAGCTTCCTGCCACCCTGGGCTCCGCTCAAGGAGGAGCTGGGAGCCTGGGGTTTACTAAACTTCACTGGAGCTGCTCCCCACACCCCCACCCCCTGCCCCAGAACTGCACTGCCCACAGCGAGGCGCTCCGGCAGCGTTCTAACAGGTGGGCAGCCCAGGAGATCCGAGTGGAGCAGGGGCTGCAGGGAGCCACGGAAGGGCGGGGCTGCCAGAGCCAAGCTCCTGAGGGTCTGAGGAGAGCACCTGAAGGAAGAGGAAGCTTCGGCAAAGCGGCCAGCCAGGAGCCACAGACAGGCCTCCACCTGAGAGTCGGCTCCTGGGCGAGTGCTGCGGCTTCAACTAAGCAGCTGGCCAGGAGGCGGTGGCCCAAGGGGTGCAGAGTGGCTCCAAGGTGGGGTGCACTGGAGGGGGCTCAGGCTGAGGCAGGGTGCTGGCAGGCAGAGAGCGAGGTTCTGCAGTGGCCCCAAGACTTGGGAAACAAGAGGCGATGACTGCCAGCATGGAAGGATGCCCAGGCAGAGGGGCGCGGACTCGCAGCCCTGAGGCAGGGGTTGAGGGGCAGCGCCACCTCAGTGGAAGGGCACCCCACTTCTGGGTACCCCACTGCAGCGGTTCAGTGAAGCTCCCAGCGCTAACCAGGCCTGGGCACTTAAGAGGCCGGGTCTCCTGCTTCCGCCTTGGCCCAAAAGCAAGCCTGTGCCCGCCCCACTTCCAGTACCCGCCCAGCCCCATGAGGGTGCGCACCTGCATGGTGAGTGTGAAACCTACCACCTGCTCCCCAGAAGGAGAGGCAGTAAAGAATGGGGTTAAGGCAGCCGTGGGCAAACTATGGCCCACGGGCCGGATTCGGCCCGTTTGAAATGAATAAAACTAAAAAAAAAAAAAAAAAAAAGACCGTACCCTTTTATGTAATGACTAGAGGCCCGGTGCACAAAAATTTGTGCACTCGGCAGGTCCCTCAGCCCGGCCTGTGCCCTCTCACAGTCTGGGACCCCTCAGGGGATGACCAGCTGCTGGCTTAGGCCTGCTCCCCAGGGGATTGGGCCTAAGCTGGCAGTCAGACATCCCTCTGGCAGTCCGGGAACCCTCGGGGGATGTCCACTTGCCAGTGGGGAGCAGGCCTAAGCCATCAGTCAGACATCCTTAGTGCTGCCGTGGAGGCAAGAGAGGCTCCCACCACCGCTACTGCGCTACCCATCCATGAGCCCAGCTTCTGGCTGAGCGGCATTCCCCCTGCGGGAGCATATGACCACCAGGGGACAGCTCCTGCATTGAGCATCTGCCCCATGGTGGTCAGTGCGTGTCGTAGCAACCGGTTGTTCTGCTGGTCTGTCAATCTGCATATTAGCCTTTTGTTATATAGGATAATGTCTTATTATGGGCAAGGCCTCTAATTCAATTTTTTTTAGGTAGTTAAAGGGGCAGAATTTTCACTTGAGCCTGAAGCTAAAGTTGCCCTTAGCTCAAAAATCTGCATACCACTGAGACACATCTTGGTGAGGCTCATTCTGAACCCATGCACTGTTCTATTATGTGTATAAGTATTGGGAGCCATCTTATCTCTTTAGTGAAAGGAACCTTTTGTTACGTTACAATGACTAACTTTATCTCATGAGTTGTGTTTTGGCTTCAAGCCTGCAAGTATTCATGCAGCAACTTCAGCGCTTCTGTTCAGTATTTACCTGGCATATCTTTTATTTTATTTTCTCTAAATCTTTCTAGAATTTTATGTATTAGATAGGAATAGCCCAGTAGTCTGGCTAAGGCCTGGAAGGGGTGGATGCAGGGTGGAGGAGATCAATGGGGGAAAAAAAAAAAACAACTGAAACAAAGGGACATCTGTAATACTTTCAACAATAAAGATACATTTTAAATAAAGAAAAATATCTTAGTTGAAAAGAGTTTTATGTGAAATAATATAAGTAATTGCTCTACACTGTACTTTATATTCTCAACTCCTCTCAAAGAGATATTAATTGACCCTATGTCACTTAATATTAATTGACCCCATGTTCAATGACTGCAGGATTGGCTTCCACCACACCGACCCAGCACTGACTGCCAAGGGGCTGCGATCAGACCCTGCTTTTTTCTCCCGGTCTGTTCCAGACCGAGGGTTCCATCTCCGTGAAACCCGGGTCAGTCTTTGCATCGGGCAAGTGGAATCGCTGAGGCCTATTTGAGAGTTGCCAAGGCTGGGAGCATGATCTCAGAATAGTTAAAAACACATTCCTGAAGTGATGCTAGGGGTTCTCATTAAAAAGCCCACACGTGTCTGTGCTGCACCAACAGGGTTGCTTTAACACAGATGCCTCCATCCACAAGCCCACCGGCTCCAGGAGCAGGCGGGAGGTTGAAAGTGGCTGTGGGTAGATGAGGCCGGTGCCAGGCAACTTGGCAGGTGTCAGCAGCTTGGCTGTCTGAGCCCCAAGCGCGGGGAGACAGGCTCTGACGTCACCACCGCGCCGAGGATTTGACAGCAGCGGCTTCAGAGCTTGTTGCTGTTTTGTTTTATTTATATCTTCTTTTCCCTTTAAACCTCTAGGTTGCCTTTGTTGGAGAGAGGAGCAGCCTCTGCAGCCTCCTCGGTGGAGAGCAGGCCTTGATCTGGGTTCAGCCAGACAGAGTCCTGTTTAGAAACACGTGTGGGTCTTGCATTATTTGCTCTGTTACCGATAAAGATGGTTTTAAAATTCTGGCACGTAAACATGTTTCCTGCTTATCCACGACGGCAGGCCGAGCGCAGCCACAGGCACAGCCACATTCTTCACTCCTTCGCAGGCCTCCGTCCCAGGGCGGCGGTGCAGGCGCTTCACGCCGGGAGGGGGACGGAGGGCAGGGGGGGCAGCCCTGCTTGTCCCAGACCTCCTGTCTCAGTCCCCAGCTTCCTGCTCCGGGTCTGTAGGGTCTTCCTTTTGAGGCGGATTCAGGCGTCTGGGGGACATGTTTATCACACGCTGTTTTCCGTGTGGGTGGTCAGCATGGGTGTTCCTGAATCAGGCTTCCTTCGGCATTGCGGGGGGGGGCGGGGGGGGGGGGAGAGCATGAAGGTGCAAACACAACCTGTGGGGACTTCTCGCTGAGCACCTTCTGTATACCTGGTGGGCGTCTCCCCTCAGAAAGGGCGCTCCCTGCGTCTGCGACCAGTAGGTGTGTGTGTGTGTTGTGGGGTGGGGGGGAGGAGGATGAGGCTGGTTGGCTGCTGTAGTGCCCTCATAGCCAGTGTCAGCGGGTGGGGCAGAGTACCTGGAACCCTGGATTCCCTCTGGGGTTTGCAGAATCGCCCCCTCCCTTTGTTCTCCCATTCTCCGCGGAGGAGGCGGCTGTTGGCAGACAGCTGGGCGGATGGATCCGCCATCAGACCTACCGCCGGACCTCCAGGGAGGTTTCCTGACCCCTCTGTGTCCCCCGCTCGCCTGAAGCCCCTAAAATAGTCGGGGTGCCCACTGCTCAGAGGCTCCCGTGAGCTCATGGAGGTGGGCCCTTGGTCATCGGTTTTTATTTTTTTACTACATTGCTTCCGTGTGCAGTGATCACGCTTCATCTGGAGCGGGGCGGGCTCAGTGACCTTGTGGAGCGTCTAGGAGGGGAAGCAGCCGCAGTGCCATGGTTGTCAGTGCCTGCAGCTCCGGACCACCCCGCTTGGTTTTAAACGCAAAGCCGCCTTGGACAGGCCTTCAAGGTCTTTTTTCCTTCTGTCAGCTCACATTCAAGTGCTGGCAGCGCCGGTCCCTTGGTGCCTGGCCTGTCCTCTTCAGACTCAACCTGCAGGACTGCCAAGGGGGCCAGTCCACGGGAGGGGAAGCAGCCGCAGTGCTGATCCCGATCACGGGGCGCAGGCAAGGCGGCACACAGGCCTGGGGTGCCACCTTGCCTGCACCCAGGCTCTCCTATGGCAATGCAGCTCTCTCTCCCTCCGATTGCCATGTGATCACCGGGTGTAGGCCAGCCAGCACCCCGGCCCCTGGGGTTCTGGCGGTGCCGCCTGGCCTGCCCCTGGCTCTCTCGCCCTCCAGTCGCCATGGCGATCACGGGGTAGCAGGCCAGCCAGCACCCACGGCCCTGGGGGATCCAGGGGTGCCATCTGTTCTGGGCTGTGGCTCCCCCCCTTACCCCCCCCCCCCATCGCCATGGCGATCACCAGGAAGCAGGCCAGCCAGGGCTCTCTGCCTCCGATCGCCATGGCGTTCACAGGGAAGCAAGCCATCTGGCATCCCCGGCCTGGGGAGGTCCAGGGGTGCTGGCTGTCCTGGCCGGGGCTCTCTCTGCCCCCAAACCACAATGCAATCAGGGATCACCACCACCTTTGCCCGCCCCCCACCTCTTGCCTGCCGCCTGGGTTTCCAATCCCTTTCGCCTCCCAGCATTGTGGCTACCTATGCAAATTAACCGCCATCTTGGCTGGCAGCTAATTTGCATATCGCCCTGATTAGCCAATGGGAAGGGTAGCGGTTGTACGCTAATTACCATGTTTCTCTTTTATTAGATAGGATGTTTACTTTGAATTTATATTAGTTCACACAAACACTCCATCCATGCTTTTGTTCCGGCCCTCCGGTCCAGTTTAAGAACCCATTGTGGCCCTGGAGTCAAAAAGTTTGCCCACGCCTGGGTTAAGGGGTGGTGAAGAGGAAAGAATGTGGAGCATCCACGATAAAGAGGTGGCCTCACTGGGAGGTTTGTTCTGTTTGCCCCGAGGCTGTCCCTTAGGAAAGGCGAGAGCGCAGTTGTGAGGGCTCCCTGTGCGCTGAGTCCAGTTCCACAGCCACCTGGAATCGGCCTCAGTTCCCTGGTCTGTAAAATGGATTAAGCGTGTCCCAGTGCCTTCACTGAGGTTTGAGGGCCAATTGAAATACTATATAAAGAAAATGAGTGAAGAAGTGAGAAAGAAAAGGAAGGGCAAGCAACACAAAAGGAAGACTGAAAGGAACCTGTAAACCTATTGTCACTTAAATAGGGAATATAGTCAACAGTGTTGTAATGATGGTATGAAGCCAGGTGGGTACTGGAAATATCGGGGAACACTTTGTAAAGTATATGATTGTCTAACCACTATTCCGTAACTAATATAAAACCTGAAACTAATACAAAATAATATTAAATGTAAAGAAATGAAAATAGAAGTGAAATTTTTATAAATTTCAGAGTTTAAATAAAGGCTGTAAAGGAAGGAAGGGGAGAATACAAATAGTGTTTTTCATTTTACCACTTTATTGTCTTTTCAGTACATGAAAAAGACAGTTGTCTTTACATGGTTCTTTTATACTTTTTTAAGTCATTATCTCATTTCATGTTCAGGGCAACTTAAAGACAAGATAATTATCCCCTCCACTATTCAAAGAAAGGAAATCTTGGTGCCTGGCCCCAATGATTCAATCATCAAGCCCTTATTGTAAAGCAAGGTTAGTGAAATTTTCTGTGAAGTGTTATATCTATACTAATAAAAGCCTTGGGGGTGATCAGGCCAGCAAGGGAGGGCAGTTGGGGGCGATCAGGCCAGCAGGGGAGCTGTTAGGGGGTGATCAGGCTGTCAGGCAGAAATGGTTAGGGGCAATCAGGCAGGCATGCAGGCGAGCAGTTAGGAGCCAGCAGTCCGGGATTGTGAGAGGGATGTCCAACTGCCTGTTTAGGCCTGATCCCGGCAGTCAGACATCCTGGGATCAGACCTGCCGGACATCCTGGGATCAGGCCTGCCAGACATCCAGGGACATCCTGGGATCGGGCCTGCCGGACATCCAGGGACATCCTGGGATCGGGCCTGCCGGACATCCAGGGACATCCTGGGATCCAGGGCCGTCCTGGGATCAGGCCTGCCAGAAATCCTGGGATCAGGCCTACTGGACAACCTGGGATCAGGCCTGCCGGACACCCAGGGACATCCTGGGATCAAGCCTAAATCAGCAGTTGACATCCCCCAAAGGGTCCAAGATTGGAGAGGGTGCAGGCTGGTCTGAGGGACACCCCCCTCTCCTGTGCACGAATTTCATGCACCAGGCCACTAGTATCTCAATAAAGCTGTTTATAAAGATAGCTACTTATAAGGAGTACTGATACATTCATTTGAAATGGGTCATAATAAAATTATAAAAACCTGTCAAATTTGTGGGGACAAAAAGCCTCTCTCTCTCTAACCAGAATGTTTTGAGAGGCAGAAGTGTATCTGGGAGAGAGGTGGTGATAATTGCATCACCACATCCCTCCTTTGGGTAACCAAAAGAGTTCCTTTATAAGAAACTAATATATGGCCTGCTTCACACCCTGAAAGCAGACCCTCTCCTACTTCACTTCTAAGTAGCTTTTGTTTTGCATGAGATTATAAGCCCACAGAAGGGATGCAACTGGCCCCTTCCTCTGCCAAGGACACTCAAGTTCACAGCACTCTTTCCCCTGCCTCCCTGTGGTGCCTGCACAGCTGAGCACCATTCGCAGATGTGCTCAGGGAGCACACAGGTTACCCTCAGCAGCAGCCCAAGAAGCCACATTGTGCAAGAGCTAATCAGAATTGACGGCCCAGAAAGATGGGGAGCCTGGCGAGCAAAACAAAAGTGGCAGGTGAGCAACCTGCTTGACTGCTACTTAACATTAAGACAGATGCACTAACTAAGCAATTTAAAACCATGGGGGTGGGGCAGGGCAGGGCACATGAGCTGGCTAAGGGAACTTAACTGTCCTGTTTGTAGAAATAAAATAGCCCCTTGCTATTGACTGGTTCTCAGGCCAGTCTCAGTGCAGGAAGTGCCGACCACATTTGAGGTGTGTGTGAGTGCACATCTCTGAATGTGAAACCAGTTTAGAATAACAACAGCAGAGAGAGTCCAGCGCCTGAATTTCTAGGCAATAAAAAGACAGAAAGTTATGTGCACATAGCTGTAATCACTGCTTAAAGTCGTTTGCAGCTGCCCCGGCAATTGGGATGTAAAACCAAAAGCCAATTTGGAATCTTCCAGAAAATGAGATTTCCCATTTCGAAAAAGGAACAGTACAGCATGGAAAATACTTTGCTCCTGCAGTGACCTGGGTCACTTTGCCCTGCACACTCAGGGCTGAGCTTGCAAGCTAAGGGAAAGAATGAACTAAGAATGTAAGATGCCGGGGCTGTTTGTTCTGTCTCAACATTAAAAAAAATTGTGTGAACAACTGCCATGCCAACCTGCAGGCCACATCTGGGCTGCTCTTTTATGGCTTCCTTTCCCTGGAAATCCTGATGTTTTCGATAGTTTTATTTACATGGAGTCTGCTACTGAATAAATAATTCAAAACCATTCCATCCCTTCCATTACTTCTTTGCTTCTGTCTTGTGAGTCATCTTTTGGCCTGAGAAATAAATGTAATCCATCCTTTAATTATATGGTATCTTTAGGGAGGGAGGGAGGGAGGAGGAGGGAAGGAGAGAGAGAGAGAGAGAGAGAGAGAGAGAGAGAGAGAGAGAAGAGAGAGAGAGCGCGCCCCAGGGTGTTTAAGACAGGCTAGTAAGGGGCAAGCTGCCCAGAAAGCTGGACTGGGAGGAAACAGAACAGTGCACCCTGGTAATTGTGCACATTTTGTGAAAAGCCATAACAGTCTCCTGCTTAGTCAGAAAAGCTGACTTCTTATCATGTCTGGCATTTTTTGTACCAGAAGAAAATAGTACTCTCTCACTGAGTTTGTTTTCTTATTTTTAAACTAGAAGCCCATTGCATGAAGATTCGTGCAATAGGCCTTCCTTCCCCTGGCTGCCGGCACCGGTTTTCCTCCAACACCTGGGACCCAGGCCTTTGGTCTGCTGCAGCTGCAGCGAGGCTTGGCTTCACCACTCCGGCCTCAGTGAGACTTGGCTTCTCCGCTGCAGCTGCAGCGGAGAAGCCAAGCCTCTTCAGTCTTCAGTCTTCAGTCTTCAGTCTTCAGTCCAGCCAGCACCTTCAGTCTTCACTCCATGCCTGTGTATGCAAATTAACCACCATCTTTGGTGGGTTAATTTGCATAGTTGCTCTGATTGGCTGGTGGGCGTAGCAGAGTGACACCAATTTGCATGTTTCTCTTTTATTAGTGTAGACTAGAGGCCTGGTGCACAAAAATTTGTGCACTTGGGGAGGAGGGGGTTCCCTCAGCCCGGCCTGTGCCCTCTCGCAGTCTGGGACCCTTCAGGGGATGACCACCGGCTGGCTTAGGCCCGCTCAGCGGGCAATTGGGCCTAAGATGGCAATCAGACATCCCTCTGGCAGCCCGGCAGCCCTCGGGGGATGTCCACTTGCCAGCGGGGAGCAGACCTAAACTGTAATCGGACATCCTTAGCACTGCTGAGGAGGCAAGAGAGGCTCCCACTACCATCGCTGTACTGGCAGCCATCAGCCTGGCTTGTGGCTGACTGAGCAGAGCTCCTCCCATGTGAGAGCACCCTGACCACCAGAGGGCAGCTCCTGCATTGAGCGTCTGCCCCCTGGTGGTCAGTGTGTGTCATAGTGACCAGTCATTCCCAGTCTTTCTGCTGTTAGGGTCAGTTTGCATATTACCCTTTCATTATATAGGATAGAGGCCTGGTGCATGGGTGGGGGCTGGCTGGTTTGCCCTGAAGGGTGTCCCGGATCAGGGTGGGGGTTCCGCTTGGGTGCCTGGCCAGCCTGGATGAGGGGATGATGGCTGTTTGCAGCTGGTCACATCCCCTTCAGGGTGGGGGTCCCCACTGGGGTGCCTGGCCAGTCTGGGTGAGGGGCTGAGGGCCGTTTTCAGGCTGGCGGGTGACTGAAGCTCCCAACATCTCCGTTTTTTCTTTTTTTCTTTTTATTCTGGGATTTATTTACCTTCTATGGCTGTCACTGGAACTGAGAGCCAGCTTTAGCTCTGAGGCTCAGCTCCAGCTCTGAGACCTCGACTGTTGAAAGCAGGTATCTGGGTTTGTTTAGCTTCTATAATTGCAACATTGTTTCTTAGAGTGCAGCTCAGAGGCTGGCAGCAGCAGGCAGGGAACCTTGGCTTCCTCCATCACTGGAGCAAGCTAGCCTCCTGTTCGCTTCAGCTGCCTGGCTGCCGGCCGCCATCTTGGTTGGTAGTTAATTTGCAGATCGCCCTGATTAGCCAATGGGAAGTGTGTCAGAGGTACAGTTAATTACCATGTTTGTCTATTATTAGATAGGATAACTACAGTCCACAATCTATTTCCAAAAGTATTAGGACTACAACAATACATTAAGTGCTTTAGGCTCCTTCTGACAATAGTGAAACAATCAACATGGGGGAAAATGATTCAACGTTTAGTTGAAATTTAATAGTTAAACATTTGGCATATGTTTTTAAACCCAATGTGTGTGTGCACTTTAAAGATGTGGAATTGAAGAGTGCAGGCAATGGTTTCTAACATTGACTTAGGTGTAAGCTTTGCAATTGCTCTCTTCTCCTCACTCCCCACTCTCCAGCTGTGAGATTTCATTATCAAATTGTGAACACAATCAGTTATTTCATGCAAATGCCTTGACATAAATTTAATATTTTTAGAGCATCAATAAATATTTCAAGTGTGACCAAAAAGGTTGCTTATGAGATTACAGTCAGCATTGAGGTTTCAGGCAAATAATGACCAAAAATTAAGTTTATTATTAAGTTACAGCAAAGGACACCCTGTATGTGCAAATCAGAACCACAGAAAATGGCTTTCCCTTGGACACTACAGAATGGAATTTCGTGCAAGATGTCAGAGAGGTTCAGACCTGTTAAAAGACCTCTGTCTACCCTGACTGAGACAGCATTTCTCCTAGTGGTTCTGAACCTGAACCTTCATCACCCTCCATCCCACCTCCTCCTGAGTCCTGAGACACCCTGTGAACTTCCACCCCTTCTTTCAGCCCTAGGAACAGGGACTTTGCTACTAGGTCAAATCCTAAGAGCCCCCTACTACAACAGAGGAGGTTCAGCCTTAAAGAGAAGTCTCACACTATCACCAGATAGGTGTCTTACATGCTTCCTTAATCTTTGATTTAAACCCCCACTTGAAAATAGCTTCAGCATCTAATACCGAATTGGAAATGCAATTTACATGGCAAGAGAGAAAGAGTCACAAAGAAAGCACATGACAGATTTCCAAACTGACCACCTCTGTCACTCGGTGTGTTTTTTTTATCGCTCGTAATCAATATAGCATTAAATAGGCTGAAATTGTGCATTAGGTTTGCAACATGCTTTTCCATGTATCAGCTATTGTAAACTTCACAATGATCCTGGAGGTGTTTTAGCAGCCCATTTACTGGTGAGGAAATACATTCAGAGAAGGTAAACAAGCTGAAGTCTTACACCTAGAAGGACTCAAACTTGGGACTTGTGATTCCATTGGGGGAGATGTATACTTCTACCCTTGTCTCTGCTGCTACCTGTTCACTAAATCAGGTGTGCAGGGGAGGCCAGCCCACCACTCCTGAGCTTCAGGGCTGATGGAAAGGGTGACTTCAGAGCCAAGCACTGTTCTGCCATCTCCCTGACCCCAAACAGCGCTCTTCATGAGTCAATGACATGATAGCTGAATTTTGAAGTCTTTCTGAAAGACTCCAGGACTCTTCTGTGTCCTTTAGAAAAAAGTGAATACTGCCCCAGCAGGCCATTGGTCCTTGTTTGCACAGAATTCATTCATTCATTCATTCATTCATTCATTCATTCACTCATTTATTATCTCCTTGACGACAGAAATTTTATGTTTTGTTCACTGATAAAATTCAGCATTTACTACAGTGCCTTGCATCTTGTAAGCTCCGAATAAAACTGAAAGATCAGTCAGAGGCCAAAAACCAGGTGACACAGGCTTTATTAGAGGAAAGACCTACCGGGCTGTCTCTCAAAGGGAGAGCAGCAATCTGTGCAGCAGTTAGAACTCGTTTTAAGGAGAATGAGGAAGGCACGAGGGCTTGGGGTACTTGAAGAGAGCTGGTTGGTTAGTCAATGTATATGTCGATACAAGGTGTTCCTTCTGGGTTGGGGCCATATCACATTTACAGTAAGTCATCGCCATTCCAGGGACGGGTGAGTTTAGTAATCACATTCCAGGGAAAGGTGAGTCTATCAAAAACTGTTGAATAAATGCACAGTTCCTATAAGCTTCCCCTATTGTGACTAAATTATATCTCACCATCATGTGTGTTTAAGGCCATAGGCAAAATCCCCAGAAGAAAAAGAAAATGTTATGGGAGGGAGCTGCCCAGAAGGGGACCCTCTCTCTCCTGGGGGCCATACTAAGATATAAGGGGAGTGAGGGACACAAAGTAGCTCAGTCCCAACAATCCTCTTTCAAAACACTGAAAAGGTAGACGGGGTAATTATAGTGTAACCTAGCATTTTTTTTTCTTTTTTTAAATCACTAGATAGGCTTTTGAGACAAAGCTCTCAATTTGGATTTTAAAGCAAATATGTATCATAATTTGTAACTAAGATCCCTAAAGGAAATTGATGCTAGCAGATATTGATTACACTGCTGGACCAAATGCCTAATAAATGACAAAAGATTCTTCATCAGAATATCACAGAGCTTTAGCCCTTTGCCTCATTGCATGCCCAGACACCACTCAGGCTGTGGCACCATGAAGACCTGGACTTTGGAGCACGTCTTTGACCACCATGGGAAACTGTTACAAAAACCGCAATGCAGAAATACCCAAACCCTATGAACCCAAGTGTGGTTGGAGATGATGTACTGGACAAACATAGAGATCTTTCTGGAAAGCTGCACAGCCATAGACTGCTCAGCACAGAGTGGGGACTGCCTTCCACTGTGAAATCTCTGATAGGTGTGGCAGGAACCAAAACACATGTGCAAGACCATTCTGAGGCTGACTCTGTAGAGAAAACAATGGAACTAAAATCCACTAATATTTCCCTTGCAAATATGGTTTCAGTAGATGAGACTTATACACAAACCACATCCTCAAGACCCAGAAAAACGTTTCGACTCCAGAGGCCATAATCGCTGTGAAAGGACCCAGTCTCAGAAGTCATCTCTGGCAAGTACAATATCTCAAATGCTAACAGAGGCCAAGAAGCAATGGAATGACTAATGCATAGATTAAACGCTGACATTAAGAACTGACTGCTTCGACAGGGGGGAGCATACAGATGCCAATGGCAGCAGCAGCATTTGTAGAGCAAGCATGTCAAACTCGCAGCCTGCAACGAATATTTATTTACTCATTTATTTCAGCCCTTTGTATTCAGCATATCTCTATCGAAATAAACCTACGTTTCTATGAAAATTGAAGCTTTTGGGTTTTTTTTTTTGTGGCCCACATAAATTTAAAACTTGTTTATTTGGCCCATGTTAGCCTTTGAGTTTGATATGCTTGTTGTAGAGAAATGAGGGAAGTTGATATATAACACCCAGTCCCAGATCTCTACTAGCTGGCGTTATAATTATTTGTCATTTAAAAAATACAACTATGTTTTAGGTTGAATTTTTTTAAAAATAAGTTGAAAAAAGGTTATGTGATTTGATCAAAACAAAGAGGTACAGTGTTTCTAAATAAAAGGGAACAGTGAAATTATTAATGTTGTTTGAAATGACTGTCTAGCTTTGAATGTTCCATTATTTATATAAAAATTAAACAAATTTTTTTAAGTACTTGGAAATTGGTGTTAGCATATTAAATCTTCTTCAGGTAGAATTTTAAAGCTTTTCATGCATTGGAACTCTACAGGGCTTTGGAGCAACCCCAGGACAAAGCGGAGTCACCTGCAAATAGACACAAATGCCCTGCTGAGGAAAACTTCAAGAGGGAACTTTCTAAGGAGAAATTGTATCGTTTTAAAAGATATTAATTAGTATAACTTGCTCTGCTATAAACCACCATTAAAAACTACAGTGTTTTAATTTGGTACTAAAATGACATTTGTTAACGTAAAAACATTCAAACCTGTAAAGAATTTGTGAGTTTATTTGAGCCAAACAGTCGACAATTGCCGGGAAGCAGTATCTCAATGGATTGGGATAGTGCTCTGAGCATGGTGGGTTTTCATCTATTTTTATACATTGCAATCAAAGGAGGAGATGTAGGTGGGTTACATGAAATCCATTGGTGATAGATTGGAGAGGTGGGAGAAAGCAAAGTGGGGAAACCTCTGGGATTGGATGAAAAGTAAAATGATAGACATATACTTAGATGGGTGTAGGATAGGGTGTAGGATAGCCAACAGTCAACAATTAACATGATAACAATGAAGGAATTTGTGGTATCTGTCCTGGTGCCCAGGCACCTTAGCTTGTTCTGCAAGGGGTCCGGAAAAAGGGAAGTTACAAGCTACCCAGACATTTCAAGAATATGTTATTATAGATGCAAAAAGACAGATAGCCTCAGTTAAGATAAAGGTTGACTTGTCAGTGAAGATACCAGCTAGGATATAACTACCCACCATAACTGCTTTTAGTTAAAGTTCCGTTTCAGACCATCCTTTGTGGTGACTTTAGGTCTCTGAGTTTCAAGATCGCCATGTGGCCCCTTTCGTCCACACATTTTGGGAGTAAAAATTATCACTCAAGTAAAATATAACTCCAACAAAAATATGATTTGATTCTATTAAAGAGTACTGTATTGATTTGCCAAAGTTTTGTAACTTAGTGAAGGTGTTCCCTTCCTTGAATTTGTACTCTAGGAGTCAGTGTGCTGTATTGTGGGCTGGTTATGTTAACTGAAAAAATAAAGTCATTACTGAATTTTGCTTCACTCTAAACTTAAAAAATAAAAATAAAAATCACACAGCCTTAAACAGCAAAGTCCAAGACTTAGGGGTCTAGGAACAGAGCCTGGAGCTGCTGCACACTGGACTTGGCTTCTCAATGTCCTGATTCCTCAGCAGGAAGGCAGAAAGGGCAGAGGGAGGAGGGAGGTGGGGGAGGGGCAAAAAATGGCAGAGGTAATGGAGTTGGTTAGGAAGGAGGCGCTTTACATGATTGGGCACACTTTTTTAAGCTAATAGTTAAACAACAACAAAATAACCCTGGTTTTGTAAGATGTTTGATAATTACAAAAAAACAACAACAACAACACCCTGGATTTTAGAAGCCTCATTTCAATAATGTTTAAAGAATGTATTGTTTGGTATGATCCCAGAGTTTAACTATAAGATATAGTATACTTTATTTACATATTTAGGAAATGCTTCTAGCAGTTCTCCAGTCAGCAAAGGCAAAAGGTCCCCTCATGCCTGGTCACTTGAGGCAGCGGAGTCCTGGCGATGGCTGGACTCCCAAGGGCATAGTGTGCCAATGCATCAAGTCCCAACTCCCAGCCTAGTGGCATCACCTTGGTAGGTTGAATTGGCCATGGTAAGAGTATTTACATCACAGAAATTGGCAAACAATCAGAACTTTTAATTTTTTCAGAGATCTGTGGTTAAACATTTGCCAATGTACTGCTGATTGAGAGGTCCTCTTAACAATAGAAGTATAAGGTGGTGGCCACCTGTGGTCCTGGAGAAAAGAGTGTAACTGGTCCCCATTTTTGTGTGGTAAGTAGTACTGGAGGATTGTCAGGATGAGCAGATCTATTAGCATAAAGTGCTGAAGCTCCTTCAGAGTAAGAAGGTGCTGTCTGCTCGTCCCCTGCTTACTGAAATTCACATTAGGGAGATCTGTTAGGAGAATCATGGGGTGATCCCAAGCAAAACCCAGCTTAGCAAAGGGCAAAAAGGTCATGATATAAAATTACCCTGAGGAAAATGGGTAATTTAGACTGGCCCAGACTCAACCCAAAGGACTTGAAGGTTCAGGAGGGGCTATAGGTTCCCCAGCTGTGTCATTCCTCAGAAGTTTCATGCCTTGGGCACCCATGGCTATGAACTGGAAGCTAACATGTGAAGCACCTTTGCAATGTTTCAGAGAGTACGGAAGACATTGGTTCAATAGCACAGAATAGTCTTCAAGAGCAATACATACTAGGAAGCAATGAGTGGTGAAGGAATGACCAGTTTCTGGTGCTACGCATGCCTGACATCTGAAAGCAGGACTAAACCACTATCCCAAGTAAACTCCTGCAGTTTTTCAACAAATAAGTGGAGGGAGACATCCCTTCAGAATTCGTGAAGGGAACACTGGGCTTCATGCTAATGAGATAGTATGAGTGCTCAAGCCATCACAGGATAAGCAGAGACCCTTTTATGTGTAGATATAGAAGAAAATAGATTCCAGTAGTAATAATAATTATCATAAGATGTTGGTATTGTGGATGACTATTTTTACACTCTGTTTTCTACAGTTATTTAAGAAAATTAACACCTAAGCCCTTATGCTTTACTACTGGATCAAAAACATTCAAATTCCTCCCAATGGCAGGAAGTTGCTCCCAGACCCAAAGAGTTGGCACTTTCTGGCTAATGAGGGAACCACTTGTACTGTACCCTGCAGTTTCAACCACTCCAGGGTTTGGCCCATGTGAGGCCCCAGTATTCTACCATGGGACAAGTACGGGGCCTGCGAAGGTGATGGGCTGCCAGCCTCAGCAGGACTGGGAAGAGAAACACATCACTTAATATAGTGCCAGGGTCTTGCTCTATATTAAGCAAGGCCCTGGCACTATATTAAGTGAGTGGGACTGTGGCTGATCTTTTATCTTTTTCTTAAATGTTTTTGATGCCATGTTCTTATAATTAAAAAAAAAAAAGGAGGCAAAAACAAGTTTGGCTAACAGGTAGTAGATAAAATCTCTCTTATTTCAAGTAGGGACTCCACAGTCAAGACAAGACTCTGTACTATTTTCCTTGCTGAGTGTCTGGGGGAGATTTTTTTTGTGGGTATGAGGTGGGGGAGAGAGGACTTTTCTTCTAACATTAACTTGACTCCAACTCTTTGATGCCCCAGCTCCACCTGCCTGTCTGCCCCACCCCCGTGGGATGACAAGCTCCTCTGTGGCAGACAGAGGCAAGGGCAAGAACCATTCAAGAGCAGACTTAATAACTCACTCTCCACATGCTAACATGGGATCAATGTGATCTAAATTGAAATATGTGGTTGAATGGCTTTCTGAAAAAGTCCTGTGCCTGTAAGTCTTTACAAAAGTTAAAATCCTTCAGGGAAAGGGAGGGGTGGGGAAGAAGAATGCTCCTGTGGACGGGTATTATGCCTCTCACTCTTTTCACAGAGATGACAGAGAAGAGAATGAATTTTGTTGCTGATGGAATGGGAAGTGGTATTTGAGGAATCAAGGTAATCTCCGGAAAGCAGCCTGAGAGGTGAAGGCCTGGGCATTTGTCCTTTATTAGGGACAGCAACTCCACGGGCAGAAGCGAGGGACAGAAAGTGAAACAGGGAAGAAGGTCAACACATGAGTGTGCACCTGACTGCCAGACCTCAGACCACTCCTCTGAGAACCCACTGAAAACCTGCCTCGGGGTCATTCAGCCTGGAGAGAAAGGGCTATAAATGAATCTATCAGCTCTTATCTCAGGTATAGGGTGTATTTGTGTGAACCTTTCACACTCACCATCAACAGGGAAGCCCTAGAACCAAATGCAAGAGTTCTGAGCACAGGCATGTAGCTGGGTGCTGTCATGTGGCACTGGCATGGAGTTGATGGTGGCCTATGTGTATCTGGTCACCATTGCAGCCTTGGGACCTGGAACTACAGGCTCACCTTCACCTGGCTAACTCCTACTGATTCTTCAGAAGTCAGACCAGACCCTCCTCCCTCACGAAACCTTCTCTGACAAGCCATTCCTCCATCCTTCCACTAAACTGATTCACTTAATAATGCAAACATTGCCAAGTTATTCCAGCCAAAGAGTTCTCAGAGTCTATCAAGTAAATTACTTTCAACATGTTGATTTAACACAGCACAAGCATATACCCAAGATAGACTCTATATTGATTTTTAAATTCTTGTTCACTGTGGCGGAAATTGATAGTTATGCCCAAGGATTCATTTTCCTTCTTATATAGTAATATAGTAATACTAATAGTTTTTATCTGGGCACATGGCCTCCCAGAATGCATTTCCCAGGCTCTCTTACAACAAGGAGTAGCCACATCACTCAGTTCTGACCAACAGTATGAGAGCGGAGGTGAGTAGTGCAAATACCAAGATGGGTCCTTAAAGGGAAATGGTGAGTGCTCCCTTATTCCTTTCTCCCTTCCCACTGGTTTGAATGAGGGTGGACAAGAGCAGCACTTCAGGTGGAGGAACAAAGAGATGGAAGGAGCCTGGGCCCTTCTCCCTGGTGCTTCTCTCCCAGCCCTGAATGCTGGATCCAGACTGCTAGGTGAGGAAAAGGTACACATTACACATTCATTGCCTAAATGAAAAAAAAAAACTGTGTTGACTGTCTTAGGACTTCCTAAGCTCTAGGAGATCAGAGTAGGGATATGGAGATAAAAGATGTAGTCCTTAGCTAAAGAAAGCTGTTAGCCTGGTAAGGAGGGAGACTATAAAAAGTTACATACACACACGTATGACAACTGATGACAGAATTAACTACAGGTGCCATGTGAGTGCATGTGAGAGGAGGTGATGTCCATTCTGACTTCTAAACAAGGCAAAGGCGTTACTGAGATATGAAGGGCAAAAGGAACAGCATAAACAAAGACGGAAAGCCAAGACAGAGCTTGGTGCTTCCAGGGAGAGGCAAGGCATTGGCTCTGTGGTCAGACTGCGTGGGTTCAAATCTTAGTCTAACACTGACTGGCTATAGGGAGTTACCTAGGCAAGTTACTTACGCCCTCTGAGTCCTCCTCCTAGAGTTGTCATTAGGACTAAATGAGATAACCCATATACAATCCTTAGCACTGTACTTGACTTGTGGTACAGAGTAGGCTCAGTGAATATTAGCTTTAAAAAAGAGAAAAGTTGGTAGGTCTGATTGGAACCCCGAGAGCAAAGTGAAGTTACCAGAGATGAGACTAGAGCAGTGGTCGGCAAACTCATTAGTCAACAGAGCTAAATATCAACAGTACAACAATTGAAATTTCTTTTGAGAGCCAAATTTTTTAAACTTAAACTATATAGGTACATTGTTATTTACTTAATTAGGGTACTCCTAAGGCTTAGGAAGAGCCACACTCAAGGGGCCAAAGAGCCACATGTGGCTTGCGAGCCGCAGTTTGCCGACCACGGGACTAGAGGACAGTTTGTAACCACATCGTCAGAGAGATAGATTTCATCCTGTAGCTTAAGGGATTTTAGGCAGGAAATTGACATATTCAGATAGGTTTCTGCCTCAAGAGCTCAATTTGACAGCAGAGTGACATGGTCAGAAGGCGCTTGGCCTTCTTTCTAAATGAATCCTGGCTTTTCACAAAGAAGCATTATTCCACACATTGCACACCCTATTTTGTAAATTGTAATAGTGAAACTGGGTGAACTGAGTAATATAAACAGGTTACCTACCTGGTAATGACAATTCACAACTGCCTTATCTTTGTCTAAAAGGAAAGCTTATTAAAGCAAAATCTTGATATAATGGACAAATTCGGGCGAGGGGGTGTCCATTAAAACCAAAAGTCCTTTATATAATAAAGTAGGTTTTTTGAATTTGTATACTAAAAATTAACAAATTAGTTAGTTTACCTGTTTTTACTTAAGTAGACACATTTGTGTAATTAAAATTAAGTATATATGAAAACTTTAATTTCATAGCAAAGTTTTCTATATGTATTACTATAATTTTAAATTTATAGGAGAAGTGGGGGTCCTGTGGGGCAGGAGGCCTGGCCTTCGCAGTGCGGTGGGCGTGGAGGCAGAGACTTGAGGAGGGTGGCATGAGAAACCGCACAAAGGCTCCCACAGCCTCCAGCAAACTCAACCCAGAGCCTCTACCCCTACCCCCCACCCCCCACCCCCCACCCCCCACCCACTACCCCCGCACTGCCACCCTGGAAGGGGAAAGAGAAGCCCTGCGACTGCCACCAGGACGCCAAAACGGAAGAAGCAGACTCAGCTGCATCCGCCGCCCCAGGACCACCCAGCCTTGTGGGCCCTCCCCCCATGGCCAATGGAAAGCCTGGTGACCCTAAGTCAACCCAAGCTGGAATGACATGAGAGGACTTGAAACAAGCAGCCAGAAGTAGGGAATGGTAGGAAACTGCTCCAGGCTCAGGAATCGAGGGCAGTCCCAGGGGCTGGATGGACAGATGCACAAGAAGCAGCACCAAATGCATCTCCTGCTCAGCAGTCAGTGGTGACGGGGAGGAGGACCCAGGAGGCAGTTGAAGGAGCAAAGATTGGGTCCTGAAGGCGAGTCTCTGGAGGCTGGATCAGCAGAAAGAGTGCACACCTCACCCCAGTGATGAAACACATGTCCACCATCAGTGGAATGGATAAATAAGTTGCTGTGTGTGCATGCAATGGGATGCTACACTGCAATGAAAATGAGTGAACTCCTGCTACACAACCTGCACGAATCTCACAAACATGATGTTGACCGAAAGGAGCTAGACACAAAAGAATACAGGCTCTCTTCCAGGGGTCCCCAGGATCAAGGGGACTGATGATTCCACCACTGCCAGGTCTCCCACCTCCTCCCGGGGGCAGAGCCCAGTTTAGGAAGGCTTGGGCCCCAGGTCTCGCACATATGGTCGTGGCTGGTGGGGGGTCAGTGCTGAGCCTCCTTTTCCTGGGCCAGACCAAGGTAGTCCCCCACAGGGGAGGTTTTCACAAAGAATAGAGACATCCTCAAAGGCTCAAAAGCTGGTCTCTTGTCAAGAATACCTGCCCCTCAAGGGTGAACCCCAGGTTATGGAAGACAAACTCAGCTGCCCAGTCTGCTGACACTTTGCCTAAAAAGGCCACTGTCGATATGAGGACCTCGGTGCCTTCTACCACCCAGGCGTCAAGGGACCTCGTCTGTGAGACTGAGCCCTCCCACCGGAGCTGGAGGGGGCCCTCATGACCTAGGCCACGTGTTTCCCTGTGGCAGCTACTGTGAGGCTATTCCACCCACTGCCCTCCCTCAGTGACACCACCCCCGTCCACCACCTACCCCATTTGGGGTTCAGAGTTGCTTTCATCACTGGGGTGAGGTGTGCACTCTTTCTGCTGATCCAGCCTCCAGAGACTCACCTTCAGGACCCCATCTTTGCTACCTCAACTGCCTCCTGGGTCCTCCCCGCCTCTCCCCCCCCCCCCCCCCCGCCGCCCCCACCACTGACTGCTGAGCAGGAGATGCATTTGGTGCTGCTTCTTGTGCATCTGTCCATCCAGCCCCCGGGACTGCCCTCGATTCCTGAGCCTGGAGCAGTTTCCTACCATTCCCTACTTCTGGCTGCTTGTTTCAAGTCCTCTCATGTGCGTACCCCTGTCCCCCGTGTCAGCAGCTGCTCTGAGGAACTCCCAGGTTGACTGACCTGGGGTCAAGTTTGGATGACTGGAACAGAGTCACTTCCTGAAAGGCCACTCTCCCAGCTCTTGGATTTCGTAGTTTCTCCATCAGTAGCCCGGCCCCCACTGCTGTGGCCTGTGATCGCTGTGCTTGGTGAACGCATCCCCTCGTAGCCTTTCTTGGTGCCCGGGCATTTCTGCGGCTTCCCCACTAGAGTGTTTCTGCCAAAACGAGTGAGGCTCTTGGTGCCCTCTAGGCTCTCCCCACCCCCAACACAGGAGCACC
The DNA here is from genome assembly GCF_964212035.1 of Myotis nattereri. NCBI lineage: Eukaryota > Metazoa > Chordata > Mammalia > Chiroptera > Vespertilionidae > Myotis > Myotis nattereri. The sequence goes on from NC_138077.1 coordinate 103,551,144, forward strand.
GGGAACTTCCACGAGACTGCCACCCTGGCTTCCCCATGCTTCTGGTGTCACTTTTTCTGGGTTTGATGGGCCCATGAGATGTGCTCTAAGCCTCTGGTGGGCCTCCCCTATTTCCTCTACAGCCTGTTTTCCTTAGACTACGTCACTGGAGGCCATGGGCCTTCCATTTGAATTCTGTGACTCTCCACCTGGACAGTCCTGCCGCCCTCTCCCGACCCTGTCCCTGCGTCGCTGCTGCTGGTTGTTTTCTCTGAAAACAGCAATGAGCAGACTCAGTCTTGAACTGGCCCTGAGGACAGGGGTCAGGAGCTGTGTGGGCAAGAGAGAGGGTGAGAGCCGTTGGAGAACTGAAAATGAATTTTTTTTCTTTTTAACGTGTTTTTTTAAAATATATATTAGTAATAAATGCAGTGGAAACAAATATATATATATATACTGAGTAGGTCTAGTAAATGCGTGCATTCACCTCTCACCACCAGGAAACAAATGCACAGGCTGGGGCTCGGCTTGGGGGCGTGGCTCAGCACAGTTAAAACTGCTGCAGAAAATCATAGCAGGCAACAGCAGAACCAATTACCGTGCGCTGTGCAGTGTCACCACGTGATAATCATTCACTAAGCACTGCTTATGAGTGGTGACTATGGAATTATATATGTAGACTATAGCTGTAAACATGTAATATTTATTTATGTTGGCGAAATTACTACTGTTTTTCCAACGTTTGGCATATTCTTTAAAATTTGTTAAAAATAATAGTGAAGCCCAGCCGGCCAAAGTGGTTCAGTGGTTGAGCATCCACCTACGAACCAGGAGGTCTCAGTTCAATTCCCAGTTAGGATACATACCTTGGTTGCAGGCTCGATCCCCAATGTGGGGTGTGCAGGTGGCTGCCAATCAATGATTCTCTGTCATCATTGTTGTTTCTCTCTCTCCCGCTCCCTTCCTCTTTGAAATCAATAAAAATATATTTTAAAAAATAACAGTGAATTAAAAATAATAATAAATAACCTGTAAATTTAATTATAAGCAAATCTTGGTTAAACTCATTTTAAAATTAACAGGGTGTTAATTTTTATATATGACATACAGGCCAGAAACTTTGTCTATTAAATCCAAAGTACATTAAATTGAGGTTCTAAAAATCGAGGGTTTACTGTATTTCTTTTGCCGTTATTATTCCATTACAGCCTAAATTCCCACTTCCTGTCTTGCTAAGGAAAATGTCCATGGTCAGAGGACTGAGTGCCATTTTCCATCTGAATGAGATTAAGCGGACAGAGGGCTCCCTCATTGCAGGGCTAAATTCACTGAAGCGCTTCTCACAATGAAAACTGACTTGCATTTGTCTGGTTGTTCCATGCAAGCATATCAGAAAAATGCTCAGGGCTTTGCCCATTTGTTAACAACCTTCAGAACATCGCAGTCTATTGACCAGAGCTCTGGGAGCAGAGGGCTCCCGTGCGGGCGTTCTGATACGTCGCCACCTGATGTTCAACCTGTCATGTAGTGATTTTCCTTCCTTCAGAAAGGGTGAGTACCAAAAATATTGTGACTCTTTTCCTTTAATAAAGAATGCCAAATAAGGTCTGCACACTTTCCTGTAAAATATCTCCACAATTGCACTAAGGGAAATAAATAACATATGCAAATCTTTCTCAAATAAAATCACCACGAATCATGATTTAATGGAGTTTCTCCATAGGCAGTGAGTGTACCCAAATTCACCAAAATCCTGAAAGCTTCCCAGGAAAGACAATAAAAAACACTAGAATACCATTTCTATTTTCTGGAAGGATAACCAGTTAGGTCTGCAGAGCCTCGGCTATAAAGGCATAGGCAACCCTTGGTCTTTGCATTATGCATTTTATAATAACAGTGATCAGGCACTGAAGAAGAAAATTACATGAATCACACCAGGAGACATACACAAGCTGGGAATTCTCTGCCTCTGCAAAGGGTATCCATCCATCATGGGTTCACTTCTGATCTTCCAGGCCCTTCCTATCTGAAAGTCTAACTTTTCATGGGAATTCACAGTTAAGTCTCTCAATTACTGGAGGCTGGGTCCTGTCCCCTCATTAGAAGGGCAATCTCCCGTTGTGTCACTTGCATGGCTAATGTCCATTCTAGCTTCTCCATCACTTAGCTCTAGGTACCCTAAATTAGTGTTTTCCCATGGCACAGCAAGAAAGGAGGAGCAAAACCTCTTCTCACTCTTTGAATGACTCATGAATTCCTTGCCCTCAAAACATTCTAGAGACAGGTGGAAGAGCTCCCCAGGACTCTAATTGCCTCTGTCAAAACAGAGCACTGCAGCATGGCCACTCAGAGGTGGGGAACATGAAAATCAGACAGATGCCATTGATTCCGACATCCCTTAGTCATGAGCTTACCAAACCTTTCAATGATTTCTCCCTTTGAAAAGCAGAAATTGTTCATTCACAGATTGGGGCAAGCCTCATGATTATTGTTATAGTTCCTCAATGTCAGCTACTAAACTAGGAAAACACCTGGAGTGTGCATATATAGATTTATCCCATCCCCAAGGTGCCTGAGGAATTCATGACTTACTACGCACTGCCATCGTGCTGTTAACTATGCACATGTATCACTTCTTCTACCAGATTAGAAGGAGTGGAAAACATCACCTGCCTCTTTACTTTGGGGAACAAGCTGGAAAATAGAATCATGGATACACAAATTCACACACACACACACACTCACACACTCACACATACTGCATACACCACAGCCCAGCATAGTGCCTTTCCTATTACATTTCTTTTTAAAAATATATATCTTTTTATTGATCTCAGAGAGGAAGGGAGAGGGAGAGAGAGATAGAAATATCAATGATGAGAGAGAATCATGAATCAGCTGCCTCCTGCATGCCCCCTACTGGGGATCAAGCCCACAACCAGGGCATGTGCCTTAACCAGGAATTGAACCATGACCTCCCGGTTCTTGGGTCTACACTCAACCACTGAGCCACACCATCCTGACCCTATTACATTTCTTAACTGTTAAAAGTAAAAACAAAAAATATGTTCAATCATCCAAGAGATGCAAATCAAAACAACAATGAGGTACCATCTGACATCTGTCAGAATGGCTATCATCAACAAATCAATAAACGATAAGTGCCGGAGAGGATGTGCAGAAAAAGGAACACTCGTGCACTGCTGGTGGGAATGCAGACTGGTGCAGCCACTATAGAAGACAGTATGGCATTTCCTCAAAAAACTAAAAATGGAACTCCCATTTGACCCTGTGATCCCACTTCTAGGAATATATCCCAAGAAACCAGAAACACCAATCAGAAAGGATATATGCACCCATATGTTCATAGCAGCACAATTCACCATAGCTAAGATCTGGAAACAGCCTAAGTGCCCATCAGTAGATGAATGGATTAGAAAACTGTGGTACATCTACACGATGGAATACTATGCTGCTATAAAAAAGAAGTAATTCTTACCATTTGCAACGGCATGGATGGAACTGGAGAGCATTATGCTAAGTGAAATAAGCCCGTCAATGAAGGAAAAATACCACATGATCTCACTCATTCATGGATAATAAAGACCATTATAAAATTATGAACAAAAATAGATACAGAGGCAAAGCTGCTTCAAACAGACTGTCAAACTGCAGCGGGAAGGCCGGGGAGGGGAAGAGAGGGGGGCAGAAGGGGGCGGGTAAGAGATCAACCAAAGGACTTATATGCATGCATATAAGCATAACCAATGGACATAAGACACTGGGGAGTAGGGGAGGCCAGAGGATTGTCAAGGGCAGGGGAAAAAAGGAGACATATGTAATACCCTTTGTAATACTTTAAGCAATAAAGAAAAAATATGTTCAAAGACTAAATGACAAAAGCAAGATATAAAACTGTCAATACAGGTTATTCCCAATACCGTCCAATATAGCCACATAGAGGCCTGATACATGAAAAGGAAATAGTTAGAAGACATGAAAGTGTTAACAATAGTTATTCTAAGTGGTAGAATTTTTCTTTATTCACAAAATTTCCAAGTTTTTTTTAATGACATTGTAGTTATATTTATAGAAAGATGTATCTCCTGCTCTGGAGCCTTTGTACAGGGTGCAGTCTGCACCCTGTACTATCTTATTTAGGACTATCTATCCTATATAATAATAGACAAACATGGTAATTAAACATAACTCCGCTACCCTTCCCATTGGCTAATCAGCAGGATATGCAAATTAACTGCCAACCAAGATGGTGGCCGGCAGCCACGCAGCTGAAGCGAACATGAGGCTTGCTTGTTCCAGTGACAGAGGAAGCCAACATTCCCCACCTGCCTCGCCCTGCTCTAAGCTACTCTCTCAGCAACAAAGTTGCAATTATAGAAGCTAAACAAGCTCCAGATACCTGCTTTCAGCCAGCTTCGGCCTCAGAGCTTAGAGCGGCGGTGATGGCAACAATGTTTCAATTATAGAAGCTAAAAAAACCCAGATACCTGCTTTCAGCCAGCGGCAGCCTCAGAGCTGGAGCCAGGCCTCAGAGCTAAAGCTGGCTCTCAGTTCCAGTGTCAGCCATAGAAGGTAAATAAATCCCAGAATAAAAAGAGTAAAAGAAAAAAAGGAGAGGTTGGGAGCTTCAGTCACCCGCCAGCCTGAAAACGGTCCTCAGCCCCTCACCCAGACTGGCCAGGTACCCCAGTGGGGACCCCCACCCTGAAGGGGGTGTGACCAGCTGCAAACAGCCATCATCCCCTCATCCAGGATGGCCAGGCACCCAAGCGGGACCCCCACCCTGATCCGGGACACCCTTCAGGGCAAACCAGCCAGCCCCCACCCATGCACTAGGTCTGTATCCTATTTGGTAAAAGGGTAATATGCAAACTGACCCTAACAGCAGAAAGACTGGGAATGACTGGTCACTATGACACACACTGACCACCAGGGGGCAGACGCTCAATGCAGGAGCTGCCCTCTGGTGGTCAGGGTGCTCTCACATGGGAGGAGCTCTGCTCAGCCACAAGCCAGGCTGATGGCTGCCAGTACAGCGGTGGTGGTGGGAGCCTCTCCTGCCTCCTCAGCAGCACTAAGGATGTCCGACTGCAGTTTAGGCCTTCTCCCCACTGGCAAGTGGACATCCCCCGAGGGCTGCCGGGCTGCCAGAGGGATGTCTGAATGCCATCTTAGGCCCAATACCCCAGGGAGCGGGCCTAAACCAGCAGGTGGTCATCCCCTGAGGGGTCCCAGACTGCGAGAGGGCACAGGCCAGGCTGAGGGACCCCCCCCTCCCCACCGAGTGCACAAATTTTTGTGCACCGGGCCTCTAGTATATATATAAAAGTGTAATATGCAAATCAACCGGACAGTGGAACAACTGGTCGCTATGATGTGCACTGACCACTAGGGGGCAGACGCTCACCACAGGAGCTGCGGGCCAACCTCTCCGTCCCTCCCCGCAGGACAGCAGGATCTGATCACCCGATGTGGAACGGGGAACCGGGGGTGGGTGGCGGCAGGGGGCGGGGCCGACTGACGGCAACCAGGGAAGATGGCCCTGATCACAGGCCAGGCCTAGGAACCATACCTGTGCACAAATTTCATGCGCCAGGCCTCTAGTTTATGTACATAAAAATGATTACTTTATGTCACTAATACCCAGGCCATATTTAAATTTTCCTAATTGTCTCAAAAATAACTTTTTTGGTTTGTTGGAAGTAGAATCTAAACAAGGTTCATGCATTGGATTTTTATTAAATCTATTTTAACCTAACAGTTTCCCTTGCCCATTTTTTATTCCTGCCACTTATTTATTGAAAGAAGTGGACAATTTGTTCATAAAACTCTTTTCATTTTTATAGCTGTGTAGTACACCATAGTAAGTGTGTACCATAGCTCTTCAACTAGTCCTTTATGTATTGACATTTGCATTCTCTCCATTTGCACTTATAGTTTAGTACTGCGATGAAGAGTTATGTGTGAGGAGAAACCAAGATGGCAACATAGGTAAACACCTGAAATTGCTGCCTTGCACAACCACTTCAAAACTACAACTAAAAGACAAAACGGACATCATCCAGAACCACAGGAAGGCTGGCTGAGTGGAAATTCTACAACTAGAAGGACAGAGAAAAGCACACTGAGATTCAGAGGAGGTGTGGGAGTAAAGTGCAGAGGTATGGAGGAGCATGGGGAAAGGGCTGGCAACTGAGGACACAGTTGTCTTTTTCAATCAGGAGGGAGACACAAGCTCCCAACTGCTCTGAACTCCAGTTCCGGGTGAGTCTCTAGGGACCCAGACTCATACGGGGAGAAACTGGACTGTCTGGCATCAGGTGGAACTCGAGGGCAGCTTTCTCTCAGAGGTGCTTGCAGAGATTACCTTAGGAAACTGAGAACTGGGGCCTCTTAGGGAAGGGCTGAGGATCAGCCATAGCTGTTTGCTCTGCCCTGCTGATTCTCTGAGACCCCACCCCACCCAAGCTGTGCACAGAGGCTTTTGCATATAAATGGCTTGGCCCTTTGCAATCTAAAATTACCTAACAAACTACAGCTGGGTCAGAGAGACCCAGAACATCCAAAAGAAGGCCCAAGGCCCCACAGCAGCTTGCTTGCATTGCTTCACAGCTGGGCCTCATCTGGGAACCTCCAAACCCCAAACAAGGAAGAGGAATCTGCAGATCTCTCCATAGCTCCTGCTGGGTAGCCTCAGCCAGAGGCTAAATTAGCACTTCCTTAGAGACCCAAGCGCCAGTGTACCCAGTGGTCAGAGTGGGACCATCCAGATTACAACTCCTCAGATCCATAAGAGACACACTCAGGGGGCAGACTCAGTGAGCACCAAAGCCTCACTGAAGCAAGTCCTGCCCCATAAGTGCCTCCAGCACAGAAGTTCTCCCATCATAGACACAGCTGACTCTCACAGCCAATTGGCCTGGAGGTCAATTCCTCCCAGTGATACCAACTACAATCAAGGCTTAACTACAAGACTGTGCACACAGCCCACAAAGGGGTGCAACAAGAGTGTCCACCTCAGGTAATTGGGGAGGCTGAGCTACTGGGCCCTATAGGACACCTAGCACACAAAGCCACTCTATCAACACAGGGAAACAGCCAAAATGTGGAGACAAAGAAACAGGTCACAAATGACAGAAATGGAAGAAAGCAAACTACTGGATATAGAGTTCAAAACCATGGTTATGAGGTCTTTCAAGAATATTCTAGAAACCACCAATAAATTTAGTGAGACCCTCAATAAATCTAGTGAGACCCTCGAGGATATGAAATAGAACCAACTAGAAATTAAGCATACACTGACTGAAATAAAGAATATTATACAGAGATCCAACAGCAGACTAGAGGATCGCAAGAATCAAGTCAAAGATTTGAAATACAAAGATGCAAAACACACCCAACAGGAGAAGCAAAAAGAAAAAAGAATCCAAAAATATAAAGATAGTGTAAGGAGCCTCTGGGACAACTTCAAGCGTACCAACATCCGAATTATGGGGGTTCCAGAAGAAGAGAGAGAGCAAAATATTGAAAACCTATTTGAAGAAATAGTGACAGAAAACTTCCCCTACCTGGTGAAAGAAATAGACTTACAAGTCCAGGAAGCACAGAGAACCCCAAACAAATGGAATCCAAAGAGGACCACACCAAGACACATCATAATTAAAGTGCCAAGAGCAAAAGACAAAGAGAGAATCTTAAAAGCAGCAAGAGAAAAACAGTTTGTTACCTACAAGGGAGTACCCATACAATTGTCAGCTGATTTCTCAACAGAAACCATGCAGGCCAGAAGGGAGTGGCAAGAAATATTCAAAGTGATGAATAGCAAGAACCTACAACCAAGATTACTTTACCCAGCAAAGCTATCATTCAGAATTGAAGGTCAGATAAAGAGCTTCACAGATGACTCAGCTGGTGAGACGGTTTGCAGCCGGGAAAAGCAAAACTCCCCTGGAAAGGTAAAAAAAAAACAGGGATTTGGGCAGGAAAGTTTGCCAGACCTCTGAGCCCAGAGGGTCGGGGGGGGGGGGCGGTTTGGTGGTGGAGACCGCGTGGCAGACAGCCCCGTCCCTTGGGACAGGCACAGCCCCTGACTGGGGAAAGGAGATCCGCCGGATTCCTGGCACCAGGGGATTTGAGATCTGGGTTCTGTGATCATGGAGGACTGAGCCTAAAGGGGGCAGCCTGAAGAGCTGACCAGACCATGCAGTGCCGGGAAGACAAGAGCTTACAGAAACTAAGCCTTCCCCATTTCTGCGGCCGGCATTTGTTTGTTTGTTTTCACTGAATCCTGTTCATAAGACATTTCGGATACAGACACTCACCTGTGCTGAAGATAGGGAGAAGGTGCGGACGAATGGAATCTGGGGAGAGACTGAGGAGAGAGGAGGGGCTGGGAGAGGTGGCAGCGAATTGAGTGCTGAGACACCCCTGGGCCCAGGTTCCGGGCAGCCATTCTCTCCGGAGGGTGGGTCTCCTCCACCTAGCCCCCAGGCAAGAAGCACAGACACACCCAGATTCCACCCTGAAGGAGATCAAGGATTTAAATAATCTGATCAGTCCCTGGGAGTTAACAGGGTCTGGCCTATAGAGGGATTTTCAATCCCAGCAACAACACAGAGCGGGTAACTATTAAGGAACCAGCTCTGGGCAGTGGACTTCCCCACACCAGTTTTAAGTGCAATAGAGACGATAAACCCAAACTACTGGACAGAGAGGCCCTATAGCCTCAGAGGCCAACCCAAAAACACTGCCACCCAGAGGCTGAGCCACAAACTGACTCTTAGCTAAATACAAATTAAGGCAGTCTGGGAAACAAATACGGCCTGCTTAAAAATCAGGACTGTGGTTTACAACACGGAGGAACAGTGTATCGCAGGGAAATACAACACTCTCCTGAATACCTGACAGGATTAAGATGAGCCAGACTGACGAGAAGAAGAACCAAAGGACCTTCACTACTGCAATTTTTTTTTCTTCTTCTGCTTTTTTCTTTTTTCACCTTTTAACTAAGAAACCAATTTTTTTTTCTTTTTTTTCCATCACCGGATTTTACCCTTTTAATTACTACATTTTTATTTTTAACCAGTATTATTAGTGCTACCATTTTACCATTTTTTAAAGTGCCATTTTATTTTCTCTTTATTTTATTTTGGGATTAGTGTTCTCTATTCTGTTTTCATCATTCCTTTAGCATCAATTTTCCCTACCTCAATTTTACCTCTATGCTAAAACCCTTTCCTCACTTTTCCCCTTTTGTTGTCCTGTTTCTCTTACCCTATTCCTGCTTTAGATTTTCCCTATTCCTTCTGTTTACCTCCTGTCAAAATTTCACCCTACTTATATATCCTATTTCCAATCCACTACTCTAAATCCTTATACACTTATCCCTTATCTTTCTTCACTATCCAAATTTTTTTTCTTCTTTTATCTTTCTATTGTTTTGTTGCTGTTTGCTTGATTGTTGAGTATATTGGTTTTTTTGTTGTTGTTTGTTTGTTTTCTTTGTGTCTGTGTGTGTGTGTGTTTAGGACTGGTTGTGAGGCTGTTTTTCTTTTTCTTTTTCTTTTTTTCTGCTGGTTTTCCCCCTCCCTCCAACCCCCCCCCCCCCCCCCAGTTATTTTTGTGCTTCTGTTTTCCCTTGACTCTCTGGATATTATTGGTTGTTTCTAGTTCGCATTCATCTCCAGGGAGCTGTTGCTGGAGTTTGTTGGGACTAGTGGCGGTTCTATAGGAGTTTTCTCCTCATATACATAGCCTCTTCTACTTCATTCTCTCTTTTCACTTTTTCTCTCTCTCTCTCTTTTTTTCCTCTTTTCTTTCCCCCTCCTTTTTCCCAATTTCATTTTTGCACTACTTATTTTTTTCTTCCCTACTTTTCTTTATTTTCTTTTTTCTCTTTTACCTTTTTCTCTTCTTTCTTCCTTGTCCCATAATTCTCTTAATTTGGGTGGTCACCTTTATTTGGGGTTATTAATATCGTGAATATATTTGTGTTTAGTGCCTGGTATATGGTGCCTTGTTGTGTTGTATTTTCTGCCTTTAAATCAACGCAGCAGACCCAAACAACAGCAGCCTCCTGAGAACCACACCCTCTGTCTGAGGAACAGCAGCTGTACGTGAAGCCTCCCCCCACCAGCCAGAAGAGCCACCACAGCTGTGAACAGCACCCACCAGAGGAGCTGCTGAAAACTGAGGAGCAGCTGCTATCACAACCGCCCGAGGAGCAACCACAGCCCAAGGAGCCACTGCCAGCCAGGGAGCAGCCACTGAATGACTCAACGTCTAGATATGTCAGTGAGATCAAACATGGGTAGACAAAGAAACCCCCAAAGGAAAGAGAAGGAGGACTCTCCAGAAAAGCAGCTAAGTAATACAGAGGCATGCAACATGACAGAAAAAGAATTCAGGATAAGGGTCATAGAGTGCATAAACCGGATGGAGGAAAAAAATCAACAACCTCTGCAAAAAGCTAGAAGAAACAAATGAAAAATTCAACTACCTATGCAAGAAGCAAGAAGAAACAGATGAAAAAATCAATAACATATGGAAGAAGCTAGAAGAAACAGATGAAAAAATCAACAACTTAAGTAAGACCCAAGAAGAAATGAAGAGTGATATAGCTGCAATAAAAAACACCATTGAAAGTATCAATAGTAGACTAGGAGAAGCGGAGGACCGAATTAGTGAATTAGAAGACAAGGAAGCAAAACACACCCAAAATGTACTGCAATTGGAGAAAAAAAATTAACAGACAAGAGGAGAGCCTAAATGAGCTTTGGGGCAACATGAAACGAAACAACATACGAATAATAGGGGTGCCAGAACAACAGAAAGATGAACAAGGATTAGAAAACCTATTCGAAGAAATAATATCAGAAAACTTCCCTGAGGTGGGGAAGAAAAAAATCACACAAGCCCAGAGAGTCCCAAATAAGGTGAACCCGAAAAGACCCACACCAAGACACATCATAATTACCATGTCAAATGTTCAGGACAAAGACAGAATCTTACAGGCTGCAAGAGAGAGATGGAAAGTTACATACAAGGGATCTCCCATTAGATTATCAAATGATTTCCCAACAGAAACACATCAGGCCAGAAAAGAATGGACAGAAATTTACAAAGTGATGCAAAGCAAAGGACTGAATCCAAGAATACTCTATCCAGCAAGGCTATCATTCAAACTTGAAGGGGAAATAAGAAGCTTCACAGACAAAAAAAGGCTAAGTGAGTTTATCACCACCAAGCCAGCAATGCAAGGAATGCTAAAGGGACTGGTGTAAAAAGAAGAAATAAAAAGCTCAAAAAGAAAACAGCCACACACAAAAAGAAATGGCTACAAACAAGTACCTTTCAATAATAACTTTAAACGTAAATGGACTAAATGCTCCAACCAAAAGACATCAAGTGGCTGAATGGATAAAAAAAACATGACCCATACATCTGCTGTCTACAAGAAACCCACCTCATTAGAAGGGACTCACACAGACTGAAAATGAAAGGATGGAAAAATATCTTTCAGGCAAATGGAAAGGAAAAGAAAGCTGGGGTAGCAATACTTATATTGGACAAAATAGACCTCAAAGTGAAGGCCATAACAAGAGATAAGGAAGGCCACTTCATAATACTAAAGGGATCAATACAACAAGAAGATATAACCCTGGTAAATATATATGCACCCAATGCAGGAGCACCCAAATTCATAAAAAAACTCCTGGAAGATATCAAAGGAGAGATCGACAACAATACAATCATAGTAGGGGACTTTAATACACCACTGACAGCACTGGATAAGTCCTATAGACAAACAATGAGCAAAGAAACAGCAATCCTAAATGACTCACTAGATCAGATGGACTTAATAGACATCTTCAGAACACTTCACCCCAAAGCCACAGACTATAGATTCTACTCAAGTGCTCATATGACATATTCAAAAATAGACCATATATTGGGTCACAAGCAAAGTATCCCCAAATTCAAGAAGATTGAAATCATAAAAAGCATCTTCTCAGACCACGATGGCATAATATTAGAAATAAACTACAATAAAAACAACCCAAAATACTCAAACACCTGGAAGCTGAATAGCATGTTATTAAATATTGATTGGGTTACCAATGAGATCAAAATATAAATTAAAAAAACATCCTGGAAACTAATGACAATGAAAACACAACAATCCAAAACCTATAGGACACAATGAAAGCAGTCCTGAGAGGAAAGTTTAGAGCTCTACAGGCCTATCTCAAAAAACAAGAAAAAATGGTAGTAAATCATCTAACTCTACAACTCAAAGAACTAGAAAGAGAGCAACAAGAAAACCCTAGAGTGAGCAGAAGGAAGGAGATAATAAAGATTAGAGCAGAAATAAATGACATAGAGACCAAAAAAAAAAAAAAACAATACAAAAAATCAATGAAACCAAGAGCTGGTTCTTTGAAAGGATAAACAAGATTGACAAACCTCTAGCCAGACTCACCAAGAAGCAAAGAGAGAGGACCCAAATAAACAAAATCAGAAATGATAGAGGCGAAATAACAACAGATCCCACAGAAATACAAATGATTGTTAAAAAATACTATGGACAGCTCTGCTCCAACAAACTAGACAACCTGGAGGAAGTGGACAAATTCCTAGAAAAATACAACATTCCAAAACTCAATCAGGAAGAATCTAATAATCTCAATAGGCCAATAACTATGGAAGAAATTGAAGCAGTCATCAAAAAGCTTCCATCAAACAAAAGCCCAGCACTGGATGGCTTCACAGGGGAGTTTTACCAAACATTCAAGGAAGAACTAAAACCTATCCTCCACAGACTACTACAAAAATTTCAAGAGGAAGGCACACTTCCAAGCTCATTCTATGAAGCCAGCATCACCCTAATACCAAAACCAGGTAAAGACAACACAATGAAAGAGAATTACAGGCCAATATCCCTCATGAACATAGATGCCAAAATCCTCAACAAAATCTTAGCAAATCGGATCCAGCAGTACATCAGAAAGATCATACACCATGACCAAGTAGGATTTATCCCAGGAATGCAAGGATGGTACAATATCCGCAAATCAATAAACGTGATACATCACATAAACAAATTGAAAGAAAAAAACCACATGGTCATATCAATTGATGCAGAAAAAGCATTTGACAAAATTCAACACCCATTTTTGATAAAAACTCTCAGTGAGGTGGGAATAGAAGGATCATACCTCAACATAATAAAAGCCATATATGACAGGCCCACAGCCAACATCATACTCAATGGACAAAAACTAACACCATTTCTCCTAAGAACAGGAACAAGACAGAGATGCTCCCTCTCACGACTCCTGTTCAACATACTACTGGAAGTGTTAGCCATTGCAATAAGGCAAGAAGAAGAAATAAAAGGCATCCAAATTGGAAAAGAGGAAGTAAAACTGTCCTTATTTGCAGATGACATGATATTATACATAAAAAACCCTAGAGACTCCATCAAAAAGCTACTAGACTTAATACATGAATTTGGCAATGTAGCAGGATACAAAATTAACCCCAAGAAATCTGAGGCATTTCTATACACCAATAGTGAACTTTCAGAAAGAGAGATTATAAAACCTATCCCATTTACCATCACACCAAAAAAATTAAGCTACCTAGGAATAAACTTAACTAAAGAGGTAAAAGACCTCTACTCAGAAAACTACAGGACGTTGAAAAAAGATATAGAGGAAGATATAAACAGATGGAAGAACATACCATGTTCATGGATTGGTAGAATCAACATCATTAAAATGTCCATACTACCCAAAGCAATCTATAAATTCAATGCACTTCCCATTAAAATACCTATGGCATACTTCACAGATCTAGAACAAACTCTCCAAAAATTCATCTGGAATAAAAAAAGACCCCGAATAGCTGCAGCAATCCTGAAAAAGAACAAAGTAGGTGGGATCTAAATACCAGATATCAAGCTGTATTACAAAGCCACTGTTCTCAAAACTGCCTGGAACTGACACAAGAACAGGCATATAGATCAATGGAATAGAATAGAGAGCCCAGAAATCAGCCCGAACCAATATGCTCAATTAATATTTGACAAAGGAGGCAAGAACATGCAATGGAGCCAAGATAGTCTCTTCAATAAATGGTGTTGGGAAAATTGGACAGACATATGCAAGAAAATGAAACTAGACCACCAACTTACACCATACACAAAAATTAACTCAAAATGGATAAAGGACTTAAATGTACGACAGGAAACCATAAAAATTCTAGAAGAATCCAAAGGCAACAAAATCTCAGACATATGCCGAAGCAATTTCTTCACTGATACAGCTCCTAGGGCACTTGAAACTAAAGAGAAAATGAACAAATGGGACTACATCAAAATAAAAAGCTTCTGCACAGCAAAAGAAACCATCAACAAAACAACGAGAAAACCCACTGCGTGGGAAAACATATTTGCCAATGTCATATCTGATAAGGGCCTAATCTCCAGAATTTATAGGGACCTCATACAACTTAACAAAAGGAAGTTAAACAATCCAATCAAAAAATGGGCAAAGGACATAGATAGACACCTTTCAAAAGAGGACATTCAGAAAGCCAAGAGACATATGAAAACATGCTCAAAGTCATTAATCATCCGAGAGATGCAAATCAAAACAACAATGAGGTACCATCTCACACCTGTCAGAATGGCTATCATCAACAAATCAACAAACAACAAGTGCTGGAGAGGATGTGGAGAAAAAGGAACACTTGTGCACTGCTGATGGGAATGCAGACTGGTGCAGCCACTATGGAAGACACTATGGAGTTTCCTCAAAAAACTGAAAATGGAACTCCCATTTGACCCTGTGATCCCACTTCTAGGAATATATCCCAAGAAACCAGAAACACCAATCAGAAAGGATGTATGCACCCATATGTTCATAGCAGCACAATTCACCATAGCTAAGATCTGGAAACAGCCTAAGTACTCATCAGTAGATGAATGGATTAGAAAACCGTGGTACATCTACACGATGGAATACTATGCTGCTGTAAAAAGGAAGGAACTCTTACCATTTGCAACGGCATGGATGGAACTAGAGAACATTATGTTAAGTGAAATAAGCCAGTCAATGAAGGAAAAATACCACATGATCTCACTCATTCATGGATAATAGAGACCATTATAAACTTTTGAACAATAATAGATACAGAGGCAGAGCTGTCTCAAACAGATTGTCAAACTGCAGCGGGAAGGCCGGGGAGGGTTGGGGGGCAGGAGGTAGGGGGGTAAGAGATCAACCTAAGGGCTTGTATGCATGCATATAAGCATAACCAATGGACATAAGACACTGGGGGATAGGGGAGCCTAGGGGACTGTCAAGGGCGGGGGGGAAAAAAGGACACATATGTAATACCCTTTGTAATACTTTAAGCAATAAAAATAAAATAAAATAAAATAAAATAAAATAAAATAAAAAAATAATAAAAAAGAGTTTCACAGATAACATAAAGCTAAAGGAGTTCATCACCACCAAACCAGTATTATATGAAATGCTGAAAGGTATTCTTTAAGAAGAGGAAGAAGAAGAAAAAGGTAAAGGTAAAAATTATAAACAACAAATACATATCTATCAACAAGTGAATCTAAAAATCAAGTGAATAAAAAATCTGATGAACAGAATAAACTGGTGAATATAATAGAATCAGGGGCATAGAAAGGGAGTGGACTGACAATTCTCAGGGGGAAAGGGATGTAGGGGGTGCAGGAAGTGACTGGACAAAAATCGTACACCTATGGATGAGGACAGTGGGAGGGGTAATGGCAGAGGGTGGGGTGGTAACCGGGTGGAGGGGTGCTATGGGGGCAGGGGAGAGGGAGGAAAAACTGTAATAATCTGAACAATAAAGATTTAATTTAAAACGCAGTCGTGTGTGTGTGTGTGTGTGTGTGTGTGTGTGTGTGTGTAAATTCACATTTGTGCCAGTAAATCTGTAAAATTGATTTTTATACGTGGGATGGAGGTAAATGTATATGGACTATTGCTAGATTTTATCAAATCCCTTCCACAAGGGTTATACCATTTTACATTCCCACCAACAATGTAAGAATTTGTTTCCCCAGAGTCCTGTCAACAAAGTTGTCAAACATTTGATTTTTTTTTTGCCAGTTTTACATTTGTTGAGTTTTGTTTTCAGCCATCTCAAGGAGTGGCTGTTTGCTCCCCCACTTCACTAACACTTGGAGGTGTCCTCTTCATTCATCATTGCCACTTGGAAGCCAGAGTTCCTCCCTTGTCCCTCTGAATCCCAGCTCTGAACCTTATTCATGTGTTCCCATCACCTACTGACCCACTGCACACCCAGGTCTCTCCCCCTCACTTCTCCATGAGTTTCACTTCTCTCAGCATAGTTTCCCCCTTGCATTTTATTTATTTTGAATGAGGCTAAACATTTTTCCTTATGATTATAAGTAATTTGCAATTCTTTTTCTGTGGTCTGTTTATTCATCTCTCTTGTCCATTGTTTTTTAATCAGCCTATCTATTTTCAAAGGATAAATCTGAGGGAGAATTTCATGAGAGCAAAGCAAAGAGAGCACAGATAGAAATCTGACTGCTAAAAATAACTTTTTTCATATATTTAAACAAGCAAATATTTTCTGCTATTCTCAATGCTCACGTCTTTAGTTGGAAAGAAAAGCAACTTTGAGCAGACAAAGCAGTAGAGGATAGTGATGCTGATTCTTTTAAATGAACAAGAATAGTTTCCAGATTGGTGAGATTTTCAAGATACACTGGAATAACCTATAGATAGCATTTTTTGGGTTTAGTGTATATGACTACTAGTTTATTAAAACATATTTTCTTTATCATGAAATATTTATTTTAATTACAGTAAAATCTCATTTATTTTATAAAATGTTTAATTTTTAATCTCCTATTAATAAAAATATAAAAGTTATATGCTAGCTGGCAGGCCAATTAGTTTTTAGCAGTATTTAACTTTCTCTTTTTATAAAATAAATTGGAAAAGTTTGATTACAGTGTTCTTAAAAGCATTATAGTTGTTTCTGACTATTGTGCTAAATGCTAATATAATAATTCTCCAAGACAGAAAACCAGGGTTTCTTATGTGCTCCCTCACTCAATTATGGGAGGAATACCATGCCTTTACCAAAAACTGGTTTGAGATTAGAGAATCAAGATGGAGGCATAGGTATGCTCCTGTACTTGCTGCCTCTCACAACCACATCAATACCACAATGAAACAGCAGAACAACTACCACCCAGAACCGTGGAAAGGCTGGCTGAGTGGAAGTTCCACAACTAGAGAGGTGAAGAAGGCGCATTGAGACTGGTAGGAGGTGCAGAGGTGCGGAAAGTGCTGGCACCTGGATGTGCTGCTCTTTTAATTGGGAGGGAGATACAAGCTCCTGCTTGCTCTGAACTCCAGTTCCGGGCGAGACTCTGGGGGACCCAGGACATATGGAGAGAAACTGGACTGTCTGGCATTGGGACAGGAACGCGACGGCAGCTTTTTCTTAGAGGGGCTTGCAGTGATCATTGTTCCTACACGGAGGCATGGGACACAGAGAACCAAGGACTTCTCTGGTTCAGGGCTGACGGGCAGCCATTGCTGTTTGCTCCACCCTGGTGATTCCCACAGACTCCTCCCCACCCAATTTACAACCCCACCCAAGCTGTGCACATCGGCTTTTGCATATGAATGGCCTCCTGTCCTTTCACCTAAAACCTGTCAAACTGCAACTGGGTCAGAGAGCCACAGAGCTTCCAAAAGAAGGCCCGAGGCCCTGCTGGCCTTGCTTCACAGCTGGGCCTTGTCTGGGCACTTCCAAACTCCATACAAAGCGGAGGAATCTGCAGATGTCTCTGTAGCTCCTACTGGGTGGCCCTAGACAGTGGCTGACCTTGCACCTCCTTGGAGATTCAAGAGCCAGTGTACCTAGTGGTCAGAGTGAGACCATACCAGATTACAACTCTTCACATCCATAAGAGACACACTTAAGGAGCAGACTCAGTGAGCACCAAAGCCCCATTGAAGCAAGTCCTGCCCCATAAGGGTGTCTCCTGCTCAACAGATCTTCCAGTGTAGACACAGCTGGTCATCACAGCCAATTGACCTGGAGGTCAATTCCTCCCAGTGATACCAAAAGCAATCAAGGGGTAACTACAATAAGACTGTACAAACAGCGCACAAAGGAGTGCACCAAGAGCGTCCACCTTAGGTGACTGGGGAGGCTGAGCCACTTTGCCCTATAGGACACCAACCACACAAGGCCACCATATCAACTCAAGGAGACTTAGCAGCTACCCAGTACATAGAAACAAACACAGGGAAGCAGTCAAAATGCAGAGACAAAGAAACAAGTCACAAATGAAAGAAATGGATGAAAGCAAAATACTGGCTATAGAGCTCAAAACCATGGTTATAAAGTTACTCAAGAATCATCTAGAAACCTCTGAGAAATTTAATGAGACCTTCAAGGATATGGAAAAGGACCAATCATGAATTAAGCATACACTGACTAAAATAAATAATAATATACAGAGATCCAACAGCATACTATAGGAGCGCAAGAATCAAGACAAAGATATGAAATACGAAGAAGCAAAAAACGCCCAATAGGAAAAGCAAAAAGCAAAAAGAATCCAAAAATATGAAGATAGTGTAAGGAGCCTCTGGGACAACTTCAAGCATACCAACATCTGAATTATGTGGGTGCCAAAAAAAGACAGAGAGCAAGATATTGAAAACCTATTTGAAGAAATAATGACAGAAAACTTCCCCTACCTGGTGAAAGAAATAGACTTACAAGTCCAGAAGCGAAGAGAACCCCAAATAAGAGGAATCCAAAGAGGACCACACCAAAACACATCATAATTAAAGTGCCAAGGACAAAAGACAAAGAGAGAATCTTAAAAGCAGCAAGAGAAAAACAGTTTGTTACCTACAAGGGAATACCCATACGATTGTCAGCTGATTTCTCAACAGAAACCATGCAGGCCAGAAGGGAGTGGCAAGAAATATTCAAAGTGATGAATACCAAGAACCTACAACCAAGATTACTTTACCCAGCAAAGCTATCATTCAGAATTGAAGGTCAGATAAAGAGCTTCACAGATAAGAAAAACCTAAAGGAGTTCATCACCACCAAACCAGTATTATATGAAATGCTGAAGGGTATTCTTTAAGAAGAGGAAGAAGAAGAAAAAGGTAAAGGTAAAAATTATGAACAACAAAGTGACAACAAATACATATCTATCAACAACTGAATCTAAAAATCAAGTGAATAAAAAATCTGATGAACAGAATAAACTGATGAATATAATAGAATCAAGGTCATAGAAAGGGAGTGGACTGACAATTCTCGGGGGGAAGGGGTAAGGGGGGTACTGGAAGAGACTGGACAAAAATCTTACACCTATGGATGAGGACAGTGTGGGAAGTGGGTAAGGGCAGAGGGTGGGGTGGGAACTGGGTGGAGGGGAGCTATGGGGAAAAAAAAGGAACAACTGTAATAATCTGAACAATAAAGATTTATTTAAAAATAAATAAAAATAATTAAATCTAAAAAAAAAAAAAAAACGGCTTCAGTAATAAAATAACTTACCATGTAAGCCACAGATTGCATTGAAGTATTACAAATTTTTTAAATAGCATATTGGTTTCAATTTATTTTTATAACCTACTATCCAATCAGGGTTTTATCAAAGAAACAGAACAAACCACTATGCTGGGAGTTGTTACAGGAATTGGACCTCATGCAACTGTGGGAGTTAAGTGATGGGGGCCTCAGTAGATCAGATCATGCCAGGGATCACACTTGGCCAGGTTGGACAGGGCCTTCTGCTTTGCCTGCTTCACTAATTCAAATGCTAATCTCTTCTGAGACATCCTCACAGACACACACAGAAAGAATGTTTCCCAGCTATGGGGGCATCCCTTAGCCCAGTCAAGTTGACACTTAAAATTAACCATCCACACTAAGGCACTGGTCTTCCTGACTGATGCTGAGCAGGCAATTATGAAGGGAAGATAGATGAAAAGAAAGGGTGAGGGGAGCAAGAACAAGCTGGAACCCACAAGCACAAAGTGGTTGCGAACCCACAAGAGCAGACTGAAACCTATGTCAGTTTTTGTTGCCTCTGATTTGAAAGTGTCCTGCAGAAGCCAGGGTCTTTTGTCATGTAGCTAAATACAGATCCTTTCCCAGGAGTCAGAAGACTTAAAGTAGACCTACCTGGTGCCTCTTGCAGACAAGGTGAGCCAGCAGATAACAATGCATGAGCTGCTTCACTTCCACCCTCCAAACCCACCAAGAATCTCTTTTTTGTTGAACCCTAACAGGAAACATAGGAAAGGAAATTCTGAGTAATGCATGTCAGCCTAGCCAATTTGACACGTTTCAAAGCCACAACACTCTACCCCTTGTCAACTTGGTTACACCAGGGTTACAGGTTTAATCCGCAATCAGGGCACATACAAGAATCAACCAATGAATGCAAAAATAAGTAGAACAAAAAATAGATTCTCCCTCTCTAAAAAAATCAGTTAAAAATATTTGGTTGATATATATAAAAATAAGAAATACCCATAAGTATTCATTTGCAACTGGGCATGTGTGTATAGTTCTTACCTTTCATATTCCTGTTACCCTCATCAAACATCTCAGATAATCATGATTCCTTGCCAGGTAGAGTGGACAAATCAATTCTATCAGGTCCATGTGATTTAAACAATAACCTCTTGACTTTCATAATCTAGCTTACAAGTTATTTCTCAGCAGTTGTTATAATAACCCTTGAAATGTACAGAGTTCAAAGACTAGAACGATATTGCTGTAGGAAGACTCCTTCCACAGTTATTTAATTATATAAAGGCATAGTTCACTTTATTGCGCTTCACAGATGTGTTTTTCACAAATTAAAGGCAAGACCTTCTACCAGCAAAAAGATTATGACATGCTTTATTGCGATAATCACTTCATAGTGGTAGTCTGGAACCAAATCCACAATATCACCGAGGTATGCTTGTAGATAAATAAATATTCTCACTTTTTATATCAATAAAAATAAAATTGAGAAAGTACTTGATGCTAACCCTTGTCTCATTCTAAAAATAAATAATATTCATTCAGATATATTAGTTATTTTTTAAAATCATATTAAGTTTATTTCTAATACAAGTTTAATTTTTCTTTAGTACATGTTTATCAAACTTTATAATACATTTATATTATTTTGATCAACTGTATGCAAAAAAGTAACTGTAATGATAACCCAATTTAAATAATGTTTTAACACTTAGAGTAACAGGAAATAAAATGAATTATAAAATGGACTTACATGCATATATTTGTCATAGAAAATACAATAGGGCAATCAATAAGACTAAAGCATAAAAATATGCCACCATAATCAACAAGGAAACAGCAATCCTCAAAGAATCACTAGATCAGACGGAACTAATTGTCATCTTCAGACATTTCACCCCACAGCTATGGAATATACATTATTCTCAAGTGCACATTTGCAAAGATAGACTGCACATTAGGACACAGGCTAAGTCTCTACAAATTCAAGAAGACTGAAATCATATCAAGTATCTTCTCAGATCACAATAGCATGAAATTAGAAAGCAGCTACAATAAAAATGCTCAAAAACAATCAAACACATGGAGGCTAAATAGTATGCTATTAAACAATAAATGGGTTACCAAAGAGATCAAAGAAGAAATAAAAAACATACTGGAAACAAATGACAATGAAAACACAACAATCCAAAATCGATGGGACATACTCAAAGCAGTCCTGAGAAGGAAGTTCATAGCACTACAGGCCTACCTCAAAAAATAAGAAAAACTTGTAATAAGTTATCTAACACTATAACTTAAATAATCAGAAAGAAAGCAACAAGAAAAGATCAAAGTAGAAGGAAGGAAATAATAAAGATCAGAGCAGAAATAAATGACATAGAGACCAACTCCTGTTTGACATAGTACTGGAAGTGCTAGCCATAGCGATCAGACAAGAAGAAGAAATAAAAGGCATCCAAATTGGGAAAAAGAAGTAAAACTTGAAAAAAAAAATTTAAAGCCATAGATTTCTGGGTATTAATTTTGTATCCTGCTACATTGCCAAATTCATTTATTAAGTCTAGTAGTTTTTTGATGGAGTCTGGTTTTTCTATGTAAAATATCATGTCATCTGTGAAAAGTGGCAGTTTTACTTATTCTTTTGCAAATGATGCCTTTTATTTCTTCTTCTTGTCTGGTTGCTGTGGCTAGCACTTCCAGGACTGTGTTGAACGAGAGTGGTGATAGTGGGCATCCTGTCTTGTTCCTGTTCTTAGGGGAAATGGTTTTAATTTTTGCCCATTGAGTATGATGTTGGCTGTATGTTTGTCATATAATGCTTTTAATATGTTGAGGTATGATCCCTCTTTTCCCACTTTACTGAGAGTTTTTATCAAAAAAGGGTGTTGGATTTTGTCAAATGCTTTTTCTGCATTGATTGATATGATTATGTAATTTTTGTATCTCAATTTGTTTGTGTGATATAACACATTTATTGATTTGCAAATATTGTACCATCACTGCATCCCTGGAATAAATATCACTTGATATTTCTAATGTAATGCTGGATCTGATTTGCTAGAATTTTGTTAAGAATTTTAGCATTTATGTTCATCAAGCAGTGCAGGTTCAAGGTTAAATACTAACAGTCTACTCTAGGCCCATGGTACCCTCTGGCTGTCTACCCACAGGCTGTGCCAAGCTCAGGCCTAGAGAAATATGGAGATAAACAAGTGAGGGAGGCCTGAAAACTGTAATTTGTTATTATCTCAATATAAACTGACAAGGCAAAGCATCTATTTAAAAAGGAAGAAAGACGATGTCTAGTGACACTGTTATGCCAAATCAGTCCCATCACCTGTGCCAGCTGCAATAACTGGTCATGGCTGCCTGGAGCACAGTGCTGAACACCGTGAGGCTGTGCATGGATTCAGCAAGAAGGTGCACTAGGGAGAATTAATAATGCCGGTCGCAGGTGGAGTAGGGAGAGGCCCTGGCATGCAATGTACTGCTGCATGGGCTGGGAGCCAGTTCTTCGGAGAAAGCTGTGTCTTATCAGATACCGAAAGTCATAAACTGGATGGCCTGCAGAAGCCAGGCAGGTGCCAAAAAAGACAAAGTAGGCAGGAGGGGCCTGTGCCACAATATGTAGAGAATATTTTTAATGGCAAATAATAAAGAAACCAAATTCAACTGGCTTGAATAATATGTAACTGTATTATTTCACCTAATGAGATTCTGAGAGGCAGGGTGAGTGAAAGTTTAAGCTCTAATCCCCAGTCTTCCCTTGGCTTTTCCCTCCTGTGTGGATGCCCATCACAGTCATTATACCTCCCCTGCCAGTGGCTGGTTCAGGACCCCCAGGCTTAACCTGCCAGTAGCTAGCATTCCCATGACTGGTCCAGGGGGCATATGACCCAATCCGTCTAATCTGGCTGCAGGTAATAACCTTATTTCATGCTTGAGGGAGAGGTTTTCTTCTCCTTCCCATGGATGTGAACAAGGAAGTCTACTGCTCATTCGCTGTTGATCATCATCTTGCTGCCATGAGGGAAAGTCAGCTTGAGAACATTCCACAGAGAGGAAGGGAAAATCAAAAAAAGAGTGGGAAGTAGAGCCAGAACCCTCACTGTAACATATTACCTTGCCTCTCGAACTCTGACATGGGTCTCACTGGGCTAAAATCAAGGTGTCAGCAGGGCTGCGTTCCTTCTGGAGGCTCCGGGAGAATCCATTTTCTTTCCTTTTCCGGCTTCTAGAGGCTGCCTGCCTTCCTTGGCTCCATGGACCCTTCCTCTATCCTCAAAGCTTGCAATGTTGCACCTCTCTGGGCACACCTCCACAGTCGCATCTCCTCTGACAATAGCCAGAAAAGCGTTTCTGCCTTTAAAGCCCCATGTGATTAGGCTGGACCCACCCCAACAATGGATAATCCTCACATCTTAACTGAATCACATCTGCAAAGTCATGTAAAACAATAAGCTCAGGGATTCCAGGGACTAGATGTGGACAGCTTCGGGAGGACGTTATTCTGCCTACCATACCACCTCATAATTTCTCAGGCCCAGATTCACACTTTGTGGTTGTATATTTCCAAACTGTAGACAGAGGTTAAGAATGTCAAGGAAGCCTGGCTGGTGTGGCTCAGCAGTTGAGCATCAACCCAGGAATCAAGAGGTTACCAGTTCAATTCCCAGTCAGGACACATGCCTGGGTTTTGGGCTCAATCCCCAGTGGGGAGTGTGCACGAAGCAGCTGATCGACGATGTTTCTCCCGCATCAATGTTTCTATCTAAAAATCCATAAAAACATATATTTTTTTTAAAGAATGTCATGGGGGAAAAAGTATTTTCCAGGAAATAGAAAGAAAAACTTAAGTGGATACAGCAATGTGTTCCATTTGATGGATAGCAATATCTCCCTCGATTAAATGACAAACTATTCACAAGGGTCTACAAGTTAACTGTAACCAAAAAAGACTGAGCAAAGCCCAAATTAAATTGTATAGGTTCCATGACGTCTTTGGAGAGCTTGCAGTGTGAAAGTGAGGTCACAGGTGAGATGATATTTCTTATAACCCCAAGGACACAATAACTTCTGTCAAGCTGGAAATGAAATAAAATGCTGGCTTCTGAAAATTATCCGATCAAGGAGAATATCCTGACTTGACAATGAGAAAATATATGTCTTCAGTCACCTCCTCAATCCTTTTAACTCTGGAGACTGCCATACAAAAACTAACCTAGCCATGGAAATGAACTCCCCAGTCAAAAAGAATGTGTGTCTGCCTGGGATGAACAGCAGAGGATCTGGCTAAAAGCTCTTGTTCTCTTAGCTTGGCTACTCAATAGAGAAGGAAGGGGGAAGGGTGAAAAAATCAAAAAGATTAAGCAATGAGGAATTTTTCCAGCTACATTTTTTTTCAAATAGCAACCTGTGCAGGGGATTGAACATTGGGTACTGGCTCATCATACCAGCATTCTAGCAGGACAGTTAACCAGTTGTTAAGACTCTGTTCAATGGCTTTAACTTCTTAGGAACCAACCCTCATGCAATTTTTTAATTCTAAAAGTATTTATGGGCATCTTATCTAAAAAGTGCATTAAAGGGAAAAATCATAATAACCCATGCAAACACACACACACACACACACACACACCCCTCCTCTTATGCTATCCCCCAGTGATCAAAAGCCTAGTAGGTACCTTCCCAAACCTTTCATCTTGCTTGTGTGCAAACATATGTTCCTACATAGAGAGTTTTCATATTTTCTTCTTACAAAAACTGAATATACTATGTTCAAGATTCCACAATTTCATTTTTTTACTCAACTTGCCCATCCTTTAGAGCAATTCATTCATTATATTCACTAAAATTGAAATTATGAATGTACCAAATTATATTAAAAGCAAAATACTGATGGACATTCAGTTTTGTTTTGTTTTGCCACTAAAAAAATGCACCCAAGCATCCTTGACTATTTATTTTTATGTTCTAACAGTTTTCTTTAATTATTTTTACAATATACAAAATAAATCTATTACCAGATTGTACATACAAAATAATTAGCCATTTACATGCAATAAAAACTGATATTTCAAGAAAAATGATTTTAAATATAATAATATTTTATGCAATAAACATTGTTACCAAAATTATACTAATATACAAGTAGTATAATATCAAAAAAGTTAAGTGAGATCATTTATCTTTCTCCGATGGGCTTATTTCGCTTAGCATACTGCTCTCCAGGTCCATCCATGCTGTTGCAAATGGTAGGAGTTCCTTTTTTTATATATATATATATAGCTTTGTAGAATTCCATTGCATAGATGTACCATTATTTTTTAATTCACTCATCTGCTGATGGGCACTTAGGCTGTTTCCAAATCTTACCTATTGTAAATTGTGCTGCTATGAACATAGGAGTGTATATATCCTTTCTGAGTGGTGTTTCTGACTTCTTGGATATAGTCCTAGAAGTGGAATCACTGGGTCAAATGGGAGCTCCATTTTTAATTTTTGAGGAAATGCCATACTGTCTTCCATGGTGGCTGCACCAGTCTGCATTCCCACCAGCAGTGCACGAGGGTTCCTTTTTCTCCACATCCTCCTCAGCACTTGTCATTTGTTGATTTGTTGATGATAGCCATTCTGACAGGTGTGAGATGGTACCTCATTGTTGTTTTGATTTGCATTTCTCAGGTGATTAGTGACTTTGGGCATGTTTTTATATGTCTCTTGGCCTTCTGTATGTCCCCTTTTGAAAAGTGTCTATTTAGGTCCTTTGCCCATTTATATATATACTAGGGGCCCGGTGCACGATATTTGTGCACTGGGGGGGGGGGTGTCCCTCAGCCCCGCCTGCCCCCTCTCAAATACTGGGAGCCCTCAGGGGATGTCCTAGTGATGGCTTAGGCCCGCTCCCTGCTCCCCTTGGGGATAGGGCCTAACCTGCAGTCTGGCCTCCCTTTGTGGGAGGTGACCGGGCTGATCAGGGGAAGGCACCAGCCCCATCACCCGGCTGCTGCAGCCACTGCCAGTCACTGCAGCCAGCAAGGTTTTTTCATCAACATGGACGCCAGTCCCATCACCATGAAAAAATGACAACGTTCTTTAGGCATTTTCAAGATGTGTCTTTCATATAATAATAATTTCTTTATTATTTTTTTTATCTTCACCTGAGGATATGTTTCCATTGATTTTTAGAGAATGTGGAAGAGAAATGGAAAGACAGAGAGAAACATCAAAGTGAGAGGAACACTTTAATTGGTTGCCTCCTGCATGAGCCCTGACCTGGGCCCCGGCTAGGGAGGAGCCTGCAACCTAGGTACACGCCCTTCGTCAGAATTGAACCCAGACCCTGCCATTGGCAGGCCAAGGCATTATCCACTGAGCCAAACTGGCTAGGGCAGGATATGAGATTTCTTAGCCCTCCAGCAGCAGACCTTCGTTTTTTTCTCCAGGAGTGTGGTAAAAAACCCTAGATCACCTTTTTAGATCCTTATTACCCAAGTTACTAAGAATATTACCAGTGGCACACAGGGAGCTTAACCAATGAGTGTCAGAAAAGGTGTTTCCTCAGTAGTTCACACCAGTCGCCGGCTTGGCCCCCCACCCCCCAGGCCTGATGCCTCTGGACCAGGCTTCAGGCCTGGGTAGGGGACCCCCATCTCTGCCCCCCCCCATCACCGGCCCCGCCCTTGCCCAGGCCTGAAACCTCGGCCAGAGGCATCGACCCCCATCACCCTCCCATTGCAGGATCGGCCCCTTGCCCAGGCCTAACGCCTCTGTCAGAGGCATCAGGCCTGGGCAGGGGACCCTCATCTCCCTCCCATTGCCAGCTCACCCTCGCCCAGGCTTGATACCTCGGCCAAAGGCATCAACCCCCATCACCCTTCGATCACCGGATTGGCCCCCCACCCAGGCCTGACGCCTCTGGCCCAGGCTTCCGGCCTGGACAGGGGACCCCCATCTCCCCCACATCACCAGCTCCACTCCCCGCCCAGGCCTGATGCCTCTGGCCCAGGCTTCAGGCCTGGGTAGGGGACCCCCATCTCCCTCCGATCGCCAGATCAGCCCCTCACCCAGGCCTGACTCCTCGGACAGAGGTGTCAACCCCCATCACCCTCCGATCGCCGGATCGGCCCCTTGCCCAGGCCTGATGCCTCTGCCAGAGGTATCAGGCCTGGGCAGGGGATCCCCATCTTCCCCCGATCACTGGCTCCACCCTCCTCCCAGGCCTGATGCCTCTGGCCCAGGCATCAGGCCTGGGCAGGGGACCCCAGACCCCTCCGATTGTCGGCTCTGCCCCCCACCCAGGCCTGACGCCTCGGCCAGAGGCATTGATCTCCATCACCCTCTGATCACCAGATCGGCCCCTTGCCCAGGCTTGATGCCTCCACCAGAGGTGTCAGGCCTGGGCAGGGGGCCCCCATATCCCCCCATCACTGGCTTCTGGGCAGCTTCTGTGGCCAGTCTGCGGCCCGGGATGGCAGCTCACGCTGGCGACTGCACTGTCCCACCCTGCCTGCAGTATGCAAATTAGCCGCCATCTTTGTTGGCGGTTAATTTGCATATCAGGCTGATTAGCCAATGGGAGGGGTAGCGAAGGTATGGTCAATTACCATGTTTGTCTATTATTAGATAGGATAAATGGGCACATATATATACTAGTGGCCCGATGCATGAAATTTTTGCACATTAAAAGGGAATTAATTAGAGGAAATATTTTAATATTGCTATTTTCCCTTTCTCTATAATAGAAGTGTAAGAGATGAAAGAAATTAGTAAAATATATATTAAAATCTTCTCCTGTCAGAGTCTGGGGTGTGCTGCAGGACCCAGAGTTAAGTCCCCGCCCAGTGCGTGTG
This sequence comes from Myotis nattereri, assembly GCF_964212035.1. NCBI lineage: Eukaryota > Metazoa > Chordata > Mammalia > Chiroptera > Vespertilionidae > Myotis > Myotis nattereri. Next base: position 103,579,601 of record NC_138077.1, read on the forward strand.
CCTCAAAATTGTGTGAGACCCACCCAGCTGGCCCCACTCCCATCAAGCCCTACAGGGCAGGGGGTGCAGCCTCAGGTCCCCCGTCAAGCCCCACCGGGCAGGGGGCGCAGCCTCAGGTCCCCCATCAAGCCCCGCCAGGCAGGGGGCACAGCCTCAGATATCCCGTCAAGCTCCACCAGGTGAGGGGCAAAATCTCAGGTCTCCCAGCCCAGCATAGGGGCAGAGGCACAGCCTCAGATCCCCTGGCCCAGCCTCAGGTTCCCCAGCCCCAGCACCGGGGCAAGGGGCACGGCCTCAGGTTCCCCCCGCTCCAACGCCGGGCACAGGGCACAAGGGTGCAAGGGCGTGAAAGTGCGAGTGCATGACAACCATTTGCATATTAGCTCTTTATTATATAGGATATATATTTTTTCTTTCTTTATTGATTAAGGTATTACATATGTGTCCTTATCTCCCCTTTGCCCCGCCCCCCCCTCATGCACTCACCCCCCTGGTGTCTGTGTCCATTGATTAGGCTTATATGTATGCATACAAGTCCTTTAGTTGAGCTCTCCCTCTTACCCCCACCCTCCACAACCTTCCCTCTGAGGTTTGACCATCTGATCAATGCTTCTCTGTCTCTAGATCTGTTTTTGTTCATCAGGTTATGTTGTTCATTATATTCCACAAATGAGTGAGATCATGTGATATTTATCTTTCTCTGACTGGCTTATTTCACTTAGCATAATGCTCTCCAGGACCATCCATGCTGTTGCAAACGGTAAGAGTTCCTTCCTTTTCACATCAGTGTAGTACTCCATTGTGTAGATGTACCACTGTTTTCTAATCCACTCATCTACTGATGGCACTTAGGCTGTTTCCAAATCTTAGCTATGGTAAATTGTGCTGCTATGAACATAGGGGTACATATATCCTTACAGATTGGTGTTTCTAGTTTCTTGGGATATATTCCTAGAAGTGGGTTCACAGGGTCAAATGGGAGTTCCAGTTTTAACTTTTTGAGGTAACTCCATACTGTCTTCCATAGTGGCTGCACCAGTCTGCATTCCCACCAGCAGTGCACAAGTGTTCCCTTTTCTCCACATCCTCTCCAGCACTTGTTGTTTGTTGATTTGTTGATGATAGCCATTCTGACAGGTATGAGATGGTACCTCATTGTCGTTTTGATTTGCATCTCTTGGATGATTAGTGACTTTGAACATGTTTTCATATGTCTCTTGGTCTTCTGTATGTACTCTTGCAAAAGGTATCTATTTAGGTCTGTTGCCCATTTTTTGATTGGGTTGTTTATGTTCCTTTTGTTAAGTTGTATGAGTTCCCTGTAAATGTTGAAGATTAAACCTTTATCAGATATAACATAGGCAAATATGTTCTCCCATGGAGTTGGCTTTCTTGTTGTTTTGTTGATGGTTTCTTTTGTTGTGCAGAATCTTTTTATTTTGATGTAGTCCCATTTGTTCATTTTCTCTGTAGTTTCCATTGTTCTAGGAGCTGTATCGGTAAAGATATTGCTACAACATATGTCTGATATTTTGCTGCCTATGGGTTCTTCTAAGATTTCTATGGTTTCCTGCCTTATGTTTAAGTCCTTTATCCATTTTGAGTTTATTTTTGTGTATGGTGTAAGTTGGTCGTCTAGTTTCATTTTCTTGCATGTATCTGTCCAATTTTCCCAACACCATTTATTGAAGAGACTATCTTGACTCCATTGTATGTTCTTGACTCCTTTGTCAAATATTAATTGAGCATATTGGTTTGGGTTGATTTCTGGGCTCTCTGTTCTATTCCATTGATCTATATGTCTGTTCTTGTGCCAGTACCAGGCAGTTTTGAGAACAGTGGCTTTGTAATACATCTTGATATCTGGTATTGAGATCCCACCTATTTTGTTCTTTCTCAGGATCACTGCAGCTATTCGGGGTCTTTTTTTATTCCAGATGAATTTTTGGAGTGTTCGTTCTAGGTCTGTGAAATATGCCGTTGGTATTTTAATGGGAAATGCGTTGAATTTATAGATTGCTTTGGGTAGTATGGACATTTTAATGATGTTGATTCTACCAATCCAAGAACATGGTATGTTCTTCCATCTGTTTATGTCTTCCTCTATATCTTTTTTCAACGTCCTGTAGTTTTACCTCTTTAGTTCAGTTTATTCCTAGGTACCATATGACCATGTGGTTTTTTTCTTTCGGGTTGTTTATGTGATATGTCACGTTTACTGATTTGCGGATATTCTACCATCCTTTCGTCCCTGGGATAAATCCTACTTGGTCATGGTGTATGATCTTTCTGATGTACTGCTGGATCCGATTTGCTAAGATTTTGTTGAGGATTTTGGCATCTATGTTCATGAGGGATATTGGCCTGTAATTCTCTTTCATTGTGTTGTCTTTACCTGGTTTTGGTATTAGGGTGATGCTGGCTTCATAGAATAAGCTTGGAAGTGTGCCTTCCTCTTGAATTTTTTGTAGTAGTCTGAGGAGGATAGGTTTTAGTTCTTCCTTGAATGTTTGGTAAAACTCCCCTGTGAAGCCATCCAGTGCTGGGCTTTTGTTTGCTGGAAGCTTTTTAGTGACTGCTTCAATTTCTTCCATAGTTATTGGCCTATTGAGATTTTTAGATTCTTCCTGATTGAGTTTTGGAATGTTGTATTTTTCTAAGAATATGTCTATTTCCTCCAGGTTGTCTAGTTTGTTGGAGTAGAGTTGTCCATAGTATTTTTTAACAATCATTTGTATTTCTGTGGGGTCTGTTGTTATTTCGCCTCTATCATTTCTGATTTTGTTTATTTGGGTCCTCTCTCTTTGCTTCTTGATGAGCCTGGCTAGAGATTTGTCAATCTTGTTTATCCTTTCAAAGAACCAGCTCTTGGTTTCATTGATTTTTTGTATTGTTTTTTTTTTTTTTTTTTTTTTTGGTCTCTATGTCATTTATTTCTGCTCTAATCTTTATTATTTTCTTCCTTGTGCTCACTCTGGGCTTTCTCGTTGCTCTCTTTCTAATTCTTTGAGATGTAGAGTTAGATGATTTACTACCATTTTTTCTTGTTTTTTGAGATAGGCCTGTAGAGCTATAAACTTCCGTCTAAGGACCGCTTTCATTGTGTCCTATAGGTTTTGGATTGTTGTGTTTTCATTGTCATTAGTTTCCAGGATGTTTTTTTAATTTATTTGTTGATCTCATTGGTTATCCAATCAATATTTAATAACATGCTATTGAGCTTCCAAGTGTTAGAGTATTTTGGGTTGTTTTTATTGTAGTTTATTTCTAATATTACGCCATTGTGGTCTGAGAAGATGTTTGGTATGATTTCAATCTTCTTTAATTTGAGTAGACTTTGTTTGTGACCCAATAGGTGGTCTATTTTTGAAAATGTCCCATGAGCACTTGAGAAGAACGTATATTCCGTGGCTTTGGGGTGAAATGTTCTGAAGATGTCAATTAAGTCCATCTGATCTAGTGAGTCATTTAGGATTGCTGTTTCTTTGCCGATTTTTTATCTAGAGGATTTATCCAGTGATGTCAGCGGTGTATTAAAGCCCCCTACTACGATTGTATTGTCGTCGATCTCTCCCTTGATATCTTCCAGGAGTTTTTTTTATGTATTTGGGTGCTCCTGCATTGGGTGTATATATGTTTATCAGGGTTATATCCTCTTGTTGTATTGATCCCGTTAGTATTATGAAGTGGCCTTCCTTATCTCTTGTTATGGCCTTCACTTTGAGGTCCATTTTGTCCGATATAAGTATTGCTACCCCCGCTTTAGCATTTCTTATAATGCTGGCTTCGTGGCAATGTATTCCTTCAGCCTTTTTTTTTTTTTTTTTTTTGTCCGGAAAGCTCTTTATTTGACCATCTAGTTTGAATGATAACCTTGCTGGATATAGTAATCTTGGTCTCAGATCCTTGCTTTCTATTACCTTGAGGACATTATGCCATTCCCTTCTGGCCTGTAGAGTTTCTGTTGAGAAATCAGGTGTTGGTCTTAATGAATACTTCTTTGTAGGTAACAGTTTTCTCTTGCTGCCTTTAAAATTCTCTTTTGGTCTTTAATTTTTGGCATTTTAATTATGATGTGTCTGGGTATGGGCCTGTTTGGGTTCTTCTTTTTGGGGGTTCTCCATGCCTCCTAAACTTGTGTGACTTTTTCCTTTGCCAGGTTAGGGAAGTTTTCTGCCATTATTTCTTCAAACACCTACATGCCTTTCTCCCTTTATGCCTCTTCTGGGACACCTGCTATTCTAATATTGTTACATCTCACATTGTCCCACAGCTCCCTTAAGCTGTCCTCCTGCTCTTTGTTTATTGTTTTTTTCTTTTTGGTTCTCTGATTGAGTGATATTTTCAACTCTGTCTTCTAATTCACTGATCTGATCCTCAGCTTCCCCTATTCTGCTCTTTATTTCTTCCAATGTGTTCTTTATTTATGTTATGTCATTCTTTATCTCAGACTGTTCTTTTTTCATAGTTACTATATCTTTTTTCATGCTGTTGAACATTTTTACCATCATTACTCTGAACTCTGTCAGATAAATTTCTTATTTCTGCTTCCTTTATCTCTTCTTCTGGAGAATTCTCTAGTTCTTTCATTTGGGGGTTGCTTCTTTGTCTTCTCATTTTGGCTTTCTGTTTGGGTTTGTGACTACATATTAGGTAGATCCTCTACACCTCTCAATCACTAGTGCAGGATAGTGTTAAAGGCTGTTTCTGATTAATTAGATCAGGCATAGACTCAAAGCCTCAAGAGACCACTTCTGCATACAGACTGATAGGATTCCAACTTGAATTGAACTTCAGGCAATCATCCTCAGATGTGGGGTGAGTTTTTTCAACAGGGTGAGGCAGTTTCTTCTGCCTGGAGGCTAATTTTTATTTTTAATCTTTGAAGTGGCCTCAGGGCAAGGTATTTTCCAATAGGATGTGTCAACTGTCTCCCCACCAGGCAAGTCAAATGTCTTTGAGGGAAAGATATCCTCTGATGCGTGAGGGAATGACAAGCTTGAGCAACTTGGGGTATCTGCCTTCTGAGCTCTATCCCCCAAGTCCCAGTCCTGACTTCTGCTCTCACAGCTCCAGTGCACTTCACCCTTCCTCTGCTGGATCACAAGGTGGGTGGCTCCACAGGGAATTTTATGCATTGGCCCTTTAAGAGGGTGTCTGAATTTTCAGTTGTTACTTCCTAGCAGACAGCACTCCACTGCTTTTCACAGCCAGATGTTATGTGGGTAACCTCCTCAGTTTTGGTACACTCTACTAGGGGGCCCAGCATGGGGAGTAGATCCCAGAGTTCTCAATGGAAACCCCCAAGAGCTGAGATATCTCTCTGAGACTTCAGTTGCTGTTGTGGGTGCCCAGCCAACCCTTTCGCACCCCCACCCCTCCTACCAGTCTCTATTCAGTCTCCACTTTTGGTCCTTGAGTATCAGGTTCTCTCCTGCAAGTTTTCCATTGATTATTCAGGAAGTTTTTCTGTATTTTAGTTGTAATACCAGTTTGTCCCTGGGAGCATGTCCATGCAGTATCCACTTACTCTGCTGCCATTTTTAATCTGCATGTTCTAACAGTTTTCATATCTAAAGAATATACTATGCCAAATGAGATTTGAGACAAAAATATTTTTATTTTAATATATATTGCTATATACTTTCCCAAAGATAGTAATAATTCATATTCTTAAGTATCACATGAGGGTGCCTGTTTTTCTACTCCCAGCAGCACTGTATGTCACAGTGTTTTTAATTTTTGTCATTTGATGGAAAAAAAAATGGTACTTCATGTTGTTTAATTTGTATTTCTGAATGCTAGTAAGGTGGTTCATCTCACCGTTTAATAAATTTAGTTAGCAGGTCAGACTCTTAATCTACATAGACTCTATGCTCCTGAGAAAAAAATGGAGGAGTCAGACTAAATCTCTAGCAAAATAACCTACAACTGTTATCTGGACACTATGTTCTTAAATGTATTTTTATTGTTGATGGTATTACAGATATCTCCCCTCCTGCCCCCCCCCCCATTTACCCACACCTCCCAGCCCCTACCCAGCTCCCAGGTCTTCACTACCCTATTGCCTGTGTCCATGAGCTATATATATAAGTATATAAGTTCTTTGGTTTATCTCTTCTCCCCCCAACCCCACATCGAGGTATGTCAGTCTGTTCTATGACTTTCTGCTCCAGGTCTTATTTTGTTGGTCCATTCATATTGTTCATTCAATTTCACAAATAAGTGAGATCATGTGATATTTGTCTTTCTCGGGTTGGCTTATTTCACTTAGCATAATATTTTCCAGACCCGTTCATGCTGTCCCAAAGTGTAAGGGATCCCTCTTTTTTACAGCTTTATAGTATTCTATAGTGTAAATTCCCCACCGTTTTTTTATCCATTCATCTACTGATGGGCACTTTGGCTGTTTCCAAATCTTAGCTATTGTAAATATGCTGCTATGAACATAGGGTGCATATATTCTTTCTGATTGGTATTTTGAGGTTTTTAGGATATATTCCCAAAAGTGAGATCACTGGGTCAAACAGAAATTCCATTTTTAATTTTTTGAGGAAATTTCATACTGTTTTCTGTAGTGGCTGCTACAATCTGCATTTCCACCAGCAATGAACTAGTGTTTTCTTTTCCCCACATCCTAGCCAGAACTTGTTTGTTGATTTTTTTTATCATAGTCATTCTGTCAGATGTGAAGTGATATCTCATTGTGGTTTTAATTTGCATTTCTCTGATGATTAGTGACTTTGAGCATTTTTTTCATGTGTCACTTACTTGGCCATTGAATGTCCTCTTTGGAGAAATGTCTATTCATGTCTTCAGCCCATTTTTTATTAGATTGTTTGTCTTCTTTTTGTTGAGTTGTATGAGTACTTTATATATTTGAGATATTAACCCCTTGATCATTGGCAAATATGTTCTTCCATTCAGTGGGTTCCCTTTTCAATTTGATGCTTTTTTTGTGGTTGTTTTTTTGTTTTGTTGTTTTTGTTTTGCTGTGCAAAAGCTTTTTTTATGTAATACCATTTTTTTATTCCTTTGCCCTAATAGACGTAAACATATTATTGCATAAGATGTCTGAGATTTGACTGCTTATGTTTTCTTCTAAGATTTTTAAGATTTCATGCCTTACATTTAAGTCTTTTATCCACCTTGAGTTTGTTCTTGTGTATAGTGTTCTTGGTGATCTAGTTTCATCTTTTTGCATGTGTCTGTCCAGTTTTCCAAGCACCATTTGTTGAAGAGACTGTCTTTATACTCCATTGTATGTTCTTGCCTCCTTTGTCACATATTAATTGACTGTAATAGTGTGGGTCAGTTTCTGGGGGTCTCTGTTCTGATCCATTGGTCTTTATGCCTGTTATTGTGCCAGTACCAGGTTGTTTTGGTTATAATAGCTTTGTAATATACTTTGATATCCAGTACTGTGATCCCTCTTACTTCATTCTTCTTTCTCAAGATTGTTGCAGCTATTGTCTTTTATGGTTTCATGTAAATTTTTGGTATGTTGTTTCTAACTCTGTGAGTATGCCATTGGTATTTTAAGGTGGATTACACTGAATTTGTAGATTGTTTTGGGTAGTATAGACATTTTAATGGTGTTAATTCTTCTCATCCATGAACATGGTATGTTTCCACTTCTTTTTATTTTCCTCTAATTTCTTTTTTCAATGTCCTATAGTTTTCCAAGTACAGGTCTTTTACCTCCCTGGTTAAGTTTATGCATAGGTATCTTATTTTTGTTGTTGTTGTAATGGTAAGTGGGATTGCTTTTTTAGTTTCTCTTCTGAGAATTCATTATTGGTGTATAAAAATGCCATCAATTTGTGGATGTTGATTTGGAATCCTGCTACCTTGCCAAATTCATTTATTAAGTCTAGTAGTTTCCTGGTGGAGTTTTATGGTTTTCTATGTACAATAACATCTGCGAATGACAGTTTTACTTCATCCTTTCAAATTTGGATGCCTTTTATCTCTTCTTCTTGTCTCATTGCTGTGACTAGGACTTGTAGTACTATGTTGAATAAGAGTGGTGGAAGTGGACATCCTTGCCTTGTTCCAGTTCTTAAGGGAAACATTTTTAATTTTTGCCCATTGAGTATTATGTTGGCAGTAGGTTTGTCGCATATGGCCTTTAATATGTTGAGGTATGTTCTCTCTATTCCCACTTTACTGAGAGTTTTTATCAAAAAAGGGTGCTGTATTTTGTCGAATACTTTTCCTGCATCAATTGATATGATCATGTGGTTTTTATTTTTCAGTATGTTTATGTGATATTACATTTATTGATTTGCAAATATTGCACCAGCCTTGTATCCCTGGAATAAATGCCACTTAATCGTGGTATATGATCTTTTTAATATGTTGCTGGGTCTGATTTGCTAATATTTTGTTGAGGATGTTAGCATCTGTGTTCCTCAGGGATATTGGCCGGTAATTCTCTTTCTTCGTAGTGTCTTTATCTGGTTTTGGAATTAGAATAATTCTGCCTTTTTAAAAAGAGCTTGGAAGTGTTCCTTCCACTTGAATTTTTGGCATAGTTTGAGGAGGATAGGTGTTAGTTCTTCTTTGAATGTTTGCAAAACTCCCCTGGGAAGCCACCCAGACCAGGGCTTTTGTTTGCTGGAAGATTTTTTATTACTACTTCAATTTCATTACTTGTTATTGACCTACCCATGTATTCTGATTCTTCCTGATTGAGTTTTGGAAGATTGTATGTTTCTAGGAATTTGTCCATTGCACCCAGCTTGTCCAGTTTGTTGGCATATACTTGCTTATAGTGTCTGATTACAATCCTTTGCACTTCTGTGGTATCTGTTGTTATATTCCCTCTTCATCTCTGATTTTATTTATTTGGGTCCTTTCTCATTGTTTCTTGCTTAATCTGGCTAGGGGTTCATGAATCTTGTTTATCTTTTCAAAGAACCAGCTCTTGGATTTATTGATCTTTTGTAATGTTTCTTTAATCTTAGTGTCATTTATTTCTGCTCTGATCTTTATTTCCTTCCTTCTACTTACTCTGGGCTTTTCTTGCTGTTCTCTTTCTAATTCATTTAGTTTTAGGGCTAGATGGTTTATTAGTCCTTTTTATTATTTCTTGAAGTAGGCCTGTAGTGCTAAGAAATTCCCTCTGAACTGCTTTTGCAGACGCACTATAGATTTTGGGTAGTGGTGTGTTCGTTTTCATTTGTTTCCAGGAAGTTTTTAATTTCTTGCTTGATCTCATTGGTAACTCGTTCATTGTTTAATAACATGCTATTTAGCCTCCGTGTATTTGAGTGTTTTTTGTTGTAGTTGACTTCTAACTTCATGACATTGTGATCTGAGAAGATGCTTGGTATTATGTCAATCTTCTTGAATTGGTATAAATTTGTTGTGTGCCCTAACATGTGGTCTATCTTTGCAAATGTACCATATGCACTTGAGAAGAATGTATATTCTGTTGCTTTTGGATGAAATGTTCTGTAAATTTTGGTTAGATACATTTGATCTAATGGTTCACTTAAGGCCTCTGTTTCCTTATTTTTTTGTCTGAAAGATCTATCCAGTGATGCCAGTGGGGTGTTAAAGTCCCCCATTATAACTGTATTGCTGTCAATCTCTCCCTTAAAGTCCATCAAGAGTTTTTTAATGTACTCTGTGCTCCTATACTGGGTGCATATATGTTTACAAGGGTTATATTTCCTTGTTGAATCACTCCCTTTAGTATTATGAAGTGGCCTTCTTTGTCTATTCTCATGGCATTTGTTTTGAAGTCTATTTTATCTGATACTAGAGGCCCAGTGCACAGATTTGTACATGGGTGGGGTCCCGCAGCCTGGCCGGCGATGGGGGCTTATTGGAGGGAGGCTGGCTGGCCGGGGGAAGGGACCGAGGGAGGTTGGCCAGCTGACCTCCCTGATCAGGGCCAATGGATGGGCCACATAGCTGGGGGGTGGGACCGCAGGAGGCCAGCAGGGGCGTGGAGGGGAGGGACTGCAGGAGGTTGGCTGGACAACTGCAGGGCAGGACCGCAGAGGTTGGCCGGCTGTGGGAGGTTGGCTGTGGGAGGTCACTGACCACCAGGAGGCAGCTCCTGCATTGAGTGTTTGCCCCCTGGTGGTCAGGGTGCATCATAGCAACCAGTCGACTAGTCATTCAGTTGTTCCGTCGTTCAGTCACTTAGGCTTTTATATATATAGACTAGAGGCCTGGTGCACAAAAACTTGTGCACTCGGGGGGCGGGGGGGGTGGTCCCTCAGCCTGGCCAGTGCCCTCTTGCAGTCTGGGACCCCTCAGGAGATAACGACCTGCTGGCTTAGGCCTGCTCCCGGGTGGCAGAGGGCAGGCCCAATCCCTAGGTGCAGCCCCTGGTTGGGCTCGGAGCACGGCCGATTGGGGAGTTGGGGCGCCGCCCCCTGTCATGCACAGAGCAGGGTGGATTGGGAGGTTGCGATGCCACCCCCAGTCACGCTCAGGGTAGGACTGATTGGGGGTTGGGGCACTTCCCCCTGTCACACTCAAGGCAGGGTCGATGGGGAGGTTGCGGCGCCACCCCCTGTCACGCACAGAGCAGAGCCAATCCGGGGGTTGGGGCGCTGCCCCCTGTCACGCACAAAGCAGGGCCCATCAGGGGGTTGAGGAGCTCCCCCCTGTCACTCAGATAGTAGGGCCAATAGGGGAGTTGGGGCACCGCCCCCTGTCACCCACAGAGCAGGGCCGATCAAGGGGTTGGGACGCCACCACTCTCACACTCAGGGCAGGGCTGATGGGGAGGTTATGGCTCTACCCCATCACACACAGAGCAGGGCCCGTGGGAGGGGTGGGGGTTGGGGCGCCGCCCTCTATCACCCACAGAGCACGACCGATCAGGGGGTTGGGGTGCCACCACTCTCACACTCAGGGCAGGGCTGATGGGGAGGTTATGGCTCTACCCTGTCACACACAGAGCAGGGCCGATTGGGGGGGGGGGGTGTTGGGGCACCGCACCCTGTCACGCACAGAGCCGCAGGGCGATCAGGGAGTTTGGGCGCTGCCCCCTTTCATGCTGATCCCGGTGCAGGGAGGCCTCTCGGCTCCGCTGATCCCGGTGCTAGGAGGCATATTACCCTTTTACTATATAGGATAGAGGCCTGGTGCACGGGTGGGGGCTGGTTGGTTTGCCCTGAATGGTGTCCTGGATCAGGGTGGGGGTCCCCACTGGGGTGCCTGGCCAGCCTGGATGAGGGGATGATGGCTGTTTGCAGCTGGTCACACACCATTCAGGGTGGGGGTCCCCACTGGGGTGCCTGGCCAGCCTGGGTGAGGGGCTGAGGGCTGTTTGTAGCTGGTCACACACCCTTCAGGATGGGGGTCCCCACTGGGGTGCCTGGCCAGTCTGGGTGAGGGGCTGAGGGGCTGAGGGCTGTTTTCAGGCTGGCGGGTGACGGAAGCTCCCAACCGCTCCTTTTTTTCTTTTTCTTTTTTTAATTCTGGGCCAGCTTTAGCTCTGAGGCTCCAGCTCTTAGGCCTCTGCTGCTGAAAGTAGGTATCTGGTTTGTTTCGGTTCAAAACAATGCATAACTCCAGCTGTGACTCCAGCTCTGAGATCCCAGCTCGCTGAAAGCTGGTTTCTGGGGTTTTGTTTAGCTTCTATATTCATTACAATGTTTTTTAAACTGCAGGCTCAGAGGCCTGCAGCGGCAGGCGGGGAACGTTGGTTTCCTCCATCACTGAAGCAAGCAAGCCTCATGTTAGTTTCAAGCTGCCTGGCTGCCGGCCGCCATCTTGGCTGACAGTTAATTTGCATATCTCCCTGATTAGCCAATGGGAAGGGTATCGGTAGTACGCCAATTACCATGTTTCTCTTTTATTAGATTAGACTAGAGGCCTGGTACATGAAATTCGTGCACGGGGGGGTTGGGGGGGGCAGCCCAACTTGCACCCTCTCCAACCCAGGAGTCTAGAAGTTGTGAGTTGTGTCCCCATTTTTGGCATCTCTGGTAGGTAGGGCAAGGTTGGCATCTCCACAGATCCCAGAGCAGTTAAGGGGTGGGAGAGAGAGAATGGGTGGAGAGAGAGAGAGAGAGAGAGAGAGAGAGAGAGAGAGAGAGAGAGAGAGGAACAGAATAGTCATATATGTGTCTGAGAGAGAGAGAGATGTATATGTATCTATAGAGAAACAATAGTTGTGTATGTATCTATGAGAGAGAGAAACAGAATAGTTGTGTATGTGTCTATGAGAGAGACAGAATCTGAAAGATAGGGTTCTGGGTGTGTTTCTGTGTAAGAAATGGGGAGAGAAAAAGATTGAAAAGTAGGGAAAAAAGGGGAGACAGACCCCACCTTCCCCTTAGGGGACCCCCTTCTCCTTGCCATGTAGTCAGCAACCCTAGCACTGAGTTGGCTAGGGTAGGGAGACCCCATTTGCCCTTCTCCATCTTGTGTTTCTCCTGTGTCTGGAGCTTGTCCTCTAGATGCCTTTGTCCTCTCGTCAAGAGTCACCTCTGAGCCCCCACCCTGTGGCCTGAGGGGTTAGAGCAGTGGGAAGTGTCAGAATGAACGCTCCTTGGTACTTCTGTTGGGGACGTCACTGAGGACGGAGTCAAGCCTCCTTCCAGCGCTGCCAGAAGCCGGTCCATCCTTGCTGCTTGACACAGTCGCTGCAGGAAAGAAACATCTGCACAGCATATGTTTCAAGGGACCTGGCGTATATAGCATACTGTTCTTAATATGTTTGCTCCCCTTAGCGCTGTGTGTTTTAACCAAGGTCACCTCTCCGAGAAAGGTTGTTTCCCCAGGTAGGGATTTTTCCCTGAAGTTAGGGAGGGGATGAAACTCCTTAACTAAGTGCCAGGCGGGTAATTAATCACTTTAACTACAAACAATCATGCTTAAGCTACCTAATCTTTACTCCCTGGAATGAAGATAAGAAATGCCCTAACCTTTGTAATAGAAATTGACAGGATTAAAATCAACTGGGATAAATACGGATGTAACAAGACAATAAACAGCAGAACCTCTCTGGAGATCGAGACCAGAACTTGGCTGGAGATCCTGGCTAGGCTGCTGATCAACTGAACGCTGTCTCCGTGTCATTCTTTCTTCGCCGACTCCGTCTACGCCTTTGGGAACCCCTGGACCTGCTGGGGTTGGACCCCGGCACAGCGCCGTTTGCCCTCATTTCCTGAGGGCTGTACACCTGGCCTCCCCCGAGGTTATCTCCATGGCCCCCTGGGCCCATCGAGTGTCGGAGTGATTCCACCTGGGAGGCAGGGCAGGAATCTCCGTTGAGCCTGGGCATCCCCAGAAACATGTCTCCGGATCCTGAAAAATTGAAAGAGCCACCAGAGCCTGCAGAGGAAGGGGGTGCCGGGGAGCTGGTGCGGCTGTGGCCCCCCTGGGTGACAGACACGGCGGTCTTGACAGCATAGATGTTTGCCTCGTCTTGAAACTTTCTGATATTTTTCTTATAGTGAATCTGCTTGCTGCCAAACCAGTTGGAGACCTGAGAGACGGTGATGCCACGCTTCTTGGCGAGCTCCTCTTTTGCCTACTCACTGGGATATGGGTTACTCAGGTGGGAATAGAAATACTCATTTAGGACCTCGGTGGCCTGTTTGCTGAAGTTCTGGCATTTCCATCTGGCATCCAGGAACCAGGAGTGCAGGATCATGACAGCCTCAGAGGTGGCCACTTCCGCCAGGGGCCGCTCCTAGGCCAGGCGGCATGGTGTGTCTATTTGCGACCCCTGGCTGGGTCGGCCTCAAGGCTGGGCAGTGCTGTGAGCCATGCATGCCCCTGCCCGTGGCCACTTCCGCTGGGGGCCACTCCTGGGCCCCGCCTGACTGGTGGTGACTACTAAGTGCCTGACTGGTCCTAACTAATTAGCATATCTGGACTAATTAGCATATTCCTCTCTTATTATATAGGATGAGTATTGCTACTCCAGCTTTTTTTTTTTCCCTTTCCATTTGCATGGAATATATTTTTCCATCTCTTCACTCTCAGGCTGTGTGTATCTGTTGTTCTGGGGTGGGTTTCTTGTAGACAACATATATATGAGTTATGATTTCTTATCCATGCAGTCACCCTATATCTTTTGATTGGAGCATTTAGTCCATTTACATTTAAGGTTATTATTGATGGGTATTTACTTATTTCCATTTTTATATTCTTTATGCCTATGATCCTCTCTCATTTCCTGCCGGGGTTCTTGTCTCAGCATCTAGAAGGGTTCAGCAATCTGGAGAAGGCTGTGTGTAGATTAAATAGGAGTCCAGACTAATCATCTGAGAGATGCAAACCAAAATGGCAATGTGGTACCATCTCACACCTGTCAGAGATGAAACATAATTTTGAAAGGCATTTGGGGGTCAGAGGAGCTTAGCTAAAGGAGCTAAGTTCTAAGGTCTTAGGTCTTAGGTCTAAGGTCTCCTCGTCCCAGGACCCCATGCTTTTTATTAACACAATTTGTCCTGAGGCGAGGCAGAGATATGCACTTCAAAGGGTATACACAAGCATTGTCAGAATGGGGGAATTAACCTACGGCTGTCCAGGTGTTTGGCCAGTAGGAGGCAATAACATGTAGATTAAGATGCCTTTTAGCTGTCTGGCAGCCAAGAAATCAATTTAATGTATCCTATTTAGGTTTGAGGAAATGCCTTCAGCCATTCCCAGATGCAGCACTGCCGTCATGCTGGAATTGGTCTCCAGCAATTTTCCTCTTCTTAAAGCAGTCCCTTTAACATTTCTTGCATTGCTGGTTTGGTGGTAATGTACTCCTTTAACTTCTTTTTGTCTGGAAAGCTTTTTATTTCACATTCAATTTTAAATGACAGCCTCACTGGATGCAGTGGTCTTGGATTTAGGCCCTTGCTTTTTATTACTTTGAGTACTTCATGCCACTTCCTTCTGACATCAAGTGTTTCTCTTGAGAAGTCAGTTGACATTCTAATGGGAACTCCTTTGTATCTCTCTCTCTCTCTCTCTCTCTCTTTCTCTCTCTCTGCCTTTAAGATTCGTTCTTTGTCTTTAAAATTTGCCATTTTAATTATGATGTGTCTAGGTGTGAGTCTCTTTGGGTTCATCCTGAATGATACTCTCTGTGCCTCCTGAACTTGTGTGGTGTTTTCCTTCACCAGATTGTGGAAGTTTTCTGTCATTATTTCTTTAAACAAATTCTCTGTTCCTTGTTAATCCTCTGCCCCTTCTGGCATTCCTGTAATTCGGATGTTGTTACATTTCATGTTGTCCCAGAGCTCCCTTAAGCTATCTTCTTACTTTTCAATTCTTTTTTCTATTTGCTGGTCTAATTGAGTATTTATTTCTACCCTGTCTTCCAAATCACTGATTCAGTCCTCTATTTAATCCAATCAATCTACTTTCAGTCCCTTCCAGTGTCAGATATATCATTCATGTCAGATATATCATGCTTAATGTCTGTCTCACTCTTGTTTATGGCTTCTATTTCCCTTCTTGTGCAGTTATAATTTGCATTAAGTTCCTTAAGCATCTTTATAGCCATTGCTTTAAACTCTATTTCTGATAGGTTGCTTGCCTCCATCTAATTTAGTTCTTTTTCTGGAGATTCCTTCTTTTCTCTCATTTGGAGGTTGTTTCTTTATCTCCACATTTTAGCTGTCGCTTTATATTTGCTTCTACATATTAGATAGAACTGCTATGCCTCCCAGTCTTTGTGGGATGGCTTTATGTAGGTGTCTTGAGGGGTCCAGTGGTGTACAGTGGGGCCTTGACTTACGAGTGTCCCGACTAATGAGTTTTTTAAGATACCAGCTGTCTCTCGGCCGATTTTTTGCATTGAGTTGATAGAGTAATTTGAGTTAACGAGCTCCTTAATGAGCTCCTTAACAAGCTCGGTCTCAGAACAAATTAAACTTGTAAGTCAAGGCCCCACTGTAGTCTTTTTGTTCACCTGAGCTGGATGCTCTAGGAGTGTCCCTTGTGTGCATTGTTTGGATTCTCCTATTGTAATTAGGACTTGATTACTGATATCCGATTTATGGGAGGGGTCTCCCCTCTGACTTGCTGCCAGTGAGGTTCAACCCTGATGTCATTGTGCCATCTGTCTCATGTTCAGGGACTCCTTAGCCCAGAGGCTGGGTCTGCCTTGAGTCTCACACCTTGATTGACCCTGTTCTGACCTGTACTTCCTTCCTCTATGGACCTCTTCCTGCAGGTGTCAGCTGCAGGTGCTTGGAGTGCTGCTGGCTTTTGCCTCACTGAGCAGTCTGGGATGGTGTCTGTGGTGGGTACCCAAACTGCTGTTTCTGACTAATTAGATCAGGCAAAGACTCAAAGCCTCCAAGGAACCACCTCTGCCTGCAGACTGATTGGGTTCAGTCTGAAGTGTCCTCAAGCAATTGTCCATAGGTTGGTTGAGAGGTTTCCCAATAGGATGGGACAACTGCTTCTGCCTGAAGGCCAATTGTTATTTTCAGTCTCTTATTGGGCCTCAGAAACTCTACAGGGTAGGGCAGGAGATTTTCCAATAGGGTGGGTCAACTGTCTTCTCCCCAGGCAAAAACTTCAGGATAGCACAAGATTGGCTGAGAAAGATGACCTCCGCAGTGTGAAGGAACGACTCAGCACAGGAAACCAGGGTGTCTGCCTTCCAAGCTCTATCCTCAGATCCCCCAACCCTGGCTTATGTTTCTACAGCTCCAGTCCACTCTACCCTTCCTCTGCCAGAGCCTAAGGTGAGTGGTTCTGCAGGGAATTTTGTGCATTTGGCCCTTTAAGAAGATGCCTGCATTTCCATCCCCCTCTCCCTGGCAGACAGCAACACTGCTGCTTTTCACAACCAGATATTATGTGGGTACCTTTCTCAGTTTTTGTGCTCTCTTCTGGGGGGCCTAGCTTGGGGATTAAACCCTAGAATTCTCAGTGGGAACCTCCCACAGCTGAGATATTCCTCCAGGACCTCAGCTGCTGTCTATGGGAGCCTGGCCAGCCCTTTCGCGCCTCTGCCCTTCCTACCAGTCTTTATGCGGTCTTCAGTTTCTGTTCTTGGTTATCACGGTTCTCTCCAGCTAGTCCTCAGTTGATTTTTCAGGGTCATTCTTCTGTATTTTAGTTATAATTCCAGTTTGGTCCTGGGAGTGTGTCTGTGAGCTTCCACTTATTCCACTACCATTTGTAATCTCCTGGACACCATTTTAGCTATAAATCAATCAGTGCCTGAAAGTAGTTCATTGTTTGGCCATTATGCAAAAAAATACCTCCACCACATCTTAATAAAGACTCTCAAGAAATTTCCAGAGACATCTAAATTGCAAACAATGGCCACCACCACAGAGGCAGGAGAGATGAATGTTAAGTTTAACATAAACTATTTTTTGACACCTAGGCACTGCCAAACCTGAAGAGAGCCACATTGGTAGTGGCTCTAAAGCTCAGGTTCTCTAAAGCACTGGATGAGAAGCATTCTCAGGCCAATCACAACTTACCATAAAAGAGAGACTGGGCAGCAATGTGTGCCATGGGCACAAGAATCTAAAGGGACAATATCCCATGGGAAGAGAGTGGGATTGTCTCCTGGGACTTAAAAGTCTGGGAGCTCTTGATCTGGGTAAGACATCACCCTCGTCCCTCTTCCTCACTGAAGCTGTAGGAAGCAGGGATCGGAATAACCCTGCCCTCCATCCACCCCCAGCCCAACTCTTCTTTGACCCTTTTTCATTTTATCCAGAATTCACCTGAATAAAAATGTTGTGAGAAATGAAAGTAACGTTGCAGTTTTCCGCACCCTAAATCCACTAGAAAGAAATGGCCACACAGGGCTAATAAGGGAGAATTAAATGACGTTTGAAAATCTGCCAAGAGAAACTGCAAGCAAAATAGATATACAATCTATGGTCCTCTTCAGAGAATTAAAACAAAACAAATTAAAAAAAAAACAACAACCCACCTCTTATTGCTAAAGCTCAGAATGCCTACATTTCAGGTCCCTGCAGGAATGGCTACATCTTTTTCTCTCTGAAATGAAATGCAAGTTGGCTAGGGGCTGTCCTCCCCTCTCCCTTCTCTCCACCACCAGGGTCTCCTTTCTCAGGACATCGCCTGACCCCTAGTGGTCACACTGCCTCCTGCAGCTTGTCAGTTCTAATTTGTGGACAAGTGTCATTGCCTTTGAAAAAGTGATGTTTGTAAATTACTATAGTGATGAGTATCTGAGTTCAAGAAAGTCTTCAAAACAGGTAAACTTAAGAGAAATTACCAGAGAGGCCTAAACGTCAAAGAACACAAGTAACCTTTTGTCATATGACAGTGTTACATGGCATGTCTCCTCTCCAGGCCCCTCAGCCTCACACCCTTGCTCACTCCATTCCCTGGGCTCTCTGGGCACAGAGATCTGGATTTCCCCTTCCTCTTGACTGGTCCTGAAATGATGGCCTTCCCCAGCATTCAAGCCTGGACCCTCCTCACTTCTCCACCCATGCACTGTTGGTGCCCATCCTCTCATGGCTTCAGTTATGCCAGAGGGAGGAGGATGTCAAAGGGCTAACTTTAGGCTCTCTCCTGTGCAAGCCTATAGCCAACTGCCTATGGATATCTCCACTTAGAGATAATTAGCTGAAAAGGAGATTAATTATTAACTTGTTTGAGGGATTGTGTTAGTTTGCTAGAGCTGCCAAAATACTACAGACTGAGTGGCTTATAAAAAGCAAATTTATGCCTTGGCAGGGTGGTTCAGTTGGTTGGAACATAGTCCAAAAGGCTGTGGGTTTAATTCCTGAGCAGGGTACATACCTAGGTTGTAGTTTTGATAACGGGTTGGGGTTTGTATGGGAGGCAACAGATCTGTTTCACATTTTCCCTCCTTCCCCCTTTCTCTAAAGCCAATAAAAGCACATCTTTGGGTGAGTATTTTTTAAAAAAGAAATAAAATTTATTGTCTCAAAGTTCTAGAGGAGGTAAGTCCAAGATCAAGGTGACAGCAAGTTTGGTGTCTTCTGAAGCCTCTCTCTTTGACTTACAGAGAGCCAAACTTTTCACTGCATTCTCACATGGTCTTTCTTCTGTGTGTGCACATTCCTGGCTTCTCTTTGTATGTCCAAATTTCCTCTTCTTATAAAGACACCAGCCAGAGTAGATTAGGGCCCACCATAATAGTCTCATTTAACTTCATCATATCTTTAAAGGCCCTATCTCCAAATGCAATCATGTTCTGAGGTACTAGGGGTTACTACTTCAATATATGAAGTTGGGGAGAATGCATTTCAGCCCATGATAAGTATCTACTTAGAATGTCAACTCGAGATATCTGTGAATCCAAAAGGCACTTCAGGATCAATATAACCATCACCTCAATCTTTACACTTAGACCTCATCCTCTGCCCATGGTCCATTCCCCAAGATATGGCACCCCTTGAGCTCACCACCTCCCATGGTCCTTCCATCACAGGCATGCCTCTGAAACCTGTTCACTTCTCTGCAACAAAGTTGGTCCAAACTACCACCACCCTCATTGGTTTCTCTTCCCCATTCTTGCCCAACTCCAGCCCCTTCTCCACATAGCACTGAGAGTGAGCCTTACCGATTCCGCTCTGAATTTCCTCCAGTTCAGTTGCACCATTCTCTTCTGTCTGAGGCCTTTGCATGTACTCTGCTTTTCCTGAGACCCCCTCCAACTTTCCCCTAGTAAACTTTTACTTACTCATCAGTTTTTAGTTTAGACATCATTTCCTCCAGAAATTTCTCCCTTATTTCCCCCACCAAAGAGATTGGATTGCTCCCTTTGTGCTACTACATGAGTAATTAGGTGTCTCCTCCACTGGAGATCATAAGAATACTCTTATCATCTCTACTGGAGGAGATACCTAACACAGAAAACATGTTTGTGTTTCTCTTTCCCCAATGCCAAGCACTGCATCTAAAATACTCAAAAAATAGTGAATGACAAAAATGAGTGAATGTGCCCTGATCGGTTTGGCTCGGATACAGCATCGGCTTGGGGACTGAAGGGTCCTGGGTTCAATTCCGGTCAAGGGCATGTACCTTGGTTGTGGGCACATCCCCAGTAGGGGGTGTGCAGGAGGCAGCTAATCGATGTTTCTCTCTCATCAGTGTTTCTGACTCTCTAGGCCTCTCTCTTCCTCTCTATAAAAAAAAATCAATAAAATATATATTTTTTTAAAGAAAAAGAAAGACTGCAATTTAAAAAAATGAGTGAATGTAAGCATAGAATACAGCAAAAAATAATGGATTTACTCAAAGAAGATCTGGGTCCTTGTCTCAGCTCTGCCACTAACCAGCAATGAAGTCTATAGGCCAAAATAAAGTTGGGCTGGAGGATCATCTCTCAAAGTCTCTCTTGGTTCTAAACAGCTATAATTCTTCATCTATGATCCCAGGGAGAATATACTATGCTCATATCCAAGAAAGAGACCTTTGCCTTCTATTGATTCTGACAGAATGTCAATAGCTTGATAGAAATATAAGAGGCCTAGGAACAGTCAGTAATAAAAAAGACTCTAAAAGTCTTCTAAATCAAGACAGTTAAATAAATCATTCCTGACAACTCAAAGAGAAAACAGAGACACCAAATGCAGTGACTCTTGGTCTCTCCTCTCCACCCTGTGTTCTCCACTCTATTGCCCTCCCTTCTACACACATTCCGAGACTCTTGTCCTTAATAATATGTGTGTGTGGGGAGGGGGAGGGGGGAGGGAGTATCCCTTAGATTAAGATGATTATGGATCAAGTCCCCAAATTTTCTCTTAGCTTGAGGAGATTGCTGTCTATTTCCAACAAGGAAAACACGGTTTGTTTTAAGTAAAGAAAGCTCCTTCCTGGTTTTCAAAAAGCATGAGGGGGAGAGGCAGGTAGAGAAGTTTAATTAAGAAGTCACATCTAGACGGCATTCAGTCGGTCATGGAAAGCAGTGGGTCCATGTGTTATTGATCAAACAAAATCTAGCAGTCTGCCTTTCCCTTATTTTATTTCTCATCTTACATTTGGTTTGGAAGAAGTAACTCTTTCTAGTGTATCTGTGGTGCCTGCAAAACCAAAGAATAACTATGACTAGGGGAAAAATACATGTTCAAAACTTAAGAAAACTTCAGAGGTCCCTCATTGCACCTGCCTTGTAGGGAAAGCTGGGTTAGCTACAGATTAGCAGAAATTGCATAGAAACAAATGAACACAGCACAGAGGATTCTACTCAACATTAGAGCCATGATACAGCTTGCCTGTTGCAGAGATTGTACACACAGAGGGGAAGAAAACACTCTTGTCCTTGAGGTCAGTCTGTTGCAGGAGTTCTCAACCTTGGCTGTCCACTCAGATCACTAGGGAGTTTTGGAAGAAAAAAAAAAACACTGATGCACCATTGGTGGGGATGTAAAATGCTGAGATCACTATGGAAAACCATATGGTGGTTCCTCAAAAACGTAAAAATATAATTACCATAGGATCCAGCAATTCCATTTCTGAATATATACTGAAAAGTATTAAAAGCAGGGTCACCCATGTTCATAGCAGCATTATTAATAATTGCCAAAAGGTTAAAGTAACACCCAAGTGTCCATTGACAATGAAAGGAAAAACAAAATGTGGTATAAAAATAAAAGCGAAGCTCTTTTCCTCCCTGGCTGCTTGAAGACCAACCTTCATCATGAATGACACGGTAACTAACCAGACCAGGAAGTTCATGACCAACAGACTACTTCAGCAGAAGCAAATGGTCATTGATGTCCTTCACCCTGGGAAGGCAACAGTACCCAAGACAGAAATCCGGGAAAAACTAGCCAAAATGTATAAGGCCACACCTGATGTCATCTTTGTGTTTGGATTCAGAACCCACTTTGGTGGTGGCAAGACCACTGGCTTTGGCATGATTTATGATTCCTTGGATTATGCAAAGAAAAATGAACCCAAACACAGCCTTGCAAGACATGGCTATATGAGAAGAAGAAGACCTCAAGAAAACAGAGAAAGGAACACAAGAACAGAAAAGAAAGTCAGGGGGATTGCAAAGGTCAACGTTGGTGCTGGCAAAAAGTGAGCTGGAGCTTGAACTACAGGAGTAAAGATTCTTCGGTGACTTTATCTGTGATAGTTGTGCAGATTTTTCATGAGAGGATTAATAAACTATAAACTTAAAAAAAATAAAAGGGAATATTATTCGGTTTTAAAAAGGAAGTAAATTCTGACGTATGATACAACATGGAGGAAACTTCAGGACATTATAACTAAGTGAAGTAAACCAGTCACAAAAAGAGAAATACTGTATAATCCCACCTATATGAGGTACCTCAAGTAGTCAAATTCATAGAGGAAGAAAGCAGAGTGGTGGTTGGCAGGGGCTGAGGGAAGGGGGTAATAGGGAATTATTGTTTAATATTTATGGAGTTTCAGTGTCACAGGATGAAAAGAGTTCTATGGGTGGACAGTGGTGATGGTAGCACAGCACTGTGAATGTACTTTATGCCCTGAACTTTACTATTAAAAAGGTTAAGATTGCCCTGACTGGTGTGGCTCAGTGGTTGAGCTTCATCCAAGGCACCAAAGGTTGCTGATTTGATTCCCAGTTAGGGCAAATGCCTGGGTTGTGAGCTCATCCCTGGCAGGGGCTGTGAGGAGTCAGCCACTGATGTTATGCTCTCACATTGATGTTTCTCTCTCTCCCACACCCTTCCTCTCTCTCTAAAAATCAATGCATATTTTCTTAATAGTTAAGATGGTAAATTTTATGTTATGTGTATTCCACCACAATTTATAAATAAATAAGTAAATAAAAGATAAATTTTTAAAAACACATACTCTACTTCTAGAGTCTGATTTAATTGGTCTGGAGTACAACCTGGGCATGGGGATTTATTAAACTGCCCAGGAGATTCTAATGTGCAGCCTAGTTTGAGAACCATTTCTGTGGAATGTAAAAGCCATTGGTCTACAGAGAAAGCACTAAATCTGGAGCTACAATACCTGGGTTCTTCATCATATAAAGCCACATGAGTGCTTTAAACTGTGCTAAGCCTCATTTTATCTCTTTATTAGAGTCCCTGTGCATGAAATTCGTGCACAGGTGGGGTCCCTAGGCCTGGACGGTGATCAGGGCTGACCATGTTTCCTGCCTCCCGCTTCCTCCTTCCCTCGCTGCCCACGTCCACCGCCACCCACCCCTGGTTCTCTGTCCCAGCCTGGAGACCGCTCAGAGGGAGGAGCTGGGAGGTTCGCTGGCAGGCTCCAAATCAGGTAATCGGGGCCTGCTGGCCAGGGGAGTGATGGAGGGAAGGACCCAGGAGGTTGGCTGCCAGCCCTAAGGAGGGAGGCAGCCCTCAGCACCCCTGGGAAAGGGTCCGTGTCCGCTGCCACCCACTCCTGGTTCCCTGTCACAGCCCATGGGGGAGGGACTGGGAGGTTGGCTGCAGGCCCTGATCTGGCGATCAGGAGGGACCAGAAGGTTGGCCAGCAGGCCCCATTGGTGATTGGGGCCTGTGGGCTGGGGGAAGCTCCTGCATTGAGCATCTGCCCCTTGGTGGTCAGTGAGCATCATAGAGACCGGCCGTTCTGGTTGTTCCGTCCTAATGGTTGCTTAGGCTTTTATATAAAGTGAGTGGCCAGATTATTATGACCACCCCATCAGTAATTTGTTGGGCCACCTTTTGCCTTCAATACTGCGGCGATTCTTGGCATTGACTCCACGAGATGTTGAAAGGTGATGTGAGGAATCTGACACCATGCCTGATGAATAGCACTGTCCAGTTCTGTGAGATCTGATGGTTGTGGAACCAGCTGCCTGATGGCTCTTTTAACTTCGTCCCACAAATGCTCGATTGGATTGAGATCTGCTGATTGTGGGGGCCACCTAAGCAAGGTAAAGTCTCCCTCATGTTCTTGAAAGCACTCCTCCACAATACGAGCACCGTGGCATGGCACATTGTCTTGTTGGAAGAAGCCATCTCCATTGGGATACGCCATCAACATGATAGGATGAACTTGATCAGCAACGATACTTAGGCATGTTGTGCTATTCAGACGTTGTTCCACACAAATTAAAGGGCCCAAATCATGCCAGGAATGCACGCCCCTAACCATAACACTGTCCCCACCAGCTTGAAGGGTTGTTCTCATGCATGTGGGGTGCATGTTTTCATGCTGTTTCCGCCAAATTCTCACTCCGCCATCTGCATGATGCAACTGCAAACATGATTCATTGGACCACATGACTTTTTTCCAATGCTCAACTGTCCAATCCTTGTGTTCCTGTGTGAATTAGAGACATTTTATCTTGGTAACTACAGACAGCAAAGGTGTTCGAACAGGCTTTTGGCTATTTTGCTGATACTTGCTCCATGGCTCCGAGTGCCAACAATCATCCCATGTTCAAAGGCTGTTAAATTGCATTGTTTACCCATATCTTCAGAAAAAAATCACTTCTACTGTTGTGGTAAACAACCTGCTTCCCTATTTATAATGGTCTGGCCCTCTAGCAACTTCATCATGAAATTATAGCTAATTTGCCTACAAACGTCAGGTGGTCATAATAATCTGGCCACTCAGTGTATATAGACTAGTGGCCCAGTGCATGAAATTCATGCACGGGGGGGGGGTGGTTGTTTCTCAGCTTGACCTCTCCAATCTGGAACCCATTGGGGGATGTCCGACTGCCAGTTTAGGTCCAATCCCACAGTCGTAAATCCCTCTCGCAATCCAGGACCACTGGCTCCTAACTGCTCACCTGCCTGCCTGAATGCCTCTAACCACTATTCCTGCTGGCCTGATCACCCTCCATTCTGGCCTGATCACACCTAACTGTCTTCCCTGCCAGCCTGATGGCCTCCAACTATTACCTCTGCCAGCCTGCTCATTCCCAACTGCCCCCCCTGCCGGACTGCTCATCCCCCACGGCCCCCCATGCCGGCCTGCTTGTCCCCAACTGGCCCCCCTGCCAGCCGGCCTCCTCACCCTCAACTGCTGCGCTTCCCCCGCCCCCCCCCCCCGCCACCACCAGACTGATCACTTGTAACCAACTCTGCCTCGGCCCACCACCATGGCTTTGTCTGGAAGGATGTCTAGAAGGTCTCCCGGAAGGTCTCCTGGTCTAATTAGCATATTACCCTTTTATTAGTATAGATGTATAAATTTACATGGCAAATCCACCCATGGTGTGCTGTAAGGATTCACTTTAAGTTAGACTATGCAAAAGGATTTTATGTCTTAATAATCATAAGACATAATTAGGTGACAGAAAATAACAAGCACACAGAGATCATTTGCTTTTCTCACTGACATCTAGAGTTCATTCAACTCCCAAAGTGAAATGAACCCCTCTTCCCCTCCCTCAAAGTCTCATAGAACCTATTAGCACAGTGGTCGGCAAACTCATTAGTCAACAGAGCCAAATATCAACAGTACAACAATTGAAATTTCTTTTGAGAGCCAAATTTTTTAAACTTAAACTATATAGGTAGATACATTGTTATTAACTTAATTAGGGTACTCCTAAGCTGGCCTTTGCTAAAATTGTCCTCAATCTGATTGAGGTATGTTCGCTGAGGTCGACTCCTTCCAACTCTCCCATCCACATGCGTCTTGTATACTTGTTTCAGATAGATGAGTGTGGATGGGAGAGTTGGAAGGGGTCGACCTCAGTGAATGTACCTCAAAACAATGTACCTCCCCCACGCTGCGTCTCCCGTTGCCCGACCGACCGACCGACACGCCCCACTTCTTCTAAGGCCACTTCTTCAAAATAGACTCGCCCAGGCCGAAAACCGACTTCTGCGCATAGGCCATGAAGTTTCAATCGCACTGTACATGCGCGCCCGCACGTGGTATTTTGTGGAAGAGCCACACTCAACGGGCCAAAGAGCAGCATGTGGCTCGCAAGCCGCGGTTTACTGACCACAGTATTAGCATCTATATTTTAGCACCAATTCTGTATCCAAGTGGCCTGTGGTTGTGTCTGCTACTCCACAGACCTTGTCCCAAAAGGCAGGCCATGACTGATTCATCATTTCAGGCCTCACTGTGCCTAGCACACAGGGGGCGTTCAATACACATTTGCTAGCCCTGGCCTGGTAGCTCAGTTGGTTAGAGCATCGTCCCCATATGCCAAGGTTGTGGGTTCTATACCCAGTCAGGGAACATATAAGAATAAACCAATGGCCCTGACTGGTGTGGCTCAGTTGGTTGACGCATTGTCCTGTACACCCAAAGGTAGCAGGTTTGATTCCTGGTTAGTGCATGTACCCAGGTTCTGGGTTTGATCCCTGATTGGGGCTTGTGTGTGTCGGGGGGTGGGGAGGCAAATATCTCTCTCACATTGATGTTTCTCTCTTCCTCCCCCCCCCACTCTCTTTTTCATCAATCAAAATAAATAAATGAGCAAAGATGTGCTAAATCAGGTTGAACTGTAATACTCAACAACATGTAAACCTGAGGCATTTAGTGCATGTCAAATATGTCCCTGTCACCAGCAGATGCATTACTCCAAGGACAAGATTTATTTCCATAAATAATAAATTGAATACACACAGAGCAAGAATGGTGGCCCAAAGGACAAAGAGATACTGTGATACATACATGAGATCACAATCTAAACAAAGGCCCTGCTGCTCCTGACACCCAAGCCACTCAACCATATTCTTCTACTTTAGTGCAAATGTCATTGCTATAAATGAGAAGGGTTAGCTGGTATAAGTCCAAAATAATAACACATTTTTATAAAACGCAAAGGTATTTTTCCTTGAATTTTTAGGAGATATAAAAGCAGTGAGATGGGTCAACACTCCCAACACACAAGGTCATCTATTGCTGAAATATAAAAAGGGAAAGACAAAACCCACTGCTCCATCCCATCATTGTTATCCCCCTCTTATTCAGGACATTGGTTCAAGATATAAGCAGCTCAGAAGGGATGCAAAGGTATTGTGTAATTTCACTTGGGCCCCATAAACTCCAACCAGAAATATTAATTTGGAAAGAGATAAGGGGAAATAAAATTACCATTTTTAAAATTTATTTATTTTTGTTAATCCTTACCCAAGCATATTTCTTCCATTAATTTTTAGAGAAAGAAACATTGATGTGAGAGAGACACATTGATTAGTTGCTTCCAGCATGTGCCCCGACTGGGACTGGAGAGCTAACTTGCAATCCAGGTATATGCCCTTGGCTGGGAATCGAACACATCACCCTTCAGAGGGTGGGCCGACACTCTAACCACTGAGCACACCGGCCAGGGCGAATTACCATTTTTTTGTGTTTGCTATATGCTAGTTTCTTTATTTTCTTTTCTTTTTTTTTAAATTAAATCTTTATTGTTCAGATTATTACATTTGTTCCTCTTTTTTCCCCCATAACTCCCCTCCTCCCAGTTCCCGCCCAACCCTCCACCCTCACTCCCCACCCACTGTCCTCATCCATAGGTGCACGATTTTTGTCCAGTCTCTTCCCGCATCTCCCACACCCCTTTCCCCCACAAGAATAGTCAGTCCATTCCCTTTCTATGTCCCTGATTCTATTATGATCACCAGATTATTTATTCACTTGATTCTTAGATTCACTTGTTGATAGATGCATGTTTGTTCTTCATAATTTGTATCTTTACCTTTTTCTTCTTCCTCTTCTTAAAGGATACCTTTCAGCATTTCATATAATACTGGTTTGGTGGTGATGAACTCCTTTAGCTTTTCCTTATCTGGGAAGCTCTTTATCTGACCTTCAGTTCTGAATGATAGCTTTGCTGGATAAAGTAATCTTGGTTGTAGGTTCTTGCTATTCATCACTTTGAATATTTCTTGCCATTCCCTTCTGGCCTGCAAAGTTTCTATTGAGAAATCAGCTGACAGTCGTATGGGTATTCCCTTGTAGGTAACTGAGTTTCTTTCTCTTGCTGCTTTTAAGATTCTCTCTTTGTCTTTTGCTCTTGGCATTTTAATTATGATGTGTCTTGGTGTGGTCCTCTTTGGATTCCTTTTGTTTGGGGTTCTCTGCGCTTCCTGGACCTATAAGTCTATTTCTTTCACCAGGTAGGGGAAGTTTTCTGTCATTATTTCTTCAAATAGGTTTTCAATATCTTGCTCTCTCTCATCTTCTGGCACCCCTATAATTCTGATGTTGGTACGCTTGAAGCTGTCCCAGAGGCTCCTTACACTATCTTCATATTTTCGGATTCTTTTTTCATTTTGCTTTTCTGGTTGGGTGTTTTTTGCTTCTTCGCATTTCAAATCTTTGCCTTGATTCTTGCGCTCCTCTGGTCTGCTGTTGGGAGTCTGTATAGTATTCGTTATTTCAGTCCGTGTATGCTTAATTTCTAGTTAGTTCTTTATCATAACATCGAGGGTCTCATTAGATTTCTTGAGGATCTCACTACATTTATTGGCGGCTTCTAGACAGTTCTTAAGAGACCTTAAAAGTGTGGTTCTGAACTCAATATCCTCCATTGACAGTTTTGTCCTGTTTCTTTGTCTCCACATTTTTTATGCTTTCTTGGTGCACCCCCTTGTGGTCTTTGTGCGCAGTCTTGTTGTAGTTAAGCCTTGATTGTTGCTGGCAATACCGGGGGTGATTTGACCTCCAGGCTAACTGGCTATGAGAGTCCACTGTGTCTGCAGTGGGAGAGCTTCTGTGCTGGATCTCTAGGGCGGTGCTAATCTAGTGTTTGCCTGAGGCTATCCGGCAAATGGCTCTGTGCAGGGCTTGGGCAGGGCGGGTCCCCGGGGATCTACAGGGCTGGCCGGAGCGAGGAGTTATGGCTGCTCTCAGTTCCGTCCCTAGGGGCTCTGCCTCACAGGGTCCCAGCAACCACTGCAAACCTCGGAGAGAAAGCTGCCTTCGAGTTCCAAACGAAGCCAGACAGTCCCGCTTCTCCCGTTTGAGTCTGGGTCCCTAGAGACTCGCCCGGATCTGGAGCTCAGAGTCTGAAACTCCCTTCCGATTGAAAACAACAACCACGCCCTCCGCCTCCAGCCCTCTCCGCGTGCACTCTGCACCTTAGTATTTCACTTCAGCAATGCGCCTCCTCTGAGTCTGGGTATGATAATCTTTTTCCTCCTAGTTGTAGAATTTCCACTCAGCCAGCCTTCCTGTGGTTCTGGATGGTGTCCGTTCTGTCTTTTAGTTATTTTTTGAAGTGGTTGTTCGAGGCAGCAATCTCCGGCGTTAACCTATGCCGCCATCTTGGTTTCTCTTTCTCTTTATTTTCTTATTACATTCTTACAACAATGAAACCAGATGGCAGTATGTTCAGTTACAAATAATAGAAACACTGACCTAAAGTGACTTAAGCAAATAGGATTTCTTTTTCTCAGATATAAAACCCTGGAGGTAGGAGCTGCTGGCACTGGCTCTGGGACTCTCCTGATCACTTCTTTATGTCTATTGCCTCTTAGCCACAAGATAGGAGCTCTAGCTTTAGACATCACAGCAGTCGATGTTCAAGGCAAATGCTGTCCCAGAAAGGCACTCCCACCGGCTTCTGCTTATGGCTGCCTGAGGTTCGGTTCTCTACAGTCTCAAATGGGGATTCTTGTGTCAGTGACTTACTGAGGGGGTGTTTTCAGTAAAACTTTAAGGAAGTAAAGGAAGCCGTGTACAGCAGAGGAAAGAAGTTAGGCAACGATGAGGGCTCAGCCTGATCCTACCACAGAGTCATCCCATATTGAGGCAAGAGGTTCTGGCTTTGGAATCCCCGTATCAGTCCATCATTGGCTGCAGGCTGCTTAGGATGTGTGGCATCATCTCCTAGTCATTTCCAAAGGAGGCTCTTTTGGTTGAAAGCACCTGGGGCATAGGCATGTTGTCCCAGTAACAGAGAGCTGGACAGGCCACCAAACAACATCTTCTACAATCTTATGGTCCAAAACAAGGTTACATGGTTGCCTCTTTAGTTAACAAGCTGATTGCAACAGTGACCCTGGACCAAAAGGGGACATCTGACCCAATCTTAGATGATCAAATGCTCTTCCCTGGAATTTGACCCAGGTTTGGTTAAATCCTGTCCTCTAAACAGTAGATAGGTCAAGGGAAGTAGTCCTTCCTAGGACAAAAGGAAGGACTACTTGGCATTGTACCCCTACCTCCTGGAATCAGCATCAGAATTTGATTTTGACCATCCAGCCCCATGGCCAGCAACCATGGTGGAATTGCCAATCAGAGGGTACTTCCTCCAGGCCTGAGTGGAGGACCTGTTAGAAATAGGTCTTTCCCTGGAATCCAAACATTCTTCCCTGGAATCCAGACCTTGAGCTGAGTGACTTTGAGGTTGAAAATGAATCATTTACCCAAAGAGGCTGTCTGGTAGCTCTTGCCAACTGATTCCTAGTTCTATCAAAGACTACCCGTCATCCATTTTTATCCAGTTCTCTGAGCTACTCCCGGTTCTACCAATACAGCCCCTTTTGCTAAAATCAGCCAATGTCTGTTTCTGTTCCTGCACCAAATGACTCGTTGATGTAGTCCCCAAAGACAAATTGTAAGCTCTGCCCTAGGAAGCATAAACTGCTTACAACTCCCCAAATTGCAATTTTCCAGGCTCTAAAATGTTAAGGTCCAACAGGTGCTCATTATATTTCATTGAGGCCCAGGATCTGGGATTTGTGCACATTTTCATGGCTGCTATATTCATTTCCATGTCACCTACAGTCAAGCTTCAGTGGGAAGTCTTTCAACAGCCATTTCCTAAGAAAGCCACAATATTTCCCAAGCTCCTGAAACATAACCTTTTAATTATTATTTGATAGAGGAAACATTGTTTGCTGGACTTTTGGATCATGCTTTTAGCACAGGATATGCTGGGGAAAATGAGCATTAATGCTTTGGTGCCATGGCTGACTGAAGCCACATAGATCCACTAGGTTATTTAAATGTCGTGGGGGGTTTTTCAAGATGGCTGAGGAGTAGGTGGAAGCTACACTCACCTGCTCCTGGTACCAAAACATACAGCTAAATGATAGAGCAATCAACCTGAATGACCAACTGAAAGATATCTGAATAGGAGTATTATACCCCAGGATTTATAGAAGAAACTACATAGAAACTGGTAGGAAGGGCAGAGACACAGAGAGGGCTGACCCCTGCACCCATGAGCAGTGGCTGAGAAGCTGGAAGGATAGCTTGGCAGCAAAAGTCTCAACTGAGGAGCACATAGGACCCCTCACCAGTACTCCGAACCCAGAGCACGAGGGCAGGAGGTGGCACCTGCACAGTGTCTGGCAGTGAAAGTCAGGAGGCCCCTTTCTGCCAGGAAGAGGAGGGAGTCTGCTAGAAACCCAGGTGCTCTCCTAAAGGGCCAGAGCACAAGAGCTTGGTCTCTGCAGTCAATTGGGGTTTCGGTAGAGGGCAGGCGACTCCTGGCATACAGAGTCATAAGGAGAAGACGTGGATGGCGCAGCCCTGAAGAGAGATCTGGAGGGTCAGAGTCTGAGTCAATATCCCACACTGCCCTCAGGAACCATCTTCCCAGGGTTGGTCACTCCAATTCTTATAGCACCAGCCTAGGGAGTGCACTAACCCAGTCCTCCAAATACTGGTGGCACCCCCCTGCCAAGCTTGAGTCCAGCAGAAAGGACTCTTGGCTGCACCCAATAGGGACCTTTGGTCTGCTTTTTTTCTGGAGAAACTTTTGGCAGACACTCAGAGAGACATTAAACTGCAAGGCTTTGGAATGGGGGCCAGTATTCCCCCCACCTGCAGGCTCAGTCAGCACCACCCCCAATGGGAGACTGTTCTGTTCTATCTTCCCAAGTCCTGGTGGCCCCATCCTGCTGAGCTCGGATCTGTGGGGAGAAGGAACACCACTCAGAGCGGGGACCTTCTAAATGCATCTTCCCTCGCGGTCCAAGACTCGAACAGGCACAACTATGCAGCTAAAGGGAGACACAGAACTCACTCCTCTCCTGCCAGTCCCAATGAAGGACTGTCTTGATCTGTTTTTCCAAGTCCTAGGGGCCTGCCCTGTTGAGCTTGCTCTTACAGTGGGGACAGCTGGTTGCACCCAACCTGAATCTGTGGTGTGCTCCTCCAGGGGAGCTAGAATTGGGAATGCTAGCAGAGACTAAGTGGTATGGCTCTGGAGTAGAGTCCACATTCTGCCCATTGAGTGTCTGACCACACTGCCCTCAAGTATGGGACCCACTAGCCCTGTCTTCTGAGCTGGTTGTTCCTCCTGGCTGAGCTTGCACAGAGTGGAAGAGGCAGTGGGGCACAGCCAACTTGGGCCCACTCTACAGTCTTTTTTTCAAAAGTCTCTGGAGGAAATCCAGGCAACTTCAGGGGGTGACAAAGTAGCTGATAGGTGGACATCTACCTCAGAGAGCCTTGGACCTTTTATTGATCTGTCCCCATCTCAGGGCTGCAGGAAGTCGAACCTTATACACAGCTTGGTGGCCCCTCCCATGCACACCAAGCCCAGTAGACACAGCCATAATCAGTGAATAACGTGGTAGCTCCAGACAGGTAGCCCAAGGTCATTTACACAACATCTGACACCAACCTGCACCAGAATCCCATCGAAGTGGGCCCAGAATTAACACAACCAATGGTGGGCTTCAAACCTCACCAAAGCTTGACCCAACTAGCCACAAAACCAGCACGCCCAAAGGGGACTCCAGCAAGTACTAGAACTTGCTAGGAACAACTCCATCTCAGGGGGCAGCCCCTAAACAGTGACTCATACACAGTGAACAAGGTCTGTCCTTATAGTCAGCCAGCCTGAGGATTAACTCCACCCATGAATGGGCCAAAGCATTCAAGACTCAACTACAACAAGAAGGGGCACATAACCCATACAAGAAAAATTTCTGGAGTACCTAGATAAGGTGATCTAGAAGGCTGCACCTCTGAGACCCACAAGGTACCTTCATTAGAAAGCCCTCATAACAAACTTGGAAGTCACAGCAGATCTATCTAATACGCAGAGTTAAACATAAAAAGGCAGACAAAATTGGGAGACAAAGAAATATGCTCCAAATGAAAGAAAAAGAGAAATCCCCAAAACAATGGTTATAAAGGATGCTCAAGGACATTAGGGGAAGAATGGGTGATCTCATTAACAATAAAAGGAAAAATAATCTATCTTTAGGTTTATTATCATAGTTGCAGCAAAGTTTCACTGGTGCCTATTTAAGTCAAAACTTACCAAATTGTAACTTTAAATATGTGTGGTTTATTGTATGTCAATTAAATCTCAAGTTGTTTAATAAAACAGCCTATTATAGGACCACACATACTTGGCAGCCCAACACAGATTTGAAGTTTTCTTATATATTATTTCAACTGATGAGGAAGGGAATTTATTACAATTTTTTTGTTGTTGTTGCAAGTGGCAGAATCTCAATTCTTTCTGGATTAAAAAACAAAAATGAAGAGAGGATTATTGCCTGGTCTGGTATGAATATTACCTTACTTATAAGCTAGTAAGTTAGCCTGTTACTATTTCATGAATGCTGGCAGAGAACACAAAATTCCTGGATCTACTTATGGCATTACAAGCAGCATGAGTACCAGCATATTTACCTAGGTTCCCTTAACCCTGAGCCCTTCAGAGGTGACACAGTATGACTTAGATGAATGCCCTGCACACAGTAGGTTTTAATCACAGTTGAGGAACACTGAGCTTGGGAAATCCATCGGTTTTCTGGCAAGCAGTAAGAAAACCTTCTCTTTATCCTGTAGGCAGAC
This sequence comes from Myotis nattereri, assembly GCF_964212035.1. Lineage (NCBI taxonomy): Eukaryota > Metazoa > Chordata > Mammalia > Chiroptera > Vespertilionidae > Myotis > Myotis nattereri. The sequence continues at coordinate 103,613,207 of NC_138077.1, forward strand.
ATCACCTCATCCTTCAAGATTGTTTGCTATGAACGTAACTATGAGAAATGGCCCAATAAAAGTGGTCAGGGCCTTGTGTTCTTAGTACACTCAACATGATGTATACAAGTAAGAGGGACGAAGGAAGGACTGTCTCCCTCAACAATTATTAGGTAATTTAAATGATAAATTCCAGAGATAACTCCATAGCTTTAGGCACATCTGGATCAAATAGCTCACATGATGCGTTTATGCTTCTTTCCATCTCTCAGCAGTTTTTCCCATTGTGTTAGCATTACTGTCAGACAGAATTTTATGTGGTACAACTACCTCCTATCAGCCTAGCTTGGGTAACTTCCCTTTCCCTGATCTGGGACAAGAGGGTAGTCTGCTTTTAATTGGCCCAGCTCAGAGCACCTTTGCACAGCTGGGCAGGTTAGGTAGTATACAAAGTACCACATGTAAGGGAGCACCATTCATTCCAGATATCACACATCTGTATATGAACTACAACAATTTCTAATAGGTGGAAGTAAAGTGTCCTGAGGAAGGTGCTGTATGGGTAGCCCTGGCCAGGGATATGTGTCCATCCCCATGCTGGGAGGTGGAATCAATCCTACCCAAGCCACCCAGAGTGTTCCGCCACCCAGAGTGGTCCACCACTCCCATGACACTGAGAAGCATTTATTAGGAATGGGAATGGATGCTGGACAGACAAAACAACAGATACCTACTATAGGCCAGTACTGTTATCCCTACTTTCTAGTTGAGGACCCTGAGGTTCTGCAGTTAAGGAACCTTCCCAAGTCCCATAAAACACAGGAAGGGACAGACTCAAATCAAGGAGTACCTGATTCTAGAACACACCCAGTTTCCATTCAGTCATCCCAATTCCTGATCTTTAATGAAGCGAGTCTAAGCTTATTTATTTGGTATTCAAATCCCTCCAATAAATGCTTCCACTCTACCCACCTAAAAGGCCAGAGCACAAGAGCTCGACAATCTTTACTGCCCTCATTCATTCCTGTTAGGAACCTATGCTCCTTCAAATATTCTCATTTGAAATTACCATTCTCCAAAAAACTCAAAGCTGTATGCTTCCCTAAACTCCAAGCCCTGTCCACAAAACAAAGATTTTACATTGGTTTGAAATAACTCCAACTCAGCACTCAATTTTCCCAATGGGGCTTAACTGCTGAGAAGACAAAGATTATGTCTTTCCTTATAAGACACAGTAGACAACTTCTGTAGCATCTGGCCAGCCCCAAACTCATCTTCTCAAAGCTCTTTCCATGCCCAACAAGTGAGGGAGGAGCCCTAGAAGCCAGATTGAGTTGAGTGAGCCACCTGCCTGCACTTACCTGATTGGACTGGGAATGATCAGCTGACCTAAGCTGGCCCAATCAGATTTTTTCTCCGCAGATGTAGGCTTGAAGCTGGTCTGGCCACAGCCTCCTCATCATAGTGTGGGTTGGCTACATTGTCCCTGGGCTATGGGCAGCAATGAGAGCCAGTCTGCAGAAAGGAAGCAAATAAAAACTCTTTATGAGAAAGAACTGGAGAGTACAATTGGCCTCTTCCTGGAAGCTTTGTGGCCTCTTCCTGACTTCAATGTCAGGGCCTGCTAGCACTGCCTACCCTTGTTTTCCATGTGAACCCTCTGGACTAGTGTGAAGTAAGTCTGTCTTGTGCAAGCCAAAGAGCCAGGCTAACCTATCCGAGGCGGGTCTCACAGTAAGTAAGCATTTACTTTATTTTACACATGGTGGATACAACAATAAGGGAAGTGGTTTACATGCCATTACTCATTCCAGGGCATCCAGCCACTCCAGTTGCCAGGGTTATTTATGTTTGTACTTTAGAGATGGCAAAAGAGGTACTGGAGGAGGAAGGCCGGTGACAGGGTGGCAGGCGGCAGAGTCCCGTGATTTATGCTGACCTCAGGAAAGGCAGAGCAGCAGGATGGCAGAGGAGCAGGTTGTGGAAGCTGAGACAGATCTAAACTGAGCCAGTGGGAAGGGAAGTGAGAATTGCTCCCTGAGTCCTAGCCAGGCACACAGGGGCAATGATGAGGCCACTCACCAAGTCCAAGAAAAATGAAGGGGAAGGAGGAGATCTGGGGAGAAAGATAACTGCACAGGCTTGTCTCCCTTTCCTGGATTTCTGTAGCATAGACAGCCATAGAGACAAATTTTTAAAATCACCTGCTTTCCATCAGGGAGTCAGATTCTCCCTTTTATTACACCATCTCTTTTCTCAGACTCGATGACAGCCTGCCATTGGACTTTTAATCTGACAAAACTGATACTGAAGGAGAGGAATGTATTATTTGAGGCCTCAAGGTTATGTCAATCTTGCTGGTTCTCAGTAGCCCACATTCTGTGTTGGGCTCTGCATGGGTGAGGCCATCTGGTGAATCTGGACCAAGCCTAGGGATGTAGGGACTCTTTCTCTCCCCTATGGTTTTCTTCGTTTTTCCACTAAGGATTAAATATTGTTTTACTCACCAAGGTAGACATCTCAGAATAAAAAGTCCTGGGAGAACTGTATGACAGATCTATAACTGTATGTCACTAGCTAATTCAGAAAGGGGGATAGCAGGGGTCTGTTTTGGGGTGGTACAAAAAGGAAAGAGAACAGAAGACTCCGAGGGTAAATAGAAGGTTTAAGAGCTCTATGCCTTCATGAATACTGTTCCCTGTCTCTCATTCTCTAACCCCCCTCCTTTGCTTTCACATTCCTACTCTTGCTTCAAGACCCAACGCAAACAATGTCCCTTTTTTCTTGATATCTCCTTCATACTTATCCAGGAGCACAAGTTTCACCCTCCCTTTTCCAAACACTATTATGGCATTTATCAAAAGGGTTTCTGGCAGGACAACCAAGTTGTTAAGCACACAAATACTGGAATTAAAATCACCTGGGCCCAAATCCTGGTTTGGCCCCGTATCAGCTGTGTGACCAAGATCCTTACTTTCTTCATCTATAAAATAGGATAATACTACATGCCTCATAGGGTTTTGAGGATTTAATGTAATGTGCTTAAAAGGGTGTCAGGTGTCTAGTAAGCACTGTGTAAGGGTGAGTTATCATTAATATTATTCCCGTTTCTGGGCTACTGTCACCCCAACACGTGAAGCCTGGGTTGATTTTATCCTTGGCCTCCAAATGTGACACTGTTAACTGAATAAATCTTTGCACTTGATCAGTTGACTGATAGCCCCAATTACCTCTGCCCCAGGACTGAATTTCTGCTTGTCTCAGGAAGCCTCCCTTAAAGCACCAGGTCCCCAGCCTGTCTAATTCCTGCTGTCCAGGGTCTCCAAGTTCTACTCACGCCCTGCCTTGCAGTTACTCTTACTAAATTTCCAATTTCAGCCCAACCTCCCAGACCCAGGCCTGACTGAAGCTCCCATGCCTGTCTGTCAAGGACCACCTCTTCTGGCTGGCTGATCTTTTATGTGTCGCTCATTTTGGCACCAACCCTACAGCTAATAAATCCTACTCTAAAATAACCCCAGGAAGGCAAGGACAACACTTTCTTTTTAATTACACAAGAAACACGTGGAATAAATTCTTATTTCCCCCCTCCCCCACAAAAAAAGAAAAAAGAGAAGACAAAAACAAAACACAACCCTATAAAGATACAGAAAATACAAAGCAAAAGCTCCCCACATTCATTCATACTCCTCTCCCCAGAAACCAACATTGTCATCAGTTCACTGTCTCCTTTCAGACCTTCCTATACCCTTTAAGCATGTAAAGAAATTGTCACTTTATTTTGGTTCTTTTTCTATAAGTGGGATTGTTTAGGGGCTTCTTGGTTGCAGCTTGTTTTTTTCATATAGCAGTTAATCTCCCAAGCCGAAGAAGATTTTGTGGGATGGCTTACATAGTTCATTTTCCTGTTGAAGGACATTGACATTGTTTCCAAACTAGATAATGATTTCATTTTAGTACAGCTTCCATTATATGACATTATCATTTTTTTAAAAAATATATATTTTATTGATTTTTTACAGAGAGGAAGGGAAAGGGAGACAGATAGAGAGTTAGAAACATCGATGAGAGAGAAACATCAATCAGCAGCCTCCTGCACACTCCCTACTGGGATGTGCCCGCAACCAAGGTACATGCCCTTGACCGGAATTGAATCGGGGACCCTTCAGTCTGCAGGCCAATGCTCTATCCACTGAGCCAAACCGGTCAGAGCAATGACATTATCATTTTAAAAAGTATAAATTTAAATCAGAATAAGTAATAAAAAAACATTATTCTGGGTATTTATGAAATTTGGTATTCCAATTTTTTATTTTTATAGCTGTATACAACAATAATCATAAAAACTGCATTCCTAGATTTGTTTCTATATACTTAAGTAGCATTATAATAAAAATAATTTAAGAGAGGAAAAATGTACAGGATCTATCTATAATCTGCAATTCTTAATAGAGACAAGCTTTTTAACCTTGAACAAGTGTATTAGTTATATTGCTGTGTAATAAATTACCCCCAAGCCTAGTGGCTTAAAACAACAAACATTGCCATGGCCAGTGTTGCTCAGTGATTAGATTGTCAGCCCTCGCACTGAAGAGTCACAGTTTCAATTCCAGTTGCAGGTAGATCACAGGCCTGGGTCAAGCAAGTTCAGAAGGCAACCAATTGATGTGTCTGATATCAATGTTTCTCTGTTTCTCTCTCTCTCTCCCCCTCCTCCTTCCCTTCCACTCTGTATAAAAAATCAATGAAAAAAAATATCCTTGGGTGAGGATTAACAAAAAGAAATTTTTTAACACATTTATTATCACAGTTTCTATATCAGCTCAGCTCTGTTGTCACTGGGTCCTCTGGTTCAGGGTCACACAAGTGCAATCCAATTGTCAGCTAGGCCTGGGGTCTCTGCTGGCTATTGGCCAGAGGCATTAATTCCTTGTGGTGTTGGCCTTTATAGGGCTACCCCCATTGTGGTAGCTTACTTCACCCACACAGAAGACTCAGAGACAGACAGAAATACAGAAGTCTTAGTCTTTTTGTAACCTAATCTTGGAAATGACGTTCCATCACTTTGGCCATATTCTGTTCATTTAAAGTGAGTCAGTAGGTCCAGCTTTCACCTGAAGGAAGGGGAGCACACCGGGAAGAACAGCAGGAGGAGGTTTCATTGCAGCCATCCTAAATATACTTATTATAGTTCACTTGGCCTCTCTGTACTTCAGTTCTACTGTCTGTAAACATGTACAGACAATAGAACATATATTAAAAGAATTAAAATATGTAAAGTGCTTAGCACAGTATCTGGCAGAAGGTGAGCACTAAAGAAATATTAGCTAAGTATGGATACAAAAATAATGTAAATGTATATCATGGTCATTGTTCATGAAATACTAGCATTAAAAGACCCATAATTATTCAAAAAAAGTTAGAGCATGTGGAAATTACCCCAGAAACAAAAGTACTTTACAAAGATGAAAGTTCCTACCATAATTATCAGGGGGCTTCACAGCCACCTTCAAATTTCCCACAAGCTTTCCCCACATTAGAAATTCCCAAGTAGCAAGCTCCAATGACATCCTGAGTCATCTCTAAACCTAAACAGAAAAAGCCAACCACACTTTGCTCTGAAAATGCATACCATTAGCCTGATTGCAGAAGTTGCCCAATTTGTAAAAGCACACAATTTATAAGTTACAGAAAGAAGGGCAAGAGCTTATCTGCCTAGCTGGAGCCTTCCTCATTGTGCTCAGCAGTCTAGGTGAGATTTGGGGATCACCTGTGAGGGGTTTTAAAAAAACAATATTCACTAATATTTTAAGGAAAGAAAGGTTATCCAGTACACCCATAGTCTTTAAAGGGTTGTACAGAGTGGGAGACGGGTTAAGGAGAGGTGTCCTGCTTTGCACATGTCCTTTTTATGCAATTTGGGATGCAGTGGGTGGGGGAAGAAGGCCAACCTGTCATGCAACAGATGTGATAAATGAGTCACAAATCAGGAGCTAACAAAAGTCTGGACTCCCCCTCCCCCTTTCATTTCCTCGAGGCCTCAGAATCACCCATTAAACACAGCCCAGCAACTTTCCAGGGCAGATAAACCTCACAATAGTATGCATGGCCTCCTGATAGAGAGTGCTCTAGCTCACAGTGTCCAATGTGCAAAGGCCATCTTTCCCTGTATCAAAAGTTCCAAGGAAGGAGGAAGGAAGGACTGGAAAGGCCAGCCTGGCAGCCTGGAGGGGTCACTAATGTGGGTCAACCAGCAGCCTGTTCACTCCCATCCCACGTACCTTCAACAACTGCCAAAGGAGTGCAATATCATGAAGGAGGAAGCAAGAAGAAATTTCTCCATACCATGGGAGGCACCTGTCAGGGTAAGAGTGGATGGGTTAATTGTATTTTTGGAAAAATAAACCAAATCTCTCTGCAGATAATTGCTTTTCCTGTTCTTTGTTTCAACACCTCTGGAACCAAATTGCCTTTTGAACAACTAGTTCCTCACTGACTGGAACACTGAACGCTCATGTCAACATGAAAAGGTGGGGATCCCACTTCTCCAATGAGAGCTAGTGAGCCCTGGGCATGGAGGACACCTGCACTGAAAGGCCAGAGGTGGAAGGAAAGGGAAGGAATCTTGGTAATAAATTCCACTGGCTTGGGTGTTAAATTAAGAGTGGAAAATATTATATTTTCTCCAATAAAAGTGAAACTGTGGCTGATTCTTTTTTCTGTTGTCACTATTATGTTCTTTATGATATAAAAAGGCACAAATGGAATAAATAGAATATGATTTAATTTTTTCCTCTGAAGACCAGCTAAGGAAAGAATTTATGTAAAGTGTGCCCACAAAATTCAGTGCTTTATTTCAGGCTGTGCAACTGTTTTCTGACTGTGTTGAGTGTGCTAATCTTAACTCCTTAACTAGACTATAAGTAGGAGTCGGACATAACTGACAGGGGTATAGTCTAGTTAAGTAGTTAAGAAAAAGGACTCTGGAGCTTTTCCCAAATATTATCAGCTGTGTGATCCTGAACAAATTAATCTCCCTGTGTCTGAGTTTCAACTATAATAATGAAGATGAGAACAATAGTACCCATCATGTAGAGTTGTTGCAAAATCCTGGTATGTAGTGGGCACTCAGTAAATATTAGTTATTATTATTCCCCCTTCAAAATTCTGACTCACCATGTTATAGTGCTGTTCAAAAACCTACAGTGGTTACCCCTTGTTACTGAGGTACAGGTCTTATCAGATCAATTGAGACTCCATGCACCATCCCCAACGCCCAAGCTCAATGCTCTCCTAAATGCATTACCTCCCTGTGCTTTAGCTCCTGCTACAATGTCTTCACCCCCACCCCACCTATTTATCTGAAATCCTCTCCCATGAGTGGGTGGCTATCCTCATTGCTCCCTTACTAGAAGGTAAACTGAATGAGAACCATTCTCAGAGCCCAAACAAGGACTGTACATAACAAATACTCAGGAATCATTTACTGAATGATTGAATAACATCATATCTATTTTTTTTCAAGACTCAGATCATATTCACCAATCCCATGCATGTAGTCCTTCTAAGAAATTAAGATTAAAATTAATTTTTTCTCGAATATATACATATATATATATATATATATATATATATATATATATATAATGTTTTTAGGGATTTCAGAGAGGAAGGGAGAGGGAGAGAGGGACAGAAACATCAATGATGAGAATCATTGATCAGCTGCCTCTTGCAAGCCCCCCACTGGGATCGAGCCCTGACATTGAATGGAACCAAGACCTCGAATGGAACCAAGACCTCCTAGTTCATGCCACACAGGCCGGACACCTAACAGCATATTTCTTAAACTGATTTTATTCACTGATAATATTAATATTAAACACTAACAATATTTTTAAATAACTAACATTTAAGCAATGTTTATGATTAGCATATATCAAACTCTTAATTCTCACTATCCCACCTATGAGATAGGTACTTTTTTCATTCCACTTTTACAGATGAGGAAATTGAGGCACAGAAAATTAAAGAAATCAAGAGTCACAGAGATGGTAAGCAGAAAGCACCATTTTTCACCCAGTCTGTCTCTTGCTCCTTATCACTCACTGTCTCTTCTACAAAGAATATCTGAATCCCGTCCAGGTAGCCTCTTCCTCCAATTCTGGTGTCAGTGGCTCAAAGTATGAAAAGCAATTTAACCCGGAGCACCTTAAATTAACGTGTGGTTCACTCGGCAAGGTGCGTGCCTACACCTCGCATCAAAGCCTTTAACTTCAGCGGGAATCTCGGATGAGGACGCAGCGCGCTAAACTGGAGGGTCACCCATTGTCTTCCTGGGGCCTCACTACCCAACCCGTATTTCTGGCATTTCTAGGGGGTCTCGAAATCTCATTTAAGAGACTAGGAGCCCAGCGGGCCGCGCCACACGCCTTCCCCAGGCACCGGTGACTCAACCCGGGGAAGAGAACCCGCACGGTTTTTTCAGACCCGTCCAGGTCCCGCCCCGCCAGCACCCGCCCACGCCCCCTTGAAGTTGCCCTTCTGGTTGAGCCCTGACGCGTCGGCCCGGCTCCCCCGGGGGTGGCCCCACGGAGTGTGGCCTGACGACTTGGGCGACGCCTTCCCGAAGGGCGGATCCGCCCCAACCCGGAAAAGCTGCCCCCGCGCCGCGCGGAGCCGGGCGCGCTCAGGTCGAGGGCCGGGCTGCAGTCGGAGCGGGAAGCGCCCGCGCTAGGCGGTCCCCGCGCGGCCAGCTGGCGTCGGGAGGGGCCGGCCTCCGTCGCAGGGTGGCTCTGCCAGTCCCCGCGCGCCGGGCCGCCACACACGTGTCCAGGCGTCACGTCCGCGCGCGCCCCCGGGGCTTACGTCAGCGGCTGCTCGGAGCTGGGGCGCCGGGTTCTGCGCCGCGCTCGGGTTCGGGGCCCGCGACGCCGCCGGGAGGAGGGGCCTGGGGGCGCGGAGGGGTGTTCGGAACGCCCGGGGCCGCGGAGGTCGTCAGCGCGGTCCGGCTCCCGCCTGCCCAGCGCTCGCCGTCTCCGTTGCCGGGTCCCGGGCGGGCGCGGTGGCGTTGCTCCGGAGCCCACCTCCCGGGCGGCGCGCACCGCCTTGACCCCAGCGGCCCCGCGGTCGGCAGACACCCGCAGTTCCATGGTTGGTTCGGAGCGCGATGAGCCGCCCGTCCTCCACCGGCCCCAGCGCTAACAAACCCTGCAGCAAACAGCCGCCGCCGCCGCCCCAGCACGCTCCGTCCCCGGCTGCGCCCCCGGCTGCCGCCACCATCTCGGCAGCGGGCCCCGGCTCGTCCGCGGTGCCCGCCGCGGCGGCGGTGATCTCGGGCCCCGGCGGCGGCGGCGGCGCGGCTGGCCCGGTGTCCCCACAGCACCACGAGCTGACCTCGCTCTTCGAGTGCCCGGTCTGTTTTGACTATGTCCTGCCCCCCATCCTGCAGTGCCAGGCCGGGCACCTGGTGTGTAACCAATGCCGCCAGAAGTTGAGCTGCTGCCCGACGTGCAGGGGCGCCCTGACGCCCAGCATCAGGAACCTTGCTATGGAGAAGGTGGCCTCGGCAGTCCTGTTTCCCTGCAAGGTAAGGCCGGGTGCTACCTGCGCACCTCTGCCTGGCGATCTCCCAGAACTCCTGTGTCCTCCATCCCACTCGCCGGCGCTGAGAGGCAGGTGTCACCTCATTTATTTAAAATAAATGTTTACACTTTGTCCTCCTTTCTCCATACCCTACCTGCCCACTTTGGGAGTAGCTCTGGGCTGACGGTTGCTCGAGCACTGACCCTAGGCGAATTGGCACGCGATTGTTGTTAGAACACATCACAGCTCTCCCCATGCAGAGCCTGTGTGTTCTGCAGATGTGTACGGGTGGGCCGCACAGATAAAACTTGGATGGAGAAGCAGACTATCTGTGAAGGTTTGAAATGGGAGGAAGTGGGCGAACTACACGCACCCTTTACCAGCACTCAGTTTGGCAGGATTGGCACCGGATTTCTCCTGCACCCCGCACCTGCCATCTGGCTGCCCCTGACACGTGGGAACCCTCAGGAATATAGCTAAAAAGGGGGAGGGGACGACTACAGCCTGTTCTCTTTCATTCAGCAACAAAAAAATCCGTGCAAGCCAAGCCTTTCCCTTGTGTAGCCTCAGTACTGGAGAGTTTTGTGTGTTTTTGCTAAGTGGGGTGAAAACAAAAGTTAATCAGAAATTTAACAGGAAAGGCACACAGGAGCTGTCGTTACAGTTCTTTAAGTATAAATACACTCATGCAGTTGAATTTAGAATCGGAAATGTCAGTGTGTGTCAAGAAGGTTATATATACATACATGTAGGCATGTTTGCTTTTGTTTTCCAAAAATGGCTTCTGCAGCTAGCTGTTTTAAATTCATATTCTCACAGATTTTTCTATGGCTGAAACATAGTTCTCCCTTGCTGTATTTTAAGTGGCTATGTAGTATTGCGTTGTGTGGTCATATTATAACATCTATTTACCTACATCTGTCACTTAAAAATCATAAGGTGTAATTTCAGAGATATACCTGTCTGTATTACTTCATTACAACCTAGAGCTATACCATAAAGTTCTTTTTCTAAACTTAGAAATGGAAATAATGTCATTAATACTTTTGAGTTTTTGTGTAAAAGTAACTGCTCTGCCTCTAGAGCCAGTTAGGATGTCTTGCATTTCTCCTTGGTGCTGCTTATTTTTATAGGGCAAGAGCTTATTTTTAAATTAAAAATAATCCACCCGAGAATTGAAGCTTGGGACTCAAGTCAGTAAATGAGTGATTTAATTTGGTCTGTGCCCTACCACAGATAAGTTTAAAATAGCATATTCAAATAAGGGTTTGAATTCATGTTTGGACTGTGGTTTCTCTTTCAACCTTAACAAGTTACTCTATTTTCAACCACTCCTCATAATGCTTACAAATTTACCCAGTCTAATCAATAGTTGTTTCTCTTAATATATAGACAAACTATTTCTGTAATTTTCTTAGGATCACGAAGAAGGTGGTAGCCTAATGATCAAGAGAAGATTTGGTGATAGTGACACAAGAGTGGACATTTGATGTTGGAGATATATTGTGGGGGCTGGGTTACAGGGGGTGTGTGCCACAGGATTTCTGGGGAGTCATCTTCGCAGCCCTTCACTTCCCCCCAAACCTTCAGTGGGCAGAAGAAATGGCTTTAGGTTACTTACAGTTCACAAATGAGTATTTTATATCAGTCAATATTCCATAATTTATTTTCAAAAAGCAATCTTCTAAGAGAATTGTTTTGTTCCCAAGAGAAAGTGAAGGAAATAGTTATAACATGCTATCTGAACTGTGATGTTTCACTTTCGGGATCTAGGATTCTGGTTCCTATTGACACATATGTTCTTTCCAACATCTAACATGCTAGTGAAGTCTTTTTTGAAGAGTAGTTCTCTTGGGAATCAGTTACTCACCTTTCTCTACACATCATTGATTTTCCACATCCCTATTCTGTAAGAATGCAGTTGGGCAAAGCCAGCACTTTGCAAGCTGAAATTTAACAGGGTCAACCATTTCCCTACAGACCAGGAACCAAGCTTAGAGAGTAATAAAAGTGTCGTGTGTGTGTGTGTGTGTGTGTGTGTGGTGTGCGTGTTTGTGTGTGTGTGTGTGTGTGTGAGAGAGAGAGAGAGAGAGAGAGAGAGAGAGAGAGAGAGAGAGAGAGAGATATTAGAGAGATTTTATAATGCTGGAGTATCATGTCTTACCTTTGGTTGATCAGTAACCCAAGCTATTGACAGGGGAGTTCAGCCACTTAGTTTGACAAACGAAACCTGAATGTATAGAGTCCCAGCAAGCAACTAAGATATGTTAGTTGGGGAGGATGAGAGCAGGAAGGAGTAGTAAGGTCTATGTCAACTTCAACTGAATAGATCTGTGTACCTAGCCCTGTGGCTTGCACTTGCTGCTGGAAAACAAAGGGACTGCCTTGTCACTATCCCTATCTGCTCTTAGAATCTCTCATGGGGTGGCTTATGCGGTGGCTTATGCGAGAAAACCAACTTCGGGTGAAATACCAGAGCCCAGGTCTCAAGAGTTGCTGGAGTTGCCATTGTTTGAGAGCATTTCTGGGTCCTTAATTTCTTCTTGTGTTTATGAGGGGGTGGGACTGCTCAACTTCTAAGGCCCCATAGCGTCCAACATTCTGTGAAGTGAAGGGAGATTATGTGGAATGCTTATTGGGTTCCTTCTGTGTGCCAGCTACTTAGTTTGTGTGGGTCAGCTTTTATTAGTTTGCCTTTCTTCTTTTTCAGATGAGAAAACTCATGCCTATAGAGAGGTTAAGAGTTAGGTGACTTGTCAAGATCGCACAGCTAATAAGTGGACCAGCCCTTGAACCTTCATCCCAAAGGCACACATCCTTTGTACTACTCACTATGTAGGGATTTTGAATCTGAGCTTATCTCCAAGGCTCCAAATCATAACTCAAGGTTGACACCAGTAACAAAACCATCTGGTTGGATAAATGCACCAAGTGGGCCTCTGCTGGGAACATCTCCAAAAGACAACAGACATGCTCACTACAAAATTCATTGGCAAGAATTTTGTAGGGCATGGAGTAGGAATGTTGGAGGCAAAATAATCTACAAGCCTAATATTTGGGGGCATTTCATTACATTTCTGCACTGTTCATGCTTCAGTTGGCCCCAAAATGGATGTGTTGCCAAATAGCTTCCTTACATAGGTTTGGGGCCACTTAATTAAAGGCTAGAATGTTGCCAGTACCCTTGATAGAGAGCACCACATGCATTTCTAGCTCAGGTCTCCTTTTTAAAAAAGGATCTCTATCAGAGTATGTCTCTTTTCCACATGTGGTATTTTTAGTCCATTCTATGTCTTGTTCCATGCCTGAGAAGTTTGACATCCTGTTCCGCTATCTCAGACCCACCACCTCAGTGGAGCATGGGTGTAGGAGAAGTGAAGGTGACACCTTTGTGCCCCCACTCAACTTTTTTTTTTAAATATCCGCCAAGTATTTCTCTCCACACCTGTGGAAAATGCTAAAACTACTGCAGCCCACTTACACCATGATACATTTTCTTTCCATTTTTCCTTTTTCTTCTCTAAGAATTTCTAGTAGCATGTCTTTAAATAATTATTGAACTGGAAAGCCTCGGTCAGCAAATCTTTCCTGCACTCGGATTGTGAGGTGGTGTTTTTGTTACTTAAAAAAAAAGTAAAGTTAGATAACCCAGTTGAAAGTTAAACGCTCCAGTATGGACTCATCCAGTTCAATGGAGACAAGTTCTAAATACCAGGAGAGCATCATCAGGCCCATAGCCTTGGAGTTGGGAGACCTCGGACAGTGGAGCCGCTGGGGAGCTGGGGAGCACATGTCTCTCCGAAGGCCAACTTCTGCTCTGCGCTGGGTGATTGGCAGGGTTGGCAAAGTGTTTGCAGCCATGCCCGACCTTTGTTTTTTGTTTTTTTTTAAGAAAAGACAAAAATCTGCATCTTTTAGTGATAAAAATCGCACTTCTTTTTTTAACATTGACCAAACTCAAATTTAAGGATGGCACTTTCAGGCCAAACCAACCATGTCTGCAGACCAAATTCCAACTGCCAGTGGGCAGCTTCCTATCTGGTTCTCTTTTAGAGAGTGTTCATTGAACCTTATCGTCATGAACTTTGGAACTCGGATAGGTTTCCAACTAATGTGATTTTATAGTGCTTTTTTAAATCTTTATTTTGACAAGCGAATATTCCATTCTGGCCATTGGGAGACCTGCACTGTTGTGCTAGTGACTATGTTTGATTTTGTACCAGCCAGTTTATTTCTTTGCCCCTGAGTGTCTTCCTCTCAAAGAGAAGGGGTTGGCCTAAATGATTATATCAAGGATCTTTTTTCAGAACCCAGTAAGCTACCAGGGAAGAGAGCACTACCAGGAGATAGAAGTGGGTTCCCCTCCTGGCTTCGTATGACCTTGGTTCAGTCATGTACTTCGCTGTGCCTGTTTGTTCATTCATTATAAAGAATGAAGATAACCCCTAGCAGGTGGGTGCACTGAAATCAGATTAGAAGTGGTACAGAGGGCTTTTGCTTCACCATATCAAATAGAAGAGGACTGGTACTAGGGGTGTTGCTAGATGAGATTGATGATCATCTAGAAGTCTGAAGGGAGAAGCCAATTTGCAAAACCGTTTCAGAGATCTCCTCTTAACCTCAGAAATCCCCCTAAGACAAAATAATCTCTTTGGAAACTGCCCCTGCGGTCCTCTCTACCAGCTGCCGTTGACTGTGCTAGCAGTCCTGGAGCCCACATAGAGTCAGAGTGAGGCTCCAGATTGTAAAGCACGATGTTGAAAATACAGCTTTTAAGTGTAAAATTAAGATCAGAAGCACTAGAATGCAATGTAGGAGTACTGAAGTTTAATGCTGATTCCACACATAGTTGGCCAAAGATTTTTCCTAGGTTACCATAACTGGAACTGGAGTAAATCATTATGACTTGAAGTTAGTTTTTAGTACAACCAGAGTGGAGGCCAATCCACAGCAGGTCTGGCCTATGATGTCCCCAGCCCAAGTTGAATTAGATTATCCCAGTCTGAAGCCCCATGTATTGTGAAATGTCTTAAGAGCCAGACATGTACATCTGACAAAACTTGTAAACAGTGGCATTTCTCAATCACATCCTAAAGGTCCTCTTGCCCTGAAAGTGGCACATAGTGGGTACACATTTGCTAAAGTGAGTGGCAGCAGTCAGGCTGTTGGGTGAGTCGTGAGGGTGCAGTCAGATAAGGCATTAGAATGTGATTGCACTGTAGACATCCTGAAACGGAGACGAAGAAAGCTAAACACTTTTCCTGATCAGATGTGTCTTTATATTACACCTTGTAGTGTCTGTTCTAAGACTTCTGAGAGATGCTGAAGACTCTGCAACAGAATTTCATCAGCTTTGCCCCAGATGCTCATCTCCGTTCACTTCTTAAAAATTGTGAAACTGTTGTCCTCATTTCCATTTGGGTAAAGATTATATGTAATGATTTTTAGACTCTATAGTGTCTATGAGATAAGTTTTCATCCACAGACTTAATAGAAGGCACCCTTGGTGTTAAATGTGTGGGCCTGGGCCCTATTTTAAAACTTTGAGTCAACAAAGGCAGTGTCTTTGGGTCACTCCTCCCCCTAGGCTGCCTCTTACTCAGGTGGTTTTGAGATCAGGCCCTACCTACATGAGCCTCCTGGTCCAGATCCCACTGTGATGGATTGGTGACCCCTCAAGCCTCATTGACTTATTGGTAAAAGGGGGTGAGGATCAAACTCGGTAATAATTCGCACACAGTGCCCAGCACAGCCGCAGCACAGAGTAAACCCTTAGAGACATGCATAGTTAGAAGCTAATAGAAAGTGGCCAGTGTATGAGGTCAGGCGGAGGCATAAACTTTAAAAAGTAAAAAAGGAATCTTTTTTATTTTCTCCCATAGATTCTACCAAGCTTCTCTTCCCTACTCCTAATCATATAGGGTTTCCCTAGAGCTGAGTAAGTTGGCCTCAGCATTGGCTTTTTAGTGATGAATCTTTTTTTCATTTATTTAATGCTTTTAGAAGGAAAAGCCTGGTTAGATGAAGCAATGTTTTTTAATGTGTATATTTTTTTACACATAATAAAATACATTGTTAAAAGTTATTATTTTAAAATATAGAACATAGGAAGTAATCCTTATATAATAAAAGGCTAATATGCAAATTGTCCCCTGGGGAGTTTGACTGACAGGGAGTTCAACCGCTCACTATGACATGTACTGACCACCAGGGGCGGCTCGTAAGGAAGGAAGGCCCCGATCGGCCCTGATTGCTGGCCAGGCCTAGGGACCCTACCCTACCTGTGCATGAATTTTGTGCATTGGGCCTCTAGTATAAATTATAATCCCCTATACTACTCCCTGCCTAGAAATAACCACTATTATCATTTTGCATATGTCTTTGCCACTTTACATCAATGGAGTTTTTATTTAAAAAAAAAAAACAGGTAAGATGGAGAATCCACACACTATTTTATAACCTATTTTACATCTAACACATTGTGGCTTCTTCTCCACATTGATATTAAAGGTTGTGTCTAATGGCTGCGTCGCAGTGCAGTTTTATAGCAGTACCAGAGTTACTTAATCTCTTGTTTGTTATCGTATAAGTCATTGTTTTCTTACTGTGGTTTTTAAAAAAGCACTGCTATTACTGAATCTTTGTGTATAAGAAAATAATAATTTCCTAATTATATATTCCTAGAAGTTGAGGGGTAGGCCAAAGGGTATGTACAGAAATGAAAAACTTTGCTAGCAGAGCCAGATTGCCTTCTCACTCTCAATCATTGACCATGGCCCATTTTTCTCCAGCATCACCAACGTTGGGTATTAGCCTTTGGTTTTCTTAATGCAGCTGCCTGCTTTTTCTCTCTGATATAACCTAGGCCAGAGATGGCTCCTCCAGATTATCCATAATTTATCATCGTACCAACCCTTGCAACTCCCTGCAGACCCAAGCCCTCCCCTTCTTACAGCCTGTCTGCCTAGCCAGCTATCCCTCTCCTGCTAGGTCCTTATGAAACTGAGTCTAACAGAGCAGCAGGGCCCTTCTGAAGTGGTAGGAGTGCAGGAGTCTGGAGACTCCCTGCAGGAGGTGGTGTCAGGCCTGCATTTTTGCAGGATGAGCGGCAATCTGCCCACAAAGAAGGGAAGGATGGAAGATCTGATGAGGTTACTGGTAGTACGGCACAGAGCCTTTAACTGCAGCTCTTACCTGAAGGTGCTTTTGTTTTCTTGAACATAGACTCTGAAGGGACCTTACAGAACTGGTTCTCCAAGACAGTGTGTGGTTGCCTGCTAACTCTGGCTATGGTCAGATGAGAAGCATTCTTGGTCAAAAGTCAACTTTTGTTTAAAGTGTCTAAGATTAAAAATAGACCCCTGCCAGCCCAGGGTGTCTTTGTAAGGTTAAATGCACTCCCCCATTTCCCCAAAAGCAGGATGTTCTCAGATTACTGCAATAACATTACCTCAAAGTCTTCCACCAAGATACCTTTAGTGAGAAGGCTGTCTGCAGCATAGGGTTTGTTAACTTTCTCAGGCAAAAGAAGGACTTTTTAACACAATATGTTAATGAGAATTGCCTTCTCCAGAAAATAGTTTGTAAAGTTAAGTATCTTAGTCTCCTCACTGTTTGACAGTTCTGGTCCTTAGTGGTACTGTCTTCTGTTATTATCTGTGAAACCGTCACTGTGCTATTGGTTAGTAATTATCTTTTTGCACTATCTCATAGTGGAGGTGAGGAATTTACCATTCGATTTAAGTGAAAATTTGGTAAGACTCTTTACAGGAAGGATGCTAGACAGATGCAGGTTGAGTGTTATAATTAATTCACAAGAAGAGATTTCACTTTCTCCTACTGCCCAGGTCTGACCTCCTTCACTGTTAATAGTCAATAGATGAGTCATAGACATTTTTGTGGATGCACTCAGAGGTGACATGGTAGGCTTAATTCAAGGTCACACAGGACATTGGGTACTCAAGTTCTAATTATAATGACTCAACCAATAGTTGTAAACACCTTTTGAACAGGAGGAACATACAGCCATCAAAATTATGACAGCACCTTTTTTCTCAATCTATGTAAGATTACAAAAAATCATAAACACCCCCACTCTGAGTAGCTTATGTAAATAGAAAATGCCTTTATCAAAAATTACAAAACAAATATTTTCCCTACAGATCTCAAGTCTACTGAAATTTTGTTTTAATTCTTCCCACAGTAAAGATTTTAAAGTGAATTAACATGGTGGGAGAACAATTATCTTCTTAGAGATAAACCTAATATTAATTTTGTTCATTGATTTATTGATTTATTGCTTTCTACTCACCCATTATTTGTTGCCAACAAATTATGGGTGAGTAGAAAGCAATAAATCAATAAATCAATGAACAAAATTAATAGGCCCATAAATTAACTAGAAAGCCACCTGTGATCATATATTGGGGGCAGTAAACATTTTTAGTCACAGAGGAGCTAGCTTGAATTGCTAGACATTTTTTTAAAAAGTGGTAACATTTAAGTTTAACTGCTGGTTAAATTGTAAGTTTTACCTTGATTTGAGTCTATACTAGGTTCTGCTACAACTCTCATTTCACTAAGTCCAAAGAATGTTGAGAAGCGAGAGACCACAGCCAGTAAGTAGTCCCCTAGTTATCTGCTTATCACACATAAGTTACACTGCCAGGAATTCATCCTTTCAGTGGAATTCAGATAACTCTCATTCCATTTCTGAGTTCACCTCCCTAGTACTAAAAGGGGTTTAAAAAAGGGAGGTTAGGGTGAGGGTACGTTTCATTCCTGGAGCTCCTTTTTCTGATGTAGTGGGGAATAAAAAACCTTGGACCTTGGACCACTGCGGGTGTAGCTGGGAACTGCATGCCAGGGCAACAGACTTGTGCCCACAAACCTTCAGAAGGGCCAAAGGAGGAAGGAGAAGGCGTTGGCTTCTACGGGGGTCAAAGAAGTATTGTTTATTATAACCATTGATGCCTTCATTGCAAAATTTTATTGGTTCATTCAGATGAGTCCCAAAGAGCCTCTAGTAAAAGAAAAACTAAGTTGCATTTACACATAGATATGTAGTTTAAAATAGTTTTCTTTAAAAACTGCTATTATGATAAAACTTAATTCATTTGAGCAATTCTGCAAAAGGAATTTCTATCCATAAAGCAGTGGTTCTCAACCTTCCTAATGCCACAACCCTTTAATACAGTTCCTCATGTTGTGGTGACCCCCAATTTCATTGTTACAAATTGAACATAATTAAAGCATAGTGATTAATCACAAAACCAATATGTAATTATATATGTGTTTTCCGATGGTCTTAGGCGACCCCTGTGAAAGGGTCATTCGACCCCCAAAGGGGTCGCGACCCACAGGTTGAGAACCGCTGCTATAAAGGATTAATATGCTAACTCTGTCCCAGATTCTTTAACATTTGTTTATTCTTATGTGATTTCAAACTTATTATCAGTTGCAATAATAATGCCAAAAAAAAAAATTCCATATACCCTTTTTCCAGAATTACCAATTGTTTCCTTTTTGCCCCATTTGCTTTTTCATTTGTGCTCACTCTGTTCAAACATATATATTTTTTAACTACTCAAATGTAAATTGTAGGCATCCTGCCCCTTTGCCCCTAAATACCTCAGTGCATTTCTCCTAAAACATTTTCTTATATAAGTAAGGTAGTTACCAAAATCAGGAAATTTGACATATAGTGGATACTATTATCTAATCCACTGTATTCAAATTTCAGTTGTTGCTCCAACTCTGCCCTTTTGGGCAATTTTGTTTCCCCACTTCCATTGCATTTAGCTGTCACTGTGCATTTTGTGATCATTACAGCATACTTAGATTGAAGAAAAGCGGTTGGCTTTTGCTAACTCCAAGACAAGGTCATTTCTTGGATTTAATTCAGAAGTTTAAGAGCACGAACAACAAAATACCGATTGTGCTTTGTTTTCCTTGAGACATTCTTATTTGAGGTGTTGGCAGATGTTTTGCTAATAAAGTTTACTGTTTCCTAGGAGGGAAGTAGGTGGAGGCAGGGCGGTTGCCTCACAGTCCCCATGGAGGGGCATGCTTCCGCCCAAGCTCATGGCGTCACTCACCCCTGTAAAAGACGTGGATTGTTGGAGTTCAGCAAATTGTTCTTGAATTGCATGGACTCACATTTAATTAAATAGGTTAAATGTCCTAAACCAGTCACAGGATTCATGACCTTCACCAAGCACCTGGCTAAGAAGGGTTATTGTGTTTATATACTCATTTCATAAGCAAATATAACACAGCTGTGTCTATTAGATAAATAATAGGTGTCTAGTGTTTGACTGTGTTTCTGATGGATCTGGTCCTATCTTTATATACCTGGTATAAAAGCCTAAGTGACTGAACAACCAGTCGACCAGTTGTTATTATGTGCACTGACCACCAGGGTGCATATGCTCAATGCAGGAGCTGCCTCCTGGTGGTGAGTGAGCTCCCACAGCCAATCTCCCACAGTCTCTCCCCCTGGCCAGCCAGCTGCCCCCCACTCCCATCCCATAGGCTCCCATCGCCAGCCAAGGCCAAGGGACCCCACCCATGCATGAATTCGTGCACTGGTCCTCTAGTTTCTATGCCAAAACCCTGCCTAGATTCATTTAAATACACCCTTCAAACCCATGCTGAGAAAAAGAATTAGTTCTGTTTACTGCTTTCTGGAAAGACTTAAAAATGAGGCACCATGCCTTAACTGGTTTGGTTCAGTGGATAGAGCATTGGCCTGCAGACTAAAGGGTCCCAGGTTCAATTCCAGTCAAGGGCATGTACCTTGGTTGCAGGCACATCCCCAGTAGGGGGTGTGCAGGAGGCAACTGATCGATGTTTCTCTCTCATCGATGTTTCTAACTCTCGGTTCCTCTCTGTAAAAAATCAATAAAATATTAAAAAAAAAAAAAAAAAAAGAGGCACCAGCCCTATCTGGTCTGACTCAGCAGATAGAGCATTGGCCTGCAGACTGAAAGGTCCCGGGTTTGATTCCAGTCAAAGGGCACATGCCTGGGTTGTGGGCTCGATCCCTAGTTGGGGCATACAGGAGGCAGCTGATCAATGATTCTCATTGTTGATGATATATATATATATATATATATATATATATATATATATTTTTTTTTTTTTTTTTTTTTTTTTTTTAATGAGGTACCAAGCCACATATTGCCTTTTCTGACAGGACACATTTGCACAAGACTTTTGAGCCATGGTAATGCAAAAAGTTTCTAAAGAGAAATCAGAAATTATATTTCAACATTTGTTTCTTATTCTGCTGGGCCATCCTCCCCCGCCTTGCATTCTTCTTTGCTTTGAGCTTCTGTGTGTGGTTGTGCCTCCCTGCCCCACCCCCAAGAGGTTTACTTAAGCATATTCCCACCTCACCAGCAGCTATTTCCCTGTGGAGAAATCTTGTTTATGGCTGAGAACAAGTCCCAGGACCCACAGGCAGCCCTCTACAAACCAGCCCAGGTGCTTCTTGGGAACCAGAGAGTGCATCCAAGACAAAGGCGTCTGAAGGAAAGCAGGCCTCCTTTGAACCCACCCCAGTTGGTGGGGCAAGCTCTAGCCAGAGTGGGAAAAGTAAAACCTCGTGAAAGATGCCAGAGAAGGCTGGGCGGGCCTAATTACTGGTTCCTTATTTGTAGGTGTGCTGCCCCTTCCTTAGGGAGAGGCCTTTCGGGGCTCTTTTTCTGCTTTGCAAACCAAAGAAGTTAATTTTAGAACCTGCTTCTAAAAGCAGTGGATCTCTCCACTCTGGTTTTGCGCTTGTAGATTTGGGTGCTGAGGAATCAAGGCAAATGTAAATTAGTTTCTTTTTCTCATAGTCTTTGTTTGACTCCTAAGCTCAGGATGGAAGTGACCACAAATGACTACACAGCCTTGAGAGTCAGTCTGTAACACAGGTGGAACCAGCTCCCTGGCCTACCTCCACGCTTTGCAAACAATCAAGACCTACTTATGTATGGGGCTGGCATACCTGAGCTGTCCTGAGTGGTGCCTGTGGGCGGGGTAGTGACCAGCCTGACCTGCCTACCTGTGTGGGCCCCCCTCACAGCTCTGATTGTGGCTGCCCCGCCAGGTTTTGTCATTCATTTAAATCAGTGCCTCTCAACTGGGGCCATTTTGCCCCCCAGGAGACATTTGGCCATGCCTGGTGACAGTTCTGGTTGTCATAACTGATGGGGGCTGGGGGACAGTTGCTATTGGCATGTAGTGTGCAGAAGCCAGAGATACTGCTAAAACCCCACAAGGCGCAGAACAGCCCCGTCACAAAGAAGTATCGGTCTAAAAAGTTGATCGTGCTGCTATAGAAAAAACAAAAATAAACTGAGTAATCAGTCAAGTCCCTGCTTCTCATTTAGGTTTTATCCCCACTGTTTGCTCCACCATGCTGTGCTGGAACCACTCCATCCACAGTCCCTTTGTCTACTTACCACCTCCTCATCCTGTCCTCACATTTAGAGTTGCCCCTGGTCTTCCTCTGCACTGTTGTCTGTATTTCTGCTGTGTTGAGCTGTTTATTGTTGCAGGGGATGGCCCCTCTCCACAGGAAACATCCCAGGGCAGGATGGGCTCCAGGATAGAACCCTGGGAGCTTATCAGGAAAGCACAGCCCAGGGGCCAGTGCAGTTTGGGTTTGCTTCTCAGAGCACCCAGACAGTTTTCCACGCAGTTTCCAGAATTCACAGACCCCGAAGCCCTCCCTCTTATCCCTGGATTCGAGCCCCTAGTGTAGGTAGCAATAACACAGTAGTGTTTTCCAAAACAATGCTGAGAATGTTATAAGCATGAAATGTGACAGTGGAGTGTGTGTGTGTGTGTGTGTGTGTGTGTGTGTGTGTGTATGAGTGTTTAAAGTTTTTTAAAAAAATTTTATTTATTGATTGATTTGAGAGAGAGAGGATAAGAGGGGGTGGGGAGGAAAGGAGGAAGAGAGAGAACAACACTGATTTGTTGTTCCATTTATTTATGCATTCATTGGTTGATTATTTTATGTGCCCTAACCAGGCATCAAACCTGAAACCTTAGCGTATAGGGACAACACTCTAACCAACTGAGCTGTTATAGGCCACCTCTCATCAACACCAGAGAGGTGTTCTTAGGACAACCCCCTGAATCAGTGGGAGAGGGCTGACCCCAACTTCCATCCTTGTCTTTTCATATAAATGAATTTATACAAGAGATCTTGACTGTGTTGTGAAAGGCCAGTTTATTAAAGCATGCACCTTTTTTGAAAAAGCAGAGCAAGCAAACATACATCTGGCTTATGGAGCACAGATGGGCTCTCAGCTTATCTAAAGAGCAAGTTGAAGGTGTTATATACCTTCCTGTCAATAGGCTTCAAATTCCTCTGCTGAATATTTTGGTACAGATTAATTCTCAAGGTCCCTTTTTTACTTTGTTGTGGCCTTCCCAGAATTCAGGAAAAGTACCTGGCAACTTTACCTTAAGTCTTGAGACAGCTGGCTTCTCTGTTTGGGGAGTAAAACTGCCTTTTTTTCCTTTCCCCTTCCTCCTCCCTTTCTGCATTCTCTCATGAGGGAGGGTTTTAACCATTTGCCCTGTGTCCTTGGTTGGGGGAGATCATAGTTTGTTAGTTACAAGCTGGCTGTAAATTGCCCGCACTGTTTGGACTTGTTTTAACTTTCCTGTCTCAGTTTCCCTATTGCTCCTGCCCTGGAATCCTGTAACAGAGCTACCTGGCCAGGGCTCAAGTTTAGATTTTTTTTTTTTAGAATAATTTCTAATCCAAACATCATAAAAGTGGTACTAGGGATCATGAAGACGCCCCTCACCTGTGATGGAAAAGAGAAGGAAGAGTTTAGCATTGAAGTTTAGCTTGTTTAGAAAAAGCATGGAGTAAACACCTAACACTTTAAAAATTCTTAAGATGAACAGAATAAACTGGTGAATGTAATAGAATCAAGGGTATGGAAAGGGAGCGGACTTACATTCTCCGGGGGGAAGGGGGTATGGGGGCTGCGGGAAGAGACTGGACAAAAATCTTACACCTATGGACGAGGACAGTGAGGGGGCGAGGGCATGAGTGGGGGTGGGAACCGGGTGGAGGGGAGCTATGGGGGGAAAAAGGAACATCTGTAATAGTCTGAACAATAAAGATTTTTTTAAAAAAACTTAAGTTAATGGAAGGCAAGACCTTTCTTCATAAGGTCTTTGCACAAATGCTGAGTAAATGCCTTTTCTATTTGCATAATTTGGGGAGGTTCCCTGTTCTCTATATTTGGGTTGAAGGATAGTGTGTGACTTGTAAGGCAAACCAAATAATTCAGAATATAAATATTTCTACTTGAGTTACACAAGAAAAAGTTCTAAAATGACTGCTATGTGATGAATATTTGCTGCGCATTGAGTGGGTGGATGTGGAGTGGTTTGGGGCTTTTAGTTGAGGAAGATGTACAGATGGCATTTTTCTGTACACTCTGCCAAAGTTCTTCTGGCTCCTGGAATTAGTACTGGGCAGCTGTGGTAAACAGCCCATTCTGAAATGCTTTCAGATTCAAATATTTCAACCAGAGAATCTGCTAGGCTCTGGGTTAATTCTTATTATTTTTATTGTGCGTATGTGTTTTACACTCTGGGCAGAAATGCCTCACCCATCACTCACAGAACATCAGAAGATTCTCTATTCCTAGCTGCACCCTAGATTTAAAACACAGTTAATACGACTTGCTTATTAGGGCCTTATATTTGTTAGGAACACAAAATATTAACATATATGGGTAAGTAAACTTGTTTTTCTCCTCTGATTAAGTTTTTTACACCCATGCTTTTGAGATTAGTCCATGTGAAAAATATGAATAAGCAGTTCCTATGGGCAAAGTAAATAACAGTGAAATTTCTGACAATTTCTATTGAAGATTATCATCATCCACTTTAGGTCTGGGAGGAACGAGCTGCATTTCTTTCTCTAAGCCACTCTCTTTAATAGGGGCATGCGGCATGGCTTCATTGCTTCTGTATCCTCAGTGACTATAGCTTGGGGTCTTGTATGGAGAAGGTGCTAATGCCTGTTTGTTGCTAATGATAAATTCAGCTGTAAAATTTCAAAGTTGACCTACTTAAAGTTTATAAGGGGTTGAATCCCTAAGGCAGGGTAGGGAGAAGCAAAAACAGCTATGGGATTTTGTTTTGTTTTTTTAGCAGTTGGACACAGCATCTTGGAAAATGGCCTTGACCCTGCCCTCATTTGGTGTCTTGTTTCAAAAGGGGTTGGGGGATTCTTACCTGCCACTGCTGCTCGAGAGTGCTGAGACATACGTCTAGCTTCACCCAAAAAGTTATTCAGGCTTCCTCATCCTTTACAAGACAATTGCATAGTACTCTGGGCAAGTGTCTACTTGTGGGCTGGCTCCATCCGTTAGCTAGGAATGAACATTGTCATTTTTGTGAAGATTGGGAACAAATATCTGATTCCTTTCCATGTTGTCTTTTCCTGTGATAGGTGTGATTTATCCATCAGGAATGTCATCCTGACCTCAAGGGAGAAAAAGGTTTTGTTTGTACACTATTAAGGCAGTAGTTTAAGGGGTGGACTGACAAAGTCAGAAAACTCCTCTAGGACAACACCCACTCCAGGACCCACTTTAGTTCACCTTTCTCCTGGGCCTGTCGAGGACCTGACATACCTGGTCATAGGAGACGTGCAATTGAACTTGAGGAAGTGGTCTCAGGAAAGCTCAGAGGGCTTTGAGAGGAGTGTGGAGCCCTTCTCATTTTAACCTCCACTGGCTGGAACCAAACCGTCCAGCAGTCTCCCAAGTTAGTTAAGCAGCTGTCAGAAGTGATTTCCTCTCACCCAAGAGGTGTATTCAGAGCCCCTCAGGGGAAGATTTAAAAGATAAAGAAGGTGAGGTATTATTTTTATCAGGTGAGTGGTCTCTGGCCTTCTTCTGCCCCAGACTGATCACACCAGCAGGCAAAAGCATGGAGCCAAAGGGCAGTCTTCCCCACACCCTGCCTTCCAGTCACCAGTTTGATCCAGGATGAAGTGGAGACCAAAAAAATAGAGTAGTAGTATTTTCTAAATTGTTTAGGTGAAAACCAGTCTGGAGATAACATATTCCTTGTCCAACCCTACCCCTAAGCAATTTAAAATTCTTTTAAAATGTCTTGACATTCACAGAAAATAAGGTTTCCTAGGACTGCCTCAGCAATTTTGTTGGTGTTTATACTAAGAGTAGTTGAGCTCTAAGTTTTTGATGTTAGAGGGGGGTTGGAATGCAGCTCATTCCTGCTGCAGGATCTGCCCTGGTTTTGTGCAGGGTAGTACTGACAGTGAATAGGAACTGAGACTTTTACTCAAGTCTTCAACTCATTTCCAGCAAAAATAGTTGAAATAAGACTACAGGTTAATCCCCGGAAACCTGAGTGGGTACTCTTAGAGGCTTAAGCCGGTAGAATTTGTTTTTAATCTTTACTGTTGAAAGTACTACATATGTCCCCCGGTTCCCCCAATGGCCTCTCCCATCCTACCCCGCTTCCCGACCCAAGGCCTTCACCACCCTATTGCCTAATTCCATGGGTTATGCATATACCCATAAGAGTTCATTGGTTGATCTCTTCACCCTCCTCCCCCACCCTCCACTGTCCTCCCTCTTAGGTTTGATAGTCTGTTTGATGGTTCTGTGTCTCTGTATCTATTTTTGTTCATTAGTTTATATTGTTCATTATATTCCACAAATGAGTGAGATCATGTGATTCTTACATTTCTCTGACTGGCTGATTTTGCTTAGCATAATGCTCTCCAGGTCCATCAATGCTGTTGCAAATGGTAAGAGTTCTTTCTTTTGTACAGCTGTGTAGTATTCCATTGTGTAGCTCTAACACTGTTTTTTAATCCACATAGTCTGTTTCCAAATCTTAGCTATTGTAAATTGCACTGCTATCAACATAGGGGTGTATATATTCTTTCTGATGAGTGTTTCTATTTTCTTGGGATATATTCCTACAAGTGGGATCACTGGGTCAAATGGGAGTTCCATTTTTAATTTTTTGAGGAAACTACATAATGTTTTCCACAGAGGCTACACCAGTCTACATTCCCATCAGCAGTGTACCAGGGTTCCCTTTTCTCCACATCCTTGCCAACATTTGTCGTTTCTTGATTTGTTGATTATAGCCATTCTGACAAGTGTGAGGTGGTACTTCATTGTCATTTTTATTTGCATCTCTTGGATGATTAGTGACCTTGGGCATTTTTTCATATGTCTCTTGGCTTCCTGTATGTCCACTTTGGAAAAGTGTCTATATAGATCCTTTGCCCATTTTTTAATTGGATTGTTTATCTTTTTTTTGTTGAATTGTATGAGTTCCCTATAAATTTTGGAGATTAACCCCTTATCGGATGTATCATTGGCAAATATGTTCTCCCATGCAGTGGGCTTTCTTGTTTTTATGTTGATGGTTTCTTTTGCTGTGCAGAAGCTTTTTATTCTGATGTAGTCCCATTTATTTTCTCCTTAGTTTCCATTGTCCTAGGACAGTGGTCGGCAAACCACGGCTTGCGAGCCACATGCGGCTCTTTGGCCCCTTGAGTGTGGCTCTTCCACAAAATACCTCGTACAGGCGCGCACATACAGTGCAATTGAAACTTCGTGGCCCATGCGCAGAAGTCGGTTTTTGGCCTGGGTGAATCTATTTGAAAAAGTGGCGTGTCAGGCAACGCGGCGCAGTGGGGCCGTGGGATACGCAGCGCGAGGGAGGCGCACGCGATTCATGCAGGAATTGAGTGAGCCAGTCGGTCAGCAGTCTCATTGTGCAGTGGTTAGTGCTAGTCGCATCCGCAAATCGAGTGCGGGTAACAAAAGTACCTACACGAAGCATAAAGTTACCTGTATTTGTCCAACCAGCTGCAAATCCTACAGGTATTTTTGTCATCAATTTAAGAGTTGTAATTATTTTGTGTTGGTGGCTTTATTATTATAAAATGAAACATTTTTTTAGGTGCCCTGTTTGACATGGCTACAAAGAAGAAGCAAAGAAAAACGGAAGACAAAAACCGTGAATTTAAAGTTGAATGGACTGAGACTTTCACGTTTATTCAAAATTTAAATGGCCTTCCGACCTGTCTTATTTGTCGAAAAATTGGCGCATAACAAGAAATCAAATTTGGAGAGACACTTTACAACTAAACATGTGTCATTTAGTACTAAATATCCTGTCGGTGATGCAAGGAAGAAAGCAGTTGAGGAACTTCAGAAGAGTCAAGAAAAATCAAGTTCTGTATTTAATTACTGGATGCAATCTTCCAATAATGTTAATATTGCAAGTTTTGTGGTTAGTCAAGAGATTGCTAAGAGAGGAAAACCATATACAGACGGCAAATACATAAAAAGTTGTTTTATAAATAAATGCATCTGAAGAGCTGTTTCAGGATTTTAAGAACAAAGCAGATATTCTAAAAAAAAATTAAAGAGTTACCATTGTCTGCTAAAACAGTGAAAGATAGAACAGTCAAAATGTCTTCGAATATAACCAACCAGCAAGTCGAAGATCTTAAATTGGTTTCAGCTTTATCAATAGCAGTTGACGAGTATTGTGACATAAATGATACAGCGCAAGTTTCACTTTTTGTACGATTTATTTCATCTACAGGTCCTAAAGAAGAACTTTTAGGATTATTGCCACTCAAAGGTCACTCAAAGGTCAAACACGTGGAGAGGATATAGCAAATGCTGTAATTGAATGCATTGAAAAACATCATATTCCACTCGATAAAATTATCTCAATTTCAACAGACAGGTTGAAAAGTATGACCGGCGTAAGAAACAGGTTTGTTGCTATTTTGAAAGAAAAAATTAATCACGAGATACTTACTTACCATTGCATCATTCATCAAGAAGCGCTTTGTGTGCAGACATTTCCAAAAGAAATTTGCAAAGTTATGGAATTGGTGATTAAGATTATCAACTCCATTATAGCTAAAGGTCTTAATCATCGCCAGTTTAAAGAATTTTTAGTTGAAATGGAGAGTGAGTACACAGATCTCCTGCTGCATAACAAGGTACGTTGGTTATCAAGAGGAAACGTTTTAAAAAGTTTCGCTTCCTTATTAAGAGAAATTAAAGCATTTCTCCTTGAGAAGGGTGTTCACTATCCAGAACTAACGAACGATCAGTGGATCCAAAAATTTTATTTCATGGTAAGACGTTACGGCTCATCTAAATCAGCTTAATCGTAAACTACAGGGGAAAGGAAACACAGTTTTTTCGATGTTAGAAGAAGTTACTTCATTCGAAAACAAATTATTTATTTTTGCTCAAGATTTTGAAAGAGAAACTTTGATTCACTTTCCAAGCCTGTTGAAACATCGCCAAGAAAATAATTCTGATACTGACATTTGCTATTTCAAAACAACACTTTTAAATATGAGAGAAGCTTTTCTCAACAGGTTTCAGGAATTCAGAAATAGCAAAGTGACGTTAGACTTTGTTAAAAAAAAAAAACCTCTCAATGCTACTGTAACAGAATTAAATTTTTCTCCCTTTAATATTGACATTGGCAACTTTGAAATGCAATTGCTAGATTTAAAAAACAAAGAACTCTGGAGCTCGAAACTTGAACATCTTGTGCTGATATAGAAATATTGGAGAAAAATGTGAACTTAGCTCACAGCACAAGTGGTCGGCTTTGAAAGACCTGGAGAAGGAAGGTATGTTGATTTTTAACACCTGGAATAGTATTCCTGACTCATATAATCAACTGAAAAAACTAGCGTTGACTGTTCTTTCCTTATTCGGGTCTACATATTTATGTGAACAATCATTTTCAAGCATGAACCTTATCAAGAGTAAATTGAGAAGTCGTCTTATGGATGAGAACCTGGAATCATGCCTAAAATTAAAAACAACAACATACAAACCTGACTTACCCAAACTTTCCAAGGAGATGCAAGGCCATTGTTCACATTAGTGTTTGTCAGTCATTGTCATGATTTAATTTTATGGATATTGTAAGGTAAATTGTAAGGAATTTAATTTTACCAATAAATAATATCATTATTAAGTATGATATCAAGTTTTATTCAATGTACCTATAGCTTAACTAAGACTTAAAACTTTAAGTAAAGTTTATTAAGTTAATTTTAGGGAACGTTGTGGAGTGAAAGAAGATGTAGTGTCGAGGATTGAGAAAGGTATGTTGAGATGGTTTGAACATATAGAGAGGATGAACGAAAGGAGATAGAGGAAACAAGTATACAAGACGAGTGTGGATGGGAGATTTGGAAGGGGTCGACCTCAGCGAATGTATCTCAGTCAGATTGAGGACATTTTTAGCAAAGGCCAGCTTAGGAGTACCCTAATTAAGTTAATAACAATGTGCCTACCTATATAGTTTAAGTTTAAAAAATTTGGCTCTCAAAAGAAATTTCAGTCGTTGTACTGTTGATATTTGGCTCTGTTGACTAATGAGTTTGCCAACCACCGTCCTAGGAGATGTATCCGTAAACATTACTCTGAGAGATGTCTGAGATTTTACTGCCAATGGTTTCTTCTAGGATTTTTATGGTTTCATGTCTTACATTTACGCCTTTTATCCACTTTGAATTTATTTTTGTGTATGGTATAAGTTGGTGGTCTAGTTTCATTTTTTTGCATGTAACTGTCCAATTTTCCCAACACCATTTATTGAAGAGACTGTCTCTGCTCCAATGTATACTCTTGTGTGCTTTGTCGTACATTAATTGAGCATAATGGCTTGGGTCGATTTCTGGGTTCTCTGTTTTATTCCATTGGTCTATATGGCTGTTCTTGTGCCAGTACCCGGCAGTTTTTAGTACAATGGCTTTGTAATATAGCTTGATATCTGGTATTGTGATCCTTCCAACTTTGTTTTTCTCAAGATTGCTGCAGCTATTTGGGGTCTTTTTTGATTCCATATAAATTTTTAGAGTACTTGTTCTAGGTCTGTGAAATATGATGTTAGTATTTTAATAGGATTGCATTGAATCTATAGATTGCTTTGGGTAGTATGACCATTATAATGATGTTAATTCTACCAATCCATAAACATGGTATATTCTTCCACTTGTGTATATCTTCCTCTATCTCTTTTTTCAACATCCTGTAGTTTTCAAAGTAGAGGTCTTTTACCTCCTTGGTTAAGTTTATTCCTAAGTATCTTAATTTTTTGTTGCAATGGTAGATGGGATTATTTTTTTAGTTTCTCTTTCTGAGAGTTCATAAATGGTGTATAAAAATGACATGGATTTCTGGGTGTTAATTTTATATACTGCTACATTGCCCAATTCATTTGCTAAATTGAGTGGTTTTTTGATGGAGTCTTTTGGGTTTTCTTTGTACAATATAATGTCGTCTGCAAATAATGACAGCTTTAGTTCTTTTGTTTTCCTATTTGGATGCCTTTTATTTCTTCTTCTTGTCTGATCGCTATGGCTAGCACTTCCAGTCCTATGTTGAACAGGAGTGGTGAGAGTGGGCATTCCTGTCTTGTTTTGTTTCTAGGGGAATGGTTTTAGTTTTTGCCCATTGAGTATGATGTTGGGTTTAGGTATGTCCTATAAGGCTTTTCTTATGTTGAAGTATGATCCCTCTATTCCCACTTTGCTGAGTTTTTATCAAGTAAGGGTATTGGATTTTGTCGAATGCTTTTTCTGCAACAATTGATATGATCATGTGGTTTTTGTCTTGCTATCCGTTAATGTGCTGTATCACATTTATTGATTTGTGGATATGTACCAGCCATGCATTCCCTGAATAAATCCCACTTGGTCATGGTGTATGATCTTTTTAATCTATTGCTGGATCCGATTTGCTAGTAATTTGTTGTGGATTTTAGCATCTATGTTCATCAGAAATATTGGTCTGTAATTCTCTTTCTTTGTAGTGTCTTTTTCTGGTTTTGGGGTTAGGGTAATGCTGGCCTCAGAGAAAGAGCTTGGAAGTGTTCCTTCCTCTTGAATTTTTTGGAATAGTTTGAGGAGGATAGGTGTTAGTTCTTCCATGATTGTTTGGTAAACTCGCCTGTGAAGCCATCCAGACCAGGGCTTTTGTTTGCTGGGAGTTTTATTATTATTATTATTATCATTATAATTATCATTATCATTATCATTATTACTGCTTCAATTTCATCAGTAGTTATTGGTCTATTCAGGTTTTCTGATTCTTCCTGATTGAGTTTCGGAATATTGTATTTTTCTGAGACTATGTCCATTTGGTCAATCAAGGTTGTGCAGTTTGTTGGAATAGATTTGTGCCAACTCTATTTTTTATGATCCTTTGTATCTCTGTGGGGTCAGTTGTTTCTTCACCTCTTTCATTTCTGATTTTGTTTATTTGGGTTCTCTGTCTTTGTTTCTTGGTGAGTTTGGCTAGAGGTTCATCAGTCTTGTTTATCCTTTCAAAGAACCAGCTCTTGGTTTTATTGATCTTTTGTATTGTACTTTTGGTCTTTATGTCATTTATTTCCACTCTGATCTTTATTACTTCCTTTCTTCTACTTACTCTAGGCTTTTCTTGCTCTCTTTCTAATTCTTTGAGCTGTAGGGTTAGATAACTTATTACAAGTTTTTCTTGTTGTTTCTGTTGTTGTTTAAGGTAAGCCTGTAGTGCTATGAACTTCCATCTCAAGATTGCTTTCACTGTGTCCCATAGATTTTGGATTGTTGTTTTCATTGTCATTTGTTTCTGAGATGTTTTTTATTTCTTCTTTTATCTCTTTGGTAACCCATTCATTGTTTAATAGCATGCTATTTAGCCTCTATGTGTTTGATTGTTATTGAGTGTTTTTATTGCAGTTGATTTCCAATTTGATGACATTGTGATCTGAGAAGATACTTGATATGATTTCAATCTCCTTGAATTTATAGAGACTTTTTTGTGTACTAACATGTGGTCTGTCTTTGAAAATGTCCCACGTGCACTTGAGAAGAATGTATATTCCGTAACCTTGGGGTGAAATGTTCTGAAGGTGTCAATCGTCCTATCTGATCTAGTGAGTCATTTAGGATTTCTGTTTCCTTGTTGACCTTTTGTCTAGAAGATTTATCATGATGTCAATGGAGTATTAAAATCCCCTACTATGATTATATTGCTGTTGATCTTTCCCTTGATATCTTCCAGAAGTTTTTTTTTTTTTTTTTTAATGTATTTGGATGCTCCTGTATTAGGTGCATATATGTTTACCAGAGTTATATCCTTTAGTTGTATCGATCCCTTTAGTATTATGAAGTGGCCTTCATTATCTCTTGTTATTACCTTCACTCTGAGGTCTATTTTGTCAGAGATAAGTATTGCTATCCCAGCTTTTTTATTTTTCATTTTCATTTGCCTGAAGATTTTTTTTTTCATCCTTTCACTTTCAGTCTGTGTGTGTATTTGTTCTGATGTAGGTCTCTTGTAGACAGCATACATATGGGTCATGTTTTCTTATCCATTTGGCTACCCTGTGTCTTTTTATTGGAGCATTTAATCTATTTATGTTTAAGGTTATTATTGATAGGTACTTGTTTTTATTCTTTATGCCTGTGTTCCTCCTGATTTCCCCTTCAGTTTTGAATGATAGCCTTGCTGCATCCCATTCCCTTCTGGCCTGATGAGTTTCTGTTAAGAAACCAGGTAATAGTCTAATAGGAGATCTCTTGCAGGTAACTTTCTATCTCTCTCTTGCATCCTTTAAGATTCTTTTTTTTTTTTTTTGTCTTTTATGTTTGCCAATTTAATTATGTTGTGTTTTGGTGTCAGTCTTTTTTGGTTCGTCTTGACTGGGACTCTGTGAGCTTCTTGGACTTGCATGACTTTTTTCTTCCCTGAGTCAGGGAAGTTTTCTGTCATTATTTCTTTAGGTTTTCTATTCCTTGCTCAGCTTCCTCTCCTTCTGGCACTTCAATTATGTGGATGTTGTTTTGTTTCATGTTGTCCCACAGCTCCCTTAGGCTCTCCTCTTGCTTTTTAACTTTTTCACCCCTGGTTGGTGCTCTGCGTGGGTGTTTTTTTCTACCTTGTCTTCAAACTCTCCTATTCAGACCTCAGCTTCTTCAAGTTTACTGTGAAACCTTCCATGGTTTTCTTTATTGCAACTATGTCATTCTTCATTTCCTCTTGATTCTTATTCATGTTGGTGAAAATCTCATTCAGCTCCTTATAATTCTCATTTAGTTGCATGTATTTGTCATCCAGACGATTGAGCATCCTTATTACCATTATTCTGAATTCTCTCTCTGACAAATTATTTGCCTCCATTTCATTTAGTTCTTTTTCTGGTGATTCCTCCTTTTCTTTCCTTTGGGGATTGTTCTTTGTCTCCCCATTTTTGCTATCTCATTGTATTTGCTTCTGTGTCTTAGATGAAACTGCTATGCCACCCATACTTTTGAGGGGTGGTCCTATGTCAGGGGTGGGCAAACTTTTTGACTCGAGGGCCACAATGGGTTCTTAAACTGGAGCGGAGGGCCGGAACAAAAGCATGGATGGAGTGTTTGTGTGAACTAATATAAATTCAAAGTAAACATCATTACATAAAAGGGTACGGTCTTTTTTTTTTTAGTTTTATTCATTTCAAACGCGCCGGATCCGGCCCGCGGGCCATAGTTTGCCCACGGCTGTCCTATGTAGTAGGTGTTTTGTGGAACCCAGTGGTGCATTCTCTTAGATCTCCTGAGTTGGGTGTTCTAGGAAAGCTCCCTACTTGAGTTATTTGGTGTAGTTGGATCTTGAATGTTATTGTCCCATTCGTGGGTGGAGTTTCCTCACAGATTGTCTGACTATGTACCTCACACCCAACCTCGTCATGCGAGCTGTTGTGCATGTGCTCAGGGTCATGATGTGGGACTCACTTCGGGGTCCTGGAGCCCACTGCCAGAGTGGCGCAACACACTTCAGGGTCCTGTAGCTCATGGGAGGTGTAGCATGACACACATAGGGTCCCGGAGTCCATGGCCAGGGAGGCAGGGGTCCCGATGTCTGTGGCTGAGGTGGCGCAACTTTGGCTGGGTTGGGGCTCACTCGGCAACTCACTGCGGGGGTCCCGGAGACAGCGGCCAGGGTGGCATGATTCTAGTGGGGGTGGCATGACTCTAGCTGGGGTGGCGTGCACACTCTGCAGGGTCCAAGGTGTTATCCAAAGCAGTCTGGGTGTTAGTATGGCTGCACCCCTAGGTTTGGCTGCTCTCCCCTTCATAATGGTGTGGTTTCTGTGCCAGAGCCTTGCAGCTGGGGGAGTGCTTGTGGCTATAGCAGGGGCTCCCCGTCCAGGAGCCTGATCCGCCAGCCCCCAAGACTCCTGCCAGATCCAACTGTCCCTTCACTCACACACACACCACACATGTCCACACACTCCCCACTCACTCTCTCCCTCACTCTCGTCCTGCCGGCTGCCATGTGTGTTTTTTCCACCCCAGGAGAACTTTTGAAAAGCCCATGGCTCACTGTATTTCTTTCTGTCCTCACAGTATGCCACCACAGGCTGCTCCCTGACCCTTCACCACACAGAAAAGCCAGAGCATGAAGACATCTGTGAATACCGACCCTACTCCTGCCCCTGTCCTGGTGCTTCCTGCAAGTGGCAGGGGTCCCTGGAGGCCGTGATGTCCCATCTCATGCACGCCCACAAGAGCATTACCACCCTTCAGGGAGAAGACATTGTCTTTCTAGCTACAGACATTAACCTGCCGGGGGCTGTCGACTGGGTGATGATGCAGTCGTGTTTTGGCCATCACTTCATGCTGGTGCTAGAGAAACAAGAGAAGTACGAAGGCCACCAGCAGTTCTTTGCCATCGTGCTGCTCATCGGCACTCGCAAGCAGGCCGAGAACTTTGCCTACAGACTGGAGCTGAATGGAAACCGGCGGAGGCTGACCTGGGAGGCCACGCCCCGATCCATCCATGACGGCGTGGCTGCGGCCATCATGAACAGCGATTGCCTAGTTTTTGACACAGCCATAGCACATCTTTTTGCAGATAATGGGAACCTTGGAATCAATGTGACTATTTCAACATGTTGTCCATGATGCAGCGAAATTATTTGGGCATAGTGCTCTATGGTTAATAAAGGATTTTATGGATGTTTTATTCACTATGTCTTCACAAGTCAAGGTCCCCAGTTACCTTGTGTTCTGTTTGAACATCAGCCCAATGGAGTTCATTAAACTGGGGTGAATGCTTTTGGCCTGTTGGTTCTATACCTTGATTATTAAATTTTACTTCCTAAATAGCCCTTGACCGGTTGCTCAGGACTCCTGCAGACAGACCAGTGGGTTAAGAACTGGAGGCTTCTTCCTGCCCCCTCCCTAAGTGGTCCCTCCAAATTGACAAAGCACAGTGACTGTCAGAAGATTGCTTTCATCTTGTGTTTAGGGATAGGGGTTGTTTTAGTGCATTTTAAACAGTTTTTCTGTTTCTCAAACTGGAAGGCTAATCAGTATGCATAGTCACCTGGAGTACTCCTGTTAGACATGCAGATTTGAGAGCCTATGAATTTAACAATCCCATCAGGTGATACTTTTCAGCAGTGAAGTTTGAGAATTACTGGGTTAAGTTGTGGGGAAAGGGTCCAGATTTTAAAGGTGCTTTACAGTTGCCCTCAACTGACACTGTTTGTCTTTCTACTATCTCATCCCCCAAAGCCCATCCCTCAAATTAAAACTAGAACTACAGGTCCCCAGGAACACATTCCCAAGACTTGGTCTTTCTCTTGTGTTTGGGGTGGATTACCTAGAAGAGTGAGTCCTGTGTCCACTGATAGTCGTCACATAATTAGGTTTTGCTCATCACCAGTACAGGAGAGCTGTTTACATGAGGCTTCCCTTGGAGGCCCTTCTTGATCATAAATGGTGGGAAAGACTAGGTCAATAGAGTGGGAAAAGCTTTATAACCAATGTTATATGCTTGCTACTTAAAGGTATGTGTTGGGGTTTTTTTGTTTTGTTTTTTGCCACATTCACTTTAGTTTTTTAATAAATATTTTTCAAAACTGAATGTTGTACTTCATTTTCCAAATTGAATAACGGGCATTTATTGTGTGCCTCCTGTGAGCGGGGCAGTGGTGCTGCACCATCACCTGGGCCTGGAGCTCTCACCGTCTCCACAGGAGGAAACAGCCATTTGCCCAAGATCATAGCTTGAGTCAGTGGCCACATTAGGGTCCAAACTCATTTCCTTGAACATGGACTGTTGGTGGTGTTACAGGACTCCTCTGTGGAGCTGTTATTTGTCAGTGCCAGTGCTTGTGTAAAAAAGAGTATTATTTCTCATGCTTTACAGAATCGGAAGGAGCAGGCATAGCTAAAGCTGATGTACTGGGCTGGGTTTGAGCTAGGGTGATCCACTCCCTCAATCCCAACCCTAAACTCTTAAAAGAATTCATAATATTAGCCCTGAGTGCTCCATGAGGATTGAAGACTGCTCCAATGGCATTAGAGTAGTATCAGGTGGGAGTGGTGGCTTTAGAGTTGTTCTTTTTTTTAGGTGAGATCCAGAGTTGAGTTTTCAACCAGGGTAGAGTTCTGGCAGTTAAGGAATTGCCAAAGTGACTTATCTTTCAGGATAGTCTTCAAGTACAAGTGAAAAACAGTGCCCTGAACCAGAAAGGGTGCTTAGAATATGTTTGGGAAATAATAGCTCTTGTCACCAAGTCAGTCACATTTCAAGCCAATATCTGGAAGGATCTGTGGAGGTGAGACTAGGATCCAGGAGCAGGTGGATTTTGACCCTTGGGAGCAAAGCTGATCCAGGTCTGGCTGTCCAGTGCAGGCATGGCACCCAGGCACTGTGTTTTGTGCATAAACTAGCCAAGTTCATCATCATCATGTTTGGATCTAACCACTCTTATTATATATGATGGAAGAAATCAAGACTGGATTAGTCAATAAGTACCAAAGGGTAAAGCTATAATCAAAAGTGGAATCAAGTTATCCCAAAGCATAAAATGTTAGATCTTTAGCCCACCGAGGTGAAGTCATGGACCAGCAGCCATACAGTGTACCGGTGGCAGCACTGAGTCAAAAATTCAGACTTTCTGACTCCAAATTCAAACATGGTTCTTATGTAACAAATGAAAATAAATTTTTAGGCAACAAAACTCTGAACTTTTACTTCCAGGGTTATTTAGCTCCCTTAATCTCTGTCACTGGAAATCTGTAAACTGAACTTTTACTCTGACTTTTTTTGAAACTAGGCATTTTCTGTCAGAAAAAAACCAACCTGGTTTAGGAGGAAGTGAAAACAGCAAAATAGATTATGTAAACTAAATGTCTCTTTATATAGTTCCAATTTCAAATGCAGTTTAAAGCACAGCAATAAGAAGAGATGGGAGATATCTGTAATACTATCAACAATAAAATAAATAATAAAATAAAGCATAGCAATAGACACTTGTCAAACTCATCACATTACATTTTCTTAAAACAAATTATTTTTATTCCTGCCCAGTTCTACTAAAGGGGAATATAAGACAGTTTGGGGAGGCTAGCAATCTGAATCTGTGCCAGGAACCAGTATTCTGCTGCACATTCTTGCTAGTATATTGAGCCCCATCCCTCTTATCTGTAATGCTTGTACAGAGGCCATAAACCATGAACTATACACAAACCCCGGAGGGGGTTATTACCTCTGGTGCCAGGCCAGGCCTTTGGGTGTAATCTCACTTCCCCCATTCCAACCCATGAGGGGGGGTGGGGGAGGGGGGCTGCAAGGCCTGTGAAAGGTCTGGAAGCTTGATTCATATTTGGGGGACAAAGGTACTAAAGAGTATAAAAGGAAGGCTTCATCCATATTCTCTCACTCAGTCTTTGGAGATCTAACTCCCCTGAGCCACCATACTAGTACATCCGCAAATAAGGGGTTGCTTCTGGAATCTCTGCATATTCATCATGTATTTTCCAGTCACCTGGTAAATTCTGTAACACTACATTCTAATTTGATAGAAATTTAGCTGATCGAGCACACTGGTAGATTCAGTTTGTGCCTTACGATGCCTGAGCCATTCAAAGGAAAAAATTACTCAAAATACCTTGGAAAAAGTAGTCATTAATTCTGGGTGACAGGAACCTATGTATCTACACGAATAAAAGAGAAACATACAAATTAGACATC
This sequence comes from Myotis nattereri, assembly GCF_964212035.1. Taxonomy (NCBI): domain Eukaryota; kingdom Metazoa; phylum Chordata; class Mammalia; order Chiroptera; family Vespertilionidae; genus Myotis; species Myotis nattereri. Next base: position 103,651,855 of record NC_138077.1, read on the forward strand.
ACTCCATCACTCTGCCACTCCGCTACACCCACCAGCCAATTAGCGACTATGCAAATTAACCCAACAAGGATAGAGGTTAATTTGCATACTCAGGCTCCGAGCGAAGACTGAAGACCACTGAAGATGGCGACAGCCACAGAGCTGGAGTGAGCAGGAGGCTTGGGTTGCTTCCGGCAATAGAGGAAGCCAAGCTTCCCGTGGGCCCTGGACTCTGCTCAGGGAGTGGCTGGGGGCCTGGGTTGCCAGGGGCAACCCAGGCTTCCAGTCCACCCTGTGCTCCGCTAGAGGAGCTGGAGGAAAAAAAAGGAGCGTCTGGGAGCAGCTGGAGGGGAGAAGCCAAGCCTCGCTGCTGTGGGCAGACCAAAGGCCTGGGTCCCAGGTGCCGGAGGAAAACCAGTGCTGGCAGCCAGGGGACGGAAGGCTTATTGCACAAATCTTCATGCAACGGACCACTAGTATATTAGTATTTGCATTGTTCTCTATTTTTAAAAAGTCTTTAAAAACAACCAACTTTGAGATCAGGGTTCCCAACCTTTCTGTGAAGAGGACCTAGCCTTGGTTTCTCTGAATCCTTATAATTTAAGGGAGTAAGTGAACTGTCCCATGTAAATTATGGGAAACCAGGGGAGAGGTCTCTGAGGCATCACTGTCCAGAACTCTAATAAGTAGAACCTAAAACTACCAACAGATTCAAACCAATGGCTCAGTCTGTCTCAGCAGCAGAATCATGCAAATTCCTCACAATATCACCCCCACAGAAATTGTCCTTGTACCTAACTGCAGTTTTGGGGACTTGCCAAGTGTGACCTTAAGTTTATCAGCTGACCACTCTGGTTTCAAGTTTCCTAACTGACAACATTTGAAGGTTTATTTTCTATTTTTTTTTTACTATAGTACTAATATCTGTAAGACAGTTGAGCTATTTAAAAAGTTCAGTTATGGCCTGGCCAGCATGGCTCAGTGGTTGACCGTCGACCTGTGAACCAGGAGGTCACAGTTCAATTCCTGGTCAGGGCACATGCCCAGGTTGCAGGCTTGATCCCCAGTGTGGGGCGTGCAGGAGTCAGACAACCAATGATTCTCTCTCATCATTGATGTTTCTCTCTCTCTCCCTCTCTTCTCCTCTCTGAAATTAATAAAAAATAAATACTGTTTTTTAAGTTTATGTATGTAAATCCTTCCTTGTATGAGGTGGTTCTAGGATAATTGTGACCTAGTATGTGTGAGTGTGTCAGCAGGTGAGTCCAGCTCTCCAGTTGCCTCTCAGCTTCCCATGGTTAGAGTTAAGGATGGTGCCTGGGCATAGAGACAGTTTTGTTTTGTAGTTCTGGCTTGAGAAAACTGTGGCCTTGACCCTTCCTGACTCAATCTTTACTTGAAGTAAGGTTATAATTTCATTGACCTGTGCTGGCCAGGAAGAAAGGGAGTCAAGAGTTCTTAAAGGGCCAGCCTGAGTGCCTCAGTTGGTTGAGCTTCGTCCTGTGCACTGAAACATTGCTGGTTTGATTCCCCATTAGGGCACATACCTGGGTTTCAGGTTTGAGCCCAGGTCAGGACATGTACAGAAGGAAACTGATCAATCTTTCTCTCTCACACTGATGTTTCTTTCTCTCTCTCTCTCTCTCTCTCTCTCTCTCTCTCTCTCTCTCTCTCTCTCTCTCTCCCCCTTCCTCTCTCAAGGCATGTCCTTAGGTGAAGATTTAAAAAGAATAGGAAACCTAGGTTCGTCTATCAGTTTGTCCACCCACAGCATGAGCACCCTGTGCATCTATAGCACTTCAGTCACCAGGTCCCTAGTGACTGAAATCACAGCAGGGCAAGGTGACCTGCATCCTGGCTGGGAAGTACATCCAGTACCAATTAGTGGACATCTCCCAATGGCCCATGGGATGATATGGGAGCCTTGGACAACCCAAGGCCACCCCACCTGGGATTGTCAATGGGGATCAGTACTGTGGGGATTAGATGCCCTTAGGGGAGGCTGTGGAACAAAGTATGCTGTGGGAGTTCCTGAAAGGCCTGAGCCAAGCCCGCCCAGACAACGACACTCTATCATATTTCCCCAGCCCCTAGTCTCGTGGGCCACGAAGGACCTGTGACCTGCTCCCTGTTATTCCCAACCTTCAGACCTTGGAGCCCCAACCGAAACTCAAGCCTCTCCTCCTCCTTCCTCTAACGGTAGACCCTCTCCTCATTCAGAGGCAACATTCCTTACTCAGTAGTCTCAGAAACTGTCTTAAGCAACAGTCCAAGTGCTGGCTGTCTCAGCCTGACTCTGGAGCTGCCCACTGCCTGGCACTGGCTGATGTCACCTTTGTTGGCTCCACTAGCCAGGGCTCTGCCAAAAGCCCCGAAACCCCCGATCCAGGAGCACCCTAGAGACAAATATTCCATTCCATTGGCAAAAAAAAAAAAAAAAAAAAAAGGAAATCTAGCTCTCTCTATTGTTATACCATCTGTTTCTGCTACTGATTTGAAGCTTAAAAGTTTGTATTTGTGAATACTTTTAATTTGTCTTGGAATTCCTAAATGACAGGGCAGGGGAAAATGTTAGACCCTGTTGACACCAACACCTGCTACCATACCACTATTTTACAGAATGAAGAATGAATGAATGAATGAATTGTTAACATAAGAAAACATTCAAGCCTATAAAGAATTTTGTGAGTTTATTTGAGCCAAACTATTGACAATTGCTGGGAAGTAGAAGCACTATCTCAATACATTTAACGGATTGAGATAGTACTCTGGAGAATGGCAGTTTTTTACCTTGTTTTATACATTACAATCAAAAAAGGAGATGTAAATGGGTTACATGGACTCCATTGGTGTTAGATTAGGGAGGTGGGAGAAAACGAAGCAGGGAAACCTCTGGGATTGGATAAAAAAGTAAAATGATAGACACCTATTTCTTCTACTTAGGTGGGTGCAGGATAGTTAACAGTCAACAATAATAATAATGAGGGGATTTGTGGTCTCCACAGAGTGGTGCCTGTGGTTTGAAATTCCAATATGTTATGGTAGATGCAAAAAGACAATAGGCTCAGTTAAGGTAAAGATTGACCTGTGTCAGGGAAGATACTGGCCTAGGACATGACTACCCACCATAACTGCTTTTAGTTAAAGTTTAATTTCAGACCATCCTTTGTGGTTACTTTAGGTCTTTGAGTTTGCAAGACTGCCATGCAGGCCTTCCCTAGCTAGTGGGTTTGCGTGTGGTCCATTTTTGTCCACAGAATTTAAGAATTAATACACCCTACAAAGGGAAAGCCACTGGCCCCAAACCTCACAACTGGTTAGAATTTTTTGTGTTGATAATATGGTGTCTTCTGTAATGAATAAAGGGAAAATATTATACAACTATTAAAAACTACAAACTGACATTTTATGATAATTAAGGCAAATGAAAGAAATTTGCTCCCAGTCTTGACTGCACCAACTCCCCAGCTCTCCTGCCACCATGCTGGGAGAACTCCTAACTGCTTGTCTTTCTTCTTGCCCTGCTCCCATCCATTCTACACATAGGTAATCAATCTAAAGGCTCTTTTTAAGTGAAAATGTATCGTGCAAGAGCTCTTAATAATATTTTCTTCTGCAGTGCCCTGTTCTTTTCCTTCACAGCACTCTACACAATTGCGATTGTATATTTTATTTGTTCAGTGTCTAGCTCTGCTGGACAAACTCCAGGATAATAGAGATGATGAAGTTTTTGTTTGTCCCTGTAACCCTGGTACCTGCGCACTCAGTTAATATCTGATTGAATAAATTACTGCCATTGGTTAGTCTCATAATAGCCCTGAAGTCAACAACTTAAAGAGTTTTTATAGCAAAAATCACTGGGGAATTTGCTGCAGGTAGGCAGGGAACAGAGATGGGGAGATACTCTAATAATCCAGAGAAGGGAGGAAACAAAGGGTTTCTCTGCCTGGGGTTGCTCTCTAGGTGCTGGCAGAAATGCTGGCTTGAATGCTCTCTGCCCTGAAATTCCTTACATCATAGTGTCACCTGACATTCAAATCAAAAGCAGACTCTGCTCTGTGTTTGCTGATGCTCACATGGGGCACAAGTCAAGGTTCCTTTGAACTGCAGTGAGCTGTATTATAAGAGATCAGCTTGCAAAGTCCATCAAGATAACAGCAGGTGACATCTGTTGGGTAACTATTGTTACAAAGTGCTTTGTCTGTATTAACCCATTTAATCCTCCCCATCACCCAATTAGATATGGGCTCTTTAGCCTCAATTTGGAGTAGAGAAAATTAAGGCTCAGAGAGATTAAGTAACTTGCCTAAACTCACGCAGCTGGTAAGCAATCAAACTGGAATATGGACATACTGCAGAGTGCATACCCTTTCACCACGTTACATGATGCATCATTATTGGTGTTTGGCTTTCACATGTTTTGATCACAGAAATGCTATTTACTTGTAACAAATAAGGATGAACAGGATATAGGGATGCAGGATGCTTGGTGGATATAGGACAGAGCTATGCTTTCAAACTGCTTTTACCACCTTCACAAAATGTTAGAAGGGGACAGAAACCTAGAGATCATCCAGACCCTCACTACTCAGTGTGGTCCATGGACCAGCAGCATCACCTGGGAGCTTGTTAGAATGTAGCCTCTCAGGCCACACCCCTACTGACTCAGAATTTGCATTTTAACACAATCCCAGGTGATCTGGATACAGTTTGAGAAGCTCTGGTGTAGACCAGGAGTTCTCAACCCACTTGCCCCCTTAGAAATGCCTGGGGAGTTTTAAAGCTACCAGAAGTTTGAATCCCTGGCAGTAGGGCTGAGCTTGTATTCTTTTTAAAGCTCTCCAGGAGAGTCCAATGTGCAGTTGAAGTTGAGAACCACTGATCTAGTTGTGGACGGGAAAAAAAGGCCACATGCTAACCTGACAAGCTCAGGGAAGGCCTGCATGGCAGTCTTGCAAACTCAAAGATCTAAAGTAAACACAAAGGATGATCTGAAATTAAAACTTTAACTAAAAGCAGTTATGGTGGGTAGTCATGTCTTAAGCCATTATTTTCCCTCACAAGGTCAATTTTTACCTTAACTGAGCCTATTGGCTTTTTGCATCGAAGATAATATGCCTATGAAACATCAGAGTAACTTGTAACTTCCCTTATTTTTTCCTGACCCTTGAGCACAATCAAATGCGCCTGGATGGCAGGACAGGAGACCATAAATTCCTTCATTGTTATTGTTATCATGTTGATTGTTGAATGTTAACTATCCTGTACCACCTAAGTAATGTGTCTATCATATTATTTTTTATCCAATCCCAGAGGCTTCCCACTTTGATTTCTCCCACCTCCCTAATCTATCACCAATGGATTTCATGTAATCCACTTATGTCTCCTCCTTTGATTGTATATATAAAACAAGGTGAAAACTGCCAAACTCCGGAGCATTATCCCAATCCAAAGAGATTCTGCTTCCCGGCAATTGTCAACAGTTTGACTCAAATAAACTCACAAAAATTCTTTACAGGTGTGAATGTTTTTACATTAACATAGTCCAACCCGCTGCCTTATTTGTATAAACACAAATGCAGTGACTTACCAAGTGTAGTGAAAAGAGTGTGGCCTTTAGAAATTAAACAGGTCAAGACTGGATCCTGATTCTGCCACTTATTGGCAGTGAGGCTATAGGCAAATCACTATTCTCAGTGGGCCTATTTTCACATTTATAAAAGGGAGATAATCACACCCACTTATGGTAAATGGGAACATAGGCCCCTTCCCATGCTCCCAACTCCCCCTCCCACCCTGTGGGAATCTAGTGAAAGTCATCTGTAATCAGGCTGTGAAACCTTGGGAACTTGGCCACAAGAAAGGCCAAAGAGAAACTGCTTCTAGGTGGGAGCCTGGATTGTAAACTGCTAGTGTTTTTATCTTACACAGGCCCGTCCCCGCCCCCTGCATGCCCTGTTCTCTGTTCTCTGTACTCTGTAAAACCTTGTGTTAGGAAAGTCAGGGTGGCAGTGAAACAATAGCACCAGCTGGATAGGACTTAGTGGTTCAACGTCACTAGTGGCAGTCTATGCAGAAATAAACTTCACCAGTTTGGCCTCCACCAGTGTGCATTTAAGGCCTCAAAAACCCATGTCTTTCACAGCCAATCCTCTGGGTTATTGCTTTGGGAATTCAAGAATAATATGTTGAGGTTTTCTGGGACCGCAGCACTTTGCATAACAGAGGGTCACTGTAAGAATTTCATATAGAAAAAAAACAGAGGCAGAACATTTGCACACAGTCAGACCCTGGTAAGTGGCAGCTATTCTGACTTGTCCAACTCAGATCAGTTGGGGCAACAGATGGCTGTTGGAGGAGTAAAGTCTGATGCATCACAATACCAATCCCAGTATGTTCTACATGTGTAGAGCCAATGAGTTGACATAGCTTTTGTTAAAATGCTAATGAAAAGATGTGGGGAGAAAAATGGCAGCTGAACAGGCAACAATGTCATGTACCTCCTCCTAGGGCCAGGCCAGAAAAGCAACAAAATTGGAGAACATCTACCCTGAATTAAAAAAATTAGACAGAGCTAAGGAGACAATTTTCAATAAGGAAGGGCAGAAGATGCCTAGAGAATGCCACTTGCCAGCCATAACCACTGTGCCCCTGCAGTGAATGGCACGGTACCTCCCAATGGGCCCCCAGAGGTCTGCAGGGAGCGCAGGCCAGCAGAGTGAGCTCCCACACCACGTCTCCTCACCAGCCCACTGCATCCTAGGATCTGCCTCCAAGACCCTGCAATGAGTGCAAGCCAAGGGGAACCCTGTGCCCCACCCCCACCCTGGACCCCCAAAGCGTGCTGCTAGCCAAGAGTCACCCAGAGCCCACTCCACCCCCAGCCCTGGGACCTGCTGTCGGGGTGACCTGGAGCAACACAAAGCATGTCCCAGTCTGGGTCACAGGGGAGCTCTGACTGTGTGACCCAGTGCAACCCAGGCCTGCTCCACTCTAGACCCCAGGGCAGTCCTGCTGGAGCCATCCAGGGCAACCCAACACGCATGTCACCCCAGGCAACAGGGGAGCATGGACTGAGCACCAGAGCAACCTGCTCCCACCCCACACTGAGGACAGGCTAACTAGAGCAACTCAGCATGTGTCTCACTCTGGGCTACAAAAAAGTGAGGACTGTGCGACCCAGAGCAACCCACATCTACTCCACCCCAGCCCAGGGTCTTGCTCCTGGGGCAACCTGGAGTAACCGAGCACATGCCCCACTCAGGCCACAGAGGATCTCTGACTGCAACCCAGAGCAACCTGCACCCATTTTTCCCTGGCCCCTGCAGGGCCTACCTGGAGCAAACAAGTACATGCCTCACTCTGGGCCATAGGGAAGTGCTGCTGGGGATACCCAAAGCAAGCCAGTGTGCCCAAGAAGGGGCCACAGGACCATGCTAGACATGCACTGCCAGATGGTGCTGGGGCCACACAGCAAATTGCATGCAAGAGGGCTCTGGGTCCTCACAGGGACTCGCACTTAAGAGGAACTGTGCATGCACTCCCACCACCCCAAGAATCTGAAGCAAACAACTGAGGGACCAGATCCATGGGAGAAGGGAATACAATTTAGAGTAGATACAATAAAGGCATGAGACTCAAGGCAGACCCAGCCTCTGGGCTAATGATTTCCAGACCCTTGCCCTAATAGGGTCTTCAACTTTTCAAACCCTAAGCAGGGTGGCCAGGGCCAGAAAGAGACAGCAAAATGGGGAGACAAAGAAACAACCACCCAAGGAAAGAAAAGGAGGCATCATCAGAAAATGAACTAAATGAAACAGGCATGCAATATGTCAGAAAAACAAGATGAATAAACCAGATGAATGAGAAAATCAACAACTTATGTAAGAATCAGGAGGCGTTCAAAACTGATATAGCTACAATAAAAAACACAATGAAAGGTTTCAACAATAGAATAGAAGAAGCAGAGGACCAAATTTGTGATTTAGAAGATAGGCTAGCAAAACACACCCAATCTAAACAGCAATTGGAGAAAAAAATCATAAAGCAGAAAGAGAGCCTAAGGGAGTTTTGAGACAACATGAAACGAAGTAACATGTGTATAATAGGGGTGCCAAAAGGACAAGAAGAGGAGCAAGGATTAGAAAAACTACTTGAAAAAATAATGACAGAAAACTTCCTGATTTAGAGAAAGAAAAAAGTCACACAAGCACAGAGAGTCCCAATCAAGATGAACCCAAAATAATCCACACCAAAACGTACTTACAATGGCAAATGTAAATGACAAAGACAGAATCTTAAAGGCTGCAAGAGAGAGTCAGAAAGTTATGTACAAAGGATCTCCCATTACATTATCAAATGATTTTTCAACAGAAACATAACAGGTCATAAGGGAACGGAATGAAGTATACAAAATGATGCAAAGCAAGGGACTGAATCCAAGAAAACTCTATCCAGCAAGACTATCATTCACTATCGAAGAGGAAATCAGGAGCTTCACAAATAAAACAAGGCTAAGGGAGTTTATCACTACTAAACCAGCAATGCAAAAAATGCTAAAGAGACTGTTGTAAAAAGAAGAAATAGAAAGGGAAGAAGGAACACAGGCATAAAGAATAAAAATGGCTACAAGCAAGTACCTATTGATACTAACTTTAAATGTAAATGGACTAAATGCTCCAATTAAATGACATAGAGTGGCTGAATTGATAAGAAAACATGACCCATATATATATGTGCTGTCTACAAGAGACCCACCTCAGAACAAGGAACTCACACAGACTGAAAGTGAAGAGATGGAAAAATATTTTTCAGGCAAATGAAAATGAAATAAAAGCTGGGGTAAGCAATACTTACATCTGACAAAATAGCCCTCAAAGTGAAGGCCATAACAAGAGACAAGGAAGGCCATTTCATAATAATAAAGGGGTCTATACAACAAGAGGATACAACTCTGGTAAACATATATGCACCCAATGCAGGAGCACCCAAATACATAAAAAAAAAACTTCTGGAAGACATCAAGGGAGGAGAGATCAATAGCAATACAGTCATAGTAGGGGACTTTAATACTCCACTGACCACTGTATAAATCCTCTAAACAAAGATTTGGCAAAGAAACAGCAATCCTAAGTGACTCACTAGATCAGATAGACTTAATTGACATCTTCAGAACATTCCACCCCAAAGCCACAGAATATACGTTCTTCTCAAGTGCACATGGGACATTTTCGAAGATAGACCACATATTGGGACACAGGCAAGGTCTCTTCAAATTCAAGAAGATTGAAATCATATCAAGCATCTTCTCAATTCACAATGGCATAATATTAGAAATAAACTACAATAAAAACAATCAAAAAAGTAAAACACTTGGAGGCTAAATAGAATGCTATTAAACAATGATTGTGTTACCAAAGAGATCAAAGAAGAAATAAAAAACATCCTGGAAACAAATGACAATGAAAACACAACAATCCAAAATTTATGAGACACAGTGAAAGCACTCCTAAGAGGGAAGTTCATAGCATTACAGATCTACCTCAAAAAACAAGAAAAAATATGGTAATAAATTATCTAACTCTACAAGTTAAAGAATTAGAAAGAGAACAACAAGAAGAGCCCAGAGTGAGCAGAAGAAAGGAAATAAAGATCAGAGTGGAAATAAATGACATATAGACCAAAAGAAAAACACAGTACAAAAGATCAATGAAATCAAAAGCTGGTTCTTTGAATGGATAAACAAGATTGATGAACCTCTACCATGCTCTCAAGAAGCAGAGAGAGAGGACCCAAATAAGCAAAATCAGAAATGAAAGAGGGAAAATACAACAGACCTGAGAGAAATACAAAGGATTGTTAAAAAAATACTATGAACAACTCTATTCCAACAAACTGGCCAACTAAGAAGAAATGGACATATTCCTAGAAAAATATGACCTTCCTAAACTCAATCAGGAAGCATTAAAAAATTTGAATAGGCTGATAACTATGGAGGATTTTGAAACAGTCTTCAAGAAACGTCCAGCAAACAAAAGCCTTGGGCCAGACATCTTCACAGGGGAGTTTTACCAAACATTTAAAGAACTATAACCTATCCTCTTCAGACTATTTCAAAAAATTGGAGAGGAAGGCACACTTTCAAGCTCTTCTATGAAGCCAGCATTACCCTAATCCCAAAACCAGATAAAGACACTACAAAGAGAATTACAGACCAATATCTCTAATGAACATAAATGCCAAAATCCTCAACAAAATCTTAGCAAATCGGATCCAACAGTACATCAGAAAGATCATACACCACGACCAAGTAGGATTTATCCCAGGGATGCAAGGATGGTACAATATCCGCAAATCAATAAACGTGATACATCACATAAACAAATTGAAAGAAAAAAACCACATACTCATATTAATTGATGCAGAAAAAGCGTTTGACAAAATTCACCACCCATTTTTGATAAAAACTCTTAGCAAGGTGGGAATTGAAGGATCATACCTCAACATAATAAAAGCCATATATGACAAACCCACAGCCAACATCAAACTCATTGGACAAAAACTAACACCATTTGCCCTAAGAACAGGAACAAGACAGGGATGCCCACTCTCACCACTCCAGTTCAACATAGTACTGGAAGTATTAGCCATTGCAATTAGACAAGAAGAAGAAATAAAAGGCATCTAAATTGGAAAAGAAGAAGTAAAACTGTCCTTATCTGCAGATGACATGATATTATACTTAAAAAACCCTAAAGACTCCATCAATAAACTATTAGACTTAATAAAAGAATTCAGCAATGTAAGAGGATACAAAATTAACGCCAAGAAATCTATGGCATTTCTATACACCAATAGTGAATGTGCAGAAAGAGAGACTAAAAAAGCAATCCCATTTACCATCGCACCAAAAAAATTAAGCTACCTAGGAATAAACTTAACTAAAGAGGTAAAAGACCTCTACTCAGAAAACTACAGGACATTGAAAAAAGAGATAGCGGAAGACATAAAGAGATGGAAGAACATACCGTGTTCTTGGATTGGTAGAATCAATATCATTAAAATGTCCATACTGCCCAAAGCAATCTATAAATTCAATGCACTTCCCATTAAAATACCAATGGCATATTTCACAGACCTAGAACGTACTCTCCAAAAATTCATCTGGAATAAAAAAAGACCCCGAATAGCTGCAGTGATCCTGAGAAAGAACAAAGTAGGTGGGATCTCAATACCAGATATCAAGCTGTATTACAAAGCCACTGTTCTAAAAACTGCCTGGAACTGACACAAGAACAGACGTATTGATAAATGGAATAGAATAGAGAGCCCAGAAATCAGCCCCAACCAATACGCTCAATTAATATTTGACAAAGGAGGCAAGAACATACAATGGAGTCAAGATAGTCTCTTCAATAAATGGTGTTGGGAAAATTGGTCAGATACATGGAAGAAAATGAAACTAGACCACCAACTTACACCATACACAAAAATAAACTCAAAATGGATAAAGGACTTAAATATACGACGGGAAACTATACAAATACTAGAAGAATCCAAAGGCAACAAAATCTCAGACATATTTCGAAGCAATTTCTTCACCGATACAGCTCCTAGGGCATTGGAAACTAAAGAGAAAATAAACAAATGGGACTACATCAAAATAAAAAGCTTCTGCACAGCAAAAGAAACCAGCAACAAAACAACAAGAAAACCCACTGCGTGGGAAAACATATTTGCCAAAGTCATATCTGATAAGGGCCTAAACTCCAAAATTTATAGGGAACTCATACAACTTAACAAAGGGAAGATAAACAATCCAATCAAAAAATGGGCAAAGGATCTAAATAGACACCTTTCAAAAGAGGACATTCAGAAAGCCAAGAGACATATGAAAACATGCTCAAAGTCACTAATCATCTGAGAGATGCAAATCAAAACAACAATGAGGTACCATCTCACACCTGTCAGACTGGCTATCATCAACAAATCAACAAACGACAAGTGCTGGAGAGGATGTGGAGAAAAAGAAACACTTGTGCACTGCTGGTGGGAATGCAGACTGGTGCAGCCACTATGGAAGACAGTATGGAGTTTCCTCAAAAAATTAAAAATGGAACTCCCATTTGACCCTGTGATCCCACTTCTAGGAATATATCCCAAGAAACCAGAAACACTAATCAGAAAGGATATATGCACCCCTATGTTCATAGCAGCACAATTCACCATTGCTAAGATCTGGAAACAGCCTAAGTGCCCATCAGTAGATGAATGGATTAGAAAACTGTGGTACATCTACACGATGGAATACTATGCTGCTGTAAAAAAGAAGGAACTCTTACCATTTGCAACAGCATGGATGGAACTGGAGAGCATTATGCTAAGTGAAATAAGCCAGTCAATGAAGGAAAAATACCACATGATCTAACTCATTTCTGGATAATAAAGACCATTATAAACTTACGAACAAAAAGAGATACAGAGGCAGAGCTGCGTCGAACAGACTGTCAAACTACAGCAGGAAGGCCAGGGAGGGTGGGAGGCCAGGAGGGGGGTGGGTAAGAGATCAATCAAAGGACTTGTATGCATGCATATAAGCATAACCAATGGACATAAGACACTGGGGGGTAGGGGAGGTCAGGGGATTGTCAAGGGTGGGGGGAAAAAAAGGAGACATATGTAATACTCTTTGTAATACTTTAAGCAATTAAAAAAAAGAAAGAAAAGAAAACTGTGGTACATCTACACAATGGAATACTATGCTGCGGTAAAAAAGAAGGAACTCTTGCCTTTTGCAACAGCTTGGATGGGCTGGAGAGCATTATGCTAAGTGAAATAAGCCAGTCAGAGAAAGATAAATGCCACGTGATCTCACTCATTTGTGGAATATAGAGAACAACATAGACTGATGAACAGGGACAGATCCAAAGACAGAGAAACAGCGATCAGACTATTAATCCCCAGAGGGAAAGTAGGGGAGGGTGGGGGTAAGGAGAAGAGATCAACCAAAGGACTTATATGCATGCATATAAACCAAACCAATGGACATGGACAACAGGAGGATGAGAGCATGAGTGGGGGCAGGGGGGGGGGAGGATGGGGGCTAATGGGGGGGGGGATGAGGACACATTTGTAATTCCTTAACTAATAAAGAATTTAAAGATTAAAAAAATTAAAAATTTTTAAAAAGTAAAAAAAAAGAAAGTTATAAAATTTATAGGGAGAAATGTTTGAAGGAAGTTATATAAATGACACAGGCCAATAAGCCATAATAAGTAGAACAGGGAAACTGAGATAGTAAGACATCAGTCCACAACCATCTTGTAAGTCTTATCTTCCTAAACCAAGGACAAATTAAACTAAGAGAATAAACCTCATTTTAGTATATTAGACTACACCCTCTAAACCAGCGGTTCTCAACTTGTGGGTCGCGACCCCTTTGGGGGTCGAACAACGCTTTCACAGGGGTCACCTAAGACGATCCTGCATATCAGATATTTACATTATGATTCATAACAGTAGCAACATTACAGTTATGAAGTAGCAACGAAAATAATTTTATGGTTGGGTCACAACATGAGGAACTGTATTTAAAGGGCCAGAAGGTTGAGAACCACTGCAAACTAATGTCTCTTCGCTTTTCACCAGACGATTTGTCATAACTCTTATTATTCTAGTTTCTGCCCCAGTAATACTAAAATGTACAAAACAATTTGTTTCCACCAGGTTACAAGGCCTACTTATACTCAGGAATACCACCCATAGATACCAACACAATCTCCTTTTGTGCCCAGGCCTCATCATCCCAGATAAAGGACAATAGGCCATGTACAGGTGTAGAAACTCACCAGGGCAGAAAGCTCCAGATGCCTAGCAAGGGGCAAAACTGGAAAAAACAAGAACTTCGCTCCCAGAGGAACCTACCCTCCTATTAGCCTTCCTAGAGAAAAATTAGCCCCTCTCACTTATCAACCAAATAACCAATAGATTATATATCCAGGCAACATTCCCCCACCTGTCGCAGACTATCCCATCCGAACAGTGCAAGATAAATTCAAACTCATTACTGACCTCTGGCTCCAGGGCGATTTACAGGATTTCTCCCCAGATCACATCTATTTATTTACCTTCATAGTGCTTCTGAATGTCCCTAAAATGGTCCCCCTACTAGCCCTAGGGCCTAGACTATCTTTTAGCCAAAGAGGGAGGGGTTTGTTTAGTTGCTAACACCTCCTGCTGTTTTTATTTAACTCTACAGGTCAAATAGAGAAAAAAACACACAACACATTCTACGGAATGCTCAATGGCTCAAGGAGATCAGTCAGGACAGCATAGAGCAGTCCATATTGTCCAGCCTACAAGAAGCTCTGCCCAAATTAACCTGGCTTTACCCCTTTTGGGCCCCCTAACACTATTTCTCCTACTCCTCCTCTTCGGGCCCTGCATTTTCAGGATAGTTACCAAATTTGTACAAACAAGGTTACAAATTCTAGTTAACCAGACAGTAGGACAGTTTGTCCTTACCCACGTATAGGGACCCTACTGGCCTATACCCCAGGAAATAATCTAAATTTACTACTTAGGCATCTACGTCACCCCTTCTCATGCAGGAAGCAGCAAAAGAGAAATGACAACCTCATCCTCTTTCTTTTCCTTTGTATATACCCTTTAAGATGGGAATGAAAGGGTTTAAGAGGATAAAACGGAGCAGAGGAAACTTATTGTGCTTAGCAGATATCTTGCAGAAAGCTTGCAGCCTTGAGCTTGGCACAGCATAGATAACCACTGGACATCTGGCTCCAGGAGGAACCAAGGACAGGACCCTCCAGTCAAGCTCTGTGTGTCTGCAATAGTCAGCAGAAACAGCCTGCAGCCAGCAGAAGCTAATAAAAACCCCAGCCCACTCTGAACCTTTCAGGTACCATCTCACACCTGTCAGATGGCTATCATCAACAAATCAACAAACAACAAGTGCTGGCGAGGATGTGGAGAAAAAGGAACCACCTGCACTGCTGGTGGGAATGCAGACTGGTGCAGCCATTGTGGAAAACACTATGGAGTTTCCTCAAAAAGTTAAAAATGGAAATCCCATTTGACCCAGTGATCCCACTTCTAGGAATATATCTCAAGAAATTAGAAACACCATCAGAAAGGATGTATGCACTCCTATATTCATAGCAGCACAATTTACCATAGCTAGATTTAGAAACAGCCTAAGTGCCCATCAGCAGACGAGTGGATAAAATAACTGTGGTACATCTACACAATGGAACACTACGCTGCCATAAAAAAGAAAGAACTCTTATCATTCGCAGCAGCATGGATGGGCATGGAGAGCATTATTCTAAGCAAAATAAGCCAGTCAGAGAAAGATAAATATCACATGATCTCACTCATTTGTGTAATATAATGAACAACATAAATTGATGAACAAAAATAGATCCAGAGGCAGAGAAGCATGGAACAGACCATAAAACTTCAGAGGGAAGGCAGGGGATGAGGGGGAGGGGAAGTAAGAGGTTAACCAATGCATGCATATAAGCACAACCAATGGACACAGACACTAGGGGGGCATGTGCTGGGTGGTGGGGGTGGCCAGAGAGAGGTCAATGGGGGAAAAAGGAGACATATGTAATACTTAAAACAATAAAGAATTAAAAAAAAAAAAAGATGTGGGGAAACAGCGGTTGAAAGCAAACTCCACCGGGAAGGAAGTCAAAGGGGCCTTCTATCCAATTGCTCTCCCCTACCCCCAAGCCCATGCCCCTAGACCCCTCTGCTCCCCCTTCCCCCCAAGCCTATGCCCCTTAGACCCCCTCTACTTCACTTTGCTCCAGCTTGGTACCCTGACTGTAGAACCAGCTTGTACCAATGGTTGAAAGTGTATAATCATGGTGTTCGTATTTTTAAAACATACAAACAAAAAATACTTTCTATACTGCATTTTGACCTGTGTTTACTAGAACATCAAAATTAACACAGGCAGAAATAGCCCCTTTGGATAAATGCCTTTACTATGACTGACACACTGTAAGAAAACACAAAATGTGACTTTGCATATTTACTTTCGAGAGTCCAGGGCTTAAAAGGGGAAAGAAAGGTTTTCTCACTCTCCTTTTAGCTGATTTTTAAAACTATTTTTGTGCTAAAATATACTTAACATAAAATGACCATTTTAACCATTTTTAAGTGTGCAGTTCATTGGTATTAAGTACATTTACATAGTTGTGCATCTGTTTAACAGTTTTATTCTTTTTTAAAAAAAATATATATTTTATTGACTTTTTACAGAGAGGAAGGGAGAGGGATAGAGAGTTAGAAACATCGATGAGAGAGAAACATCGATCAGCCGCCTCCTGCACACCCCCTACTGGGGATGTTGCCTGCAACCAAGGTACATGCCCTTGACCGGAATCGAACCTGGGACTCTTCAGTCCCCAGGCCAAGGCTCTATCCACTGAACCAAACTGGCTAGGGCAACAGTTTTATTCTTATACTTCCTTTCTTTTCTTCTTGCACATGCCCACATGTATGTGCATGCATTATCTTCATGATTTTGTGGTTCAGAAATGTTTCACATTTAAATTTAGAGACTATCTAAAATTTAGAAACAATCTGACAAGGGGTCCCAAGGCAACATGTATTTTCCTCTCACTAGGGGGAAATTTATTTGGTGAATGATAATTATGTGTTAGGTGCCTCCACACTTTATTCATAACAAGCCTGAAACCGAGGGAGGAGGTGTTACATTCTTAACAGATGAGGAAACTGGAGGCTTGGGGAGGAGAGTAGCATGTGCACAGCCCTGAGAGAGGAAGGATGCAGCTTCACACCATGTCCGCAGAACTCCCAAGGCAATGCTTTTTTTCTCCAAGAAAAAAATTTCTTATAGAATATATGAGTTATTATTACAAAAAATTAATGCAGGAAAATGTAAAGAAAAAAGTAAAAATCATGTACAAACTCCTCTCACAGAAGCAGTCACTGATAGATTGTGAGGTCTCGTCCAATGCCTTCCACATGCCAGCACGTTTGCTTTCACGTGTCCCTTTGAAACTGGAATAGCAGAGAGGGTGGCAGAGAGATGGGACAGAGAAGTTCTATGGCTTTTTTCTGTATATGTATGTGTTGTTTGAACCTTTAACAACAAACTGTGTTTACATATTAGTTATATTGTAAAAGGATAGAAAATAATTGGAAGTAAAACACAGAAAAAGAATGCATTGATCAAAATGGGAAAATTGTCAACTCTGGTAACACTGAAAAAGGAGAATGCAAGACACAAAGATTGACTCATAACCAAGAAGTCTTTCGGGTAGAGGATAAAGCTCAAGCCAACAGGTGCGCTTCTAATGTGAAGATGGGTACATCGGGCTTTCAAAGTGTGATGCCATTAACCTCCTTACTAGCTAGTCAGCTCCTGGTACTGGGGTTTCATTCTGTGCCTGCCAAACAACTTCCTGAATGCAACTCAGCTTCCCGTGTAGTTTGCTTACAGGGTGAGAATGTTCTGGGTAAACTATTATAAATGTCGTAACTATTTGACCGTGTGGGCCTTTCTGCTAATTGAGCTAGTTGCCAAATATTTCTTCAGTCAGTCAGCATCACCAAATTATGTCAATAAGGACACTGTCAATTTGAACTTTCAAATTCTTAAGTTTGGACTCTGGGTTATGTCAAAGGTCAAGTTAATGCATTTCATGGAATATGTTCTAGGATGGGGAGTGACAGGACTGCAGCAGACCCCCTGGTCCTACACATCCAATATGTACCAGAAAATGCCCTCATTAACACCATCCTTAACACTCCTCATGTTGTTTGGGGCAGGACCAATCTTGGGCCATTTAACAGCAGTGCAATGTAGTGGTGGGGCAGCAGATTCTGAGGAGGCAGACCCAGCCACAGACACTGCGGGGGGAAGGGGGGGGGGGACAGGAAACCCCATCCAGCACACAGAGGATGGTAGGTGGCTCAAACAGTAACAGAAGATGCTACCAGTTTCCACAACCATTCAGCCTCGGTTAGTGCAGGTGGGAATGAGGCTCCATAAGGCCTGAGAAGAGTCAAAGGGAATCCTTTGTAAGTGATAGTAAGTGATAGGCAGGGATCCAGGCAGCTGTTGACCTCAGGTGAGTTCATCCACAGGCACCGATACTAGGTACCTGGTCACTAAATGAAATCTTCATTCATTCATTCATTCATTCATTCAACAAATATTTACCACATACCTCTTGAAAGACACCCCTCCATTAGACTCTCACACACCTTGCTGGGTAAGTTGTGGATACACAGCCTGACTGCTCTTGACCTGGGCCATTTCTCAGGGTTGTGTTGTCAGTAAGGAACCTTGAGAGGTGAGATAAAGTCTCCCATGAGAACAAATGGCAGGCTTACTTACTACTTCCTAAAAAAGTCATGGATTCCCCAGATTCAGTGTTCCTCACCTCCACCTGCAGTTTCCATCTGACCCAAATCAGGTCTCCCACGTGGGAACCAGAAGCAAGGGAACCTGACACAAACATGCTGAGCTCACTGCCTGCTGTCCTTTGTTTCCAACCCTGGAGTCTCATGTCTCCTACCAGCACCCACGGGATAGTAACGGCTAACTCACAGCTTGTGAGTGGGGTAGAATACAATTCCTGACCTGGCAGCACCTAGTGTGTATCAGGTTATATACTAGGTCTTGAGGATAAAGCAGTGCATGAAAACAGGCAAGTGGAGGATGCAAATAATAGACAAAAAATATCAGAGTAAGAGGTGCTCTGCAGAGACCATAAATGGGGTGATGTTCTAGAGGTGACCAGGTGGCCACTTTAGGTTGAGTGGCCAGAGAAGGCTGAGGAATGCAAATCAATGTAAAATCCACCTGGAGGTAAGAAGAGAATGGCAGTGCAGAAGGCCTGAGGCAGAAGCAGCCCTCATGGCCAGAGTCCAGAGCACATGGGGAAATGGTTTGAGGGGAGGTCATGAAGGAGCTAGATTCTTGCCCTATGAGGCCAGGGATCTGGGTTTCTTCTGTGGTGCAATGGGAAGCCACTGGACTGGAGAACTTTAAGAAGGATCTTAAATAATCTGATTTAGATTTTTAAAACTAGCTCTAGCTGTTCAGTAAAGAAAAATGATGGTAGTGGACAAGTATGGCAACATTTAGGAAGCTATTGCATGAGTCCAAGTGGAAGATGAGTAAGGTGTGACAAAGGATGGGTAGAGGTAGAGCTAAAGAGATGTGGGCAGATTTGGGCTAGTGTTTAAAGATACACTTGATAGGAATTGCTAAAGGATTGGATGGGGAGGTAGGGTGGGATGGTGATTACGGGACTAAGAAAAAGGGAAAAACCAAAGGTGCTCACTCCTAGGCTTTTACCCTGAGTATCTAGGTAAGTTGCATTTTAGAGATGAAAGAGACTGGAGAATCAGCCAGTTTAGGGGAGAAATCCAGAGAGACACAAGGTTGAAGGCAGCAACCAAATGATTGTTTTATGAGTCTGGAGTTCAGAGGAGAGGCCAACCTGGAGTGTCATTAGGGGGCCATCACCATATGTGTGGTATTCGGGCTGTGGGAAACCATGAGAAGACCTGGAGGGATAATGAGGACAGAGAAGAGGGTGGGGACAGGACCATGTCCCAGGACTGTCAACATTTTAGAGGCCACATGAGGAACTAGAACCAGGGAATTAGACTTTTATGAATGGCTGTCAAGGGGGATGGGAGGAATCCTAGAGGTTGTGGTGTCATGGATCCTCAGGGAAAAGGTCAGGTTCAAGTAGAACAGGGCAATAGGCTGTTGACTGCTGCTAAGACTAAAGAAGTCACGGTGAGTTGACGGGAGCTACTCAGTGGAGGGGAGGGGACAGACCTAGAGCACAGAAGGGTAGGGAGAGGACAGATCAGGGAGTGAGGAGACATGGTGGGAGTCACAGACAACACTTTCAAGGAGTCATGCTGAGAAGGGGCAGAGAAACGAAGCAGTTGCTTTGGTGTAATAGTGGGGTCAGTGACAGGTTATTTAAAGTTGGAGCTATGAGCATGGTATTTTACAAATAGGAATGATCCAGAAGAGAGGGGAAATGGATGATGCTGGGAAAAGACGCAATGATGGCAGGGGGGAAAAATCCTCATAAAGACAAGAGCAGAGAGAGAGAGAGAGAGAGAGAGAGAGAGAGAGCCGACCAGAGCTTTCAGGGCAGATTATGTACTTGTGCTGGCTGGTGTTGCTCAGTGGTTAGAGTGTCAGTCCTTGGACGGAAGGTCACTGGTTTGATTCCCAGTCAAGGGCACATACCTGGGTTGCAGGTTCGATCCCTGGCACCAGTGGGGGGAGGCAACCAGAAACCAATTTCTCACATCAATGTTTCTCTCTCTTTCTTTCTCTTCCTTCCTCCCTCCCTTCCTCCCTTCATCCCTTCCACTCTTTCTAAAAATCAATGGAAAAAATATCCTCGGGTAAGGATTAACAACAACAAAAAAGTCAAATTTTAAAAATAATATTAAGTAAATGTTAATATAGGTGGGGCAAAAGTAGGTTTACAGTTGTGAGTATGTGAAACAGTTTATTCTTATATTATTATTTATTAACTAGAGGCCCAGTGCATGAAATTCGTGCCTCAGTCCTGGAAGGTCGCCCAGAAGGTTGTCTGGAAGGTCAGCCATTCAGTTGATTTGCATATTATGCTTTTATTATTATAGATTACTGTATTATTTTCCATATAAACAACTGCAAACTTGCTTTTGCCCCACCCAGTACACAGAAGAGGCAAAATTTCTGATGGTGGCCTGCAAGGACAATGCTTTTGGAAGCCCTACTCAGCAATGAAGGACCCAGGCTATGAAGACAGTCACCTGGACCAAATTCAGGCCTTCCTGATTGCCACTGGCTTTTTGAACTTACAGCCTCAGTGTCCTCATCTGGACAACAGGAACCAACACCTTAGGGTTCTGGTCATGAGACAGTGAGAGCAGGGAGGCCAGGGTTAGGCACAAACTGGGCGGACCAAAGAGAGGGACTGGAGAGGAGCCTGGTCCAGGCCTGGCCTCCTCCCTGACCCCAACCCCATGGTGCCTTTAACTTTCTCTCTCTGACAGGTGTAACATAAATATTCACCACACTCAGCATTTTCTCCAGTAATCGCCCCAACACCTTGCCAGCACTGCTCCCATGTCTCAGCATCATTTCCGTCTGCTGGAGGAGCTGGTTCCTGCAGGTGGCCTGCCCTGACAGACATGAAAAAACATCCCACTGCCAGTTGATTATATAAGTTCTGCTTTTTTATATTTTTTTCACTTCCCTATGGGGCTCTAAGGGCACTTTTGGAGTAGGTAACATAAACTTTAATAGATACACACACAGTGAACATGGTTGTAAGAGTCCTCATCCCTCTGTGTTGGCTGTGTGGTGAATCAAACAGCTTCTAGTTTAAACAAAAAGACCCAATGCAGGGGGATTGGGGGAAGAGAAGAGGGAGGAAAGGGGATAAATGGTGAAGGGCGGAGACTTGACTTGGGGTGGTAAACACACAACATAGTGTACAGATGATGTGTTATAGAATTGTACACCTGAAACCTATATGATTTTATTAACCAACTAGAGGCCCAGTGCATGGATTCATACACTGGTGGGATCCCTCGGCCTGGCCTGTGAGGATTGGACTGAAACTGGCTCTCCAACATCTCCCAAGGGGTCCCAGATTGTGAAAGGGTGACATACCCTGGAATCGGGCTCCCTCCTCTCTGGTTCCAGGTGCATCACCCGAGAACCGCAGTTGCCAAGTCACTGCATCTCGGCAGCTTCTGTATTGAGTGTCTGCCCCTTGGTGGTCAGTGTGTGTCATAGCTACCGACTGGACAGTCAGTCGAACAGTCGGACGGTCACTTAGACTTTTAGATGGATAGATAGATAGATAGATAGATAGATAGATAGATAGATAGATAGATAATCACCCCCAATAAATTCAATAAAAATAAAATAAAATAAATTTGAGGGCGTCGGGGGAGGCTCAGTCATTCTCACGGGTTCCTCGGCTATTCCCCAACAGAGTCCTCAGTACATATGACTGGGCCTGGGCCTGTGCTGGCACCCAGGATATGAAGTGGAGATGGCCTCTGTGTCTCCTGCTGAGTTCTGACAGCTTCTGTGGGAGGCCAGCTGTGGACAGCACCAGCACATTCCGGTAGCAGAGACCAGGGCCCAGAGACCTGCCTTTGTGCCCTCTGGCTGCTGTCTGCTGTGTTGGGCTGTTTTGCTTGCAGGGAATGGAGATCAGTGAAGTCCTCCAATGACTGGCATTTGTTGTAACAATCACAACAGCAGCAGCCACACCTGCTCTGGGAGGGCACTGGCTGCCCATCCTCCCCACCCTTCCACACCTGCTCTGGGCCTGGCTTGTGTTTTGTATCCACCTAACTGCCTTGCCTTTTGGCCTCCAGTTGGACTGGTCTTTGGGAGGCATGAACAAGAGATCAGAGCAAAGAGAGAGAGGGCTTGGAAGTATGTTTGCCCTCCACTCCTGCCCTCCACTCCTTCAGGCCTAGGCACAGTAAAGGCTTACTGCAGTGCTAGCCCCGGGTGCTCCACTATTCCCTGTCAGAGTCCCTGCAGCTTACCCACACCACTGTACATTCTCCTCAATCACCCAGTGGAGTGTCCTGCCCAGGCCCAGGCTGCTGCTGGTGTTTTTAATATATCCCAGGCTCTTCTCTGCATTTGTACCCATTAAGTCATTCTGTCATCACATCCACTCTATGAGGTAAACAGCAGTGTTAGACAGTTTACAAATGAGGAAACTGAGGCACAGAGCGGTCAATCACTAGCCCAAGTTCACACCCTTGTAAGTGGCAGGGCCAGCATTTAAACTTAGGCAGTGGAGCTCCTGACACTCGTCTGCATTGGAGCAGGTAAGAGGAGAGGGAAGTGTGTGTGGCTATTTCTGCTCCTGGGAGCACAGATCCAGCCATATACTTAGACTTCTGAAGTCTGGGATGCAGTTCAGAAACAGAAAGATACTCCAGGTCCCTCTGAGGTTGTCTCATGGCTCTTGGATCCGTGGCATCACTGTGACTCAGACACATCCTCTCTACCTGTCTTGTACCAACACGTGCTTCTATCTACTCTTCTCTCATTCTCATTGCTTCTTCCCAGTGCCTTTACCTTGTACCCTACACTAGCTGCTGCTGATTCAATGCCTCCAAGAGAAGGTCTGCTTGACTGGGCCAACCACCAGTCATTCTTCCCCACTCTAGTCACTAGCATGTCCTTGATTCAGGAGCTACCTGGTTGCCACAAGGAGATGGCGGTCAGTGGAAAGACATCAACAGCCCCAGTGCAAGACTGCTTCATGGCAAAGAAAACAAAAACATACACAAGCAGAAGGTTGCACAGCCTGCTTTGAGGCAGCAATACAGGCATTCTCATGGGGGTGAAGGGTAGACATTCTCACTCCTCCCAACTGCCTCAGAGACCCTGGCTGCATGCTGGTTGTCCCCAAGAGCAAGAAATGGATGCAAATAACTCCCACACTACCTGAGCCTAGTGAGACCAGACTTAGTGTCCCAGGAGCATCTGCAGCAGACTCAGGCCTCAGGCCTGTCCCAAGTTCATCTCTACAGATGCCCACCCCTCCTCAGCAGCTACAGTCAGGGTTGGAGGGCTACTTCGTACAGAAGGACAGAACCAGGCCAGAAACAATGTGAAGGCACACAGGGCCCCTTCTCTGACCTCTCAGGGGGTGGCAAGTACCCAGATTTTGAGACTCCTCTATGCACATTCCTTAGGCACCCTCCACTCCAGTCTCTCTGAACTTCCCAGCTTCCAAACATACCATGATCATGGGGAAGCAGCCAATTCCATTCTAATTTCCAAAAACTCTTAGAAAAATGATGGGTAAGACAAACAAACAAACAAAACCACCTTCAAATTTTAAATGAATCAAGAGGAAGGCACCTGAAGAATATGTGGGGTGCAATGACACAACTTCTCAAACAATTCTCTCAGGACATGCACACTGAGAGCTGCCTTTGGAGCCCTTAACACATGTGCTGAAGTGCTTCCTGCTCCAACCTCATGGGAGGCTCTTCTCTATCTTACCTCCTGACGCTGGGGCACATTTATATAGATATCCTCCAGGGTTCCTTTCTTTGTCTTTTTGGGGTAAGTTAGATTTTCCTGAACAGTCCAAGATTAAAGGCAAGATGAGATATTAATATTTATTTTCCCGTGTGAGTCATAGCTTGGATCACCAAACACAGAGTTCGGTCAATGTTTTTAGTGGTGATGACACTATGGAGACAAGATTATAGAGTTCTGCTGTGATGTTTAATTAAACTTTTCTTCTGATCAAGGGCACTGTCACTGTTGGTGACAATGTCAATTACCCATCACCCAGAAAGTCTGCTTCTGGGAATTTATCCTAAGGAATGAATAAAGAATATGGGGGTAAGATTTAGTTACAAGGATAGTCACCACTGCTATAAAAAGCAAAAATTTAGAAATGATATAAATTCCCAATAGAGGGGCATTAAAGACAGTACTATCATACAATGGAATACTATGTGTCACATTCCCATATGTGTGTGTGTGTTATATTATGTTCTGACATAAGCTGAAAGAATCTACAGTATTTCCCAGGTTTGTGAGGATGGGAGTATTTTAGATGTTTCTTTGCTTCATTTTATAAATTATGAGTATGAACCACTTTTGTAATCTATATTATATAAAATCCTAAGCGACTACTCAACCAGTCAACTGGTCACTGTGCTGCGCACTGATCACCAGGGAGCAGATGCTCAAGGCAGAAGCGGCTCCCTGGTGGTCAGTGCGCTCCCAAAGCCAACCTCCTGCGACTGGCCAACCTCCTATGGTCCCTCCCCCAGCTGGCCAAACTCCCACGGTCCCTCCTCCTGCTGGCTGGCCCCTACGACCCCAAAGGGGGGTCGGCCAGCCAACCTCCTGTGGTCCCTTCCCCCAGCCAGCCCACCTCCCATAGTCCCTCCCCCCCTGCTGGCCAACCTCCATGGCCCCTCTCCCTGGACGGCCCCAATCACCCCAATCTGAACCTCCTATGGCCCCTCCCCAGCAGCCAGCCAGCCAACTTCCCGCAGCCCCCTGTCCTGCCAGCTGGCCCCAATCAGGTCTAGGCGAGACACCCTAATGGGCCCCAATTGCTGGCCAGGCCAAGGGATCCCACCCATGGACAAATTCGTGCACCGGGCCTCTAGTATCTATAATAATAAAAGTGTAATATGCAAACCGACCAAATGACCAAACAGCAGAACGACTGTCTGAATGACTGTCCAGAAGACCACACTATGACATGCACTGGCACCAGGCTAGCCAAGGCAGGTGCGATGCGATTGGTTGGGGAGTCCAGCCATTGCCCCGCAATTGCCCCCACAGAGGGAGGCCCAGGCCACCCTCTTTAGGATGATTGATCAGGGGGGGCCTCCATGATCGATCACCCCAAAGAAGGAGGCCAAGGCTATCCAGCCGGTATCGCTGCAGTGGGTGGGCATGGCCTCCCTCTGCTGGGTGATTGATCACCCCAAAGAGGGAGGCCCAGGCTACCCGGCTGGTGGCACTGCAGTGGGGGGGGGGCTCCCTCTGCACTTCGATCAATCACATAGCCCCAGCAAGGTGGGCAGAGCCTCCCTTTGCTGGCAGCTGGAAGGACTCAATCAGCCCTGATCGCTGGTCAGGCTTAGAGACCCTATCTGCGCATAAATTTCATGCACCGAGCCTCTAGTAGAAAAAACAATTACAGAATAGTCCCACTGAGGGGATTTCCATTGCTCATGCCCAAGATGGTCATAATTTCCCCCTATTTTTAGCTTCAGCTAATGGAGCAGGTTAGTCTTGTAGACATTCGTCCAGCTTAAGTAGGACATGCCACACACTACAAACTTCTGGGGACACATGGAGAAGGTGAGGTATGGTCCCTGCCCTTGAGGATCTTGAAGTGGGACACACACACCTCAATGGGAACTCATCAGCAATCTCACGGAAGCCTAGGATTTGAAGCACATCTGAGCCTCCCCAAAATAGTAAAGTGCTTTGGAAGGCTGTACTACACTGACAGAGGCTCCAAAATACCTTCCATCAGAGGAAAATCTAAGTGTTCTCATGAGAACTGGCATATAATGCACAGCTGTGAGGAAGTGATATGGGCTCTCTCTATAGCCAGCACGTGTAGGTGGAATCTGAGTAATGCTGCAGCTATTCTTCCAAAGCACCCTCTGATATAGTAATAATATTTCCCTCCTACAGAAGTATACTACAGACACTATATTAAGAAAGACATTTTACTTTCCTTGATACTAGACATTTGAAATCTTCTGGTCAGATTTTCAAGTGTGCTGATTTTATTTTAATTGCAATTGCATGTTGTCCCCTAATGTTCATCTATATTATTTCACCCTGTTGTAATAGGATGAGAATAGAGTGGAGGCAGGTCCCTCCTTACCCCTCAACTTCTCTGAAGAGGAAAAATAAATGTATTATATATGTGATAAAACTTTTAAAAGTACACAAATGGCCACTTAAATCACAAAACATAAGCCATGGGACCTGGCCAATGTTGCTAAGTGGTTAGAGTGCTGGCCAGCGCATGAAAGGGTTGAGGGTTGACTTTCTAGTCAATGGCATATCCCTGGGTTGCAGGTTCACCCCCAACCCCCTTCTGACTAGGGCGGGAGGCAATCAATTGATGTGTGTCTCTCATCTCTCTCTCTCTCTCTCTCTCTCTCTCTCTCTCTCTCTCTCTCTCTCTCTCTTCTCTCTCCCTCTCTCTCTCCCTCTCTCTCTCTTTCTCCCCCCTCCCTCCTTCCCTTCCACTCTTTCTAAAAATCAATGGAAAAAATAAACTGATTATCAAAAATAGACCCAGAGTCATAGAAGCATGAACAGACTGTTGAACCTCAGAGGGAAGGCAGGAGAGGGTGGGGGCGAAGAGATCAACCAAAGAACTTGTATGCATATATGCATAACCACTGGACACAGGCAAAAGGGTGATGAGGGCCTAGTGGCGGGGAGGGAGAAGGACATAAGTGGGCTGGAAGAGGTTAATGGGGGAAAAGGAGAACCTATGTAATACTTTCAACAATAAAGATTAAAAGAAAAAATATTTAAGAAAAAATAATAATGGAGAAAACTAAGACGGCGGCATAGATAAACACCGGGAAATTGCTGCCTCCTACAACAATTGAAAAATCTTCTAGGAACACAAAACGGACATCATCCAGAACTACAGGGGGGCTGGCTGAGTGTAAATTCTACAACTAGAAGGAAAGAAAAGCACACTGAGAGCCAGAGGAGCTGCAGAAGTAAAGTGCAGAGGTACGGGGGCTCACGCGCGCGGAAAGGGACTGGCACCTGAGGACGCGGCTGTCTTTTCGAATCCGGAGGGAGTCACAAGCTCCTGACGGCTCTGAACTCCGGTTCCAGGAAGTCTCTGGGGACCCAGGACTCATACGGGGAGAAACTGGACTGTCTGGCAGCGGGCGAACTTGAGGGCGGCTTTCCCTCAGAGGTGCTTGCAGCCATTACCGGGACACTGAGACGCGCAACTCCTTAGGGCAGGGCTAAGGATCCGCCATAGCTGCTTGCTCCGCCCTTTGATTCCTTGAGACACCACCCCACCCAGGCTGCGGCAGAGGCTTTTGCATATGAATGCCCTGGCCCTTTGCAACCTGATAATTACCTAACTGCAGCGGGGCCAGACAGACCCAGAACTTCCAAGAGAAGGCCCAAGGCCCCACAGCGGCTTGCATTGCTTCACAGCTGAGCCTCATCAGGGCACCTCCAAACTCCAAAAAAGGAAGGGGAATCTGCAGTTCTCTTCGTAGCTCCTGCTGTGTAACCTCAGGCAGAGGCTAAATTAGCACCTCCTTAGATCCAAGAGCCACTGTACCCAGCGGTCAGAAGGGGACCATCCAGATCACAACTCCTCAGATCCATAAGGGACACACTCAGGGTGCAGACTCAGTGAGCACCAAAGCCCCACTGAAGCAAGTCTTGCCCCAGAAGGGTGTCTTCAGCACAGAAGTTCTCCCACTGCAGACACAGCTGATTCTCACTGCCAATTGGCCTGGAGGTCAATTCCTCCCAGTGATCCTACAACAACCAAGGCATAACTACAACAAGACTGTGCACAAAGCCCACAAGGGGGTGCACCAAGAGTGTCCACCTCAGGTAACTGGGGAGGCTGAGACACTGGGCCCTACAGGACACCTAGCACACAAAGCCACTCTATCAACACAGGGAAGCAGCCAAATGCGGAGACAAAGAAACAGGTCACAAATGGCAGAAATGGAGGAAAGCAAATGACTGGATATAGAGTTCAAGGCCACGTTTATAAGGTTGTTCAAGAATTTTATGGAAACCGCCAATAAATTTAGTGAGTCCCTCAATAAGTATAGTGAGACCCTGGAGGACATGAAAAAGGACCAACTAGCCGAAACCGGTTTGGCTCAGTGGATAGAGCGTCGGCCTGCGGACTGAAGGGTCCCAGGTTCGATTCCGGTCAAGGGCATGTACCTGGGTTGTGGGCACATCCCCAGTGGGAGATGTGCAGGAGGCAGCTGATCAATGTTTCTCTCTCATCGATGTTTCTAACTTTCTATCTCTCTCTCCCTTCCTCTCTATAAAAAATCAATAAAATATATATTTAAAAAATAAATAAATAAATAAATAAATAAGAAAAAGGATCAACTAGAAATTAAGCATACACTGACTGAAATAAAGAATAATTTACAGAGATCCAACAGCAGACAAGAGGATCCCAAGAATCAAGTCAAAGATTTGAAATACAAAGAAACAAAAAATACCCAACCGAAAAAGAAAAAAGAAAAGAGATTCCAAAAATATGAAGATAGTGTAAGGAGCCTCTGGGACAGCTTCAAGCGTACCAACATCCGAATTATAGGGGTACCAGAAGGAGAGAGAGGGCAAGATATTGAAAACCTATTTGAAGAAATAATGACAGAAAACTTCCCCTACCTGGTGAAAGAAATAGACTTACAAGTCCAGGAAGCGCAGAGAACCCCAAACAAAAGGAATCCAAAGAGGACCACACCAAGACACATCATAATTAAAATGCCAAGAGCAAAAGACAAAGAGAGAATCTTAAAAGCAGCAAGAGAAAGACAGTCAGTTACTTACAAGGGAGTACCCATACGACTGTCAGCTGATTTCTCAACAGAAACCATGCAGGCTAGAAGAGAGTGGCAAGAAATATTCAAAGTGATGAATAGCAAGAACCTGCAACCAAGATTACTTTATCCAGCAAAGCTATCATTCAGAATAGAAGGTCAGATAAAGAGCTTCACAGATAAGAAAAAGCTAAAGGAGTTCATCACCACCAAACCAGCATTATATGAAATGCTGAAAGGTATTCTTTAAGAAGAGGAAGAAGAAAAAGGAACTCTTACCATTTGCCACAGCATGGATGGAACTGGAGAGCGGATAAATACCACATGATCTCACTCATTTGTGGAATATAATGAACAACATAAACTGATGAACAAGGACTGATCCAGAGACGGAGAGGCATTGATTGGACTGTCGGGCCTTGGAGGGAAGGTAGGGGAGGGTGGGGGTAAGGGGGAAAGATCAACCAAAGGACTTACATGCAAGCATATAGGCCTAACCAATGGACATGGACAACGGGGGGGTCAGGGCATGAAGGGGGGGGGGGGGTAGAGGGTAACGTGGGGACAAGGACACATATGTAATATCTTAATCAATAAAAAATATATTTAAAAAAAGAAAAAAAAAGAAAAAATAATAATATTAAATGTAAAGTGTAATTGAAAAAAAACTTTTAAATAAAAATGTAAAAAACATTTTAAAAATATATCCTCAGGTGAGGATTATCAAAAATTAATTAATTAATTAAACATAAGCCATGGCTCTTTTTTTCTATAACAATATAAAATTTGTGAATTTATAGTCAGCATAATAGTAAGAGGTAAGATTTAGTGTACATTTACCAAGTGCAAGGCATAATGCTATGTGCATTGCATATATTAACTCATTTAATCCTCACAAAAATCCTAAGAGGGAAGAACTATTAGTTTGGTCTGAGCTTATGCAGTGCCTCACAGTTCAAAAGGGGATAGACATAAAACATCATAGCAAAACAAAGCAAAGGGGCCATGCTCTGCAAATAGGAACAGTGAAATGAAGTACAGAAGGCAGAGTCTGCACTCTATAGTGCTGCCATATCAGTTGTTGGTGTCTGCATGATGTACTTTCAGATTACTCTCCAAATTAAGCCATCTTTATATATAGAGAGAGATTTCAGAGAGAAAGGGAGAGGGAGAGAGAGAGAGATAGAAACATTGATGATGAGAATGAATCATTGATCAGCTGCCTTTGTACGCCCCCTACTAGGAATTGAGCCTGCAACCTGGTCATGTGCCCTGACCTGGAATAGAACTGTAACTTCCTGGTTTATAGGTTGATGCTCAGACACTGAGCCACACCAGCCAGCCAGGTCATCTTTAAAAATAAAAAGCTTTATTGAGATGTAATTCACATATGCAATCCACCCACTTGAAGGATGCAATTCAATGTTTATTATTAGTATGTTCACAGAGATGTGCAACAACACAACAAATTTTAGATCATTTTCATCACCCCTAAAGGAAACCACATGCCCATTAGCAGTCACTACTCATTTCCCCAAACTCCACTGATCCTATGCAACTGCTAATCTACTGTCTCTGTGGATTTGTCTATTTTGCCCACTTTACATTTTATAAAAATGGAATCACATAATACATGGTCCTTCATAACTGGCTTTACCTCAGCATGCTTTCAAAGTTCATCCACATTGTAGCATGCTTCATTTCTCTTTTTTTAATTGATTTTTTAGAGAGAGAGAGGGAGGGAGGGAGGGAGGGAGATGTCAATTTTTTGTTTTACTTTTTTTTTTTCAAATAGGTTTTAATTGATTTTTTTTTAGAGAAAGAGAGAGGAATAGAGAGATGGAAACATCGATGAGAGAGAAACATCATCGATCAGCTGCCTCCTGCACGCCCCCTTCTGGGGAGCAAGCCCAAAACCTGGGCATGTGCCCTGACTAGAAATCAAACCCATGGCCTCTTGATTCCTGGGTTGATGCTCAACTGCTGAGCCACACCAACTGGACATGTTGTTCCACTTATTTATGCATTCATTGGTTGCTTCTTGTATGTGCCCTGACCAGAGATTGAACTCACAACCTTGGCATATTGGGATGATGTTGTAACCAATTGAGCTACCTGGCCAGGGCTGCTTTACTCCTTATTTCCAAATAATATTTCATTGTATAAATATATCACATTTTAATTATCCATTTTTCAGGTTATAAACATTTGGGTTAGATTCACTTTTTTACTATTGTGAACAATGCTGATATGGACATTCATGCACAAGTTTTTGTGTGGACATATGTTTTCATTTCTCTTGGTCATAATCCTAGGATGGAATTGCTGGTTCATAGGTGACTCCATGCTTAAATATCAAGAACCTGCCTGACTGTTTTTCAAAGTGGCTGCACCATTTTACATTCTCACCAGCAGTACCTGAGACTTCTAATTTCTCCACATTCTTGCCAAAACACATGTCTCAGTGAGTGTGAAGCAGCATCTCCTGTGGTTTGGTTTTGTTTGTATCTGATAGCTAACGATGTTGAAAGTAGAAAACCACTGCTTTTTGGTAATACAGTAGCCACACAAGCCAAATTAAGACAATCTAGTCTTACTTTTATTAACAGTCTAAACATATCAGATAAAATATGAGAAACAATCAGAAGAGATGGAGTTGAAGGTTCTGAAAACAGCAAGTCATTATCAAAGCTCCTGTTCTTGGTGCTGGGAAAAGGGTGGACAGACACACAGAGACAATCTCTGCTCTCATGGAGCTTAATATTCTGTTAGGGGACATGACTAAGCAATGAAATTACATAATGAAATAATTACAGTCATGAAATGCTCCGTGAGAGAGAAATAGGAGAAGGTCTGAGACATAACAGAGGGTCCTGATGATGTAAGGGCTCATGGAAGGCCTTAAAAGTTGGAGTGGAGATTGGTAGGATGAGTTCACTTTCAGAACAGGGAGGGGTTGGTGGCAGGAGAAGGCCTGAGCTGGTGGGGGTTATAGGGAGGGGTTGCTGAACAGGTGTGAGGGACTGAAAGTTGGTGCATATGGCTGCAGTATAGACACCAAGAAAAGGAGGCTGGAGACACAGCCAGATCATACAAGGTTTACAACTTGTGTCCAGACTTTTCCCTAAGAACAGTAAGAAACCATTGTTTAAAGGGTTTTAAGTACAGAGAGCTGGGAACTAGGGTTGTATGGCGTTTTTAAATGGCCACTTTGGCTGAAATTGGAAGAATGCAATGTGCAGAGTGCCATTTGAAACAAGAGGGAATGTAAGCAGACCCTTCAGGAAGTGATTTTAACCAATCCAGGCCAGAGATAAAGTTAACTTAATTCTAGGATTCGGAGAAATTTTAAAGAAACTTAGTAGATGATTCTATTTGGGGGGCTAGGAAATGGAAGATGTCAAGATAACAGTGCCATAGACTTGATAATGGGAAACCCAGGGAAAGAGCAGGCTGGGACAAGGAAAACCATACCTCATTCCTGAGAAGTTAAATTTAGGTGTGCAGAAAACACTGGGTGGAGAGGTGAAGTGAGCAGTTTGATATGTAAGTTTGGAACTCAGAGGAACATTCCAAGCTAGAGATACACATGTAGGCTGCTCAGGGTACAGATGGTAAATGTGACCTTGGTAGAAATTAGCCAATTAATGGGAAAGGTATGGAATTAGGAGAGAGGGAAGCCCAAGGGAGGAGGCATGAGCCACTACAATATTCGAAGGTCACATAGAAGAGAATTGGCCAGCAAACGAAGCTGAGGAGTGATTAAAGGAGTAAGATTAGAACTGGGAAGTTATTCAAGAACTAAGAAAATTTAGGAGCAAATGAGCAATGTGATTGGAAACTGCCAAGAGGTATACAACATGATGACCACTGCCGCAACCTTTTGCAGTGAGGGTTCAGGATCTGAAGAAAGGGCTACGCACAAATGAACACTAGACTAGAAATATGAATTTAGAAGGCATAGGGGGCCAGGTGGAAACCTGTCTGTAGTGGAGAAGCTCTCTGAAACCCTGGTCCTGTCAGATTTTATTCAGTTTTTGATACACATCTTGCCCTCCTGTGTAGCAGACAGACTATCTCAAAGGCAAACAGGTAGCAGACAGACTATCTCAAAGGTCAGTAAAGATTTACTTTGAGGCTATTAGGTCAGGAAATTGCTTCAAGCCATCACTGTCTCAACACAGCCCTGCTAAGTCCAAGGTCCATCAGCCTTCTACGTTCCTTGGAGCACTCTTATGACAGTATTGGGAAATCGGTGGTTTCCTGCAGGCCACTGGGTTTAACAGCAGAGGGGTAAAATCAGCAACCTTAGTGAGGGGTTCATTACAGGCCTCCCAAGGTGTGCCACTTCCACATGTGAATTATTTTTCATTGAAGGCACTCAAGACCCTGTGCGCTCATGAGAAACTCTTACTTCTCCCTTAAAGAATTTAAATTTGGGGCCTTTCCCATGATAAGAGTTATTACCAGAGAAAATGTTTTCTAACCTATCTATAGGGGCAGGGACATTACTGAATTACTGAATATCTGCTCTTCTTATCATCCCATCTAAAGCCCCAACGTCCTGTACCTCATCCTTAGCTCAGAATGTCTACCACATTTTAACTTGCTGTCTTTAACCTCTCATGTATGTGGGGTTCCCATAATTTGCATGCAATTAAATGGGTTATTTTCTCTTGCTAACCTGTCTTATGTCCATTTGATTATAAAACCACCTGGAAGAATCTAGACAGGTGGAAAATGTTTCTTCCTCCCCCACAGGAGCAAGAATATGGTTGAGTGGAAGGGGCTGAATTCAGGATACAGTGAGGTGAGGAGTGTGTGGGAAGGGAGGAAATTGAGATGATATGAGTAGACAACTCTTTCAAGAACCATGGAGGTAAAGGGCAGGAAGGTGGAAAGGAGAAGTAGCTGGAAGAAGATGTGTGGTCAAGGGAAGCAGTTGGATGTAAGATAGCAAGATGAGGTGTATTTAACACTACTGGTGGAGACAAGAGAATGAAGATACAGAGGCAACAAATCTGAAAGACAGAGAGCTTGACTTCTGCGGCCAGACCACTTGGGTTCAATTCTCGCTTCTCCTTCTGCCACCTATGTGGTTTGGGGTGGGGTATTTGGCTTCTATGTGCCTCAGTTTCTTCATCTGTAAAATGGGGGGAAAAATGGAACACTGTTGGGAGGGTTAAATAAGATAATGTATGGAAAAGGCTGAGGTTTGTATTGAGTCATTTTACCAATGCAGGATTCCTAAGCCACACTGACCATCTTCACTCCTCACCTGAGCTCTGCCCTTACAAACTGCTCCCTTTTAATTCATGACTCAAATGAGGTGTTGGTTATGGCCAACTCTTTCAACTATTAAAATATTAAAGAAATGGTAGCGGAGTAAGTGGAAGCTACACCGACATGCTCCCAGAACCAAACCTAAATTTAGAAAAACCAACCTGGATAATCAATTGAGGTCTACATGGAGAACCCTGATAACCAAGGATGGAAAGTGGAGAGACCACATAGAGACTGGTAGGAAGTGCAATGGTGCAAAAGGGCTGGCTGGTTTCCCACAGATAGCAGCTGAGGTTCTAGTGGGATATCTCAGCTGTGAGGGGTTCCCACTGAGAACTCTGAGGTCTAAACCCCAAGCTGGACTCCCCACCTCAGAGCACCAGAACTGAGAAAAAGTGCCCACATAACATCTGGCTCTGAAAAGCAGCAGTGTTTCTGTCTGCCAGGGAGAGATGGCTGGAAATGTAGGCACCTCCTAAAGGGCCAATGACCAAAATTTTGTGTACAACCATTCACCTTGTGCTCCAGCAGAGGGTGGGAAGAGTAGATTGGAGTTGTGTGAGCAGAAGCCAGGGTTGGGGGTCAGGGGTTAGAGCTCGAAAGGCAGACACATCAGTTTCTTGTGCTGAGTCATTCCCTCATACTGCAGAGGACATCTTTCTCCCCCAGACATTTGCTGTTCAGGCAGTTTTTGTCTGGGGAAAAGGTACTTGCCTTGCCCTGTTGGAAGACCTCTCCCTCCAGCCTGTGATTGATAGCCTGAGGCTAATCAAGACTGAATAACAATAAAACTGAAGGCAAAGGTGGGTCTCAAGAGGCTCTGAGTCTTTGCCTGATCTAATTCAGGGCCCGGGGCTAGGAAAAGCAGGCCTTGGTGCATATCTTGGTCCTTCCCAAAGGCATCCAGCCCTAGCAGAGAGAGCCATAGGCTGTGGATTGCTTATAGCTCCAAACAGGATACTTAGGGCCAATCAGAAATAGCTTCTGACACTGTCCCACACTAGAGATTGGGAGTCATAGCAGATCTACCTAATATACAGACACAAACCCAAATAGGTAGCCAAAATGTGGAGACAAAAAAACAACCCCCAAATGAAAGAACAAGAGAATTCTCCAGAAAAAGAGCTAAATGAAATAGAGAAAATAAATTATATCAGACATAGATTTCACTGCTGGTGGGAATGCAGACTAGTACATCCATGATGGAAACAAGTTTGGAATTTCCTCAAAAAATCAATATGGAACCTCCATTTGACCCAGTGATGCCACTTCTAGGAATATATCCTGAGAAACCCTAAACACCTAAACACCAATCAGAAAGAATGTATGTGCCCCTGTGTTAATAGCATTGTTATTTACAATAGCTAAGATCTGGAAACAGCCCCAGTGCCCATCAGTAGATGAGTAGACAAAAACAGCCGTGATAGTGAAAAAAAAAAAAAAAAGCTGTAGTACATTTACACCATCGAATACTATGGAGTCATAAAAAGGAAGGATTTCTGGGGAATTTAAAATGGGGCCAAATAGGTGGATGTGTCTTGCACCTTCTCACAGAACAGATAGAAGGAACAATTAAATTGAATAACATCCACCTGCAATTGGTGAATTGAACACAGATGGTGAGACAATCCACACGGAAAGGACAGAGGATGCCTGGAGAATGGTGGGATTGGGGATCTGGGCTGGAGAGAGAGACACATGACCACCAGGACTGGAGGGTCAGAAGGAAACTGCACTGCACCAAATCCACATCCCTTGGGGACACGCATAACACTAGACTGTGGAAGGGGGTCCACAGGGCTGCTGGCAGCCAGGGAATCTAGACCTAAGTCCACAGCCATGGGAGGCTGCACCAGAAAGGTGACCTGAGGAACTACCGGAGCCATGCAGTAGTGTGGTTCTTTTGCCTTTATATTTTCCCAGCTTTTGTTTGCTAAACCCAGTTCATTGAACCTTTCAATTACAAATACTCACCAAGACTGGGGTGCAGGTATAGGTGCAGTTTTGTGGTGGCTGGAGAGAGGCTGTGGAGAAGAGCAAGACAGGGAGAGGTGACCAGGAATCCGGCACTGGGACATTCTTGACCCTCCAACTATAAGCAGCCATTTTTCTCCTGAAGAGCCAGCCCCTCCCAGCAGCACCTGCAGGGCAACTAGTGCAGCCACACCCAGCCTTGAACTTTTCAGAGGAAAGGAGGAATCTGAATAGCCAGAGGGAGCCCTGGGGGATTGGGTTGAGGGGCTGTTTGGTCCCAGAAACACCCCCACCTAAAATCCATGTAAGAAATAGATGCTTGTGTAAATAAGCCTGAAAGCAGGCAGATAAACAAAGCGTGCAGATTGGTCCCCTGTGCCTGCAGCCAAGGCTGCAGAGACAGACACAGAGGAGCAGTGGATCACTGGGAACTTCAACACAGTGCTGACTATTTAACTGGAAACTGAGAAGTGGCAGACAGAACAGGAGAGAAGGGTCTTAAACCAGCCCCCATGGGACATTAAAACTCAGCTGAGATGAACAACACTTCACTTTTTTATTTTTATCTTTTACTTAAGGAAGGAAAATTTTTTTTAATGTTTTTAACCTTTTATGTTTTGTATTATTTTCCTTCATTCTATTTTTATTTTTATATCATTATTTCATTTTATCTTAGTTTTTCTTTTTTTCACCCTTTTCTTCCCACTTCTCCCTTTTCATCCTGTTTCTATTTTCCTGTTCCTGCTTTAGTTTACTCTCTCCTTTCTTTTTACATCTTGTTAAAAATTGATCTTCTTAGGGAGACAAAATGGTGGCAGAATAGATGAACGTGTCCTGAGCCTTGTCCCAGAGCAGATAGAATGAGCAATTAAATTGAATAACATCCACCCCGAATTGGTGAAGTAGACACAGCTGGTGGACAATCCGCAGCTGGGAAGGGCACAGGACACCTGGAGAACAACAAAATCAGGGATCTGGGCTGGGGAGAACTGTGAGACCTCTGAGCCCAGAGTGTCAGAGGGAAACTGCTTGGCACCGAGGCCGTGTCCCTGGGAAAGGCACAGCGTCTGACTGTAGAAAGGAGGTCCAGAGGACTGCTGGTGGCAGGGGATTCTAGATCTGGGTCCACAGTCACGAGAAACTCTAGTTTTGTAATAAAGATAAAAGCAAGAGATCTAGCAATCAAAGCTGAAATGAGTTAATTTGGTCTGCACATGTGGCTGTTTTTCCCAGAAACTTGCACTTTTAAATAAAGGGAAAGTGGAAGAAAATTACCCATTACAGACTGCAGCCAAATTAAGTGGCTGATGGGGACACCCGGCAATGCCTCCAAAACTAGAAGGATAGTGAAAGTAGAAGCAATAGGGTCCGTTTGCTTACTGTTTGACGTGAAGAACGAGGATAGAATATCCCGGATGGACCCCCAAAGCTGATATCCAAAAGTTGAGCTGAAGTTCTTCCGGGATCATGTCTCACAAAGTTGAAGAGTAAAATCATGGACCAGAAGATTTAAGTAAAATCATGGACATTTATTATCAGTGGATACAAACTCCCCACATGGGGAGTGGGCCCAAGAATGGGTTGTCACCAAAACTCACTTGTCTAGGGGTTTATATCTACCCAAAGCCTGTTCTTTGTCTCCCTGTTATGCCCAGATTTCAAGATCCCCAATAGACCACCAGGGAGCCAGAGAGTCTGATGCAAAAGCAGAGAGTCTTTTATTCGAACTAGTTCGGCTCCCCGACCACACTCACCAACCCAATGGTAAGCCAAGTGGCAGAGAGAGGGCTAGCCCGGGGAAGGAGTTTTATAGGGGGGTGGAGTAAGGGGAGGAGAGGTGACCGTGGGCCCTGCTGATTGGCCAGGCGCAAGTCGGGTCTCGCCACACAGGATGTGGTCATATCCATGGCGCGCACCTCCCTTGACTGTCACTGTCTAGTTCAAAGAAATCCTGGGTGTGGCTAGCAGAGGCCTGGGCTTCCAGGAAGAAGCCCTGCCGAGCACATGGCTGCTAGGGTAAGATGGAGGACGTAGCCCTTGCCCTTTTATTCCCCCCTTTGTCTTGGAACTTCCGGCTCAATCATGAGACGGACTGCATTTCTATTTCACTGTTGCTAGAGGCCCGTACTAGGCACAGAGAGCTATCAACTGAACTATCCCTATAAGCTTAACAAATGGTCTGGTGGAAGGGAAAGAAACCATTTTAGTTCTAACAACTTCTATTGAAATAGGATTTTTCTTCTTAAAATTCCTCCATGGCTATCAAAAAGCCAAATCAAGATTAATTTATCTACTGTCCTGATGTTTGCATAAACACAACAAGAATGGTAACTGACTACCTTTGCTGGAATCTCATGGTTGAATCTTAATGTGCCCCGTAGGGCCAGGAAGCCAAGCCATCCAGCTGCCATCAGGCCTGCCTGCAGTATCTGCTAAGTTAGGTGAATCCCTCACCTGTAGCAACTCCACCTGAGCCCACGCTCCAGGCTTTAAGGCCCATCTCAGTAGCCCTCCTACTCGTTGCGGCACAAAGTGTGTGGGGGTTCCGCAGGGACGCAGAGGCATCTTTACTGCTCCCCTTCTACTCTTACTAACCGCCAGTGATGGTAGGGCATGGGCCTGACGCTCCAACGCCAGCCATCTTCAGGGCTCCCAAGCAGGATATCAGGCTTTCTTTGTGGCATTTTTACTGGCTTTAAGTCTTTAGAGCTCAGACAGGGATCTTTAGAACATGATACTCCAAAG
The DNA here is from genome assembly GCF_964212035.1 of Myotis nattereri. Lineage (NCBI taxonomy): Eukaryota > Metazoa > Chordata > Mammalia > Chiroptera > Vespertilionidae > Myotis > Myotis nattereri. The sequence continues at coordinate 103,690,972 of NC_138077.1, forward strand.
TTTTCCGTTAATAAAACCCCTATTAGGAACAAGTCTTATTGAATCTATGCAAAGAAATGTATTGCATTTAGCATTGCCAGATTTCGGAGGAATTACATAAGGAGAAAAGCATACTGATCTGCTCTAAGATTTTCTGACTTTCCTTGCCAATTCCTTTTCATGGATTTATAACAAAACAGTAACTGTTGGCATAAAACTTTCTTTCTATGCATAACCATGCCTCAGACCTTCTATTCTAAACAGGCTTTTTCCAGCTTTACTACCCCTGACATGGGGATGGTTATGCAGACCTGCAAGACAGTATACAGGCTGCCAACCATTAACTGTCTCTCAACAGAGACCAAAACCTGATGGGCACCCTTCCCTGCCCAGTTGGGCACCTGCCCTTTTGGCAGCTAGACACCTTTTACTTTTGGGGTTCATCCCACCCTTTCAGGATAACCAACATACACTCAAACCTGCAAGAGAATTAAAGGTCAATATAACATATCAATACAATGAAACATAATATGGCATCATGGCTGCTTCAGGCAGCCAAATCTTCTGCTACTAAACATGTTATCCTATAAATTGTCCTTGTCTCCTTGGAGCCATGTCCATGAAGATGCAGGCATTATCTAAGTCTATTACACAGTATTGTGGGGGTTCCTGGTGGCAGGAGTGATCGCGAGCAATGTTACCAGCTTCAGGCACGTCGAGCACGCCCTAGCATGAGCTTGAGCAGGTTGCGTTGATCTCGATCGTTGCTCCATTTGGTGATGAAGTCTTCCCGGATCACGGATGGGTCCGCTGACCAGACGTGAGTGTGATGGACCCAGGTCGCGATGCTGTCTACCTTGAGAGCGGTGGGGGTCGTCAGCACCACAGTGTAGGGACCCTTCCAACATGGCTCGAGGGTCTCCCGGCGGTGCCTTCTGATGTAGACCCAATCTCCTGGTCTGTGCTGATGAGGAGTTGGGGTTGGGCCGGTCTCGTAGATGGCGTGGAGGCGCAGCCAAATGTCCTCGTGCGCCCTCTGGAGCCCTCTCAAGGAAAGAGATAGTTAAAGAAAAGGGTTTTATAGGGGGTGGCCTGCCAAACATGATAGGAGAGCCACCCAGTCCCTGCCAGTCTCCGAGTCAGATTCCTCCTCTCTTGGAGAACTTCAAAGTCCTGATGGCTTCTAGGTAACCCTGTTTATTAGTTACAGCACTCTGCTTTCTTGCCTTTCTACCAGTTCCCTTTGTGGCAGAGCAGCAACCAGGCCTCTTTCAAGGGAGTGCACTAGAAGGGGGTATCAGCTCCTCCTTTGCTAGCAGCAACAGGTACCAAACACTTTCAGTACATTTGACCAGCTTCATTCCTGCCCACCTTTACAGATTCTAAGGCCCATTGTCTTCCTTTAACCAGCAAGCCAAATGACACTGGCCTGTATTATTTAATTCAGCACAGGCAGGGGGAAGGGCCCATGAAATCTCTGCCCTGAGGAACTGTGAGCCCCATCCTTAAATGTCCTAATCAGACTAGAAAAGCCATAAATACCTTTTAAATCTACCCCAGAATTCCAAAATCCCAACCCAGCACAGAATATCACATAGCAAATCAAAGTTCCCAGCAAACAAACAGACAGAGATGTTTACTAGTTAGGTGGGCCGATTCCACCTCTGACAGAGCAAGCGCCCTTGGGCAGCTGCTCAGGGCTCTTTTGCTATCGGTCAGAGCACTCAGCCTTAAAGAAATCAAGTGTGTGCTTTTTTTTTCCCCCACAGACTTCCACACTTACATGAACAAATAATTAAACCCAAGTAGACATACAAACATTAAATAAACATTTACACTTACACCCTTTCAATGAACAAGTACTTTTACAGTCTTGGGATCTTGAGCAGATAACAGGAACACCGCCCAAGTCCCCTGATGGGGGCCTGACAAGAACAGATGTAGGGGCCTCCCTTTCCCACATCCCAGGACAGGATTCTTGACCTATGTCTCATCCAGATAGAAACACTACTCATCACAAACAAACAAACAAATCCAAAACCAAAAAACAAAAACCAAGAAAACCAAGGCCAGAAGTACCCTCTGACGTTTCAGGGGTACCAAGGAAGGAGAAGTTAGGCCACGTCCAGCCCTTCTCACAATCCACCACCAGTGACCAGTCCCAGCTCACTGGTCTACCACCCATTTAACATTTCTCTTTCCTCCCATCACACCAAAGCCATGCTTTCCAGTTAGTCAGAACTCTTAGCCTTAATTTTTAGGTGACATGTAAATAATTAACATTCCTCAGATTAGCAATACATTCAAAAAAAATTTTTTAAGAGACACAGAAATTCCACTAGTTAAGCAATTTTAAACAACAAAGATACATATTTAAGCAATAAGGACAGATCAATTTACAGAAGCAGAGACAGCATACAATTTAAACCACAGCCTTGGGTAAACACATTATCTAGAGTCCTTGGGTAACATAGGTTATACTTAGGCATGTCCTGGGTCTCCAGAACACTGAACTGGAGCCCTCTAAGATCAGTATGAAACCAGTTTCTACCTGAAATAATCGTACTTTACTTTAGAAATTGGATTACTGCTATCAGTCCCTTTTAAAGACTTTGACATAAAAATAAATCCACGAGGAAAGCACACTTCCTACCCCATAGATGATTTTAACTTAAAAGTTTTAAGTTTCCAGCCAATAGGCCTGGAATAGCTGCTAAATTTCAAAATGGTCACAATTTTCCCTCTGGGTAAGTCAAGAAGCAAACCCATAGCTAGTCACATGTAAACTTGACTATCAACTTCCTGATGGTACTTGCCTCAGGGCGGGAAATTTCAAAAGAGCTCTCACCAAATAGCCCTCAAGGTCACCCTGAACTGTGGCAACTGAGGAGGTTGGATGTCTTTGTCAGGTTCATCTCCGCCATTTTTAAGGCCAAAACAATCTTGGGTTTTTATTCTGTACACAGCAAAAGGTCAAGTCCAGCTCAAAACTATGTGCACTCATTTTTAAACTGGCCTTTTCCCTTTACATGTGCACAGAAATCCCGGATGCATTAAGTCATTAGCTGGAAAAAAAGATAAAGATGGCGAAGATGAGGCTAAGAAGTGGCTTTCTTGGGGAGTGACGTCCATATTGGATGGCCATGTGGGCTTCTTTCTTCCCTTCCCCCACATTCTGCTTTGGGGGAAGTTTCAGCAAATGACTCAGATGGCGTATTTTTCCCAAAGTCATGCTTAAGAGATTACCTGCATGCTAGGGGAAGGGCGTGTCTACCCCTCCCTCTACTAAAATAAACTTTTTAATGGCAAGAAAAGAGACCTTAAACTTTCAGAGCTTTAAATCTTAGGTAGCAAATTAAATACTTAGCATTTTTCAAATCAATACTTTTACATTTAAGGATACATTTCAAATAAAATATAAGGCATTTTCAATTAATATATTAACTTCTATCATCTAGACTTCATACTAGGCATACTCAGATAGCCACACAAAGGAGGGGAGAGGGCAGGCCCCCTCCCTCCACACTCACACACTTTCACCAGACATTCATTCAGAGTTTAAACAATCCATTCAATTCCTAACAATTTCCCAACTCCTGAGGGAGCTCTACAGCCTCCCCCAATCTCCTTGAAATGATCAATCACAATACCCAAAGGAGCACTCTGAGTCCGTCCCATAACGTCTGTCCAGTAAGTCCACAGAAAAAAACATACAAACACAGAAAACTAAGAGGGCCTGAAAATACAGCCTTCCAACTCCATGGAAGCAAAACCAAAATAATCTCCCAACTCCATAAAAGCAAAAACCGAAAGCTAGACGATGGCTGCGCGCCAACCAGCAGGAGAGACCCGCCTCATCTCAGATTGAGGGGTTTCTAAAGACCTTCCAACTCCGTGGAAGCAAAACTACACCCCTCCGGATGGAGGATCGGGACGTCCCCTGACTCCTCGCCCGTGATTCCCCAGTGCATCCACTTAGATCATTACGGGCATTTACAGATTTCAGAAACAAGCTCACACAGAACAGAACATACAACAACACAGACACCTACCACAGCCAGGCAGACTCTCTGGATCAGGGGTCCCTCGAGGGTCTTGGGGATCCTGGATGAGCCCCCAAATGTTATGCCCAGATTTCAAGATCCCCAATAGACCACCAGGGAGCCAGAGAGTCTGATGCAAAAGCAGAGAGTCTTTTATTCGAACTAGTTTGGCTCCCCGACCACACTCACTGACCCAACGGTAAGCCAAGTGGCAGAGAGAGGGCTAACCTGGTGGGAAGGAGTTTTATAGGGGGGTGGAGTAAGGGGAGGAGAGGTGACCGTGGGCCCTGCTGATTGGTCAGGTGCAAGTCGGGTCCCGCCACACAGGATGTGGTCATATCCATGGCGCGCACCTCCCTTGACCGTCACTGTCTAGTTCAAAGAAATCCTGGGTGTGGCTAGCAGAGGCCTGGGCTTCCAGAAAGAAGCCCTGCCGAGCACATGGCTGATAGGGTAAGATGGAGGGTGTAGCCCTCGCCCTTTCATCCCATGTCACTCTCTGATTGGCTCCTTCTACCTCTTTTGTCCAGCAACAATTTTAAAATCCACCTGCTGCTACCCCTCCTCTTTTTCCTCTTCCTCCCCATCTCTTGTAACCTTCTGCGTGTGAAAGATAAGCATTCTTGTCTTGTGACATCCTGTTTTTCTGCAAGACCAGAATTCCTGTGGTTTTAGCTGGCTCCAACTGTCATGTCCATATTTCCTTCTTCCTTTCACCCCTTATCCTATCTGCCTAATCCCGTTTCTAATTTCTCTCAATAGTGCCAAGGACATGGAATTTTTGTGGTGTTGTTGAAACCAGACAACCAGTGGGTCTAGGCTACCTGTCACTACTTGAGCCAATTAAGCAGAGACAGTGTTGAATCATATATGACTGTTTATTCCAATACTGCAGGCAGTATGGGAGGGCAGCAAGTCATCCACAAAAATCCCCATAAACCAGTTTATACTGGGTAGGACAAAGATTACATGGGGAAGTAAGGATTACAGTCATGGGAAGTAGGCTGGGGCGGGACTCCATTGTTTGGGCAACAAGGGTTTTTTACTTGTTTGTTTGTTTTTTAAATACTATCTCAAGAAAAAATTTTGTTAATCTTTCCATGTTAATAGGCAATTCTTGAATGAGAATGGACCGCATTCCAAGGTTGACTGCCAGCTCCAAGGTTGACCTGGACACAGGGGTGGTAAGTCTTTTGAGACACAGCTGGAGAAGTGGAGGCCAATAGCTTATTAAATGACTTACACCTGAACCCTGGCTGACCAGTTCACCAAAAGGAATCATTAATGGGACAGGGCAAACATTTAAACACCATCAGGCTCCTGAAACACACTCAAAAGGCCTCTCTTATACTAACAGGCCATGTGCCCTACTCTCCTCATTAAAACCACGTTAGGAAATAAAGCCAGATTTTTAACCCCATGGCAAGCTGCTCTTGCATGTCCAAGGCTGGTACATTATTAATAATTACTTGAGTCAAAGGGTGAAATAAAAACTATAATCCAGAAAATAGAGTAGAGAGAAAACCAGTGCTTTTCCCCCACCTCATGGATGTGCCTGTATAGTTTCCCCACACACATTTATGTAGAGCCAGCTGTCATTTATTAAGTTGCTTATTTGCTACAAAACTGCTGGGACAGTAGGGAGCTAACAAGCACAGGAGAGTGCAATTAAGCTGTCACTTCCTTTGCAGCCATCTCTCTGAACCATCTCACTTATTTTTTGGGTTACTGACAAGATTTGAAAGGAGTATCTCCATGGCTGCCTCCATTCACAAACTGTTATTACATTCTAATTGCAAGGTAACAGACAATCAAAAGTATAGCTAGCCCTGGCCAGTGGGTTCAATTCCTGGTACAGGGCATGTACCTGGGTTGCAGGTTTGTTCCCCCAGGCCAGGTTCGGGTGCGTGCAGAAGGCAACCAATCAATGTCTCTCTCTCTCTCTCTCTCTCTCTCTCTCTCTCTCTCTCTCTCTCTCTCCCTCCTTTCCACTCTCTCTAAAAAATCAATGGGAAAAAATATCCTCAGGTTCTCAGGTGAGGATTAACAAAACAAAAGTGTAAATAGATAATGCAATATTTATAATGTGCCAAGTCATTATATAACATATTAACTCATTGAACCCTCATGATCAGCCTATAAAACAGGTACAAAAAATATTAGTTTTCCCCGGCTGGTATGGCTCAGTTGGTTGGGCGTCATCCCCTACAGCAGTAGGTGGTGGGCTTGATTCCCAGTCAGGGCACATGCCTAGATTGCAGGCTCAATCCTGGTCCAGGCATATGTGGGTGGCAATCAATAGACGTTCCGCTCTCACAAAATCCCTCCCACCAGGAACATTTGTTTTGAGAAGTTTTTAAAAGGAAGCTGAACTCTTCAGTGAAGGTGTATGCTCCAAATCTGGGTAGTAGGTAGACAGGTGTCTATTATAGCTGTATATCTATTTGTGTGTACATAAATATTTTACAAAAATTTTAGTAAGTACAATGAAATGAAAATAAAGCCCCCCCAAAACTCAGGTGGTGCCTAGGTGGCCAGATGCCTCAAGCCTTTTCCACCTCCTGATTGAATGGATGAAAAAAGCAACAAATAGGCCCCAGATTCACTAACCAAGGTAAATAATATTTAAGGCAATGCCTTAAAAAATCATAGTTCTGGAGGCTAGGAAGTCCAAGATCAAGGTTGTGGTGAGAACCCACTTCCTGGTTCATAGACCTCTGTCTTTTGGCTGTGCACATGGCAGAAGGAGCCAAGGAGTTCTCTGGGGTCTCTTTTATAAGGGTACTATTCCCATTCATAAGGGCTCTGTCCTTATTATCTAACTAGAGGTCCAGTGCATGGATTCATGCACTGGTGGGGTCCCTTGGCCTGGCCTGCGGGGATCAGGCTGAAACTGGCACTCTGACATTCCCCAAGGGGTCCTAGATTGTGAAAGGGCAGTACTCAGGTGATGCACCCCGGAATCGGGCTCCCTCCTCTCTGGTTCCAGATGTATCACCCGAGAACTGCAGCTACCAAGTCACCACAGCTTGGCAGCTCCTGCGTTGAGTGTCTGCCCCCTGGTGGTCAGTGTGCATCATAGCTACTGGCTGGTCGACCAGTTGCTTAGGCTTTTATATATATAGACTAGAGGCCCGTGCACAAAATTCGTGCACTGGGGTGGGGGGGGGGGTGTCCCTAAGCCCAGCCTGCACCCTCTCCAATCTCGGACCCCTCAGGGGATGTCTGATCCCAGGCCTAAACCAGCAGTCGGACATCCCTCTCACAATCCGGGACTGCTGGCTCCTAACCACTCACCTACCTGCCAGCCTGATCATCCCCTAACCACTCCCCTTCCAGCCTGATTGACACCTAACTGCTCCCCTGCTGGCCCAATTGCCCCCAGCTGCCCTCCCTTGCCGGCCCGATGGCCCCCGACTGCCCTCCCCTACAGGCCTGGTCCCCCCCAACTGCCCTCCCCTGCCAGCCCAATTGCCTCCAACTGCCTTCCCCTGCTGGCCATCTTGTGATGACGTGGGGGTGGCCATCTTGTGATGACATGGGGGTGGCCATCTTGTGATGACATGGGGGTGGCCATCTCGTGATGACATGGGGGTGGCCATCTTGTGACGACATGGGGGTGGCCATCTTGTGATGATGTGGGGGTGGCCATCTTGTGATGATGTGAGGGTGTGAGGGTCAAATATTACCTCTTTATTATATAGGATTGTTACCCAACTCAAGGTTTTTGCCACTTGGGGTGTTCTATTCAAGAACAAGACAAGGTTGTCCCAAGGTAGTTTTATTTACTTGGAGCAAGTAAAGGAAATGGGATTCGCATCTAAAGCTGTGTCCCCAAAGGGAGGAACAGTATAAATTGGAAATATGACTTACCCCTGAGATGTTTGTGGATATGTGGTAGGCAGTTAAACTTGAGCAGAGCAAGGATGATGGGCCAGGTACAGAAGGTCACCATGGTGGAAAGCCCAGGTGCCTAGCAATGGACAACTGTAGGGTGGGACCTCACCTCCAGGGTGACCTTTCATTCCTAGAGATAACATCTCGGCCTCAGTTGTACTTCAGCTCCAGACCCAGAAAAGCAGAAAAAGTAGCAAAACCAGACAAGTGATGCTCCAGTTGCCCTCGGGACCCGCTTCATTGCCTAATGACTCCTGGCCCTGGCACCAACCAATGAACCACTGGAGACCTAGACCCTGAAAGGACACAACTGGAAAGCTGCTGAATATTCTACTGAGATCTTCCCCTGGACCTCCTCTGAAAACTACACCCTTAAAACCCTTAGGATAGAGGACCCAGGCCCATTTCTTTCCCTTCCTCCTTGTCCTCTTCTTCCCCCCAAGTGCATTACTTTTACCTTCCTCACCTGCAAGCTCCAAGGACCCTTCTTTTGCCTCTGCAACTTGTTTCCTGAGCCATTTCTTCTACCACTCATTTTTTCCACCTCTGTGATCTTCTGTAATAATAAAAGCGTAATATGCTAATTAGACCAGGCATCCTTCCGTACAACCTTCCGGATGAAGCTGGGGATGCAGCCATGGGATTGAGGAAGTTGCCGCGGCTGCAAAGGATCCAGGCAGCCACCACGGTTGCAAGGGAGAGATCCAGGCAGACACCACAGCTGCAAAAGGCCTACTCTTGCACGAATTTCATACATCAGGCCTCTGATACTATCTAATAAAAGGAAAACATGGTAATTAGCGTACAACCGTTACCCTTTCCATTGGCTAATCAGGGCGATATGCAAATTAACTGCCAGCCAAGATGGCGGCAGGCAGCCAGGCAGCTTGAAACTAACATGAGGCTTGCTTGCTTCAGTGACGGAGGAAACCAACGTTCCCCACCTGCCTTGCCAGCCTCTGAGCCTGCAGTTTAAAACACTGTAACAAATATAGAAGCTAAACAAAACCGCAGAAGCCTGCTTTCAGCGAGCCGGGATCTCAGAGCTGGAGTTATACATTGTTTCGATTATAGAACCGAAACAAACCAGAAACCTGCTTTCAGCAGCCGAGACCTAAGAGCTGGAGCCTCAGAGCTAAAGCTGGCACAGAATTAAAAAAAAAAAGAAAAAAAGGAGCAGTTGGGAGCTTCTGTAACCCGCCAACCTGAAAACAGCCCTCAGCCCCTCACCCAGACTGGCCAGGCACCCCAGTGGGGACCCCCACCCTGAAGGGTGTGTGACCAGCTGCAAACAGCCATCATCCCCTCATCCAGGCTGGTCAGGCACCCCAGTGGGGACCCCCACCCTGATCCAGGACACCCTTCAGGGCAAACCAGCCGGCCCCCACCCGTGCACCAGGCCTCTACCCTATATAGTAAAAGGGTAATATGCCTCCCAGCATGGGGATCAGCGGAGCCGCGAGGCCTCCCAGCACCGGGATCAGCATGACAGGGGGCAGCGCCCAAACCCCCTGATCGGCCCTGCTCTGTGTGTAACAGAGTGCGGCGCCCCAACCCCCTCTCCACCCCCCCCCCCCACAGGCCCTGCTCTGTGTGTGACAGGGTAGAGCCATAACCTCCCCATTGGCCCTGCCCTGAGTGTGACAGGGTGCAGCACCCCAACCCCCTGATTCGCCTTGCTCTGTGTGTGACAGGGGGCGGTTCCCCAACTCCCCTATCGGCCCTACTCTGTGAGTGACGGAGGGAGCTCCCAACCCCCTGATCAGCCCTGCTCTGTGCGTGACAGGGTAAAGAGCCCCAACCCACCTGATGGGCCCTGCTCTGTGAGTGACAGGGGGCAGCGCCCCAACCCCCTGATTGGCCCTGCTCTATGTGTGACAGGGGGTGGCGCCGCAACCTCCCCATCGACCCTGCCTTGAGTGTGACAGGGGGCGGTGCCCCAACCTCCCAATCGGCCCTACCCTGAGCGTGACTGAGGGTGGCATCACAACCTCCCAATCTGCCCTGCTCTGTGCATGACAGGGGGTGGCGCCCCAACTCCCCAATCGGCCCTGCTCTGAGCCCAACCAGGGGCTGCACCTAGGGATTGGGCCTGCCCTCTGCCACCCGGGAGCAGGCCTAAGCCAGCAGGTTGTTATCTCCCGAGGGGTCCCAGACTGCGAGAGGGTACAGGCCGGGCTGAGGGACCCCCCCTTTCCCCCGAGTGCACAAATTCTTGTGCACCGGGCCTTTAGTATATAATAAAAGCCTAATATACTAAGTGTCCGGTTGTCTGGTCAGCCATTCAACCAAACAAAGCATACTATGCTAATGATATGCTAAGGCCACTCAACCACTCACTGTGATGTGCACTGACCACCAGGGGGCAGACACTCCAACTGGTAGGTTAGCTTGCTGCTGGGGTCCGGCCAATCAGGACTGAGCAAGATGGGCCAGATACATGCTGGAGCCTTCCCATGGTCCCTTCCTGGCTGGCCAACCTCCCATATCCTTCCCTGGCCTCGATTGTGCATTGGTGGAGTCCCTTGGCTTGGTCTGCACCCTCTTGCAATCCGGGCCCCCTCGGGGGATGTCAGAGAGCCAGTTTTGGCCCGATCCTGCAAGCCGGGCTGAGGGACCTCACTGGTACATAAATTCCTGCACCGGGCCTCTAGTTTTCTAATAAATGTTCTCTTATAGTTTCAGCCCTGGCTCTGTATTCTTTCTTAGCCAAGATCCAAGTACCAAGGTTGCTAAACCTAGGTCTGATCTGACTCCTGGTGCCAGTTCTCAAAGCAGCCACCAACAGATATCTGTGGCCAAAAAGGAGCCACATGCTAACCTGAGTAACTCAGGAAAGGCCTGCATGGTGGCCTTGCAAATTCAGAAACCTAAAGTAACCACAAAAGATGGTCTAAAATTAAAACTTTTTAATTAAAAAGCAGTCTATAGTGATTAGTCATATCCTAGGCCGGTATCTTCCCTAATAAAGATCAATTTTGATCTTAACAGAGCCTATTTTCTTTTTGCATCTAGGTAACATTCCTTTGGAATATCAGGGTAACTTGTAACATCCCCTCTTCAGGACCCCTCAGGGCACAACCTATGTGCCAGCGTGCCAAGGCAGAGACCACAAATTTTCTCATTGCTATTGTCATGTTAATTTTTGACTGTTAACTATCCTATGTAAAAGAAGCTTGTGTCTATCATTTTACTTTTTATCCAATCCCAGAGGTTTCCCCCCTTTGCTTTCTCCCACCTCCCTAATCTATCATCAATAGATTTCATGTAACCCACTTATGTCTCCTATTTTATAAAAATAGGTGAAAAAACACCATTCCCTGGAACATTGTCTCAATGCATTGAAATTCTGTTTCCCTGCAATTGTCGACAGTTTGGTTCAAATAAACTCACAAAAATTCTTTACAGCTTTGAATGTTTCTAATGTTAACATATCAATGAATGTGAAATGACTACCTACAATTGACAGTGCACTTGCTTTGTGTAAGCACAGATATCAATAAGGTGCATTTCAGCCAAAGACTATTAGGAACAGGATACAGTTAAATACGTTGGTTTGTTACTCATAGCAGTAAGATGTCTTAGTAAGAGGATGTTAGAAAGAACCTATAGGATTTAGGATTTAGTTAGATGACTTGGGAGAAGGACTAAGAAGAAACTAAGGAAGCGAGGTTTTGCTCTGAATTGGATGCTGTTAGAAAGTGGGGGCAATTCTATGATGGGGTTGTTTTGTGGTAGCACAGTCACCTTATTTATATCTGTGCTTAGACAAAATTATGACCTGGCCTTGCTTTTGTTTCTTTTTATCATGGTTTCAGAGTAACCTTGTTTCTTATTCTATTTGGGCTGCTAGAACAAAGTACCATAAACTGGGTAGCTTATACACAACAGAAAGTCAAATCAGCAAACTAGGACCCAAGTTTATTTATAGTTTTATAAAGTTTTATCCTAAGTTCCAACAAGCATCTGTCTATACACACATACACTCCAGCATCTGCAATAACAAGTGGCCTTATGGGTCTCCATCGCTACCCCTACCACACTAAAAAAAAAAAAAAAGACTTGCTCCAAAGGAGCTGATAGAAGAAAGGGAGATCATCTGGCCCCAGGCTGCCAAGGTGTCTCTGAGACCACGGAGAGCTTGTGCAAAAGAAGTTTGCAGTGGCCCAGCTCCCCTTAGCAGCTCCTGGCCTCACCACCTCTCTATCTCTGTCCACCATTCCACCCAGCTAAGGGGTTCCTGGGGCTTTATTTATTTATTTATTTATTTATTTATTTATTTATATTTTTTATAATCCTCACCTGAGGATATTTTTATTGATTTGAGAGAGAGCGAAACATCCATTGTTTCTTTCCGTGTGTGCCCTGACTGGGAATCCAAATGGCTACCCTTTTGGTCACCAGGGGACACTCCAACCAACTGAGCCACCCGCCCCTGGGCACTGGGGCTTTAAATGCCCCGAGTTGCAAGCAGCTGGCGGTTGCCCAGGGAGATGGACAAACAACGGGGCGCGCCCCGGCCGCGGGACCAACCGCATCCCTCTTCCGCCATGGCTAGCTTGCAATGGCAGGGCAACTTCAGGAAGCCCGAGGAGGAGGGCCAGGAAGAGGAGGAGGAGGAGGATGAGGAGGAGAATGAGGAGGAGGTGCACATGGGAGTAGAGGAGGAAGAGGAGGTAGAAGTGGAGGAGAAGGTGGAGGCAGAGGAGCAGGAGGAGGAGGCGGAGGTCCGCAGGACGTTGGACGATGCGTACTTCTGGAAAATTATGAACATCGACGATGACAGCGAGGAAGACCTGCCAGCCGCTCGCCTCCGCTTAGCCAGCGTCGTGAGCCCCAGCCTGAGCTCGATATCCAGCGAGACTCTGACGTTCAGCCAGCCCGTGAGCCCCGAGAACCTCAGCTCCAGCTCGCCCTCCAGCCTCTCCTCCCAGAAAAGTACTGCCCCTGCCCACCCTTCCCTGGAAGCTTCGGGGCCCTAGGGGGCAGCTGACCCAAAGGCTCCAGAGTCTTTGTCCACGTGGGTGACTGATTTCTAAATACGGGCACCACCACCACCAGACACACCTCTATCTCAGTCCCTTCTGTAAAAGGACTGAAATCCTGGCTGAGCAGGTGTGATGGTTTACAATTTAGGATATAGGTGAACACCCAGCATACAGGGATCTCTCCCTTTTCTCTCCCTCTCTCCAGTCTCTCTCCCCTGTCTCTCTCCCCTCTCTCCTATCTCTCTCAGTATCTCTCAACTCTTGGAGAAGTAGTGCCTTAAGGGTGCTGTGCTACTAAAAACAGTCTTGCAAAAGGCAACTCCCCTTTCTGTTAAATTTCCTGTGCTAAAACTACTCCAGTCACTTCCTTAGAAATATTTTGTCAGTATATTTCTTTGTTGGGGAGGGAGGAGGGAAAGGCTGTCCCCTGCATTATAGGATTTTTAGCAGCATCCCTAGCCTCTAGCCCTGGCTATGCCATTAGCCCCTACCCCACTCTGTGACAATCAAAAATGTCTTCAGATGTTGCCAAATGCCTCCTGGATGGCAAAATTGTCTTCTTGAGAACCACTGATTTAGAGGCAATGGCTAAAATTTTTAATGTTACATTTAACAGGTTTTCCTACGATATTCCAGACATTTAGGAAAGGCATGCCTGAAGAAAATTTAGATAGGTAAGAGAATGTTTTCGTGTTATTTTTGAAGCTGATTGCATTTACTTTTTGGATAAACATGTCAGGAATTGGAGTAAAATAACCCAGGACATTTACAACTAATTAATTTTTTAAAGTTTTGGGTTTTTTACAAATCTACACTGTTAGACAATTTGGAAGAGACCCCTGCCCATTTCCAACTCATCACCTACCTGTAGAGAGGACATGTGCACTTAATGTAACTCAATAACAACTGTATGGCATGTGTAAGCGCTATGAACATTTAGCACATATGTCTCTATTGGCTAAATTCAAGAGCGATCAGGGACACTTGTGGAGGAGAGTAGAAATTATGATCCTTTTCTTCTCTTTTTCTTCTTCCTGTTGTTGCTATTAGCCTTTGAGTACTTTGTAATAAGAAGAAACCAGAGAAATCCCTTTTGAAAAATCTTTATAAATCTTCCCTGAAATCTACACCAAACCTGAGTCTACAATCTTGAATTACTATTCACCTAAGTTTTGCTTTTACAAGCAACTTTTAAATTATTAAGCATAAGGACAATAGTTCTGTTCCACTTATATGTTTCTATGTATCCCTCTTATTTCAACATTTTAATAAAAGATAATATATGTACATGGTTAAAATATTAAAGTATACAATAGTATAACATTTTATTTTTAATAAATTTTTATTGATTTCAGAGAGGAAGGGGGAGGAGAGAGAGAGAGAGAGAGAGAGAGAGAGAGAGAGAGAGAGAGAATCATTCATCAGCTACCTCCTGCATGCCCCCCACTGGGGACCGAGCCCACAACCCCAGGATGTGCCCTAACCTGGAATCAAAAGGTGACCTCCTGGTTCATGGGTCAGCACTCAACCACCGAGCCATGCCAGCTGGGCAAATTTTAAATCTCCATACTTTCCTTCACCACCACCCACTCCCAGTCATCAGAATTAACATACTGTTAACTGTGGGGAAGCACAGGACTTGGTCAGAAAGTCTTTAAGGAGGATTCTCTGAAAGGTTGGGGGCCTTTAGGGGGACCTTGCCAAAGGCGGCAGAACCTGCCTTCACTTTTCCAAACAAGTCTGAGCCCCCAGGTGTTTTACTGGAATCTTTATGTTTAGTCCTTCGACATCCTTGCTTAAAGAACACTACAGACACACATGTATTCTCAAGGATGCTTACCCTGCTGATAGTATCTAATAGTTAATTTTGGTTCAAGCTGTTGTTATAATAAAAACCTAAAGAGGCAGGCAAACAGGACTGTTTGGTTCTGATAGCTAAGCAGCCCCTTAGCCCTCTCTTTCACAGAAACGTGTATCAGAGTAATCCATTCATCCATCGCTCAGGGTCTGCTGGTCAGTCCCGGCAGTTAACAGTTTGTTTTGCTTCCGGTACAATTTTAAGTGGCATATTTTCATTTCTTGACTTACCAATTTTTGATATAACTAATGACTTCCCACCATGAAACATAACAAATGTAACTTCCCTCCTCTCCATTTTTGGTAGTTACATTATTTTTAGTTTTTCTAACTTTTAGGACATTAGTATATTTAAATCACTACTGTTTTTACAGAGAGAGAATGGAAAAGAGAGAGAGGAAGGGAGAAAGAGAGAAGCATCGATGTGAGAGAGACACATAGATTCGTTGCCTCCTGCATTCACCTACCTGTGGAGAGGACATAACTTGATCTCTAGGGCTGGGGATCAAACCTGCAACCAAGCTGCCTGCCCTTGACCAGGAATCAAACCCGACACCCTTCTGTGCTAGGGCCAACACTCTAACCATTTAGCCAGGGCTAAACTTGTACTTGATTTTAGCAGCTATTAACTTATGAAAAATTACACATTAATATACTTCTACTCCCTTCTATCTCTTCTCTCACCCTTTCCTCTCTCCCAGTTAACAACAAATTATATAACAAACTATATTAAAACATATATATATATATATATATATATATATATATATATAAAGTCATATTGCTTTGCCAAGCTTTATTATGTTTATATTATATGTTGTAATTATAATTAACTCTAGTACTTTGGGTACAGGTTGATTCTAAAAATTAAAAACCAATCAACAATACTCATAATTTCATGCTAACAGCAAATAATGTTACTGGGTTTATGCACAGGAAAATGAAATCCTATGTTCATAAAGCTTAACTCCTAAAAGATGAATTTTTCAACTCTCAGTTGTTTTTAATTGTCTTCAACTTTTCTGAGTTGGGCTCAATAGCCATACTTTCTTGATTCCCATATTGCTTGCTTTCTTTTATTCTTTTTCTTTTTGCTGGAGAAACTCCTCAGGTAATTATTTCATATAGATCTCAGAGGAATTTTAGAATCCTTGCCTGTCTTGAAATTTCTTCATTTTGCCTCATACTTTATTAATCATATAACCTGGCATAAAACAATAGATTTAAAACCACTTTCCCTTGTGCTCTGATACATTGATTGCTTTATTGCATTCTAGTATCTGGTATTGCTGATCACTGACTTTCAAACCCTTCTGATACTTGCTTATTTCCGCCCTTCACTGCCTCTGTTCTTTCCATCCTGCAGGTATCTGAAGGATGGCTATTGGGTTTCTGGATATCTAAGATTTTAGGTGTTTACACGCTACTGTGCAGCCCTTGTACAGATTTTATTTCAGGATTCATGTTTGTAGCTTCCAAGAACCAGTTTTTGTTCTCTGCTGATGTTCAAATAGTTGTGTGGGGTCTTTTTAAATGTCTTTGGGGGTATTCTTACAACATACTAAAGTTCTTTATTCTTTGTATTGCTTCTTTTTTCTTTCAGGATCAGTTGTTCTGGTTTGTTTATATTGGTCCTTCCTCTTCCACGCTACTGATTGTCCTTAAGCATTTGATAAGCCTTGGTTACCTAGTGACTGTTAGCTAAGATGGAGTCCTATGCTGAGTAGTTCTGTTGTGTGTGTGTGTTGTTGTTTTTTAATTTTTTATTCATTGACTAGAGGCCAGCGCATGAAATTTGTGCACGTGTAGGGTCCCTAGGCCTGGCCTATGATCAGGGCCGATCTTCCCCAGCTGCCGACAGCTGGCCCCACCCCCACCACCAACGCCAGTCGCCCTCTGTGTGTGGGGCAACTGGTGGGGAGATCAGAGCCCCGCTCGCTTGCACCCACCTTGGCCTGGCGCCACCTGCCACCACCCACCCCGGGTTCCCCATTCTCCATTGGGCAATCAGAGCCTGCTGGCTGGGGGGAAGGACCAACAGGTTGGCTGGTAGGCCCCAATTGGGGTCTGCAGGCTGGGGACAGCTCCTGCATTGAGCAATCTGCCCCCTGGTGGTCAGTGCATGTCATAACGACCGGTCGTTCCACCATCTGGTTGATTTGCATATTATGATTTTATATATATATATATATATATATATATATATATATATATATATATATATATATATACTAGAGGCCCGGTGCACAAAAATTTGTGCACTCGGAGGGGAGAGGGGGGTCCCTCAGCCCAGCCTGTGCCCTCTCGCAGTCTAGGACCCCTCGGAAGATAATGACCTGCTGGCTTAGGCCTGCTCCCGGGTGGCAGAGGGCAGTCCCAATCCCTAGGTGCAGCCCCTGGTAGGGATCAGAGCAGGACCAATTGGGGAGTTGGGGCGCCGCCCCCTGTCATGCACAGAGCAGGGCAGATTGGGAGGTTTCAATGCCACCTTCAGTCACGCTCAGGGTAGGGCCGATTGGGGGGTTGGGGCAACACCCCCTGTCACACTCAAGGCAGGGTCGATGGGGAGGTTGCGCCACCCCCTGTCATGCACAGAGCAGGGCCAATCAGGGGGTTGGGGCACTGCCCCCTGTCACGCACAGAGCAGGGCGGATCAGGGGGTTGGGGCGCCGCCCTCTATCACCCACAGAGCAGGGACGATCAGGGGTTTGGGGCGCTGCCACTCTCACACTCAGGGCAGGGCCGATGGGGAGGTTATGGCTCTACCCCATCACACACAGAGCAGGGCCCATGGGAGGGGTGGGGGTTGGGGCGCCGCACCCTGTCACACACAGAGCAGGGCCGATGAGGGGGTTGGGAGCTCCCCTCTATCAGGCACAGAGCATGGCTGATCAGGAGGTTGGGGCACCTTCCCCTGTCCCGAACAGAGCAGGGCAGATAGGGACGTTGTGGCCCCGACCCTGTCACACACAGAGCCGCAAGGCGATCAGGGGGTTTGGGCGCTGCCCCCTGTCACACTGATCCCGGTGCTGGGAGGCATATTACTCTTTTACTATATAGGGTAGAGGCCTGGTGCACGGGTGGGTGCCGGCTGGTGTGCCCTGAAGGGTGTCCTGGATCAGAGTGGGGGTCCCCACTGGGGTGCCTGGCCAGCCTGGGTGAGGGGATGATGGCTGTTTGCAGCTGGTCACACATCCCTCAGGGTGGGGGTCTCCACTGGGGTGCCTGGCCAGCCTGGGTGAGGGGATGATGGCTGTTTGCAGCTGGCCACAACCCTTCAGGGTGGGGGTCCCCACTGGGGTGCCTGGCCAGCCTGGATGAGGGGATTATGGCTGTTTGCAGCTGGTCACACACCCTTCAGGGTGGGGGTCCCCACTGGGGTGCCTGGCCAGTCTGGGTGAGGGGCTGAGGGCTGTTTTCAGGTTGGCGGGTGACTGAAGCTCCCAACTGCTTCTTTTTTTTCTTTTTTTTAAAATTCTGGGCCAGCTTTAGCTCTGGCTCCAGTTCTGAGGCCTCTGCTGCTGAAAGCAGGTATCTGGTTTGTTTGGATTCTATAATCGAAACACTGTATCAACTCCAGCTCTGAGATCCCAGCGGGCTGAAAGCAGGTTTCTGGGGTTTTGTTTAGCTTCTATATTTGTAACAATGTTTCAAACTGCAAGCTCAGAGGCCAGCAAGGCAGGCGGGGAACGTTGGTTTCCTCCGTCACTGAAGCAAGCAAGCCTCATGTTCGCTTCAAGCTGCCTGGCTGCCTGCTGCCATCTTGGCTGGCAGTAAATTTTCATATCACCCTGATTAGCCAATGGGAAGGGTAGCAGTCGTACGCCAATTACCATGTTTCTCTTTTATTAGATAGGATATATATATATATATATATATATATATATATATATATATATATAGAGAGAGAGAGAGAGAGAGAGAGAGAGAGAGAGAGAGAATCATTGATTTGTAATTCCACCTATTTATGCATTCATTGGCTGATTCCTGTACATGCTCTGACCAGGGATTAAACCTACAACCCTGGCACATCTTGGTGATGCTCCAACCAACTGAGCTACCCTTCCAGGGCCTGAGTAGTTCTGTTTTCTGACAAGGTATGCAGAGGGGAGTTTGACTATGAGTCCCATGTAGGTGGGTGACATATGCCAGAGCCAGTTTCCAGGAAGTGTCAGCAGGGAGCAGGCAAGGTGGGCAACCCTGCTATTGCTAGAGTTAGGATAAGGACAGTTGACTGTGTGGCTGCAGTTCTCTGTAGATAGAATGTGCCTTCCCTTCACTATGGCCTGCTGAGCAGATCCTCAAGAACCTCTTACTGTGCTCTGCTTCTCTTTTAGACCTAAATCCCTCAGGCAAGCTGCTCACATTTTCTAGAAAGCAGTTTTTTGGGCTTCATCTGGAATAAAAGCGACTCCTGCCAAATGCTGTGTACAAGGGGAAAGAAGGAGTCTGTCTGACAGCTCTTCCAAGTTCACTCCTTGAACTTGAATGACAGGCCCCAGCCCTATGTCCGCATTTTGTTGAGTCAGAGCTGGGAGCTCCTTGGAAATTCCCTTCAGAACAAAACTCTCTTGTCTTGAGCTGTGGTGCTCCCTGTTCTGCTTTTCCATCAACCTGAGGCCACTTACTTTCTTTTTTTAAAAATATATTTTATTGATTTTCCACAGAGAGGAATGGAGAGGGATAGAGAGTTAGAAACATCGATGAGAGAGAAACATCGATCAGCTGCCTCCTGCACACTCCCTACTGGGGATATGCCCACAACCAAGGTACATGCCCTTGACTGGAATCGAACCTGGGACCCTTGAGTCCGCAGGCCGATGCTCTATCCACTGAGCCAAACCAGTTAGGACTTACTTTCTTTTTTATAAGGACTTCTTCAATATTATCTCCTTGATGACAGCTTTCTTGTTTTCCAGGGCTATTTCTTATTTGCTTTTAGGTGTTTGGTATCTCAGAAAGGAAGGGACAAACCATGTGCTCAGATGCCCTCTTGACCTGGACTCTCTACATGGGAAGCTCTTTCCCAGATCAAATCTTAATTTCCTCTCATAAATATTCCTGAGAAAATGCTTCTTCATATTTCAAAGCATTCTCTGGTGAATTTTGTGAGGTATGTTTTTAAGGAAATCCTAAAAAGCCATAAAAATGCCACCAATATTGGCTCAAGTTCTATGTTTAATGGCCCTATTACTATTCAGGTTGAAAATGAGGCAAACTTTGAAGTAGGTAAATGTGGAGTAACACAGGTTTGGGAGCCAAACAGGTCTGGGCCCCCACCTGCCTTTGCCACACATAATTTCTGAGAGGTTCCCTATAGCCTCAATTGCTTGCCTGTAGAAAGGGATATCTGCCTTGATTGTTTTTTGCAAAGATAAATAATGTGAGAAAGCAATACTATGTATGTACTACTACATACTGTAGTAAGTTCTCAGAAAATGTTGATTTTGTTATTATCCTTGGTCATCTGCCATCTTGACACAGGATTTCAGAAACAATCTTTGGTGTTGGTTTAAGGAAAACAAAGAGACCTAAATAAATAATACACTGCTTTTGTTAACCATTGCATTTTGGTGGGGGGGGGGGCAAACTTTAAATGTTGTCTAGGGATTGCTCTTCAATGTGCCTGTACTCTTGGTCCCTATAACTTGTTTCTCCAGGAAGTTAGATAAACAGACTTGCACAGGTAGCTTCAGCAGAGGAGTTCTTTGCTCATTGCAAGGTGCAGTCATTTCAGAATTAAAACAAAACACCCACTGCTACAATGTACCAATGAACAAAGCATCAAAACAAGAAGGTGGAGACACAGGAAAACAGAGAAACATGGAAAAAGGGACAGTTCTGAAATTGACTAAATTATTTGGAAAAATTTTGTTTGATAATTTGGGAAGATGCCAGAAATGATTACAAGAAAATGAAATTCAAAGATGCAAAGGAACTTGAAAAACAAGTTATCATGTACTTGTTACCAGTAACAGTCATCTTAACTAGTAAAAGTCAATAAATTCCTGCCTTTCTATCATGTCAATAACTCAAGTAACTGATTAAACTACTTGTAGAAAGAATGCAGATTTTTTTTATTACAATGCATATAGCTTCAGCCTTCTAAAAAGAGTTCTCATTTAAATTCAAGGAAATGTTTAAGCACACTCACCATCACTGCCACCACCATCAGCACACACTCACAGAATGGTAGTAATTTAGTCCCTAAGGAAGGTAATATGGGAACCTCTAGGATTTAGAAAGGAGTACTTGCTAAAGAGCAGATACCATGCAAACACACTGTGCCTGACTTACTGTAGAGATAAAAATGGAAGAAAATATTTCAAAGAAAATAGAATTTAGGATCTTCTATGTACTAGTACACTTGTTATTTGATTGTTAAATGCACTATACTTATAAGAACTGGTAATGACTATATAGGTATACTCAAAAATAATGTTTTGTCTAAATTTCAGGACGAGTTATTATGGTTTATATCCAGGAATCCCAATGTCCGTCCAAACAGAAGAAAGTTGGCTTCAAGAGATGTCCAGCAAAAAGAAGCCTAGTGAGTAGTTTGATTTTTTAGCTTTTCCTGGGTGATAGATGGCACATTGGGAAGAGCAGTATAGGCAATTGGTAAGTCCAGGTTTGAACCCCAGCCTCAGCACTAACATTGTGATAGCTGGGCAAGCTGCTTCACATCATTCAGTCTCAGTTTCCTCACATGCTGGCAATAATACTGCTCCTGTCACAGGGCTGTTATGTAGATCAAAATGAGGTTAAATGTTTACATTCCTTGGCACTTAGTCTTTAAGAAATAGTAGTGTTACTAGTAAACCCCCTGTTGGGCTCTGGCTGCCTGTCACTATGTCCAATAACAAAGGCAGGGTTGAATCATATAAGGCATTTATTGAGAAGGCCAGCCAACCAAGAAAACGGTGCTTATAAGCATTCACATCCTGTCTTACACAAAGTTCAGGGGACAGGATTATAAAGGGGAAGGGGTTAGAGCAGTGGTTCCAATGTGGGGCACACTCCCAAATTGCACAAGGGGACAAATTGATTTTTAAGGGGGAGCAATTCAAGAATAAGTTATTAACAGTGATGTTTTTGCATTTCTTATGGACCTAGAGGCCTCATATATAGTGTATAGATATATATTGTCACATATTTATGCACTTCAGTTCTCTTATATGTTTTGAACTTTATTTGCTTTTTTTTCATATCACTTCATATTATTTTTTTTAACAATTTCTTAGTGATTTCTTCCTCAGTATTTCAACTGTCCTTTCCTTCTTTTATTTTTCTCTTTCATGGATGCCACATTCTTTGGAAGGTTGTTTAGACCAAGTTAATGGCCTTTTAGGCTTCCTCCACATGAATAGGAGTTCACTTTTTTAATAATCCTATATAATAAAAGCATAATATGCAAATTGTCCCCTCGGGTGGTTGTTCGACCAAGAAACCGAAAGTTTGACTACTCACTATGACATGCGCTGAACACTAATGGGTGGCACAGAACATGGTGGGCATCAGCAACAAGGCACTGGCAGCAGTTGCTCAGGTGCCAGGTGCCCGGGAGGAGCCCGCCCCACTTCTACACAGCCTCTTTTGGGTGAGCCGGGCCACAGCCACAGGAACTGCAGGGGCTGGTCAGCTACCCGTGGGTTCACGGTGCCCTCCTGGCTTCCATGCAGTGCCACTGGGCGGCCCAGAGGCCCATGCTGCTCCCCGGTCCAGCTGTGATCACCGCTTCTCCACGTGAGGACTTGGGCACCATGACTTGTCGGTGGCCAAGGGGCCCAGGTGCTGCTTAGGGCCCAGAGGTCAGCTGGGACCTGCCCTTCCATGCCAGACACTCACGCTTCAATAGCCAGCCAGGCCTAGGGGCCGCACCCATGCATGAATTTCAGGCACCAGGCCTCTAGTAAGAATTACATGAAACGGGGGCATCAGGATTTTAGAGATGCTTAGATGGGGCATATCTAAAAAAGGTTGGGAACCACTGGGCTAGTATGAGACTGAGAATGGAATGCCCTGAAGGTCCGCAGACGTCAGCTATTGTCCTTAGTTACCAGGTGATGAGATGATGTTTTGACTCCTGGTGGGTCAGTCTGACCCTGCTTATTGGTTCTACTTGCTGGATTCACAGCTGAGTCACCTCCTTCAATCGCTTCGCATAGACCTTGAAAAGGAAACTTAAGTAAAACTTAATCCCCTATTCATATATGAGAAACTTAACCCCCTATTCACATATGTATATGTATTTTAAGATTTAAAATATGATTATTTTTCAGATTAATTCAGGTGCTCTATCTACCAGATTATAAATCCCCCTATCAGTAGTGTTTATGTTCACAGCAAGTAATAATCTGCCATTATATTTTGATACATATCTTTATTTTTAATATAGAACATATACATACTGTTTTTTAAATGTCAAACCATTAAATATATAATGTAAAAATTGAAATTTTAGCCGAAACCAGTTTGCCTCAGTGGATAGAGCGTCGGCCTGCGGACTGAAAGGTCCCAGGTTCGATTCCGGTCAAGGGCATGTACCTGGGTTGCGGGCATATCCCCAGTAGGAGATGTGCAGGAGGCAGCTGATCGATGTTTCTCTCTCATCGATGTTTCTAACTATCTCTCTCCCTTCCTCTCTGTGGAAAATCAATAAAATTTTTTTTTTTTTTAAATGAAATTTAAAGTTATCCCAATATACTCCTCAGAATTAATCCTTTTGCCCAGCTGGTGTGGCTCAGTGATTGAGCATTGACCTAGGAACCAGGAGGTCACATTTCAATTCCCAGTCAGGGCACATGCCTGGGTTGCAGGCTTGATCCCCAGTAGGGGGTGTGCAGAAGGCAGCCTATCAATGAATCTCTCTCATCATTGACATTTCTATTTCTCTCCCTCTTCCTTCCTCTCTGAAATCAATAAAAATACATTTTTTAAAAAGTAGTAATCTTTATTAATAGTCTTTCCTTCCAAGTTTTATATTTGTTTTGTGTAATATCACTTATTCATCAGGTGCTTTTTGAGCACCTGCCATATGCCAAAGCACCCATCATAGGCCCAACCCTGTTCCAGGGAAACAACAGTGAACAAAACAAGCAAAACCCTTGTCTCAGTGATCTTCTCTTAGAGTGTGGGAGGTGGAGGTAATGGTGAGATAAATAATAATAAAATAAGTAAATATATAATACATTAGGTAAGTGCTAAGGAGAAAAATTAAGCACGTAAAGGGATGGAAAATGTTGGGCAGGAAGGATGCAATCTTACAGTATACAGGGTGTTCAGGGAAATCTTCACTGAGAAGCTGAAATATTTGTTCAAAGACCTATTTAAAAAAAAAAAAAAAAAAAAAAAAAAGACCTCAAATAGGTGATAGCATGAGCCATCTTGATCTCTGGGGGGAGAGTGTTCCAGGCACAGGAAATAGGAAGTGCCTCCTTCTAGAATAAAGAGGCATCCTGTGTGGCTGCAGTAGAACAAGTAAGGAGGAGAATCTTAGGGGACAAGGTCAAAGAGATAATGAGGACCAAATCTTTTTCAGTGGGAATGAAGTGGGAAATCACTAGAGGGTTTGAACAAAAGAGTGACACAACCTAGCGTAAAAATATTTTAAAAACATTAATTATTACCAAATTAATCTATGTGGTCAATGTAATTTTGATTAGATTTTTCATTGGAATTTGAAAAGTTGATCCTTTGATCTGGGTTGGCATGTTAAAAGATAAATTGAGGCATTTTCAAATGTTTAAGTGTTTATTTGAGTAAATGTTCACTCAGATTGTGCAGCATCAGACCAGAAGTGTTTAGGAACCCTACATTGACAAGAGCTATGGGAGAGGTTTTTATAGAGGAGACACAGGAGCAAAGCAAGGAAATTATTTGATTGGCTACAGCAACAGTGCTTACAGTATTTGGGGAAGCCAAGTTGGCTGTTTGTGATTGGCTGTTCTTCTTACAGGAATTGACTGTGGCTTAGGTTTCAGTTTGCTTACATCGGACAAGACACTGCAGCCACCTCTAATTTCTCCTTGTTTGATTAACAGTGTTTGATTAGTGTACCTGTCCATTTTTAAAATGAATCTTCTTTTGTAGTTTTTTTTTTTTTCATAAAGGACTCACATGCAGCTTTTAAAATATATATATATTTTTTATTGATTTTTTTACAGAGAGCAAGGGGGAGGGATAGG
The DNA here is from genome assembly GCF_964212035.1 of Myotis nattereri. Classification (NCBI taxonomy): domain Eukaryota; kingdom Metazoa; phylum Chordata; class Mammalia; order Chiroptera; family Vespertilionidae; genus Myotis; species Myotis nattereri. Next base: position 103,715,923 of record NC_138077.1, read on the forward strand.
GAGTTAGAAACATTGATCAGCTGCCTCCTGCACACTCCCTACTGGGGATGTGCCCGCAACCAAGGTATATGCCCTAGACTGGAATCAGACCTGGGACCCTTCAGTCCGCAGGCCAACACTCTATCCACTGAGTCAAACCGGTTAGGGCTCATATGCAGCTCTTATTAGTTTATTCCTAGGTACTTTTTAGTCTTTTTATCAACATAACAATTGGCATTTTTTTTCCTATTATATTTTCTAATTGGTTATGTCACTGCATATGAAAACTGTTTATTTCTATGTGTTAATCTTCTATCTCTGACCCTCTTATTCATGCTATCAGTTTGTCACTTGAAAGCCTATTAGACAATTATATTTCCTGTAAATAACAGCAATTTTATTTCTTCTTTAATTTTTTTATTGAACATCTTCCCATGTTAGGGAAGATTGCTCTAATCATCTGAATGACTGCACAGTATTCCCATATGTACAGTTATTGTGACTTATGTAACAAATCTGATTGCTAGGTATTTCAAGGTTGTTTGGTTTGGTTGGTTTGGTTTGGTTTGGTTTGGTTCCTTGAGTTCTTCCCAACAGCAAATAATGCCTTAATGAAAATTTTTGTGCACTGATGTTTTTATACAGCAGGTCCTTGAATAATGTCATTTCATTATAATGTTGATGATATTAAATCTTTATTGTTGAAAGTATTACATATGTAAGAACTTACTTCTTGCATATCAATAGCCAGTGGTAAAATCAATTTTGTTATAGGTCATTTCACTTAAAGTCACAGTACCTTTTGGTGACTTAAATGAGGATTTATACTGTACCAGTGTTTGTATTTCTATTGGACAAAATGCCTAAAATATATTTAAAATTATTTCAGATGCTCCACATAAAAAGTGTGTTACCTCTGAAGCTTATTCTCTCCCCAGCAGCAGTCCTTCCATCTCTAGCTCCACTGGGAGACTGAAAAGCCTCCTCCGCCGAGCAGTTGTAGATTGTTCTGATTGGCTTCTCATCAGTGCATCCTGTGTGTTTAAACTTCTAGATTTACTCCATGTTGCTGTTGTGTTGATAGCGGCTTTCCCCATTTCCAGTACTGCCCTGGAGTAGGTGGAGGAAATGATACTAGTGGATTAGTTCATTGTTTTGAAATTTAACACCCCTCCCCGAGCACCTGTCTACCTGAAAAATCTTTTATAGAATAGCAGACATCAAGTAGACAAATAGTACTTAAGAGATGCAGAAAAAAAAACGACATCTGCAAAATATGATTATAATCAAATAAAATATGCATCCATACAGTATTCTATTAGTAGAAAGGAGCAGAAACATTTTGTGTTTTAATTAAATATTTATTGTTGAAAGTATTGCATATGTCCCCCCTTTTCCTCCATGACGCCTTCTACCATGTCCCGTCCCGTGACCCAGGTGTTCACCCCTATTGTCTGTGTCAATGAGCTATGCACATATGCATACAAGTTCTCTTCCCTCCCACCCACCCACCCCCACCTTCCCTCTGAGGTTCCACAGTCTGTTCCATGCTTCTATGTCTCTAGATCAGCGGTTCTCAACCTGAACGACCCTTTCACAGGGGTCGCCTAAGACCATCCTGCATATCAGATATTTGCATTATGATTCATAACAGTAGCAACATTACAGTTATGAAGTAGCAACAAAAATAATTTTATGGTTGGGTCACAACATGAGGAACTGTATTTAAAAGGCCACAAGGTTGAGAACCACTGCTCTAGATCTATTTTCTTCATCAGTTTACTTTGTTCATTAGATTCCACATATGAGTGAGATCATGTGATACTTATCTTTCTCTGACTGGCTTATTTCACTTAGCATAATATTCTCCAGGTACCTCCAGGCTATCTCAAAGGATAAGAGATCCTTCTTTTTTACGGCTCCATAGTATTCCATGGTGTAAATGTACAACTTTTTTTTTTTTACACTATCACAGCATTTTTATCCACTCATCTACTGATGGGCACTTGAGCTGTTTCTAGATCTTAGCTATTGTAAGTAACACTGCTATGAACATAGGGGTGCATATATTCTTTCTGGTTGGTGTTTTGGAACTCTTATGGTATATTCCTAGAAGTGGAGTCACTGGGTCAAATTGCAGTTCTATATTTAATTTTTTGAGGAAACGCCATACTGTTTTCCGTGATGGCTGCACTAGTCTGCATTCTCACCAGCAGTGTACTAGGTTCTCTTTATCCACATCCTCACCAGCGCTTGTCATTTGTTAATTTATTGATGGTAGCCATTCTGACAGGTGTGAGGTGAATTTGTATCTCTCTGATGATTAGTAATTTTGAGCATTTTTTCATGTCTTTTGGCCATCTGTATGTCCACTTTGAAGAAGTGTCTATTTAGGTCCTTTGCCCATTTTTTAATTCAGTTGTTTGTCTTCCTTTTGTTAAGTTGTGTGAGTTCCTTATATATTTTGGATAATAATTCTTTAGCAGATGTATCATTGTCAAATATATTCTCTCATATAAAGTAGACTCCCTTTTTATTTTGTTGATGGTTTATTTTGTTGTGTAGAAGCCTTTTATTTTGATGTAGTCCTATTTGTTTATTTTCTATTTAGTTTCCTTTGCCCTGGGAGATGTATCCATAAACATATTGCTATGAGAGATGTCTAGAATTTTGCTGCCTATGGTTTCTTCTAGGATTTTTATGGTTTCATGTCTTACATTTAAGTCTTTGATTCATTTTGAGTTTATTCATTTGTATGGTGTAAGTTGGTAGTCTAGTTTCATTTTTTTTGCATGTATCTGTCCAATTCTCCCAACACCATTTATTGAAGAGACTGTCTTGACTCCATTGTATGCTCTTGCCTCCATTGTCAAATATTAATTGGGTGTACTGGCTTGGGTTGATATCTACAGTCTTTCATCTGTTCCATCTATATGCTTGTTCTTGTGCCAGTACCAGGCTGTATTGATTACCATGGCTTTGTAATATAACTTGATATCTGATATTGTGATTCCTCCAATTTTGTTCTTCTTTCTCAAGATTGCTACGGCTATTCGGGGTCTTTTTTGGTTCCATATAAATATTTGGAGTATTTGTTCTAGATCTGTGAAATATGCCACTGGTAATTTAATAGGGATTGCATGGAATCTACATTTTGCTTTGGGTACTATGGACATTTTGATGATGTTGATTCTACCAATCCATGAACACGGTATGTTCTTCCATCTGTTTATGTCTTCCTCTATCTCTTTTTTCAGTGTCCTGTAGTTTTCTGAGTATAAGTCTTTTACCTCCTTGGTTAAGACTTCCAGTACTATGTTGAATAAGAGTGGTTGAAAGTGACATCCTGTCTTGTTCCTGTTCTTAGAGAAAATGGTTTTAGTTTTTGCCCATTGATTATGATGTTGGCTGTAGGTTTGTCATATATGGCCTTATTATGTGGAGGTATGATCCCTCTATTCCCACTTTGCTAAGAGTTTTTACCAAAAATGAGTGTTGGATTTTGTCAAATGCTTTTTCTGCATCTATTGATATGATCATGTGATTCTTGTATTTTAATTTATGTGATGTATCATGTTTATTGATTTGAAATATTGTACCAACCTTGCATCCCTGGAATGAATCCCACTTGGTCATGGTGTATGATCTTTTTTGTATATTGCTGGTTCCAATTTGCTAATATTTTCTTGAGGATTTTAGCATCTATGTTCATCAGGGATATTGGCCTATAATTCTTTCTCCTTGTCGTGTCTTTATCTGCTTTTGGAATTAGGATAATGCTAGCCTCATTAAAAGAGCTTGGAAGTGTTCCTTCCTCTTGTATTTTTTGTAATAGTTTGAGGATAATAGGTGCTAGTTGTTCTTTGAAGGTTTGGTAAAACTCCCCTGTGAAGCCCTCCAGACCAGAGCTTTTGTTTGCTGGGAGTTTTTTTGTTGTTGTTGTTGTTTTGTTTGTTTTGTTTTGTTTATTTTTTTATTACTGGTTCAATTTCATCAATTGTTATTGGCCTATTCAGGTTTTCTAATTCTTCCTGATTCAGTTTTGGAACATTGTATTTTTTTAGGAATTTGTCCATTTCATCCACATTGTCCAGCTTGTTGGCATATTGTTGTTCATAGTATTTTCTTACAATTCTTTGTATTTCTGTGCTATCAGTAGTTACTTTACTGCTTTCATTTATGATTTTATTTATTTGGGTCCTCTCTCTCTTTGTTTCTTGATGAGTCTGGCTGAAGGTTCATCAGTCTTGTTTATCTTTTCAAAGAACTAGCTCTTGGTTTCATTGATTTTTGTATTGTATTTTTTAGCCTGCTCTAATCTTTATTATTTCTTTACTTGTACTTACTCTGGGCTTTTCTTGATATTCTCTTTAAATTGTGGGGTTAAATAGCTTATTGATAATTTCTGTATTTTTTTGAGGTAGGCCTGTAGTGCTATGAACTTCCTTCTCAAGACTACTTTTGCTGTGTCCCAGAGATTTTGGGTTGTTGTGTGTTCATTATCATTAGTTTCCAGGAAGTTTTTGATTTCTTGTTTGATCTCATTGGTAACCTATTCATTGTTTAATAACATGCTATTTATGAACAACTCTACTCCAACAAAATAGACAACCTGGAGGAAATGGACATATTCCTATAAAAATACAACCTTCCAAAACGTAATCAGGAAGAAGCTAAAAATCTCAGTAGGCCAATAACTATGTAGGAAATTGAAGCAGTAATCAAAAAGCTACCAGCAAACAAAAGCCCGGGGCCAGAAGGCTTCACAAGGGAGTTTTACCAAACATTCAAGGAAGAACTAAAACCTATCCTCCTCAGACTATTCCAAAAAATTCAAGAAGAAGGAACACTTCCAAGCTCATTCTATGAAGACAGCATCACCCTAATACCAAAACCAGATAAAGACAACACAATGAAAGAGAATTACAGGCCAATATCCCTCATGAACATAAATGCCAAAATCCTCAACAAAATCCTAGCAAATTGGATCCAGCAATACATCAGAAAGATCATACACCATGACCAAGCAGGATTTATTCCAGGGATGCAAGGATGGTACAATATCCGCAAATCAATAAACGTAATACATCACATCAACAAATTGAGAGAAAAAAACCACATAATCATATCAATTGATGCAGAAAAAGCTTTCGAAAAAATCCAACACCCTTTCTTGATAAAAACTCTCAGCAAGGTAGCAATAGAAGGATCATACCTCAACATAATAAAAGCCATATATGACAAACCCGCAGCCAACATCATAATCAATGGGCAAAAACTAAAACCATTCCCCCTAAAAACAGGACAAGACAGGGATGCCCCCTCTCACCACTCCTGTTCAACATAGTACTGGAAGTACTAGCTGTTGCAATCAGACAAGAAGAAGAAATAAAAGGCATACAAATTGGAAAAGAAGTAAACCTGTCCTTATTTGCAGATGACATGATACTGTACATAGAGAATCCTAAAGACTCCATCAAAAAATTATTAGTCTTAATAAATGAATTCGGCAATGTAGCAGGATACAAAATTAATGCCAAGAAATCCATGGCATTTCTTTACACCAATAGTGAACTTACACAAAGTGAGACTAAAAAAGCAATCCCATTTACCATCACACCAAAAATATTAAGATACCTAGGAATAAACTTAACTAAGGAGGTAGAAGACTTATATGCAAAAAACTACAGGACACTGAAAAAAGAGATAGAGGAAGACATAAACAGATGGAAGAACATACCGTGTTCATGGATTGGTAGAATCAACATCATCAAAATGTCCATACTACCCAAAGCAAACTATATATTCAATGCAATCCCCATTAAATTACCAACGGCATATTTCACAGATATAAAACGAACGTTCCAAAAATTCATCTGGAATAAAAAAAGACCTTGAATAGCTGCAGCAATCCTGAGAAAGAAGAACAAAGTAGGTGGAATCTCAATACCAGATATCAAGCTGTATTACAAAGCCACTGTTTTTAAAACAGCTTGGTACTGGCACAAGAACAGACATATAGATCAATGGAATAGAATAGAGAACCCAGAAATTGACCCAAACCACTATGCCCAATTAATATTTGACAAAGGAGGCAAGAGCATACAATGGAGTCAAGACAGTCTCTTCAATAATGATGTTAGGAAAATTGGACAGATACATGCAAAAAGATGAAACTAGACCACCAACTCACACTATACACAAAAATAAACTCAAAATGGATAAAAGACTTAAACATAAGACGGGGAACCATAAAAATACTAGAGGAATCCATAGGCGGCAAAATCGCAAAATTATGCGGAAGGAATTTCTTCTCTGATAAAGCTCCTAGGGCAATGGAAACTAAAGAGAAAATAAACAAATGGGACTACATCAAAATAAAAAGCTTTTGCACAGCAAATGAAACCATCAACAAAACAATAAGAAGACCCACTGACAACAAGAGAACATATTTGCCAATGATATCACCAATAAGGGTTTAATCTCCAACATTTACAGGGAACTCATGAAACTTAACAATAGGAAGTTAAACAATCCAATCAAAAAATGGGCAAGGGACCTAGATAGACACTTTTCAAAAGAGGACATACAGAAGGCCAAAAGACATATGAAAACATGTTCAAAGTCACTAATTATACGAGAGATGCAAATCAAAACGACAATGCAGTATCATCTCACACTTGTCAGAATGGCTATCATCAACAAATCAACAAATAACAAGTGTTGGAGAGGATGTGGAGAAAAAGGAACCCTTCTGCACTGCTGGTGGGAATGCAGACAGGTGCAGCCACTGAGGAGAACAGTGTGGAGTTTCCTCAAAAAACTAAAAATGGAACTCCCATTTGACCCAGTGACCCCACTTCTAGGAATATATCCCAAGAAACCAGAAACACCAGTCAGAAAGGATATATGCACCCCTATGTTCATAGCAGCACAATTCACCATAGCTAAGATTTGGAAACAGCCTAAGTGCCCATCAGCAGATGAGTGGATTAGAAAAATGTGGTACATCTACACAATGGAATACTACGCGGCGGTAAAAAAAGAAGGAACTCTTGCATTTTGCAACAGCATGGATGGAACTGGAGAGAATTATGCTAAGTGAAATAAGCCAGTCAGAGAAAGATAAATACTACATGATCTCACTCATTTGTGGATTGTAGAGAACAACATAGACTGATAAACAGGGACTGATCCAAAGACAGAGAAACAGCGATTAGACTATCACTCCCCAGAGGGAAAGTAGGGGAGGGAGGGGGTAAGGGGAAGAGATCAACCAAAGGACTTGTATGCATGCATATAAGCCAAACCAATGGACATGGACAACAGGGGGATGAGAACATGGGGGGGGGGGGGGTTAAGGACACACTTGTAATACCTTAACTAATAAAGAATTTTTTTAAAAAAGAAAAAATAAATTTAAAAAAAACATGCTATTTAGCCTCTATGTGTTTGAATGTTTTTGAGTGTTTTATTATAGGTGATTTCTAATTTCATTCCATTGTGATCTGAGAAGATGCTTGGTATGATTTCAGTCTTCTTGAACTTGTAGATTTGTTTTATGTCCTAACATATGACCTCTTTGAAAATGACGCATGTGTAGTTGAGAAGAATATATACTCTGCAGCTTTGAGTGAAATGTTCTATAATGTTTAGATCAATTAAATCCATCTGATCCAGTGTGTCCTTTAGAGTCACTGTTTCCTTGTTGAGATTTTGTCTGGAAGATATATCCAGTGAAGTCAGAGGGGTGTTAAAGTCCCCTACTATGACTGTATTGCTGTCGATCTCTCCCTTAAAAAACCCAAATTTTTTTAATGTATTTAGGTGCTTCTATATTGACTGCATATATGTTTACCAATGTTATATCCTCTTGTCGGATCAATCCCTTTCGTATTATATAGCGACCATTATTCTCTATTGTAATGGCCTTCATTGTGAAGTCTATTTTGTCAGATATGAGTATTGCTACCCCAGATTTTCTTTTTGTTTCCATTTTCATGGAAAATATTTTCTATTCCTTCACTCTCATCCTGTGTGAGTCTTTGTCTGAAGTGGATCTCTTGTAGACAGCATATAATTGGGTCATGTTTTTGTATCCATTCAGCTACACTATGTCTTTTGATTGGAACATTTAAACCATTTACACTTAAGGTTATTATTGATAGTAACTTATTTATTTTCATTTTAATTCTTTATTCCTAGGTTTGTTTCTATAGTTCTTCTTCTCCTTACAGCAGTCCCTTTAGCATTTTTTGCAGTACTAATTTGGTGGTGATAAATTCCTTCAGCCTTTTTTTTTTTTTTTTTTTTGGTCTGGGGAGCTCTTTATTTCAGGATCTATTTTGAATGATAGCCTCGCTGGATATAGTAATCTTAGCTTTAGATCCTTGCTTTTCATTACCTTGAGTACTTCATGCCATTCCCTTCGGGCCTGTAGAGTCTCTGATGATAAATCAGCTGACAGCCTATGGGAGCTCCCTTATAGTTAACACATAGCTTTTCTCTTGCTGCTGTGAAGGGTCTCTCTTTGTCTTTAATTTTTGGCATTTTAGTTAAGATGTGTCTCAGCATGGGCCTGTTTGGGTTCTTGCTTGGGATTCTCTGTGCCTCCTGAACTTGTGTAACCTTCATCAGGTTAGCGAAGTTTTCTACCATTATTTCTGCAAACATGTTCTCTATCCATTGCTCTCTTCCCCCCCTTCTGGCACACCTATTATGCAAATATTGTTATGTTTCATGTTGTCCCACAGCTCATTTAAAACTGTCCTCCTGTTTTTTAATTGTTTTTTTCTTTTTGGTTCTCTGATTGAGTGATTTTTATTTCTACCCTGTCTTCTAATTCACTGAATCTGATCCTTGGCTTCTCCTAATCTTCTGTGTATTCCTTTCACTGTGTTCTTTATTAGTGCTATGTCATTCTTCATAATTACTACATCTTTTCTCATTCCATTGAGCATCTTTACCATCATATATGTCATTACACTATGTCTTGTATAATTTCTTATCTCTTCTTCTGGAGAATTCTCTTGTTCTTTCATTTGGGGGTTTTATTGTGTCCCCATTTTGGCTAACTGTTTGTATTTGTGTTTGTATATTAGGTAGATCTGCTATGACTCCCAATCTCTAGTGCAGGACAATTTCAGACACTGTTTGTGACTGGCCCTGAGCCCTCTGTTTGGAGCTATCAGCAATCCACAGCTTCTGGCTCCCTCTGCTGAGTCAGGGTGCCTTTGAAAGGACCAAGATGTCCACCAAGGTCTGCTTTTTCTAGCCCTGGGCCCAGAAGATAAGGCAAAGACTCAAAGCCTCCAGAGATTCTCCTCTACCTGTAGTCTAATTATTATCACCCTTGATTAACCTAAGGCTATCAACCATAGGGTGGGGGGAGAGGTCTTCCAACAGGGTGGGGCAACTGCCTTCCCCCAAGCAAAAACTGCCTGAATAGCACATGTACATGGGAGAAAGATATCCTCTACTATGTGAGGGAATGACTCACACAGGAATCCAAGGTAGCTGCCCTCCAAGCTCCAAACCCAGAGCCCTCACCCTTGGACTCTCCTCATACAGCTCCAGTCCACTCTGCCCTCCCTCTGTTGGAGCCCAATGTGAGTGGCTGCACACAAAATTTTTCATTGGTCCTTTAAAAAGGTAGCTGCATTTCAAGCCATCTCTCCCTGGCAGACAGCAACTCTGTTGCTTTTGGTGCTCTGGGCAATGGAGCCAACTTGGGGTTTAGAACCCAGACTTTTCAGTTAGAAACACTGCTCCCCTCCCCCCCCCCACCCCCAGCTGAGGTATCCCTCTGGGACTTCAGCTACTGTCTGTGGGAGCCCGGCCAGCCTTTTCATGCCTCTGCACTTTCTACCAGTCTCTAAGCGGTCTCCACTTTCCATCCTTGGTTATCTGAATTCTTTCCAGCTAGTCCTCAGTTGATTTTTCTGGGTGGTTCTTCTGTATTTTAGTTGTATTTCCAGTTTGTCCTGGGAGAGTATCAGTGTAGCTTCCATTTACTCCACTGCCATTTTGGAAAATCTGGAGTAGACACATTTTTAAAAGTGAGGCTTTGGAGTGGTGGATTTTCTCTCTTTGTTCCTTATTGTTGATAAAATGTTATTTAGCCTGGCTGGGTACAGCTCAATGGCTTAACATCCACCAGGAGCCGACTACCGGAAAAACCAAGATGGTGGCATAGGTAAACACCGAACTTGCTGCCTCCTACAACAACTTCACAAATACAACAAAAAGACAAAACGGACATCATCCAGAACTACAGGAAGGCTGGCTGAGTGGAAATTCTACAACTAGAAGGAAAGAGAACAGCACACTGAGAGTCAGGAGCTGCGGAAGTAAAGTGCAAAACTACGGAGGCTCGAGCACGTGGAAAGGGGCTGGTACCTGAGGACACGGCTGTCTTTTTGAATCAGGAGGGAGTCACAAGCTCCTGACTGCTCTGAACTCTGGTTCCAGGAAGTCTCTGGGGACCCAGGACTCATACGGGGAGAAACTGGACTGTCTGGAAGTGGGAAGAACTCTGAACTTGAGGGCGGCTTTCCCTCAGAGGTGCTTGCAGCAATTATCGGGACACTGAGACCCGCGGCCCCTTAGGGCAGGGCTAAGAATCTGCCATAGCTGCTTGCTCCGCCCTTTGATTCCTTGAGACCCCGCCCCACCCAGGCTGCAGCAGAGGCTTTTGCATATGAATGCCCTGGCCCTTTGCAACCTGAAAATTACCTAACAAATTACAGCTGGGCCAGTCAGACCCAGAACTTCCAAGAGAAGACCCAAGGCCTCACAGCAGCTTGCATTGCTTCACAGCTGGGCCTCATCTGGGCACCTCCAAACTCCAAAAAAGGAAGGGGAATCTGCAGATCTTTTCGTAGCTCCTGCTGGGTAGCCTCAGGCACAGGCTAAATTAGCACCTCCTTAGATCCAAGAGCCAGTGTACCCAGTGGTCAGAGTGGGACCATCCAGATTACAACTCCTCAGATCCATAAGGGACACACTCAGGGTGCAGACTCAGTGAGCACCAAAGCCCCACTGAAGCAAGTCTTGCCCCAGAAGGGTGTCTTCAGCACAGAAGTTCTCCCACTGTAGACACAGCTGATTCTCACTGCCAATTGGCCTGGAGGTCAATTCCTTCCAGTGATACCTACAACAATCAAGGCATAACTACAACAAGACTGTGCACAAGGCCCACAAGGGGGTGCACCAAGAGTGTCCACCTCAGGTAACTGGGGAGGCTGAGCCACTGGGCCCTATAGGACACCTAGCACACAAAACCACTGTATCAACACAGGGAAGCATAAAAAATGCGGAGACAAAGAAACAGGTCACAAATGACAGAAATGGAGGAAAGCAAACAACTGAATATAGAGTTCAAAACCACGTTTATAAGGTTTTTCAAGAATTTTATGGAAATCGCCAATAAATTTAATGAGACCCTGGAGGATATGAAAAAAGACCAACTAGAAATTAAGCATACACTGACTGAAATAAATAATAATATGCAGAGATCCAACAGCAGACAAGAGGATCCCAAGAATCAAGTCAAAGATTTGAAATACGAAGAAACAAAAAATATCCAACCAAAGAAGCAAAAAGAAAAAAGAATCCAAAAATATGAACATAGTGTAAGGAGCCTCTGGGACAACTTCAAGCATACCAACATCAGAATTATAGGGGTGCCAGAAGAAGAGAGAGGGCAAGATATTGAAAACCTATTGAATAAATAATGACAGAAAACTTCCCCTACCTGGTGAAAGAAATAGACTCTCAAGTCCAGGAAGCACAGAGAACCCCAAACAAAAGGAATCCAAAGAGGACCACACCAAGACACATCATAATTAAAATGCCAAGAGCAAAAGACAAAGAGAGAATCTTAAAAGCAGCAAGAGAAAGAAAGTCAGTTACCTACACAGGAGTACCCATACGACTGTCAGCTGATTTCTCAACAGAAACCATGCAGGCCAGAAGAGAGTGGCAAGAAATATTCAAAGTGATGAATGCCAAGAACCTACAACCAAGATTACTTTATCCAGCAAAGCTATCATTCAGAATAGAAGGTCAGATAAAGAGCTTCACAGATAAGAAAAAGCTAAAGGAGTTCATCACCACCAAACCAGCATTATATGAAATGCTGAAAGGTATTCTTTAAGAAGAGGAAGAGGAAAAAGGAACTCTTACCATTTGCCACAACATGGATGGTACTGGAGAGCATTATGCTAAGTGAAATAAGCCAGTCAGAGAAGGATTAATACCACATGATCTCACTCATTTGTGGAATATAATGAACAACATAAACTGATGAACAAGGACTGATCCAGAGACGGAGAGTCATTGATTGGACTGTCGGGCCTTGGAGGGAAGGTAGGGGAGGGTGGAGGTAAGGGGGAAAGATCAACCAAAGGACTTATATGCAAGCATATAGGCCTAACCAATGGACATGGACAATGGGAGGGTGAGGGCATGAGCGGGGGAATGGGGTGGGGGGGGTATGGGGTAACGTGAGGATAAGGACATATATGCAATATCTTAATCAATAAAAAATTTTTTTCAAAAAAAAAAAATCCACCAGGAGCCAAAAGGCCACTGGTTCTATTCCCGGTCAAAGCACATATCCGGTTGTGGGTTTGATACCCAGTAGGGGGTGTGCAGGAGGCAGCCAATTGATGATGTTTCTCTCTCATCATTAATGTTTCTATCTCTCCCTCTCTCTTCCTCTCTTTCTAAAAGATCAATTTTAAAAATGTTATTTAGAAAAAGCCAGAAGAATAAAAAAGACAAACAAAATAAGGGTATATAATATATATATATAACATATATATAATATATAATAAGGGTATATATTTTTCAAAGATATATATATATATATATATATATATATATATATATATATATACACACACACATATACATACACACACACTAGAGGCCTGGTGCACAAAATTTGTGCATGGAGGCGTGGGCCTCAGCCCAGCCTGCACCCTCTCGCAATCCAGGACCCTTCAGGGGATGTCCGACTGCCAGTTTAGGCCCAATCCCGCAGACATGCCTCTCACAATCTGGGACCACTGGCTTCTAACCACTTGCCTGCCTGCCAATCACCCCTAACCCCTCTGCCTGCCTGCCTGATTGCCCCTAACCCCTCTGCCTGCCTGACTGATTGCCCCTAACCACCTCTGCCTCAGCCCCCACCACCACGACTTCATCCAGAAGGACATCCAGAATGAAGTCTGGAAGGTCATTCGGCTGTCCAGCCTAATTAGCATATTACACTTAACTAGAGGCCCAGTGCACGAATTCATACACTGGTGGAGTCCCTTGGCCTGGCTGGCTATTGGGGCTAATCAGGGCATGGGAGGTTGGCTATGGGAGTGCACTGACCACCAGGGGGCAGCTCCAGTGTTGAGCGTCTGCCCTCTGGTGGTCAGTGCACATCATGCAACTGGTTGTCTGGTGGTTCAGTCATTTGGTTGGTCATTGGCTCAGGCTTCTAATCTAATAATAGACAAACATGGTAATTGACTGTACCTTCGCTACGCTTCCCATTGGCTAAGCAGGGTGATATGCAAATTAACTGCCAACAAAGATGACGGTTAATTTGCATATGTAGGCGCAATGCTGGGAAGTGAAAGGGGAAGGATGGAAGAAGCCGCCTGCTGCTGACAGTGATCGGAAACCCAGGCGGCAGCCAAGAGCCTGTGATTGGAGAGCCCAGCCGCCTTTGCCTGCCCCCCCCCCCCCCCACCCAGCCAGTGATTGGAGAAGCCAGGTGGAGTAGGGAAGAGGTGGACACCAGCAGCGGCCTCTTCCCTGCCCCGCCCAGCTTCTCCAATCACCGGTCACTGGCCGGTGATCAGTGATCGGAGTAGACCCAGTAGCCGGCCTGCATCATAGCCTGGGACCCGATCCAGCCCTGCGTCAGGAAGTGGGAGGCAGCTCTTCACCTGGCGGCTTAAGTCCAAGGTCGGAGGCTTAAGCCCAGGTTGGGAGGCACCATTTTCTGTACGGAAAGGCAGGGGGCATGGCTAAGCACAAGGCGGCGCCATGTTTGCATACAGAGAGGGGGCGTGGCTCAGAGTGGGGCGGTCCCACATAGGGAGAGGCGGGGGCATGGCTCAGAGTGGGGCGGTGCTACGTTCAGAGAGAACCATGCTGAGGCCGGGTGCTCGCCTCAAGACATGAGCAGCGGAGAGGAGCGCAAGGTAGAGGAGGTGTGGCTTCAGGCAAGTGAAGGAAAAGGGCGGGTCGCCCAGCCGTTCCAAGCTTCCCGGCCCAGGTTTTCAAATGTAAATATTACTTGAGATGTTGTAGTTGCACGTACTTTATTCCCTTTCCCTCATCTTGGCTGTTAAAGTCATGCCCACCCCCTGGGCAGCCAGGCCTCACGTTCATGGCACAGACAAGGTTTGGTTCTGGGGTCACCCCTTAGATTTTAAGTGGCTGCTACACTTGGTCAATAGGAAGAGTGAGACTTTAGCCCTGAAAAGACAGAAGGCTTGGGGCAGACGGTTCCCTCGAGGGCTCAGCCTGCTTTCAGGCTGTAGGCACAGGGAACGTCCAGGGCAGCCCCCGGAGCAGGCGTCCAGCTGAGCTCGGACGAGGCCATTTTGCAGCCTCCCCTTCCTCCGTCCCAGGTGGTGAGGGCCGTGACTGCCTTGAGGCTGCTCCCTGGAAGCCATTCTCCCCTCAGCCTGTAGCTGTAAAACAGCGCATGCAAAGAGAATCTTTTTTTGTGCCTCATGTTAAAAAGTTAAAAAAAAAAAAGGTGCATGACTCCTCACTGTGTTCATTTGTAAAAAAAAAAAAAAAAAAAAAAAAAAAAAATGCTCTTAAGACCCCGGGCAGCAAGGCAGCCCGGCCCCAGAAGACCCCGAAGCCACCTGATATGGCAGTAACTCTATCAGTAAGCACTCTGAAAGTCAGTGGCATAAATGCACCAATTAAAAGACAGATTATGAGGGTGAATCAAAAACAAAACCCACTTTAAATATAAAGACACATATAGATTAAAAATAAATGAATTAAGCTGCAGCCTGTTTTGCCCAGTGGATAGAGCATTAGCCCATGGACTGAAGGGTTCCAGGTTCGATTCCAGTCAAGGGCATGTACCTCAGTTGCTGGCTTGATCCCCAGTCCCTATCAGAGCATGTGCAAGAGGCAACCAATCAATGTGTCTCTCCCTTTCCCTTCACTCTCTCTAAAATTCAATGGAAAAATATCCTTGGGTGAAAATTAACAAAAACAAAGTAAATGGATTAGATAACATTAAAGAGATTATAAGAAAAATATATTCCAAATTCTGTTAGTTGTATAATGGTTATGTTTAAATTATTAACACCTAAGAAATTGGGTGAAGGGTACATATAATATGCTGTAGTATTTTATAGTTTTTTTTTACATGTATGAGGTTATTTCAAATTAAAGTATTAAAAAATTAAATATTAATAAAATATTAATTGAAATGTATCTGCATTACATGAAAAATGTCCTAATTGCTTCTAGCATAATTTATTAAATTGTGCTAAAATTTACAAGGGTTCAATTAAAAAATATCTTAATTCTAAATGATATAATAGAAAATGTATAATAGTGCAGTTATAAGCACTTATCTGAAAATACAAATTTAAAGAAGTGAATTTAAAGAAGGGATCAGCCAAAGAAAATATATGCACAACCCATTGTCACAGACAACAGTGTGGTGTTGGCCAGAGAGAAGTGGGGGGCAAGAGCTGGGTAGAGGGGACAAAAGGGGGGAAAGAGGGACATCCTATATAATAATAATAAAAGGCTCATATGCACATTGACTGAACGGCAGAATGACTGGTTGCTATGATGCGCACTGGCCACCAGGGGGCAGACGCTCAATGCAGGAGCTGCCCCCTGGTGGTCAGTGCACTTCCATATGGGGAATGCCACTCAGCCAGAATCTGGCTCATGGCTGGCCAGCGCAGTGGTGGTGGAAGGAGCCTCTCCCACCTCTGTAGCAGCACTAAGAATGTCCAACTAACGGTTTAGACCTGATCCCTTGGGGGCCTAAGCCTTTAGTTGGACATCCCCCAAGGGCTCCCTGGCTGCCAGAAGGATGTTTGACTGCAAGCTTAGGCCTGATCCCCTGGGGAGTGGGCCTAAGTCGACAGGTGGACATCCCCGAAGGGGTCCTGGACTGTGAATGGGCACAGGCCAGGCTGAGGTACCCCCTCTGCCCGAGTGCACAAATTTTTGTGCACCGGGCCTCTAGTTTATATATAATTGACTTCAGGGAAGAAGAGAGAGAGAGAGATAGAGACATCAATGATGAGAGAGAATCATCAATCTGCTGCTTCCCATGTGCCCCAAACCAGGTACTGAGCCCACAACCTGAGCATATAGCCTGACTGTGAATTGAACAGTGACCTCTTGGTTCATAGGTCCATGCTCAACCACTGACACACTCCAGCTGGGCTCATGTTTTCTTTTATATTAAACTTCTTTCCTATTTTGTCAGAATTAATGACACATATATATTCTTTTGACAGGGAAGAAAACACGACCTATAAAGGAATCTGAATCTGAAAATATAGCTGCTATATTAAGAGGTGAATGGATATTTGGGGTCATCCCCTGTGTGGCAAAGGCAAACTGCTATTAGGGAACCTACATAACCTGGATGGTTCTCATGTCCTTTAGAAAAGCCCTCCCCTAAGAATACATGCAATAAGGTGGTGAAAAGGGAGGGTTTCAGGGCATTTAAACAGTATGTGCGTGAGGGGAGGGGAGTGTGTGCATTTGCATAAGTTTGCGTGTGTATATGAGTGCATGTGTGTGTGCATGTGTGTGGGTGTGTGATGGGGTAGGATCTCCAAACTAGAGAAAATGGGATACACTGCACAAAGACTTTAAACTTTCCTTCTAAATCTATTCTTTTCTCTTCAGAAAAATGGGTAATTAATCCAGAAGAGCTAAAACTAAATATTTTATGTGAGCTGGAGGTAAGAAATATTTCAGTCCAACTAGTAAACCATGCTCATGATAAAATCGATCATTCACCTTCATTTTCTTTTTCTGTGTCTTCCTTTAAAATTTAGTTTGAGGAAGACTTTATGACATTGTTTGAGCCTTCTCTGAGAACATTACCCAGTGTCGGGCCACCAACCTTTCTGGCATTCAAACAGGAGCATTCCACTTTAGGCACTGACTTCAAGGTGATTTTTAATTATTTCTTTTTTTACTCTAATAAGTGAAGTGAAAAGACACATGATGATTTGCACAAAAGACAGTGAACATACTTTTTAAAAAAACATAGGCAAAGAACCCATTTACTTGAAACAGCATTTGGACAGGATAGCTAGCTATAGTAGTTTCCTAGGGCTGCTGCCAAAAGGGGCCACAGACTAGGTGCCTAAAAATGACAAACACGTGTTGTCTCCTAGTTCTCAAGGTGAGAGGTCCAAAGTCAGTAAGTGCAGCGTGTAGGAGAACAGGCTTTCTTGCCTCTTCCCGGCTCCTGGTTGTGGTTGTCAGTTCTTATCCTTGGCTGGCAGCGCCATCACTTCAGTTTCTGTGTCAGTTGCCCTGGAGATCTGGGGGTCTGTGTCCAAGTGTCTTCTCCAAGGACACCAGCCATGTTGGATTAGGGGCCCACCCTAATGACCTCATCTAAACTTGATGACATCTGCAAAGATCCCATTTCTAGATAAGACCACATTCACAGGTTCCAGGAGTTATGACCTCAGTGTCTTTGGGGGGAAACAATTCAACCTGTGAGAGTGGCCATAATGCCTGGAAACATAGATAAGACATAGGTTTGCCACATTTGATCATGTTAAATGACCAATGCCTTTGCTTGGTGGGCAAGGAAAAGGTCAACTTAGTAATTCCAACAGGATGGCATAGCACCCGCTTCACCTGAGTGGTGAGGGGCAGCCTGGTGGAATGATTATTTCCAAACTTGGGTGTTATGGCCATGTGGAGAGAGCTGCACAGCCCCCATATGGCAACCCCTTTGATTATTTCTTCTGGGTGCACTAAGGTGCAGACTTATTCACTGAAAACAAGATACCGATCATGTGAGACAGCCTGTGTCAGTCAGTGCATTGCAGAAGTTGGTGGGAATGCTGCATGGATGCTCTGAGGTGGTGTTCATTGCCGATCTGGTGAGGGGCAACACATTGAATATATCATGTCATTTAATGTCAACCAACATTTACTGTTTATATTTAGCCCAGGTCTCTAAATTTTTAGTCACCCTATAGACTCCTCAGGTGAAATTCTTTATTCAAACATAACACCTTCCTTCTTCTGAACCACAAAGGCTCGTATCCAGGGAAGTTTTTCAAGCTTTCTTCCTCTGACACCCAAAGATGCGCCTGAACAATAGGAAGGTCCTTTCTTTCAGGGAACTGTCCCTGCTCTAGCAACTGGGCAGGGATGGCTCCTCCTGCTCTTTGGACAGACCTTCCAGATCCTCTAGTTCGGGAGCAGAGCAGCTGGCTTGCCCACTTTCCCCTCCAGTCATATCCTCTTCAAATGCAGATTACAACTCCACTCATGGTCTTTTGAAGCATCTCCACCTTGCTTCACCGCAGGTAAAGGGATAAAGGGACCTCAGGCTGAGGAGCTCACTACCAAGATCCTTGAATGGAACAGGTTGCAGATGTCCTGGCATTGTCAAGCTCTCCTTCAGCCCTGCTCCATCACCTGATTTACTCCACCATTTCTCTATTACAAGGCTTTACCACTCTACCCATCCCCTAAGTCCTCTGCTTTCAGCTACATTATTGTGTAGTTTCAATGGCTAAAGGTATTGAACAGTACTCCAGGGTGATGAATCCCGGACGGTAGTGGCCATCTCAGTTACACTTTGGCCCCAGGATGGCCATCTTGCCAGTCCGACAGAATGGTTTCTATGGAAAATACAGATGCCCTTGTGGTATTCATGACCTGTGAGCCATAATCTCGGTCTTTTCCTGAGACCTGTGCTGAGGCTTGCCTGCTCGCCATCATGACCTCAAATCACCAACATGCCATAATGTATCAACCCCACACGGAGCCACCTGAACTCCTAACTCCAGATCTCCTTCTTGCTTCCCCTTCTCTCTCCTTCCCCCTCCTGAATTACCTTTATAGCCCAGACAGGAGAATTCAGAGCCCCAATCTGGGCTTCCCCTTGAGAAAGGACTCTAATTTAGAACGGTGATCATTGTGAATGGTGGCCTGCATAGTAATGTCAAGACTTTTTTTTTAACCTGACACTTCTTGAGTTGATGCTATTCAAAATCTTAGACCATTTGCCTACAATTTGATACACAGGCAGTCCTCAGGTTACATCATTTGGTGGTTACATCGCCATCTCCCATTTATTTATTTTTTTAAAAAAAGTTCTGGGCGTGGGGATAAAATGGACACATATGTAATACCCTTTGTAATACTTTAAGCAATAAATTTAAAAAAATAAAAAAAATAAAAAATAAATAAAAAAAAAGTTCTGTCATTTCGACATATGTACATATGTGCTTTATGTTTTTTATTATTTACCACAAGTAAAGGTCAGGAATTGTTATCTTTCTTTTAAATTTTTTTTTACTGTTTCACTTCATTACTGCTGTGTATGTGCTCCATTGAGTGACGTAGGTGCTTATGTAGGTGGGTTCCGACTTACCGTGAAAATCATGTTATGTCACACCATAGGAACAGATCTCCGACGTAACCCAAGGAACTACTGTATGTTATGTCCTGTCTCTTGCATCTAGTTACACACTATATAGCCCCTCCCCAACAAGAAACTGTGATGTCAACAGTCATTTCTGCAACTTTGTTCTTACACCAAGGAGCCATCCAAAGGACCAACACAGTTCCTGATGGGCTCAGCTGTACTCTGGTGAGCTGCATCACAGAGAGGTCCTCAGCACCCCCTCAGCATCCTCAGTCCTCACCAGCTCATTAGCAGAAGTGATGTCTCATTCTGGAATATACAGATCTTCTGGCTGGGTGCCTTCTAGTATAGAATCTCAGGCTCTTGAAAGTTTCCCCCCAGCTATTCCTGAGAGACTCCAGGGTGTCTGACAGGAGCTCTCAGGTAGCTTTGCACATCTCCATACTCCTGCCGTTCTAATGGGCACTTGCTGGCCTGCCCAGAGCCCTGGCCCCTGCTGCTGCTTGTGGGCAGGTCTTCATTTTTCCCCTCTCTCAAGGGAGAAGAGGATGAGATATTGCTGACGTGTGAATTTTGTGGGAGTGACCTAAGAACATTTCTTTCTGCTGTGGATATTTATTCTGACAACGGTAGCTCTGAACCAATAAAACAAGTAAGTTCTAAAGCAGGTTTACTAAGGAAATGGTGTTATTTTAAATACCATTTTTAAATATATGTAGTATTTTCTCCTGCATTTTCCCCTTGCATTGCCATTCTTTAAAATTATGTGTTACCAGTCGGGGAAATACAAATCATAAACACAATGGGATACCATTCCACATCCACTAGGATGGCATTAATAAAAAAGACAGATAATAACAAGTGCTGGCAAGGAGGTAGAGTAACTTGAACCCTCATACACTATTAAAGGGGAATATAAAAT
Organism: Myotis nattereri; assembly: GCF_964212035.1. Classification (NCBI taxonomy): domain Eukaryota; kingdom Metazoa; phylum Chordata; class Mammalia; order Chiroptera; family Vespertilionidae; genus Myotis; species Myotis nattereri. Next base: position 103,736,460 of record NC_138077.1, read on the forward strand.
GGTGCATCTGTGTTGGGAAAAAGTTGGGTAGTTTCTCAAAAGTTACACACACATTTACCATATAACATACAAATCCATTCCTAGGTACATACCCAAGAAAATTGACAATACATGTCCACACAAAAACTTGTACACAAATGTTCATAACAGCATTATTTATAACAGCCAAAAGGTGAAAATAATCCAATGCCCTTCAACTGATGAATGGGCAAATAAATGTGGTGTATTCATAAAATCAAATATTATCCAGTCATAAGAATTGAAGTACTAATACGTGCTACAACATAGATGAAAACATTATGCTCAGTGAAAGAAGCCAGACAGAAAGTACTGCATATTATATGATTCCATGTATATGAATTGTACAGAACAGGCAATAATAGAGACAGAAAATAGATCAGTGGTTGCCATAGGCTGAGAGGAGAGGAGGATAGGAAGTAAAGTGTCAATGGGTACAGGTTTCATGTCCTAAATTTGATGGTGGTGATAGTTACACAACTCTGTATACACTAAAAACCATTGAATTGCACACTTTAAATGGGTCAATTGTCTGGTATATGAATTATATCTCAATAAAATTTTTACCAGAAAGTGTTATGATAGATTGTAATTCAAACTCCATTAGCCATTTTTGGTTTTTACCCTCTCTAATTATCTTCACCCAGAACTAAAGAGAAGAAAATGACCTCTTTGTTTTTAGGCCATCTGTTGTAGTTCTTTCCAAAATCTGGTTGATTACATTTATGAGGAAAAACAAAAAATCCAAAGCTCTAAAGAAGAATTCATCTGTATCGACCCTCATGCATCCCACGGCACTGAGATGGAGAAATTCAGAGCAAAGGAAAAGGCCCTGCAGAGGTAACATTGAGCCTTGGATATTGAAACTCAGATAAGTCCACTTAGAGAGCTCTTTGTAAAATGAACCTTGTTTTTCAAAATACGGAAGTTTGAAGATATATTCCCAATGAAGAAATAAAATTGGCCAAAGCAAACCTATTACAAAACCTGGTGGATGTTATGAGATTCAGGAGCTCCCAGAAACTCAGTGAACTCACTGATTTTAAAAATAAAACCTTACCCAGATTCTCAGGACAATTCAGAATTCCTATTTTGGAGAAATTGGTCCACTAAACAAAATGGAGGTCCATGTGCTTTGATTAAATATATAGACTCACAAGTAATAACAGATTAAAATTACAAGGGATGACATTGAAACAGTTACAATTTGTCATGTGCTTTTTACAGCTTGAAACATTAGATTTATGGATTTTTGTTTGTTTGTTTGCAGAAAACAGGAGCAACAAGTAGCCAAAAATTGGGAAATAAAAACAAATGAACGTACTAGTTTCTCTGAAGAAGGTGAGTTCATCAGTGCTCCTATTATAGATCAATCGTACATCAGAAAGCTCATATGTTTGACCAAAAGCTAAAACTGGCATATTTTTTTTATTTTATTAATCCTCACCCAAGGATATTTTTCCATTGACTTTTTTTTTAGAGATAGTGGAAAGGAGTGGGAGAGATAGACAGGAAGAGAAACATTGATGTGTGTCACATCAATTGGTTGCCTCCTACATGTGTCCCTCCCAGGGCCAGGAATTGAGCCTGCAACCGAGGTATGTGCCCTTGACCAGAATCTAAGCAGGGGCCCTTAAGTCCACAGGCTGATGCTCTATCCACTGAGCCAAACTATCCAGGGCAAAACTGGCATACTTAAAAAACCGTATTTAAAGTTTTCAGTTCAGTCGATGCATTAGTCAAAATGGCTCAGAAAAGCTGGTGTTTCAAGTCATCCGGCTTTTGAAGTTTTTAGTCTTCATCTAGTTGTTATTGATTGAAGTGAATTAGCAACATCTATAGAGCATGTTACAGATAACTGCAAAGAGCTTTTGGGTTCAGTGTCTTTTGTTTTATTAAGCACATATTCCATTTTGTTTTCAAGCTGGGGTATGGAAAATCTGTCAAAAATAAAACAGATTTATTTCTTCATAGGTTCCATCAGTCACTTGGCCAGTATAGTTAAAGAGCCGGGACTGTTGAAGGAGTACTGATGTTAGAATCACAAGCTCTGAATTTATATCCTTGCTTTTCTACTTAGAGGCTGTCTGCTTTGGGGTAAATCACTTAATCTTTACAAGCATTAGGCTCCTCCTCTACCACTCAGTGCTATTGAGAAGATAGAGAAAATATATTTTTGTTTTTGTTTTTTAAACTAAATCTCTAGTATAAAGTTCCTTGATAGTCAACTGGTTTCTACTGAGTCTAAGGCCAGAAAATTGCACTTAATGAAAATGAACATTTTTCTGTCTTTTTAATTTATTATTTATTTATTTATTTATTTACTTCCTTCATTGACCTCTCCCGGACCACTCCCACCCCCCCCAGCACATGCCCTCACCCCCCTTAGTGTCTGTGCCCATTGCTTATGCTCATATGCATGTATACAAGTCCTTTGGTTGATCTCTTACACACACACACACACACACACACACACACCACCCCTGCCTTCCTCTGAAGTTTGACTGTCTGTTTGATGCTTCTCTGCCTCTGGATCTATTTTTATTCATCAGTTTATGTTGTTTATTATATTCTACAAATGAGTGAGGTCATGTGATATTTATCTTTCTCTGGCTGGCTTATTTCACTTAGAATAATGGTTCATTCATGCTGTTGCCAATGGTAAGAGTGTTTTCTTTTTTAAAGCAGCGTAATATTTCATTGTGTAGATTTAAAACTGTTATTTATTTATTTATTTTGGCTTTCAAACACAGAAAGACAATGTTTAATAAATGGAATCTATTTTTTCTAATACAAAGACTTTCATAACTGAAATATTCAACATTATATTACATATTTATTTGAGGTATAAGTTATATACATAAAATTCACCTGTTTTAAATGTACAATTCAATACTTTTTTTCTTTATTGATTAAGGTATTACATATGTATCCTTATCTCCCGATTGCCCCCCCCCACCCCACTCCCATTCATGCCCTCATCCCCCGCCCCCCGGTGTCTATGTCTATTGGTTATGCTTACATGAATGCATACAAGTCCTTTGGTTGATCTCTCCCCCTTACCCCCACCTTACCCTATCTTCCCACTGAGGTTTGAGCATCTGATCGATGCTTCTTTGTCTCTGGATCTGTTTTTGTTCATCAGTTTATATTGTTCATTATAATCCACAAATGAGTGAGATTATGTGATATTTATCTTTCTCTGACTAACTTATTTCGCTTAGCATAATGCTCTCCAGGACCATCCATGCTATTGCACATGGTAGGAGTTCCTTCCTTTTTATAGCAGTGTAGTATTCCATTGTGTAGATGTACCACAGTTTTTCGATCCACTCATCTGCTGATGGGCACTTAGGGTGTTTCCAAATCTTAGCTATTATAAATTGTGCTGCTATGAACAGATGTATATGTCCTTTCTGATTGGTGTTTCTGATTTCTTGGCATATATTCCTAGAAGTAGGATTACGGGGTCAATTGGAAGTTCCATTTTTAATTTTTTGAGGAAACTCCATACTGTTTTCCACAGTGGCTGCATGAGTCTGCATTTCCATTAGCAGTGCGTGAGTGTTTCTTGTTTTCCACATCCTCACCAGCACTTGTCTTTCGTCAATTTGTTGATGATAGCCATTCTAACAAGTGGGAGATGGTATCTCATTGCCATTTTGATTTGCATCTCTCAGATGATTAGTGACTTTGAGCATATTTTCTTATGTCTCTTGGCCTTCTGTATGTCCACTATCGAAAAGTGTCTATTTAAGTCCTTTGCCCATTTTTTTTTATTGGATTGTTTATCTTCTTTTTGTCAAGATGTATGCATTCCCTAGAAATTTTGAAGTTTAGGCTTTTATCAGAGATAACATTGGCAAATATGTTCTCCCATACAGTGGACTTTCTTATTGTTTTGTTGATGGTTTCTGTTGCTGTGCAGAAGCTTTTTATTTCAATGTAGCCCCATTTGTTTATTTTCTCCTTAGTTCCCATTGCTCTAGAGCAGGGGTGGGCAAACTTTTTGACTCGAGGGCCACAATGGGTTCTTAAACTGGACCAGAGGGCCGGAACAAAAGCATGGATGGAGTGTTTGTGTGAACTAATATAAATTCAAAGTAAGCATCATTACATAAAAAGGTACAGTCTTTTTTTTTTTTTTTTAGTTTTATTCATTTCAAACGGGCCGAATGATGTTTACTTTGAATTTATATTAGTTCACACAAACACTCCATCCATGCTTTTGTTCCGGCCCTCCGGTCCAGTTTAAGAACCCATTGTGGCCCTCAAGTCAAAAAGTTTGCCCACCCCTGGGACAGTGATGGCGAACCTTTTGAGCTCGGTGTGTCAGCATTTTGAAAAACCCTAACTTAACTCTGGTGCCATGTCACATATAGAAATTTTTTGATCTTTGCAACCATAGTAAAACAAAGATTTATATTTTTGATATTTATTTTATATATTTAAATGCCATTTAACAAAGAAAAATCAACCAAAAAAATGAGTTTGCATGTCACCTCTGACATGCATGTCATAGGTTCACCATAACTGCTCTAGGAGCTGTATCGGTATAGATGTTGCTACGACATATGTCTGATATTTGGCTGCATATGTATTCTTCTAAGATTTTTATGGTTTACTGCCTTACGTTTAAGTCCTTTATCCATTTTGAGCTTATTTTTGTGTATGGTGTTAGTTGGTGGTCTAATTTCATTTTTGCATGTATCTGTCCAATTTTCCCAACATCATTTATTGAAGAGACTGTCTTAACTCCATTGTATGCTCTTGCCTCCTTTGTCAAATATTAATCAAGCATAATGGCTTGGGTCAATTTCTGGGTTCTGTATTCAGTTCCATTGGTCTATATTTCTATTCTTGTGCCAGTAGCAGGCAGTTTAGAGAACAGTGGCTCTGTAATATAGCTTGATATCTGGATTGTGATCCCGACAACTTTGTCCTTCTTTCTCAGGATTGCTGCAGCTAATTGAGGTCTTTTTTTATTCCTATGAATTTTTGGAGAGTTTGTTCCAGGTCTGTAAAATATACCATTGGTATCTTAGTTGGGGCTGCGTTGAATCTATAGATTGCTTTGGGTAGTATGGACATTTTAATCATGTTGATTCTACCAATCCATGAACACAGTATATTCTTTTTTATATATATATATTTTTTATTGATTAAGATATTACATATGTGTCCTTGTCCCCACGTTACCCTCTACCCCCCCAGCCCCCCGCTAATGCCCTCAACCCACCCCCCCTCCCCGTTGTCCATGTCCATTGGTTAGGCCTATATGCTTGCATATAAGTCCTTTGGTTGATCCTTCCCCCTTACCCCCACCCTCCCCTACCTTCCCTCAAAGGCCCAACAGTCCAGTCAATGCCTCTCCGTCTCTGGATCAGTCCTTGTTCATCAGTTTATGTTGTTCATTATATTCCACAAATGAGTGAGATCCTGTGGTATTTATCCGCTCTCCAGTTCCATCCATGCTGTGGCAAATGGTAAGAGTTCCTTTTTCTTCTTCCTCTTCTTACAGAATACCTTTCACCATTTCATATAATGCTGGTTTGGTGGCGATGAACTCCTTTAGCTTTTTCTTATCCGTGAAGCTCTTTATCTGACCTTCTATTCTGAATGATAGCTTTGCTGGATAAAGTAATCTTGGTTGCAGGTTCTTGCTATTCATCACTTTGAATATTTCTTGCCACTCTCTTCTGGCCTGCATGGTTTCTGTTGAGAAATCAGCTGACAGTCGGAAGGGTACTCCCTTGTAGGTAACTGATTGTCTTTCTCTTGCTGCTTTTAAGATTCTCTCTTTATCTTTTGCTCTTGGCATTTTAATTATGATGTGTCTTGGTGTGGTCCTCTTTGGATTCCTTTTGTTTGGGATCCTCTGCTCTTCCTGGACTTGTAAGTCCATTTCTTTCACCAGGTAGGGGAAGTTTTCTGTCATTATTTCTTCAAAAAGGTTTTCAATATCTTGCCCTCTCTCTCCTTCTGGTACCCCTATAATTCTGATGTTGGTACGCTTGAAGTTGTCCCAGAGGTTCCTTACACTATCTTCATATTTTTGGAATCTCTTTTCTTTTTTCTTTTTCGGTTGGGTATTTTTTGTTTCTTTGTATTTCAAATCTTTGACTTGATTCTTGGGATCCTCTTGTCTGCTGTTGGATCTCTGTAAATTATTCTTTATTTCAGTCAGTGTATGCTTAATTTCTAGTTGGTCCTTTTGCATGTCCTCCATGGTCTCACTATACTTATTGAGGGATTCATTAAATTTATCGGCGGTTTCCATAAAATTCTTGAAAAACCTTATAAACGTGGCCTTGAACTCTATATCCAGTTGTTTGCTTTTCTCCATTTCTGCCATTTGTGACCTGTTTCTTTGTCTCCGCATTTTGGCTGTTTCCCTGTGTTGATAGAGTGGCCCTGCGCGCCAGGTGTCCTGTAGGGCCCAGTGTCTCAGCCTCCCCAGTTACCTGGGGTGGACACTCTTGGTGCACTCTTGGTGCCTTGGTTGTTGTAGGATCACTGGGAGGAATTGACCTCCAGGCCAACTGGCTATGAGAATCAGCTGTGTCTACAGTGGGAGAACTTCTGTGCTGAAGACACCCTTCTGGGGCAAGACTTGCTTCAGTGGGGCTTTGGTGCTCACTGAGTCTGCATCCTGAGTGTGTCCCTTATGGATCTGAGGAGTTGCAATCTGGATGGTCCCCCTCTGACCACTGAGTACAGTGGCTCCTGGATCTAAGGAGGTGCTAATTCAGCCTCTGCCTGAGGCCACACAGCAGGAGCCACGAAGAGGCTCAGCTGTGAAGCAATGCAAGCTGCTGCGGGGCCTTGGGCCTTCTCTTGGAAGTTCCGGGTCTGCCTGGCTCGGCTGCAGTTAGGTACATTCACATGCAAAAACCTCTGCCGCAGCCTGGGTGGGGCGCAGTCTCAGGGAATCAAAGGGTGGAGAAAGCAGCTATGGCTGATTCTCCACCCGGAGTCGCGCGTCTCAGTGTCCAGTAACGGCTGCAAGCACCTCTGAGGGAAAGCCGCCCTCAAGTTCGCCCGCTGCCCGACAGACCAGCTTCTCCCCGTATGAGTCCTGGGTCCCCAGAGACTTGCCGGAACCAGAGTTCAGAGCAGTTGGGAGCTTGTGATTCAAAAAGACAGCCGCATCCTCAGGTGCCACCCCCTTTCCACGCGCGCGCAAGCTGCCGTACCTCTGCACTTCACCTTCGCAGCTCCTCTGGCTCTCAGCGTGCTTTTCTTTCCTTCTAGTTGTAGAATTTACACTCAGCCAGCCTTCCTGTTGTTCTGGATGATGTCTGCTCTGTCCTTTGCGGTATTTTTCAATTGTTGTGGGAGGCGGCAATTTCCCAGTGTTTATCTATGCCGCCATCTTAGTTTCTCCCCAACACAGTATATTCTTCCATTTGTTAATGTCTTCTTTTATATCTTTTTTAATGTCCTGTAGTTTTCTAAGTAGAGGTCTTTTACCACCTTAGTTAAGTGTATTCCAGGGTATCATAATTTTTTTGTTGGAATGGTAAATGGGATTTTTTCTTTGTTTGTTTCTCTTTCCATGAGTTCATTATTGGTGTATAAAAAGGCTATAAATTTCTCAATGTTAATTTTGTATCATGCTACAATGCCAAATTCATATATTAAATCTAGTAGTTTTTTTTTTTTATGGAGTCTTTGGGGGTTTTCTATGTATAATATCATGTCATCTGCAAATAATGAGAGTTTTACTTCTTCTTTTCCAATGTGGGTGCATTTTATTTCTTCTTCTTGTCTGATTGCTATGGCTAGCACTTCCAGTACTATGTCAAACAGGAATGGTGAAAGTGGGCATCCCTGTCTTGTTCCCATTCTTAGGGGAAATGGTTTTAATTTTTGCCCATTGAGTATGATGTTGGCTGTAGGTTGGTCATATAAGGCTTTTATTATGTTGAGGTATGATCCCTCTATTCCCACTTTGCTGAGAGTTTTTATCATAAAGGGTATTAGATTATGTCAAATGCTTTTTCTGCATCAATTGATGTGATTATGTGATTTTTATCTCTAATTTTTTATGTGATGTATCACGTTTATTGATTTATAGGTATTGTATCAGCCTTGCATCCATGGAATAAATCCCACTTGGTCATGGTATATGATCTTTCTAATGTAATGCTGGATCTGGTTTGCTAGGATTTTAGCATCTATGTTCATCAGAGATATTGGCCTGTAATTCTCTTTCTTTGTAGTGTCTTTATCTGGTTTTGTGATTAGGGTATTTATTACTGCCTTCATAGAAAGAGCTTGGAAGTCTTCCTTTCTTTTGAATTTTCTGGACTAGTCTGAGGAGGATAGGTTTCAGTTCTTCTTTGAATATTTGGTAAAACTCCCCTGTGAAGCCCTTTGGCCCAGGGCTTTTGTTCACTGAACATTTTTTGATGACTGATTCAACTTCCTACATAGTTATCGACCTATTCAGATTTTTTTATTCTTCCTGATTGAGTTTTCGAGGTAATATTTTTCTAGGAATATGTCCATTTCTTCTAGGTTGACCAGTTTGTTGGAATAGAGTTGTTCATATTATTTTTGTTTAAAATCCTTTGTATTTCTGTGGGATCTGTTGTTATTTTGCCTCTTTCATTTCTGATTTTGTTTATTTGGATCCTCTCTCTTTACTTCTTGGTGAGACTCACTAGAGATTCATCAATCTTGTTTATATTTTCAAAGAAGCATCTCTTGGTTTCATTGATCTTTTGTATTGTTGTGTGTTTTTTTTTTGTTTTGGGGCTTTTTGTTTGTTTGTTTGTTTTTGGTCTCTATGTCATTTATTTCCACTCTGATCTTTATTTCCTTCCTTCTGCTCACTCTGGGCTTTTCTTGTTGCTCTTTCTTATTCTTTAAGTTGTAGAGTTAGATAATTTATTACCAGTTTTTCTTGTTTTTTGAGGTAGGCCAGTAATGCTATGAACTTCCCTTTTGGGACTGCTTTCATTATGTTCCATATTTTGGATAGTTTTGTTTTCATTGTCATTTGTTTCCAGGCTGTTTTTTTTTATTTCTTCTTTGATCTCTTTGGTAATGCAATCATTGTTTAATAGCATGATATTTAGCCTCCAAGTGTTTGAATTTTTTTATTGTTTTTATTATAGTTTATTTCTAATATTATGCCATTGAGATCTGATAAGATGCTTGATATGATTTCTATCTCCTTGAATTTGAAGAGAATTTGCCTGTGTCCCAATATGTGGTCTATTTTTGAAAATGTCCCATGTGCACTTGAGAAGAATGCATATTCTGTAGCTTCAGGGTGAAATGTTCTGAAGATGTCGGTTTAGTCCATCTGATCTAGTGAGTCATTTAGGATTGCTGTTTCTTTGCTGATTTTTTGTCTAGAGGATTTATCCAGTGATGTCAACAGGGTATTAAATTCCCCTACTATGACTGTATTGCTGTTGATCTCTCCCTTGATATCTTCCAGAAGTTTTTTTTTTTTTTTAATGTATTTGGGTGCTCCTGCATTGGGTGCATATATGTTTACCAGAGATATATCCTCTTGTTGTATTGATCCCTTTAGTATTATGAAGTAGCCTTCCTTATCTCTTGTTATGGCCTTAACGTTGAATTCTATTTTGTCAGATATAAGTATTGCTACCCCAGCTTCTTTTTCATGTCCATTCGCCTGAAAAAATGTTTTCCATCCCTTCACTAACTGTGTGAGTTCTTTGTTCTGAGGTAGGTCTCTTATAGACAGCATATATATGGGTCATGTTTTCTTATCCATTCAGCTACCCTATGTCTATTGATTGGACCATTTAATCTATTTACATTTAAGGTTATTATTGATAGATACTTGTTTGTTGCCATTTTTATTCTTTATGCCTGTGTTCCTTCTTCCCTTCCTATTTCTTCTTTTTACAGCAGTCCCTTTAGCATTTCTTGCATTTCTGGCTTGGTGGTAATAAACTCCCTTAGCCTTGTTTTGTCTATGAATCTCCTTATTTCACCTTCAGTTTTGAATGATAGCCTTGCTGGGTATAGTATTCTTGAATTCAGTCCCTTGCTTTGCATCACTTTATATATTTTATTCCATTCCCTTTTGGCCTGAAGTGTTTCTGTTGAGAAATCAGTTGATAGTCTAATGGGAGATCCCTTATAAATAACTTTCTGTCTCTCTCTGGCAGCCTTTAAGATTCGCTCTTTGTCATTTACGTTTGCCATTGTAAGTACTATGTGTCTTGGTGTGGGTCTTTTGGTGTTCATTTTGTTTGGGACTTATTGTGATTGTGTACCTTTTTTCTTCCCCAAATCAGGGAAGTTTCTTTGTTGTTTTTTTTAAATATATTTTATTGATTTCTTACAGAGAGGATGGGAGAGGGATAGACAGTTAGAAACATCAATGATAGGGAAACATTGATCAGCTGCCTCCTGCACACTCCCTACTTGGTATGTGTCTGCAACCAAGGTACATGCCCTTGACCAGAATCGAACCTGGGACCCTTGAGTCTGCAGGCCGATGCTCTATCCATTGAGCCAAACTGGTTAGGGTTCAGGGAAATTTTTTGTCATTATTTCTTCAAATACGTTTTCTAATCCTTGCTCCTCCTCTTGTACTGCTGGTACCCCTTTTATATGTATGTTACTTAGTTTCATGTTGTCCCAAAGCTTTCTTACGCTCTCCTCCTGCTTTCTAATGTTTTTCTCCAATTGCTGTTCAGATTGGGTGTGTTTTGTTGCCCTATCTTTTAACTCACAAATTCGGTCTTCTGTTTCTTCTATCTATTGTTGAAACCTCCATCATGTTTTTTATTGTAACTATATCAGTTTTGATTTCCTCCTGATTCTTACATAAGTTGTTGATCCTTTCATCCTTCCGGTTTATGAACTATGACCCTTACTCTGAATTCTTTTTCTGACATATTGCATGCCTCTGTTTCATTTCTTTTTCTGGCAAGTCCTTTTTTTCCCTAGGGGGTTGTTTCTTTGCCTCCCCATTTTTGCTGTCTCTTTTTGGCCCTGGGAACCCTGCTTTGTTTTTGTGGGGTTTTTTTAAGATTCTTAATTAAATCTTTATTGTTCAGATTATTACATTTGTTCCTCTTTTCCCCCCCCATAACTCTCCTCCTCCCAGTTCCCGCCCCACCCTCCGCCCTCACTCCCCACCCACTGTCCTCATCCATAGGTGCACGATTTTTGTCCAGTCTCTTCCCGCATCTCCCACACCACTTCTCCGCCCCCCCACCCCCCGCAAGAATAGTCAGTCCATTCCCTTTCTATGTCCCTGATTCTATTATGATCACCAGATTATTTATTCACTTGGTTCTTAGATTCACTTGTTGATAGATGCATGTTTGTTCTTCATAATTTGTATCTTTACCTTTTTCTTCTTCCTCCTCTTCTTAAAGGATACCTTTCAGCATTTCATATAATACTGGTGTGGTGGTGATGAACTCCTTTAGCTTTTCCTTATCTGTGAAGCTCTTTATCTGACCTTCAGTTCTGAATGATAGCTTTGCTGGATAAAGTAATCTTGGTTGTAGGTTCTTGTTATTCATCACTTTGAATATTTCTTGCCATTCCCTTCTGGCCTGCAAAGTTTCTGTTGAGAAATCAGCTGACAGTCGTATGGGTACTCCTGTGTAGGTAACTGACTTTCTTTCTCTTGCTGCTCTTAGGAGTCTCTCTTTTTCTTTTGCTCTTGGCATTTTAATGATGATGTGTCTTGGTGTGGTCCTCTTTGGATTCCTTTTGTTTGGGGTTCTCTGTGCTTCCTGGACTTGTAAGTCTATTTCTTTCACCAGGTGGGGGAAGTTTTCTGTCATTCTTTCTTCAAATAGGTTTTCAATATCTTGCTCTCTCTCATCTTCTGGCACCCCTATAATTCTGATGTTGGTACGCTTGAAGCTGTCCAAGAGACTCCTTACACTATATTCGTATTTTCGGATTTTTTCATTTTGCTTTTCCAGTTGGGTGTTTTTAGCTTCTTCGCATTCCAAATCTTTGCCTTGATTCTTGCACTCCTCTGGTCTGCTGTTGGGAGTCTGTATAATATTCGTTATTTCAGTCCGTGTATGTTTAATTTCTAGTTGGTTCTTTATCTTAACATCGAGGGTCTCATTAGATTTGTTGAGGATCTCATTAAGTTTATCAGCGGCTTCTAGACAGCTCTTGAGAGACCTTAAAAGTGTGGTTCTGAACTCAATATCCTCCATTGACAGTTTTGTCCTGTTTCTTTGTCTCCCCTTTTTTTATGCTTTCTTGGTGCCCCCCCTAGTGGTCTTTGTGTGCAGTCTTCCTGTAGTTAAGCCTTGATTTTTGTAGTTAATACAAGGGGTATTTGACCTCCAGGCCAGCTGGCTGTGAGAATCAGCTGTGTCTGCAGTGGGAAAACTTCTGTCCTCTAGGGAGGTGCTAATCTAGCCTTTGCCTGAGGCTATCTGGCAAATGGCTCTGTGCTGGGCTTGGACGGGGCGGGTGGGTCGCTCGGGCTCAGGATCAACAGGGTGGGCTGGAGAGAGCAGTTACGGCGGCTCTCAGTTCCGTCCCTAGGGGCTCTGCCTCACAGAGTCCCAGCAACCGCTGCAAACCTCAGAGAGAAAGCTGCCTTCGAGTTCCGACTGAAGCCAGACAGTCCCGCTTCTCCCATTTGAGTCTGGGTCCCTAGAGACTTGCCTGGATCTGGAGCTCAGAATCTGAGACTCCCTCCCGATTGAAAGCACCAACCGCGCCCTCCGCTGCCAGCCCGCTCTGCGCGCACTCTGTACCTGAGTATTTCACTTCAGCACTGCGCCTCCTCTGAGTCTGGGTATGATATTCTCTTTCCTCCTAGTTGTAGTATTTCCACTCAGCCAGCCTTCCTGTGGTTCTGGATGATGTCCGTTCCGTCTTTTAGGTGTGTTTTGATTTGATTGTTCAAGGCAGCAATCTCCGGCATTAACCTATGCCGCCATCTCGGGTCCTAGGAATTCTGCTTTGGATTTGAGAGGTTAAAGATCTTATTAGGGCAATGGTCCAGAAATCGTTAACCCAGAGGCTGGGTCTGCCTTGAATTTCACACCTTTATTGTCTCTGCTCTGAGTTGTATTCCCTTCTCCCACGGGTCTGGTTCCTCAGTTGTCTGCTTTGGGTTTTTTTTTTAAATCCTCACCTGAGGATATTTTTCCATTGATCTTTAGAGAACAGAAGAGAGAGGGAAAGACAGAGAGAAATACTGATGTGAGAGAAACACATCTATTTGTTTCCTCCTGCACGAGCTCCAGCCAGGGCCCAGGCCAGGGAGGAGCTTGCAACTGAGGTATGTGCCCTTTACTGGAATCAAACCCAGGACCCTTTGGTCCATAGGCTGACACCCTATCCAATGATCCAAACTGGCTAGGGCTCAGTTGTCTGCTTTAGATGCTTGGGGTAGTGGGAGCATGTGCACAGTTCCTCTGATGTGCAACTCCCTGTGAAGACCTAGAGCTTTCTGGCATGCAATTTGCTGTGTGGCTCCAGCACCCATGGCGTGGTGGCATCCTAGGTCCCTCAGGTGGCACACTTGCAGCGCTGTCCTGTGGCTCCTGAGTAGGCACACTGGCTTGCTCCAAGTTGCTTCTGCAGTGCTTTCCTATGGCTCAGAGTGAGGCATGTGCTTGGTTGCTCCAGGTAGTCCCTGCATAACTGTCCCAGGGACTGGGGGGAAATCGGTATGGGCTCCTCTGGGTCACACAGTCTGAGCTCCTGTATGGTCTGAGTGGGGTGCATGCTAGGTTGCTCCAGTTCACCCCTCCTCAGTGTAGAAGGAGGTTGGGTTGCCCTGGGTTGCTCAGTCCATTCTCCCCTGTCACCCAGGGCGAGATGTGCATTGGGTTGCTCTGGATGTCCCTGGAAGGACTGGTTGGAGTGGGGGCAGATTTCTCTGGGTCGGAGAGACATAACTCCCCTGTGGTCTGGACTGGGTCATGCTCTGTGTTCCTCCGGGTCACCCCAACAGCAGGTCCCGGGGCTGGGGGTGGAGCGGGTGCCAGGTGGCTATGGTTCAGGCTAGCGGCATGATTCTGGGGTCTAGGGAAGGGGTGAGACATAGGATTCCCTCTGGCTTGCACTCACTGCAGGATCTTGAAGCCAGATCCTAGGATACTCAGTCCCAGGAAGCTGGTGAGGAGGCCTGGTGTGGGAGCTCACTCTGACAGCCCGCACTCCCTGCAGAGATTTGGGGAACTGCCAGGAGGTACTGCACCATTTACTGCCTGGGCACAGTGGTGGTTCCACATGGGTCATGGCTGGCAAGTGGTGTTCTTTAGTCATCCTCTCCCCTTCCTTATTGAAAACTGTCTACTCAGCTGTGTCTAATTTGTTAATTCAGGGTGGATATTCTATGATTTAATTGCTTTCCTGGCCTGTCCCTAGGAGGAGGTGCAGGACACTGCTGCCTGTTCGGCCACCATTTTTGCTTCCAGATCAAGGTGCTGGATCCCAAAGCAATTCTCATTTTTCTTTTTTTAACAAAGGAATAAATGGTCTCATTTTTTTTTTTAACAAAGGAAGGTTCCTCACTTTAATTTATTTAAGGTTCTCATTTTTATTCCATTAAAATATGCCTGATGAAGCAATGCATTTGCAATAGTTTAAAATTCATTTTAGTATACAGGTTTTGGAAAATTTAAAACATATATGTACTTCATGTGATTCTTTTTCTTTTTTATTCTTTTCCTTTTAGAGCCAAAGCACTGTAAAACAATTTCTTATCAACTTTCTGTGGATATTCCAGAAAAAAAGATAGTTGATGACAAACTATTTGATTTTGAACTAGATAAAAGAAACATGTCCATCACTAGTTGTGATTCTAGGACAGCATGTGGAAAGGTAATTAGCTTGTAATTTTTTCTTGCTACTCTTTAAAAAATAGTTTTACCTAAAAGTATAAAAGCTATCATGATGAATATGGCAGCTTATGTACATGGCACATTTAATTATGTGTCAAAAAGAATTGGTATAGCCTGGCTGGCATGGCTCAATGGTTGAGCATCAATCTATGAAATAGAAGGTGATGATTTGATTCCTGGTCAGGGTACATGCCCATGTTTTGGGCTGGATCCCCAGTGGGTGTATGCAGGAGGCAGCTGATCAATAATTCTCTCTCATCATTGACATTTCTATCTCTCTCTCGCTCTCCCTTCCCCTCTCAATAAAAAAAAATGTATTTTTGTAAAAAAGTAATTGGTATAGCCTTGACATTTTAACTTCTACTAGACTTTACAACAATACTTTATATATGTTTTATGGGGGACTAGTTTGGTTGAAACCTTTTTACTTTAAAATGTAAATGTAAATTGTACATTAAGGAACATTTGGAACCCTTTGAAGACTAAATAGAAAGGGGAAAAGACACTAAAACTCTCAACCACTTCCAAAAGAGATCATTAATATTTCAATATTTTCTAGACCTGCAATAGCCTATATTGCATACTATTACATACAGCTAAATTTAAAATAATTAAAATTAAATAGAATTTAAGCTGTTATTCTCTTTTGTTACTGTTGTTAATCCTCACCTGAGGATATTTTTTCCATTGATTTTTTTAGAGAGAATGGAAAATAGAGGAGAGACAGAGAGAGAGAGGAACATTGATGTAAGAGAGATACATTGATTGGTTGCCTCCTATAGGTGCTCCCTGGACCCTTCAGTCTGTAGGCTGACGCTGTAACCACTGAGCATCCAGCCAGGGCTAAACTGTAGTTCTTTAGTTATACTAGCCACATGTCAAGTATTAAATAGCTGTGTGTAACTAATTGCTACCAAATTGCAGGGCAGATATAGAACATTTTTATGGTCACCAAAAGTTCTGTTAGACAATACCCATTGTGGACAATTTTATGCATTGGTGTTTGTTAACATACTTATAATTATATTATACTAGAGGCCCAGTGCACAATTTCGTGCATGGGTGGGGTCCCTCAGCCTGGCTGGTGATCAGAGCCGATTGGGGCCATCTCACCCAGTCCTGATAGGGGCCAATAGGGGCTGGCCAGCTAAGAGGAGGGACTGTGGGAGGTTGGCTGGCCACAGTAGGATGGCTGTGGGAGCACACTGACCACCAGGGGCAGCTCCTGCATTGAGTGTCTGCCCCCCTGGTGGTCACTGCACGTTATAGTGACCAGTCAACTGGTCATTCGGTCACTTAGGCTTTTATATAGAGAGATATGTAATTTTTACCTCCTTTTAAACTCAATTATAAAAAATATTTACCATGATATTGTGTGACTTATATTAACATTATTTTTTAATATCTATGTGCTTTTTCATATAATTTATCTAAACATTCCCCTCGCATTGGACATACAGATTATCAACAGTTTTTTGTTATACAAAATAACATTGCTTTGAATATCTTTGTGTATACGTTTATTTATTTTTTTAATATATTTTATTGATTTTTTTTAACAGAGAGGAAGGGAGAGGGATAGAGAGTTAGAAACATCGATGAGAGAGAAACATTGATCAGCTGCCTCCTGCACACTCCCTACTGGGGATGTGCCCACAACCAAGGTACATGCCCTTGACCAGAATCGAACCTGGGACCCTTGAATCCACAGGCTGATGCTCTATCCACTGGGCCAAACTGGTTAGGGCTACATTTGTTTCTTATGTAAGTATAATTCCTAAGAATAGATTCCTAGAAATTAAATTATGAGATGAGGTTTGTTTCTCTTGGGTGACATAGAATTGAAGGGGTGGCAGTGAACTGAAGTAGCTGACAAAATCAAATACAAAAACTATCTGGAGGAATATTACTCATCCAGCCATCAAATTACTCCTATAAATTATCTTTCAAGTTTAATTACAAGCACACATGTGAAAGAAACAAGGACACTAGAAAACAACACCACAATAAAAAAAATCCAGACCAGAAACCAAGATGGCGGCATAGGTAAACACAGGAAATTGCTGCCTCACACAATCACTTCAAAAATACAACTAAAAGACAAAACGGACATCATCCAGAACCACAGGAAGGCTGGCTGAGTGGAAATTTTACAACCAGAAGGAAAGAGAAAAGCACACTGAGACTCAGAGGAGGTGCGGAAGCAAAGTGCAGAGGTACGGAGCCGCATGTGGAAAGGGCTGGCAACTGAGGACACTGTTGTCTTTTTCAATTGGGAGGGAGTCTCAAGCTCCTGACTGCTCTGAACTCCAGTTCCGGGCGAGTCTCTGGGGACCCAGATTCATAAGGGGGGAAACAGGACTGTCTGGCAGTGGGTGGAACTCGAGGGCGGCTTTCTCTCAAAGGTACTTGCAGTGATTACCGGGACACTGAGATGCGGGGCCTCTTAGGGTAGGACTGAGGAGCAGCCATAGCTGCTTGCTCTGCCCTGTTGATCCCCTAAGACCCCACCCCACCCAAGCTGTGGCAGAGGCTTTTGCATATGAAAGGCCTGGCCCTTTGCAATCTGAAAATTACCTAACAAACTGCAGCTGGGTCAGAGAGACCCAGAACTTCCAAAAGAAGGCCCAAGGCCCCACAGCAGCTTGCATTGCTTCACAGCTGGGCCTCATCTGGGCACCTCCAAACCCCAAACAAAGAAGATGAATCTGCAGATCTCTCTATTGCTCCTGCTGGGTAGCCTCAGTCAGAGGCTAAATTAGCACCTCCTTAGAGATGCAAGAGCCAGTGTACCGAGTGGTCAGAGTGGGACCATCCAGATTACAACTCCTCAGATCCATAAGGGACACACTCAGGGGGCAGACTCAGTGAGCACTGAAGCCCCATTGAAGCAAGTCTTGCCCCAGAAGGATGTCTCCAGCACAGAAGTTCTCCCACTGTAGACACAGCTTGATTCTCACAGCCAATTGGCCTGGAGGTCAATTCCTTCCAGTGATACCTACAACAATCAAGGCTTAACTACAAGACTTTGCACAAAGCCCACAAATGGGTGCACCAAGTGTGTCCACCTCAGGTAATTGGGGAGGCTGAACCACTGGGCCCTATAGGACACCTAGCACACAAAGCCACTCTATCAACACAGGGAAGCATAAAAAAATGCGGAGACAAAAAACAGGTCACAAATGACAGAAATGGAGGAAAGCAAACTACTGGCTATAGAGTTCAAAACCACATTTATAAGGTTTTTCAAGAATTTTCTAGAAACCACCAATAAATTCAGTGAGAACCCTCAAGCAATCTAGTGAGACCCTTGAGGTTTTGAAAAAGGACCAACTAGAAATTAATATACACTGACTGAAATAAAGAATATTATACAGAGTTCCAACAGCAGACTAGAGGATCCCAAGAATCAAGTCAAAGATTTGAAATACGAAGAAGCAAAAAACACCCAACTGGAAAAACAGAAAAAAGAATCCAAAAATATGAACATAGTGTAAGGAGCCTCTGGGGCAACTTCAAGCATACCAGCATCCGAATTATAGGGGTGCCAGAAGAAGAGAGAGAGAGCAAGATATTGAAAACCTATTTGAAGAAAGAATGACAGAAAACTTCCCCTACCTGATCAAAGAAATAGACTTACAAGTCCAGGAAGCACAGAGAACACCAAACAAAAGGAATCCGAAGAGGACCACACCAAGACACATCATCATTAAAATGCCAAGAGTAAAAGACGAAGAGAGAATCTTAAAAGCAGCAAGAGAAAAACAGTTTGTTACCTACAAGGGAGTACCCATAGGACTGTCAGCTGATTTCTCAACAGGAACTTTGCAGGCCAGAAGGGAGTGGCAAGAAATATTCAAAGTGATGAATGCCAAGAACCTACAACCAAGATTACTTTACCCAGCAAAGCTATCATTCAGAACTGAAGGTCAGATAAAGAGCTTCACAGATAAGGAAAAGCTAAAGGAGTTTATCACCACCACACCAGTATTATATGAAATGCTGAAAGGTATCCTTTAAGAATAGAAAGAAGGAAAAGGTAAAGATACAAATTATGAACAACAAATAAACATCTATCAACAAGTGAATCTAAAAATCAAGTGAATAAATAATCTGATGACCAGAATAAAGTGGTGAATATAATAGAATCAGGGTCATAGAAAGGGAGTGGACTGACTATTCTCAGGGAAGAAAGGGTTGTGGGGGTGCAGGAAGAGACTAGACAAAAATTGTATACCTATGGATGAGGACAGTAGGGGAGGGGGAGTAAGGGCAGAGGGTGGGGTGGGAACCAGGCGGAGGGGAGCTATGGGGGGGAAAAAGAGGAACAACTGTAATAATCTGAACAATAAAGATTTAATTTTTTAAAAAATCCAGAGAAATAATATCTAATAAGAAAAGGCCTGCAAAGACTTTGGAAATTGAAATAATCTATGATTATAAAAATAAAAGATTGACTTCAAGATATTTGAAGGGAACAGAATACTATAAAGTGACATAACAAGTTTGAAAAGAAAAAATAAACTTACAGAGATGAAAACAAAACAACTGAAATTGAAAACTTAAAAGAGAGTTAAAGATAATAACAAAATTCATCATGGGGACAAAAAAAGTAAGGAAAACAGAAGAGAGTGTACGATGTGAAAATAAAATGAGGGGCCTAAAATGTATTTATTCAAAATCCCAGAAGGAGAGGAGAAAGATAATCAGGCAGAGGTAGTATTTGAAAAGATAATAGGCAATCTTTTCAGAACTGATAAAAGAGACTGACCCACAGAATTAAGAAACCAAATAAATCCCAAGCAAGGTGATTTTTTTTTTTGTAAATACTACACACTTTGCAGTGACAAATACATAGCTCAACTTTCAGACTTTGATAAATTTAAGTTTGCTTGATGAAATGTCTAGAGTTGCCAGACATTTAAAAAACAACAAAAGCAGAGAGTATAACCTCCCAGCTAGTAGAGGTTGAACAAAAAATAGAACAATTTATTTGAAATACCCCAAAAAACAAGAAAGAATAAGAGAAGAAAAAAGCAGGTGGAAAACATCAAGGAATGTCAGCAATTATATTATATGTAAATAGACTAAATATCCCAGTTAATAGACAAAGACTGCCAATCTATATAATAAAAGCCTAATATCTTAATTGACTGAACAATGGAAGGAACTGCAGAATGACTGGTTGCTATGATGTGCACTGATCACCAGGGGGCAAATGCTCAACGGAGGAGCTGCCCCCAGCCTGCAGGCCCCAGGCCAGCCAAGGCAGGTGTGAGCAGTGGCCCCAAAAATGGTGCCAGGCTGATCAAGGTGGGTGCCAGCAGGGGCCCCCCAATCATCCTGCCAGTCACCCCACAGATCGGCCCTGATTGCCAGCCAGGCCTAGGGACCCTATCTGTGCACAAATTTCGTGCACTGGGCCTCTAGTTAAAAAATAAAAAGTCAACCATATACTGTTTATAAAAGACACATTTAAAATATATGAATACAGCCCAGCTGGTGTGGCTCAGTGGTTGAGCAACAACCTATGAACCAGGAGGTCACTGTTCGTTTTCTAGTCAGAGCACATGCTCGGGTTGCAGACTCAGTCCCCAGTAGGGGGCATGTAGGAGGCAGTTGATCAATAATTCTCTCTCATTATTGATGTTTCTATCTCTCTCCCTCTCCCTTCCTCTCTGAAATCAGTAAAAAATATATTTAACATATAAGGATAGAAAAAGATTAAATATAAATAAGTAAAATTAATATATTGTGAAAATACTAATGAGCATTACTAGAGATAAAGAGGATCACTTAAGAATCATAATAATTTTAATCTACCATGAAGATATAACATTACAAAATATTTTCCCATATTAATATAGTTTCAAAATATATAAAAGAAAATTTCATAGAAATAAAAATATTTTAATTCATAATCTAATGGGATGCTTTAACCTATTACTCACATAATTGAGAGGACTATTAGACTAAAAAGGAGCAATAATACAGTAGAATATTTGAACATCCCATTTAACAAATTTGTTCATGGAATGGAAGATTAAATAGTTTAAATATGGCATTCTTCCCAAATTTCAAATTCTAACAGGATGGTATATTTGCATATGTGGGGGGAAAAGCAGTATTGGCAAGTTGATTCTAATATTTACATGGAAATATAAATAATCTAGAATAGGCAAGACATTCTTTTTTTTTTTTTTTAAGGTGATGGATTTTTTAAAAAATATATTTTATTGATGTTTTACAGAGAGGAAGGGAGATAGAGAGTTAGAAACATCGAAGAGAGAGAAACATCGATCAGCTGCCTCCTGCACATCTCCTACTGGGGATGTGCCCGCAACCAAGGTACATGCCCTTGACCGGAATCGAACCTGGGACCTTTCAGTCCACAGGCCGATGCTCTATCCACTGAGCCAAACCGGTTTCGGTGGCAAGACATTCTTGAGAAGAATGCTGGGAAGTATGGAAACATAGTCTACCAGATAATTAAGACCTATTCTATATACTAAAAGGCTAATATAAAAATCAACCAAAAGGTGGAATGACTGGTCACTATCACATGCACTGACCACCACAGCAGCGGTGACAGGACCCTTGCCAGGCTGGGAGGTACAATGGAGGTAACCGGAGCCTCTCCCGCCTCCGCAGCAGCGCTAAGGAGTGGCAAGCCAAGTGATAAGGAGCAAGCAGGCAGGCAGTTAGGAGTGAGGGGTCCTGGATTGCTAGAGAGTGCAGGCCAGGCTGAGGAACATGCCCCTGCCCCCTGTGCACAAATTTCATGCATTGGGCCTCTAGTTATAAAATATAGTGATCAAGACAGTGTAATGTTATGGCAAGATAAACAAAGAATAAATAGTCCAGAACAGACTCACACATACATAAATGTCTGATTTATAACAGCAGTGGTACTGCTTAATAATGGAGATAGGAAAGTTTTTAAAACAGCACTGGGACAGTCAGGTATCCATAGTTTTTTAGTGAAATTGGAACCACAACCTCACATCAGATGTAAAAATCAATTCCAAGTGGATTAAAGACCTAAATGTGAAATTCAAAACTGCAAAGATTTTCTTTATATAGGAGAATAGTTACATTACCTTATATTAGGGAAAGATTTACTAAAAATCTATAAAAGATTTTAAAAAATATATTTCATTGATTTTTTTACAAAGAGGAAGGGAGAGGGATAGAGAGTTAGAAACACTGATGAGAGAGAAACATCAACTAGCTGCCTCCTGCACACCCCCTACTGGGGATGTGCCTGCAACCAAGGTACATGCCCTTGAGTGGAACCAAACCCAGGACCCTTTAGTCCCCAGGCCGATGCCCTATCCACTGAGCCAAACAGGTCAGGGCTCCATAAAAGATTTAATAAATTAAAATTAAAGGTGTGGCCCTGGCCAGTATAGCTCAGTTGGTTGGGCATTGTCCCTTGCACTGAAAAGTTGTTGGTTGGATTCCTGGCCAGGGCACAGGCCAGGGTTGTGGGCTCCATACCCAGTGAGGGGCATGTAGGAAGCAGCCAACCAATTTTTTGCTCTCACATAAGAGTTTCTCTCTCTCTCTCTCTCTCTCTCTCTCTCTCTCTCTCTCTCTCTCTCTCAAAATCTTATTAATGAGAACCAAGATGGCAGCATAAGGTATACACCAGTATGTGCTGCCCTGGACAACCACACTAAAACTACAACTAAAAGACAAGACAAAACGGCTATCATCCAGAACCATGGGAAAGCTGGCTGAGTGGAATTTCTACAACTAGAAGGAAAGAAAAAAAGTGAATTGAGACTGGGTAGGAGGTGCGGAGGCACCAAGAGCAGAGGTATGGGGGCAAGTGAAACAGGCTGGCAACTGGGTGCACTGTTTTTTTCAATCGGAAGGGAGATACAACCTCCTGACTGCTCTGAACTCCAGTTTCCGGCGAGACTCTGGGGACCCAGACTCCTACAGGGAGAAACTGGACTGTCTGGCATTGGGTCAGAAATCGAGGGTGGCTTTCTCACAGAGCTGCTCCCAGGGATCATTGATATTCTGGGGGCACAGGACTCGGGGACGCAGAGACCCGGAGACCAGGAGACACGGAGACAGCTGACTAATAGCCATCACTGTTTGCTCCGCCCTGGAGATTCCCTGAGACCCTGCCTCACCCAATTTACAACCCCACCCAAGCTGTGCCCAGCAGCTTTTGCATATGAATCGGCTGTCCTTTCACAGCCTAACCTAACAACCAGCAGCTGGGTCAGAGAGCTCCCAAACTTCCAAACCCCAAACAAAGAGGAGAAATCTGCAGATGTAGCTGTAGCTCCTGCTGGATGGACTCATGCAGTGGCTGAATTTGAACCTCCTTGGAGATCCAGGAGCCAGTTTACCCAGTGGTCAGATACCAGATTACAACTCCTCAGATCCATAAGGGACACAGGGGGCAGACTCAATGAGCACCAAAGCCCCACTGAAGCAAGTCTTGCCCCATAAGGGTGTCTTCAGCACAGTTCTCCCACTGTAGACACAGCTAATTCTCATAGCCAATTGGCCTGGAGGTCAATTGCTCCCAGTGATACCTACAACAATCAGGGCTTAACTACAAAAAGGCTGTGCACAAAGCCCACAAAGGGGTGCACCAAGAGTGTTCACCTCAAGTAATTGGGAAGGCTGAGCCACTGGGCCCTATAGGACACCTAGCACAAAAAGCCACTCTATCAACACAGGGAGGTATAAAAAAAATGCAGAGACAAAGAAACAGGACACAAATGACAGAAATGGAGGAAAGCAAAATTTTGGATATAGAGTTCAAAACCACACTTTTAAGGTTTTTCAAGAACTTTCTAGAAACCACCAATAAATTTAGTAAGACCCTCAAAAAGTCTAGGAGACCGCCGATAAATGTAGTGAGACCCTCAAAAAATCTAATGAGACCCTCGAGGTTATGAAAAAGGACCAACTAGAAATTAAGCATACACTGACTGAAATAAAGGATATTATGCAGAGTTCCAACAGCAGACTAGAGGATCCCAAGAATCAAGTCAAAGATTTGAAATACGAAGAAGCAAAAAACACCCAACCAGAAAAGCAAAATGAAAAAAGAATCCAAAAATACGAAGATAGTGTAAGGAGCCTCTGGGACAGCTTCAAGTGTACCAACATCCGAATTATAGGGGTGCCAGAAGAAGCGAGAGAGCAAGATATTGAAAACCTATTTGAAGAAAGAATGACAGAAAACTTCCCCTACCTGGTCAAAGAAATAGACTTACAGCAGGAGGAGACAAGATGGCGGCGATATAGGCAGACGCGTCCCAGGTCCTGTCCCGGAGCAAATGGAGAGAGCAGCTGAAACTAATAGCATCCACCCTGAATTGGCGAAATTGCTCAGCTGGTGAGACAGTTTGCAGCCGGGAAGAGCAGAACTCCCCTGGAAAGCAGATCAAAGCTACAGCAACCTCCAGAGCACCACACCCTCTGCTGAGGAACAGCAGCTGTATGTGAAGCCTCGCCCCACCAGCCAGAAGAGCCACATCAGCTGTGAACAGCACACACCAGAGGAGCTGCTGCCAACTGAAGAGCAGCTGCTACCGCAACTGCCCGAAGAGCAACCACAGACCAAGGAGTCACTGCCACCAAGGGAGCAACCACTGAACGACTCAACGTCTAGATATGTCAGTGAGATCAAACATGGGTAGACAAAGAAACCCCCAAAGGAAAGAGAAGGAGGACTCTCCAGAAAAGCAGCTAAGTAATACAGAGGCATGCAACATGACAGACAAAGAATTCAGAATAAGGGTCCTAGAGTGCATAAACCGGATGGAGGAAAAAATCGACATCCTCTGCAAGAAGCAAGAAGAAACAGATGAAAAAATCGATAACATATGGAAGAAGCTAGAAGAAACAGATGAAAAAATCAACAACTTAAGTAAGACCCAAGAAGAAATGAAGAGTGATATAGCTGCAATGAAAAACTCCATTGAAAGTATCAACAGTAGACTAGGAGAAGCGGAGGACCGAATTAGTGAATTAGAAGACAAGGAAGCAAAACACACCCAAAATGTACTGCAATTGGAGAAAAAAATTAAAAGACAGGAGGAGAGCCTAAGGGAGCTTTGGGACAACATGAAACGAAACAACATACGAATAATAGGGGTACCAGAACAACAGAAGGATGAACAAGGATTAGAAAACCTATTCGAAGAAATAATATCAGAAAACTTCCCTGAGGTGGGGAAGAAAAAAGTCACACAAGCCCAGAGAGTCCCAAACAAGGTGAACCCGAAAAGACCCACACCAAGACACATCATAATTACCATGGCAAATGTTCAGGACAAAGAGAGAATCTTACAGGCTGCAAGAGAGAGACGGAAAGTTACATACAAGGGATCTCCCATTAGATTGTCAAATGATTTCTCAACAGAAACACATCAGGCCAGAAAAGAATGGACAGAAATTTACAAAGTGATGCAAAGCAAAGGACTGAATCCAAGAATACTCTATCCAGCAAGGGTATCATTCAAACTTGAAGGGGAAATAAGAAGCTTCACAGACAAAAAAAGGCTAAGGGAGTTTATCACCACCAAGCCAGCAATGCAAGGAATGCTAAAGGGACTGGTATAAAAATAATAAAAAGCTCAGAAAGAAAACAGCCACACACACAAAAAAAGAAATGGCTACAAATAAGTACCTTTCAATAATAACTTTAAACGTAAACGGACTAAATGCTCCAAACAAAAGACATCGAGTGGCTGAATGGATAAAAAAACATGACCCATACATCTGCTGTCTACAAGAAACCCACATCATTAGAAGGGACTCACACAGACTGAAAGTGAAAGGATGGAAAAATATCTTTCAGGCAAATGGAAAGGAAAAGAAAGCTGGGGTAGCAATACTTATATCGGACAAAATAGACCTCAAAGTGAAGGCCATAACAAGAGATAAGGAAGGCCACTTCATAATACTAAAGGGATCAATTCAACAAGAAGATATAACCCTGGTAAACATATATGCACCCAATGCAGGAGCACCCAAATTCATAAAAAAACTCCTGGAAGATATCAAAGGAGAGATCAACAACAATACAATCATAGTAGGGGACTTTAATACACCACTGACAGCACTGGATAAGTCCTCTAGACAAACAATCAGCAAAGATACAGCAATCCTAAATGACTCACTAGATCAGATGGACTTAATAGACATCTTCAGAACACTTCACCCCAGTGCCACGGAATATACATTCTACTCCAGTGCTCATGACACATATTCAAAAATAGACCATATATTGGGTCACAAGCAAAGTATCCCCAAATTCAAGAAGATTGAAATCATAAAAAGCATCTTCTCAGACCACGATGGCATAATTTTAGAAATAAACTACAATAAAAACAACCCAAAATACTCAAACACCTGGAAGCTGAATAGCATGCTATTAAATATTGATTGGATTACCAATGAAATCAAAGAAGAAATTCAAAACATCCTGGAAACTAATGACAATGAAAACACAACAATCCAAAACCTATGGGACACAATGAAAGCAGTCCTGAGAGGGAAGTTTATAGCTCTACAGGCCTATCTCAAAAAACAAGAAAAAATCGTAGTAAATCAGCTAACTCTACAACTCAAAGAATTAGAAAGAGAGCAACAAGAAAACCCCAGAGTGAGCAGAAGGAAGGAGATAATAAAGATTAAAGCAGAAATAAATGACATAGAGACCAAAAAAACAATACAGAAAATCAATGAAACCAAGAGCTGGTTCTTTGAAAGGATAAACAAAATTGACAAACCTCTAGCCAGACTCACCAAGAAGCAAAGAGAGAGGACCCAAATAAACAAAATCAGAAACGATAGAGGCGAAATAACAACAGACCCCACAGAAATACAAATGATTGTTAAAAAATACTATGGTCAGCTCTACTCCAGCAAACTAGACAACCTGGAGGAAATGGACAAATTCCTAGAAAAATACAACATTCCAAAACTCAATCAGGAAGAATCTAAAAATCTCAACAGGCCAATAACTATGGAAGAAATTGAAGCAGTCATCAAAAAGCTTCCAGCAAACAAAAGCCCAGGACCAGACGGCTTCACAGGGGAGTTTTACCAAACATTCAAGGAAGAACTAAAACCTATCCTCCTCAGACTACTACAAAAAATTCAAGAGGAAGGAACACTTCCAAGCTCATTCTATGAAGCCAGCATCACCCTAATACCAAAACCAGGTAAAGACAACACAATGAAAGAGAATTACAGGCCAATATCCCTCATGAACATAGATGCCAAAATCCTCAACAAAATCTTAGCAAATCGGATCCAGCAGTACATCAGAAAGATCATACACCATGACCAAGTAGGATTTATCCCAGGGATGCAAGGATGGTACAATATCCGCAAATCAATAAACGTGATACATCACATAAACAAACTGAAAGAAAAAAACCACATGGTCATATCAATTGATGCAGAAAAAGCATTTGACAAAATTCAACACCCATTTTTGATAAAAACTCTCAGCAAGGTGGGAGTAGATGGATCATACCTTAACATAATAAAAGCCATATATGACAGGCCCACAGCCAACATCATACTCAATGGACAAAAACTAACACCATTTCCCCTAAGAACAGGAACAAGACAGGGATGCCCCCTCTCACCACTCCTGTTCAACATAGTACTGGAAGTGTTAGCCATTGCAATAAGGCAAGAAGAAGAAATAAAAGGCATCCAAATTGGAAAAGAGGAAGTAAAACTGTCCTTATTTGCAGACGACATGATATTATACATACAAAACCCTAGAGACTCCATCAAAAAGCTACTAGACTTAATACATGAATTTGGCAATGTAGCAGGATACAAAATTAACCCCAAGAAATCTGAGGCATTTCTATACACCAATAGTGAACTTTCAGAAAGAGAGATTATAAAAACAATCCCATTTACCATCGCACCAAAAAAATTAAGCTACCTAGGAATAAACTTAACTAAAGAGGTAAAAGACCTCTACTCAGAAAACTACAGGACGTTGAAAAAAGATATAGAGGAAGACATAAACAGATGGAAGAACATACCGTGTTCATGGATTGGTAGAATCAACATCATTAAAATGTCCATACTACCCAAAGCAATCTATAAATTCAACGCACTTCCCATTAAAATACCAACGGCATACTTCAGAGATCTAGAACGAACTCTCCAAAAATTCATCTGGAATAAAAAAAGACCCCGAATAGCTGCAGCAATCCTGAAAAAGAACAAAGTAGGTGGGATCTCAATACCAGATATCAAGTTGTATTACAAAGCCACTGTTCTCAAAACAGCCTGGTACTGGCACAAGAATAGGCATATAGATCAATGGAATAGAATAGAGAGCCCAGAAATTGGCCCGAACCAATATGCTCAATTAATATTTGACAAAGGAGGCAAGAACATTCAATGGAGCCAAGATAGTCTCTTTAATAAATGGTGTTGGGAAAATTGGACAGATATATGCAAGAAAATGAAACTAGACCACCAACTTACACCATACACAAAAATAAACTCAAAATGGATAAAGGACTTAAATGTACGACAGGAAACCATAAAAATTCTAGAAGAATCCAAAGACAACAAAATCTCAGACATATGCCGAAGCAATTTCTTCACTGATACAGCTCCTAGGGCACTTGAAACTAAAGAGAAAATGAACAAATGGGACTACATCAAAATAAAAAGCTTCTGCACAGCAAAAGAAACCATCAACAAAACAACGAGAAAACCCACTATGTGGGAAAACATATTTGCCAATGTCATATCTGATAAGGGCCTAATCTCCAAAATTTATAGGGAACTCATACAACTTAACAAAAGGAAGATAAACAATCCAATCAAAAAATGGGCAAAGGACCTAAATAGACACCTTTCAAAAGAGGACATTCAGAAAGCCAAGAGACATATGAAAACATGCTCAAAGTCACTAATCATCCGAGAGATGCAAATCAAAACAACAATGAGGTACCATCTCACACCTGTCAGACTGGCTATCATCAACAAATCAACAAACGACAAGTGCTGGAGAGGATGTGGAGAAAAAGGAACACTTGTGCACTGCTGGTGGGAATGCAGACTGGTGCAGCCACTATGGAAGACAGTATGGCGTTTCCTTAAAAAACTGAAAATGGAACTCCCATTTGACCCTGTGATCCCACTTCTAGGAATATATCCCAAGAAACCAGAAACACCTATCAGAAAGGATATATGCACCCCTATGTTCATAGCAGCACAATTCACCATAGCTAAGATCTGGAAACAGCCTAAGTGCCCATCAGTAGATGAATGGATTAGAAAGCTGTGGTACATCTACACGATGGAATACTATGCTGCTCTAAAAAGGAAGGAACTCTTACCATTTGCAACGTCATGGATGGAACTGGAGAGCATTATGCTAAGTGAAATAAGCCAGTCAATGAAGGAAAAATACCACATGATCTCACTCATTCATGGATAATAGAGACCATTATAAACTTTTGAACAATAATAGATACAGAGGCAGAGCTGCCTCAAACAGATTGTCAAACTGCAGCGGGAAGGCCGGGGAGGGTTGGGGGGCAGGAGGTAGGGGGGTAAGAGATGAACCTAAGGACTTGTATGCATGCATATAAGCATAACCAATGGACATAAGACACTGGGGGATAGGGGAGGCTGGGGGACTGTCTAGGGCGGGGGGATAAAATGGACACATATGTAATACCCTTTGTAATACTTTAAGCAATAAAAAAAAAAAGAAATAGACTTACAAATCCAGGAAGCGAAGAGAACCCCGAACAAAACGAACCCAAAGAGGACCACACCAAGACACATCATAATTAAAATGCCAAGAGCAAAAGACAAAGAGAGAATCTTAAAAGCAGCAAGAGAAAGACAGTCAGTTACCTACAAGGGAGTACCCATATGACTGTCAGCTGATTTCTCAACAGAAACTTTGCAGGCCAGAAGGGAGTGGCAAGAAATATTCAAAGTGATGAATGCCAAGAACCTACAACCAAGATTACTTTATTCAGCAAAGCTGTCATTCAGAATTGAAGGTCAGATGAAGAGCTTCACAGGTAAGAAAAGCTAAAGGGGTTCATCACCACCACACCAGTATTATATGAAATGCTGAAAGGTATCCTTTAAGAAGAGGAAGAAGAAGTAAAAGGTAAAGATAAAAATTATGTACAGCAAATACACATCTATTAACAAGTGAATCTAAAAATCAAGTGAATAAATAATCTGAGGAACAGAATAAACTGGTGATTATAATAGAATCAGGGGCATAGAAAGGGAGTGGACTGACTATTCTTGGGGGGAAAAGCGGTGTGGGGGATGAGGGAAGAGACTAGACAAAAACCGTGCGCCTATGGATGAGGACAGTGAAGTCAGGGTGAGTGCCGAGGGGAGATGGGGGAACCGGGTGGAGGGGAGCTATGGGGGGAAAAAAGAGGAACAACTGTAATAATCTGAACAATAAAGATTTAATTTTTAAAAAAGAATAATATACAGAGATCCAACAGCAGACTAGAGACTCCCAAGAATCAAGTCAAAGATTTGAAATACGAAGAAGCAAAAAACACCCAACTGGAAAAGAAAAAAGAAAAAAGAATCCAAAATATGAAGATAGTGTAAGGAGCCTCTGGGACAACTTCAAACGTACCAACATCCGAATTATAGGGGTGCCAGAAGAAGAGAGAGAGCAAGATATTGAAAGCCTATTAGAAGAAATAATGACAGAAAACTTCCCCTACCTGATGAAAGAAATAGACTTACAAACCCAGGAAGCGAAGAGGACCCCAAATAAGAGGAATCCAAATAGGACCACACCAAGACACATCATAATTAAAATGCCAAGAGCAAAAGACAAAGAGAGAATCTTAAAAGCAGCAAGAGAAAAACAGTTAGTTACCTATAAGGGAGTACCCATACGACTGTCAGCTGATTTCTCAACAGAAACTATGCAGGCCAGAAGGGAGTGGCAAGAAATATTCAAAGTGATGAATAGCAAGAACCTACAACCAAGATTACTCTACCCAGAAAAGCTATCATGTAGAATTGAAGGTCAGAAAAAGAGCTTCACAGACAAGAAAAAGCTAAAGGAGTTCATCACCACCCAACCAGGATTATATGAAATGCTGAGGGGTATTCTTTAAGAAGAGGAAGAAGAAGAAAAAGGTAAAGATAAAAATTATGAACAACAAAGTGATAACAAATACATATCTATCAACAAGTGAATCTAAAAATTAAGTCAATAAAAAAATCTGGGAGAACCAAGATGGCGGCATAGGTTAACGCTGGAGTTTGCTGCTTTGAACAACTACTTCAAAAGTGAAACTAAAAGAAGGAACGGACATCACCCAGAACCACTGGAATGCTGGCTGAGTGGAAGTCCTACAACTAGGAGGAAAGAGAAATGCATACGGACACTCAGAGGAGGCGCAGTGCTGAAGTCAAATTCTGAGGTGCGGAGTGCGCGGAGCGGGCTGGCGGCGGAGGGCGCGGTTGGCGTTTTCAATCAGGAGGGAGTCGCAGACTCTGAGCTCCAGATCCGGGCGAGTCTTTAGGGACCCAGACTCAAACGGGAGAAGCGGGACTGCCTGGTTTCGGTCAGAGCGAGTGCAGCTTTCTCTCCGAGCTTTGCAGCGGGTGCTGGGACTCAGAGAGGCAGAGCCCCTGGGGACAGGACTGAGAGCCGCCATAACTGCTCTCTCCGGTCCACCCTGTTGATCCTGTGCGACCCGCCCCGCCCAAGCCCTGCACACAGGCATTTGCCGGGTAGCCTCAGGCAAACGCCAGATTAGCACCTCCCTAGAGGACAGAAGTTCTCTCACTGCTGACACAGCTGATTCTCATAGCCACTTGGCCTGGAGGTCAAACCCTCCCTGGAATTAGCTACAACAATCAAGATTTAACTATAAAACCACGAACAAAGACCACTAGGGGGTGCACCAAGGAAGCATAACAAAATGCGGAGACAAAGAAACAGGACAAAATTGTCAATGGAAGATCTAGAGTTCAGAACCACACTTTTAAGGTCTCTCAAGAACTGTTTAGAAGCCGCTGATAAACTTAATGAGATCTACAAGAAAACTAATGAGACCCTCGATGTTATATTGGGGAACCAACTAGAAATTAAGCATACACTGACTGAAATAAAGAATATTATACAAACTCCCGACAGCAGACCAGAGGAGCGCAAGAATCAAGTCAATGATTTGAAATGCGAGGAAGCAAAAAACACCCAACCGGAAAAGCAAAATGAAAAAAGAATCCAAAAATGCGAGGATAGTGTAAGGAGCCTCTGGGACAGCTTCAGGCGTACCAACATCAGAATTTTAGGGGTGCCAGAAGATGAGAGAGAGCAAGATATTGAAAACCTATTTGAAGAAAGAATGACAGAAAACTTCCCTCACCTGGTGAAAGAAATGGACTTACAGGTCCAAGAAGCGAAGAGAACCCCGAACAAAACGAACCCAAAGAGGACCACACCAAGACACATCATAATTAAAATGCCAAGAGCAAAAGATAAAGAGAGAATCTTAAAAACAGTAAGAGAAAGAAACTCAGTTACCTACAAGGGAATACCCATACGACTGTCAGCTGATTTCTCAACAGAAACTTTGCAGGCCAGAAGGGAGTGGCAAGAAATATTCAAAGTGATGAATACCAAGAACCTACAACCAAGATTACTTTATCCAGCAAAGCTATCATTCAGAATTGAAGGTTAGATAAAGAGCTTCACAGATAAGGAAAAGCTAAAGGAGTTCATCACCACCAAAACAGGATTATATGAAATGCTGAAAGGTATCCTTTAAGAAGAGGAAGAGGAAGAAAAAGGTAAAGATACAAATTATGAACAACAAATATGCATCTATCAACAAGTGAATCTAAGAATCAAGTGAATAAATAATTCGATGAACAGAATGAACTGGTGATTATAATAGAATCAGGGACATAGAAAGGGAATGGACTGACTATTCTTGGGGGGGAAAGGGGTGTGGGAGATGCGGGAAGAGACTGGACAAAAATCGTGCACCTATGGATGAGGACAGTGGGTGGGGAGTGAGGGCGGATAGTGGGGCGGGAACTGGGAGGAGGGGAGTTATGGGGGGAAAAAAGAGGAACAAATGTAATAATCTGAACAATAAAGATTTAATTAAAAAAAAATCTGATGAACAGAATAAACTGGTAAATATAATTGAAGCAGGGGCATAGAAAGGGAGTGGACTGCCGTAAGCAGTTTGGCTCAGTGGATAGAGCATCGGCCTACGGACTGAAAGGTCCCAGGTTCGATTCCGGTCAAGGGCATGTACCTTGGTTGCAGGCATATCCCCAGTAGGGAGTGTGCAGGAGGCAGCTGATCAATGTTTCTCTCTCATCAATGTTTCTGACTCTATCTCTCTCCCTTCCTCTCTGTAAAAAATCAATAAAATATATTTTTTTAGAAAAGAAAGGCAGTGGACTGACAATTCTCAGGGGGAAAGGGGTGTTAGGGGTGCAGGAAGAGATTGGACAAAAAGCTTACACCGAAGGATGAGGACAGTGGCGAGGGTAAGGGCATGGGGTGGAGTGGGAACCAGGTGGAGGGGAGCTATGGGGGGGGGGGGGGAGAGAAACATCTGTAATAATCTGAACAATAAAGATTTATTTTTAAAAAAGAAAATGCTAAAAAAGTCTTATTAAAAAATTAAAGTTATGAAAGACAAGCCAAGAAGTGATAGTTATTTGCAGCACATGTGACATACAAAAGGTTTATATCCTAAATGTAAAAAGACATGAAAAAAGTCCATCTAATAGAAAATGGGCCCAAAAATTTGCATACTTCTCAAAGGAAAAAATTCAAATGATCTATAAACATATATAAGGAGTTTAACCTCATTAGTAACATGGGAAAGGAAAATTAAAACTACAATTGGGGATCAGTGCATACCTATCATATTGGCAAAAAAATATATTAAAAAACTTAAGTCTGATAATACTGTATTGGAAAATATATAGAGCAACAATGCTATTATTTGCCTTTGGTAAGAATGTAAATTGGTACAACTTGGAAATCATTTTTGCATTATCTAGTAAACTAGAAGACAGACATATCTTGGGATTTGCAATTCCTCCTCTGAAAGGAACTGGGTACCAGTATACATACATAAGAATATTCACAGTGTCATTGTTTATAATATACAAATGAAAGTTATTGGACTACAGCTACATACTGGGACATGT
Organism: Myotis nattereri; assembly: GCF_964212035.1. NCBI lineage: Eukaryota > Metazoa > Chordata > Mammalia > Chiroptera > Vespertilionidae > Myotis > Myotis nattereri. The sequence goes on from NC_138077.1 coordinate 103,770,530, forward strand.
ATCAATGTTGACAAAAAAAATAAAACAATAAAAATATATAATGTATGATTCCATTTCTGTAAAATTTAAAATGGTAAAATTACACTATATTGTTTAGAAATTAGGACTCGTGATTATGTCTAGGAAGGATATTAGCTTTGGGATAGATGCTCTGAGGGCTTCTAGGTATCAGCACTGTGCTTTCTTGACTCAGGCGGTGATAACAGGGGCATTTATAATTACTGATTAACAAAATAGCATTTTTTAACAACTATATGAATATATTTCATATTTTTAAGAATGAAAAATGTATTGTCTTCTAAAAAATAGCAATATTTAGATAAAATTTAGGTTGTTTCACTGTTTTACCCTAGGAATTCTTTGTCTTTAAAGCTTTTTATTGATTTTTAGAGAGAGAGGAAGGGAGAGGGATAGAAAGAGAGAAACATTGATGATAGAGAAATAATGTCAATCAACTGCCTCCTGCATACCCCCTACTTGGGATTGAGCCCACAACCTGGGCATGTGCTCTGATGGAATCCAACCAGTGATCTCTTGGTTGCTGGGTCAAAGCTCAACCACTGAGCCACGCTGTCCAGGAACCCCTAGGAATCCCTGTATCCATTTTATCACAGTTCAAGATTAGGAATAAGTAGAATCAAATTGAATCTTTTATTTATTTTTTTTGAATCTTTTATTTTATTATAAAATATTCTTGGGGACAAATTTATATCCCTATCAAGTATCTAATCTAATAAAAGGAAAACATGCAATTGACCATACCTTTGCTACAGCTTAAGCCACACCCACCAGCCAATCAGAGCGACTATATGAAAATTAACCCAACCAAGATGGCGACCGACAGCCACGGAGCTGGAGTGAGCAGGAGGCTTGGTTGCTCCAGTGATGGAGGAAGCCAAGCTTCCCACCTGCCTCAGCTGGCTCTGAGCTCCACTGAAGGCAACAAAGCTTCAATTATAGAAGATAAATAAACCTCAGATACCTGCTTTCAGCCGGGCTGTGGCCACGAAGCTGGAGCGAGCAGGAGGCTTGGTTGCTCCAGTGATGGAGGAAGCCAAGCTCCCCGCCCGTCCTGGCCGTGTCTGAGCTCCACTGAAGGCAACAAAGTTTCAATTATAGACGGTAAATAAATCTCAGAATTTAAAAAAAAAAAGAAAAAAAGGAAAGGCTGGGAGCTTCCGTCCCCCGGGAGTTTGGCCAGCTTGAAAACGGTCCTTAGCCCCTCACCCAGACTGGCCAGGCAACCCAGTGGAAACCCCCCACCCTAAAGGGGGTGTGGCCATCCTGAAAACAGCCATCAGCCCCCCACCCAGGCTGGCCAAACCTCCATGGGGTGAGGGTCCCCACTGGGGGGGGCTTGACCAGCCTGCAAACAGCCATCAGCCCCTCACTCAGGCTGGCCAGGCAACCTAGCAGGACCCCCACTCTGATCCGGGACACCCTTCAGGGCAAACCAGCCAGCCCCCATCCGTGCACCAGGCCTCTATCCTATATAGTAAAAGGGTAATTAATATGCAAACTGACACTAACAGCAGAAGGACTGGGAATGACTGGTCACTATGACACACACTGACCACCAGGGGGCAGATGCTCAATGCAGGAGATGCCCTCTGGTGGTCAGTGCGCTCCCACAGGGGGAGCTCTGCTCAGCCACAAGCCAGGCTGATGGCTGCCAGTACAGCGGTGGTGGTGGGAGCCTCTCCTGCCTCCTCAGCAGCGCTAAGGATGTCCGACTGCAGGCTAGGCCTGCTCCCTGCTGGCAAGTGGACATCCCCCAAGGGCTCCCGGGCTGCCAGAGGGATGTCTGATTGCCAGCTTAGGCCCAATCCCCCGGAGAGTGGGCCTAAGCCAGCAGGTGGTCATCCAACGAGGGGTCCCAGACTGTGAGAGGGCACAGGCCGGGCTGAGGGGACCCCCCCCCCCCGAGTGCACAAATTTTTGTGCACTGGGCCTCTAGTTACCTATAAAAGAGTTAAACTTAGAGATAAAGTAAGAGCTCCCTGTATTTCTTTCCCCCTCCCCATATTTCTCTCTTCATCTTCCCATACTCCACAAGTGTTTTGTCAGATGCAGGACCAAAAAGTTAAATTAAGAAATGGTTTGTATCATTCTCTAACAAGCAAAGGATGTCACACTTAAATGCGTTCCATGTGAAACAATTAACAGTTAAGTGTTGTTTTATCTCCTGTGGTTTATAGATCGTGATGAATGAGCTCATGGAGAAGCACTATAAACATGGGAGCAAGTTTCTAACTTCATTTCCAGATGGGACAACGCAAATATTGTATCCTTTTTAGCAACAAGTTACTTTTTTTTTTTTTAAAAGGGGAGAATGATGCTTTTTATTTTTATTTTAATATATTTTATTGATTTTTTACAAAGAGGAAGGGAGAGGGATAGACAGTTAGAAACATCGATGAGAGAGAAACATCGATCAGCTGCCTCCTGCACACTCCCTACTGGGGATGTGCCTGCAACCAAGGTACATGCTCTTGACCGGAATCGAACCTGGGACCCTTGAGTCCACAGGCTGACGCTCTTTCCACTGAGTCAAACCAGTTAGGGCAGTGGTCAGGAAACTTCGACTCGGCAAACTGCAGCTCGTGAGCCATGGCTCTTTGGCCCCTTGAGTGTGGCTCTTCCACAAAATACCGACTTCTGCGAATAGGCCATGAAGTTTCAGTTGCACTGTATGTGCGTGCTCGCATGTGGTATTTTATGAAAGACCCACACTCAAGGGGCCAAAGAGCCGCATGTGGCTCGCGAGCCACTGTTTTCCAACCACTGGGTTAAGGTATAGCAACAAGTTACTTTTATTAGCTTTATTTCTTTACAAAAAGATAGGTAAAGAAAAAGTACATGGGGGGGGGAAACCAAGATGGCGGCATAGGTAAACACTAGAGATTGCTATCTCGCACAACCACTTCAAAAATACAACTAAAAGACAGAACGGACATCACCAAGAACCACAGGAAGGCTGGCTGAGTGGAAATTCTACAACTAGAAGGAAAGAGAAAAGCATACCGAGACTCAGAGGAGGCGCAGTGCGGAAGTAAAATACTAAGGTGTGGAGGTGCATGAGAAGCGGGCTGGCGGCTGAGGGCGCGGTTGTCATTTTCAATCAGAAGGGAGTCTCAGGTTCTGAGATCCAGTTCCCGGCAAGTCTCTAGGGACCCAAACTCATACGGGAGAAGCGGGACTGTCTGGCAGCGGTCGGAACTCGAGGGCAGCTTTCTCTTCGAGGGGCTTGCAGTGATTACCAGGACATTGAGAAGCAAAGCCTCTGAGGGCAGGACTGAGAGCAGCCTTAATTGCTAGCCCCACCCTGTTGATCCCGTGGGACCCGCCCCACCCAAGCCCTGCAGGGAGGCTTTTGCTGGATAGCCTCAGGCAAAGGCTAGATTAGCACCTCCCTAGAGATCCAGGAGCCAGGAAGCCCAGAGGTCAGAGTGGGACCATCCAGTTTGCAGCTCTGTGGAAACATAAAGGACACACTCAGGGCTCAGACTCAGTGAGCACCAAAGCCCCATTGAACCAAGTCTTGCCCCAGAGGGGTGTCTCCAGCACAGAAGTTCTCCCACTGTAGACACTGCTAATTCTCACAGCCAATTGCCCTGGAGGCCAATTCCTCCCAGTGATACCTACAACAATCAAGGCTTAACTTCAACAAGACTGTGCACAAAGACCACAAGGGGGTGAACCAAGAGTGTCCTCCTCAGGTAATTGGGGAGGCTGAACCACTGGGCCCTAGAGGTCACTTAGCACAGAAAGCCACTGTATCAACACAGGGAAGCATAAAAAATGCGGAGACAAAGAAAAAGTACACAAATGACAGAAATGGAGGAAAGCAAACTACTGGATATAGAGTTCAAAACCACACTTTCAAGGTTTTTCAAGGATTTTCTAGAAACTGCTGATAAACTTAATGAGATCTACCAGAAATCTAATGAGACCCTTGATGTTGTGATAAAGAACCAACTAGAAATTAAGCATACACTGATTGAAATAAAGAATATTATACAGACTTGCAACAGCAGACTAGAGGATTGCAAGAATCAAGTCAACGATTTGAAATATGAAGAAGCAAAAAACACCCAACCAGAAAAGCAAAATGAAAAAAGAATCCAAAAATACGAAGATAGCGTAAGGAGCCTCTGGGACAGCTTCAAGTGTACCAACATCCGAATTATAGGGGTGCCAGAAGAAGAGAGAGAGCAAGATATTGAAAACCTATTTGAAGAAAGAATGACAGAAAACTTCCCCTACCTGGTCAAAGAAATAGACTTACAAGTCCAGGAAGCGAAGAGAACCCCAAACAAAAGGAATCCAAAGAGGACCACACCAAGACACATCATCATTAAAATGCCAAGAGCAAAAGACAAAGAGAGAATCTTAAAAGCAGCAAGAGAAAGAAAGTAAGTTACCTACATGGGAGTACGCATACGAATATCAGCTGATTTCTCAACAGAAACTTTGCAGGCCAGAAGGGAGTGGCAAGAAATATTCAAAGTGATGAATGCCAAGAACCTACAACCAAGATTACTTTATCCAGCAAAGCTATCATTCAGAATTGAAGGTCAGATAAAGAGCTTCACAGATAAGGAAAAGCTAAAGGAGTTCATCACCACCACACCAGTATTATATGAAATGCTGAAAGGTATCCTTTAAGAAGAGGAAGAAGAAGAAAAAGGTAAAGATACAAATTTTGAACAACAAATACACATCTATCAACAAGTGAATCTGAAAATCAAGTGAATAATCTGATGAACAGAATAAACTGGTGATTATAATAGAATCAGGGGCATAGAAAGGGAGTGGACTGACTATTCTAAGGGGGGAAAGGGGTGTCGGGGTTGCAGGAAGAGACTGGACAAAAATCTTGCACCTATGGATGAGGACAGTGGGTGGGGAGAGGGAGGAGGGTGGGGTGGGAACTGGGTGGAGGGGAGTTATGGGGGGAAAAAAGAGGAACAAATGTAATAATCTGAACAATAAAGATTTAATTAAAAAAAAAAGAAAAAGTACATAGAAAAATATTTTTAAAACAGATATTACCCCCAAATTCTACCAACCAAAGAAACGCTGTTAACATCTTTTTATTTTTCATTTCATATTTTTCCCTGTGGGCATATACTGTTTAAAAAATCAGTTCTTCCACTATATTTCATATTTTATAACTTTCCCCCTTCACATATATTACACAATAGATAATGTTATGAGTATATAAACTGCAATAAATATAGAATTTTAACACCATTTTATAACCACATGGTATTTCATTATAGAATGTACTATAATTCATTTAACCTGTCCCCTATTACCAAACAAAGGTGGTTTCACAATTTTTTGCTATTATATACAGTACCTAAATGAACAGCTTTGTGCATATTTCCTTTCATACTTATCACTTATTTTCTTGAATTAAATACCTAGTGGTACAAATTCTGGGTAAGAACTTATGGACATTTTAAAGCTTTGATAGATTTTGCCCCCAAGAAAATGTGTAGCAGCTTACACATCCATGAGCACCATGTTATTTTTTAATACAAAAATTCAATATTCATTTTATGGAATAGTAAGTTGTTGGTCATGTGAACATCTGCCTGATGGCCAGGCCCTTTGGTATTTTGAAATAGAGGCTATTTAGTATCTTGAGGAAAGCAAAAACAAACCAACAAAAAAGCCCTATGAAATGTGGAGGAATTTTGGTGAATCAGGGCCTCACTTTGCAGGAGAAAGTAGTTTTTAGTATAGTTTCTTAAATGTTTAGTCAAAGCTCAATAATAAACCAGAAAAATTACTTTCATGGCATAGGAAGTGCGATAAAGTTTTAGTTCCTTAGACCCTATGAGAAAGAGTGTAGGTTTTATTTAATTGTACCAATAAATTTAAAATAACTTCCCCAACTTTTATTATTAATTATCACTTCATGCCCTGCCTTTAATTGCTAACTCGTAAAGACTATGGCTGGTTTTCAAAATGATTCAGTATCAATCTTGTATTTACATCATCTCTGAACTTCTGGTCAGTTTAGATAGGAATAAATATCAACAGTTAGTGAATTATCCTCAGTATATTTGATGCCTTTTGGTGCTATTATAAATTGAATTTTTAAAATACATATTTATTGATTTTAGAGAGGAAGGGAGAGCGAGAGCGAGAGAGAAAAACATCAGTGATGAGAGAGAATCATTGATGGGCTGTCTCCTGCAAGCCCCTTACTGGGGATCATCCTGTTACTCAGGCATATGCCCTGACCAGTAATCAAACCATAACCTCCTGGTTCATAGATCCACGTTCAACCACTGAGTCACACTGGCTGGAATTATTTTCTTAATTTCACTTTCAGAATGTTCACTGCTAGAACAGAATTATACAATTTATTTTTATATATTGATCTTGTAGCCGACAACCCTGTTGAACTCAATAATTCTACTATATTGTTTTATAGATTCTTCGGGATTTTCTCTATGTAAGAACATGTCTTCTGAATATAGGGATCATTTTACATCTTCCATTACCAATTTAAATGCCTTTCATTTCTTCTCTTCGATAAAATTTCCCTAAAACCTCCAGTGCACCCACAAAAGTGGGAAAGGATATGAGGGGGAAGGGAGGCTAATGTAAGTGTAGGACAAGGGGTTCCCATTCCGTCCGTAGGTTCATGCCAAGTAGCGATGGGTACAAAGGAAAGTCCCCGAATGTGGTGAGTCGGTTCAGGAGTGTTCCATCCCCACCATCAACGGAGGCGAGAGGTTTGCCCGCCTCCCGCAGCCAGGCTGCCCCAGATGTTCCGCCACACCGGCTCCGAGACGCCTCCCATGCGGGAAGGGCTCTGGGCACAGCCAGCGTCTCTCCAGGGCGCCTCCAGCTTAGGAGCATCCGGGCCCCAGGAGCCCTCAGGACTCACCTAGACATGCCCCCCACGCCCCACACCCCTGCCCGGAACCCGCCCCCCCCCCCCCCCCCCGCCCCGGTCCTCCCTGCTGTGTTTGTTCGGGGAAGGCGGGCGGAGGCGGAGGCCAGTTCGCTGGCTCCTGCAGCAATCGCCGCCTGTGTATTTGCAGCCGCGGCCCGTCTCCCGCCAGCTAGCTCCGGGGAGAGAGAGCGCGCACGAGCTCCTGGCGTCCCCGCCCCAACCCTTTTCCGGAGCCATGAACTCCAATTGCGCCCGGTGCAGCAAGATGGTGTACTCCACGGAGAAGGTGAACTGTCTGGATAAGTTCTGGCATAAAGCATGCTTCCATTGCGAGACCTGCAAGATGACACTCAACGTAAGGAACTGCAGGGGCTACAAGAAGTCCTACTGCAAAGCACACTAGCCCAAGCAGTCCTTCACCATGGTGGCTGACACCCCTGAAAATCTCCGCCTCAAACAACAGAGCGAGCTCCAGAGTCAGGTGTGCTACAAGGAGGAGTTCGAGAAGAACAAGGGCAAGGGCTTCAGCGTGGTGGCAGGCACACCCGGACTCCAGAGAATCAAGAAGAACCAGAACCAGATCAGTAATATAAAATACCACGAAGTTTGAGAAGAGCCGCATGGGCCCCAGTGGGGGTGAGGGCTTGGAGCCCCAGCGAGATTCCCAGGACAGCACCAGCTCCTGGAGACCCCAGGAGCAGCAGCCTCATCACATCCCGACCAGCGCCCCAGTTTACCAGCAGCCCCAGCAGCAGCAGGTGGCCCCATTCTTTGGTGGCTACAAGGAGCCTGCAGCCCTAGTCTCCACACATCCCAGCGCCCCAGGTGAGGCGGGAAGCGGTACCGCGCCCTCTAAGACTACAGCGCCTCAGACGAGGATGAGGTCTCCTTCCAGGATGGGGACAGCATCGTCAGTGTGCGGCAGATCCATGACAGCTGGATGTACGGGGGCCGTGGAGCGCACTGGTGACCCGGGGATGCTTCGGGCCAACTATGTGGAGGCCCGCTGGGCCCCGCCCCGCCCCATCCTTCAGCGCATTCCACAGCATCACATCCTTCCTGGACGTGACCTGTCCACCCTCCAGTGTCTCCGCGATTTTATATTTGCAATTGCTTGTTTCTTCCCAACCTCTTCCAGCTTCTTTTGCCAGCTGAAGCCTTGTTCTGCAAAAAAACAAAAACAAAAAAAACCTCCATTGCAATGTTGAGTAGAAGTGGGGAGAGTAGATATTTTAGTTCCTGATCTTAAAGGGAAAATACTCATTATTGGGTTTTATTACTTGCTCTTTATTATATCAATATTGTACATTTCATTAATTGATTTTCAAATATTAAACCAACCTTGCATTTTGGGGAAAACTCCATTTTGTCGTGGTACATAATCCTTTTTATGTGATGCCAGATTCTATTTTCTAGTATTATGTTGAGGTTTTTTTGTGTCTTATAAATATACTAGAGGCCTAGTGCATGAAACACTTGAACTGGTGGGATCCCTAGGCCTGGCCAGCGATCAGGACTGATTAGGTTCCCCTCACCACTCATATCCCCTGCCACTCACACCCGGTTCCCGTCCCAGCCTGGGGCCTGCCTGATGGGGTGATCAGGACCTACCAACTCCAGGGAGGGACCAGGACTTTGGCTGGGGGGAGGGACCAACAGCCACCACAGAGGGCTGATCAGGGCCTTGGGGGGAGGGGAGGAGGAGAGGTGCTGGGAACCAATTCCAGCATGACAGCAGGGCTGAACCTGGGAATGGCTAAAGACATTTCCCCAAACCTGAATAGAATACATAAAAATGATTTTTGGCTGCCAGACAGCTCAGGGCATCTTAATCTACATGTTATTGCCTCCTACTGGCCAAACACCTGAACAGCCATAGGCTAATTCTTCCATTCTGACAATGCCACTGTATGTGAAACCCTGACACTTTGAAGTGTATATCTCTGCCTCATCTAAGGACAATTTGTATTAATAAAAAGCATGGGGTCTGAGACGAGAAGATCTTAGATCTTAGTTTCCTTTAAACTAGGCTCCTCTGACCCCCAAATGCCTTTCAAAATTATGCTTCATCTCTGGACTCCTATTTAATCTACGCACAGCCTTCTCCAGATTGCTGAACTCTTCTTTTTTTTCTTTATTGTTCAGATTATTACAGTTGTTCCTTGTTGAGTAAGACTCCCTCCACGTTCTGCGTGGAGTAGGGTTCGGTATCTGAAAGAGGAGCCGCACAACAAATGAGAGAAAAAGACACGAGATAATTTTGCAATATTGGGGGACCAGGCAGCAAGTCCCAAAGGACTTCCCCTGTGCTCAGGCCTCACCAAGCTTTTATTGATCTGGGATGCACCTATAGCATAGCCCTTAGGCAGGTGACCCCCTAGTAACAAGCAGACTAGCCCATCAGCAAGGATTTACATAATAATAAATGGGGGAGTAGTTTCAGCTACCACTGTCTGGACAAACAGAGGTGGCGCCTAGCTCAGACCTTTGCTAGGGCTTCAAAGGCACCCAACCTTCGGGGGGTTTCGGGGAGTTCTCTGTCTATGCTTATCAGATAGTGAAGGCAATAAACAGTTTCCCACAGTTCCTCCTTTTTTCCCCCATTTCTCCCCTCCACCCGGTTCCCATCCCACCCTCTGCCCTTACCCCCCTCTTCCCCCGCACCCCACACACACACGGTCCTCATCCATAGGTGTACAATTTTTGACCAGTCTCTTCCCGCACCCCCTAAACCACTCCCCCCCCCCCGAGAATAGTCAGTCCACTCCCTTCCTATGCCCCTGATTCTATTATATTCACCAGTTTGTTCTGTTCATCAGATTACTGATTCACTTGATTTTTAGATTCACTTGTTGATAGATGTGTATTTGTTGTTCATAATTTGTATCTTTACCTTTTTCTTCTTCTTCCTCTTCTTAAAGGATACCTTTCAGCATTTCATATAACACTGGTTTGGTGGTGATGAACTCCTTTAGCTTTTTATTATCAGTGAAGCTCTTTCTCTGACCTTCAATTCTGAATGATAGCTTTGCTGGATAAAGTAATCTTGGTTGTAGGTTCTTGACATTCATCACTTTGAATATTTCTTGCCACTCCCTTCTGGCCTGCAAAGCTTCTGTTGAGAAATCAGCTGACAGACGTATGGGTACTCCTGTGTAGGTAACTGAGTTTCTTTCTCTTGCTGCTTTTAAGATTCTCTCTTTGTCTTTTGCTCTTGGCATTTTAATTATGATGTGTCTTGGTGTGTTCCTCTTTGGGTTCCTTTTGTTTGGGGTTCTCTGCGCTTCCTGGACTTGTAAGTCTATTTCTTTCACCAGGTAGGGGAAGTTTTCTGTCATTCTTTCTTCAAATAGGTTTTCAATATCTTGCTCTCTCGCTTCTTCTGGCACCCCTATAATTCGGATGTTGGTGTGCTTGAAGCTGTCCCAGAGGCTCCTTACACTATCTTGGTATTTTTGGACTCTTTTTTCATTTTGCTTTTCCGGTTGGGTGTTTTTTTTTTGTTTGTTTGTTTTTTTGTTTTTTTTTATTGATTAAGATATTACATATGTGTACCCTCTACCCCCCCGCCCCCCGCTCATCCCCTCACCCCCCCGTTGTCCGTGTCCATTGGTTAGTCCTATATGCTTGCATATAAGTCCTTTGGTTGATCCTTCCCCCTTGCCCCCACCCTCCCCTACCTTCCCTCCAAGGCCCCACAGTCCAGTCAAAGCCTCTCCATCTCTGGATCAGTCCTTGTTCATCAGTTTATGTTGTTCATTATATTCCACAAATAAGTGAGATCTTGTGGTATTTATCCGCTCTCCAGTTCCTTCGATGCTGTGGCAAATGGTAAGAGTTCCTTTTTCTTCTTCCTCTTCTTAAAGAATACCTTTCAGCATTTCATATAATGCTGGTTTGGTGGTGATGAACTCCTTTAGCTTTTCCTTATCTGTGAAGCTCTTTATCTGACCTTCAATTCTGAATGATAACTTTGCTGGATAAAGTAATCTTGGTTGTAGGTTCTTGGTATTCATCACTTTGAATATTTCTTGCCACTCTCTTCTGGCCTGCATGGTTTCTGTTGAGAAATCAGCTGACAGTCGGATGGGTACTCCCTTGTAGGTAACTGACTGTCTTTCTCTTGCTGCTTTTAAGATTCTCTCTTTCTCTTTTGCTCTTGGCATTTTAATTATGATGTGTCTTGGTGTGGTCCTATTTGGATTCCTTTTGTTTGGGGTTCTCTGCGCTTCTTGGACTTGTAGGTCCATTTCTTTCACCAGGTGGGGGAAGTTTTCTGTCATTATTTCTTCAAAAAGGTTTTCAATATCTTGCCCTCTCTCTCCTTCTGGTACCCCTATAATTCTGATGTTGGTACGCTTGAAGTTGTCCCAGAGGTTCCTTACACTATCTTCATACTTTTTTAATCTCTTTTCTCTTTTCTTTTTCGGTTGGGTATTTTTTGTTTCTTTGTATTTCAAATCTTTGACTTGATTCTTGGGATCCTCTTGTCTGCTGTTGGATCTCTGTAAAATATTCTTTATTTCAGTCAGTGTATGCTTAATTTCTAGTTGGTCCTTTTTCATGTCCTCCATGGTCTCACTATACTCCTTGAGGGATTCATTAAATTTATCGGCGGTTTCCATAAAATTCTTGAAAAACCTTATAAACGTGGCCTTGAACTCTATATCCAGTCGTCTGTCCTCCTCCGTTTCTGACAATTGTGACCTGTTTCTTTGTCTCCGCATTTTGGCTGCTTCCCTGTGTTGATAGAGTGGCCCTGCGCACCAGGTGTCCTGTAGGGCCCAGTAGCTCAGCCTCCCCAGTTACCTGGGGTGGACACTCTTGGTGTACTCTTGGTGCCTTGGTTGATGTAGGATCACTGGGAGGAATTGACCTCCAGGCCAATTGGCTGTGGGAAGCAGCTGTGTCTAAAGTGGGAGAATGGTCCCCCTCTGACCACTGGGTACAGTGGCTCCTGGATCTAAGGAGGTGCTAATTCAGCCCCTGCCTGAGGCCTCACAGCCAGGCCACGAAGAGGCTCAGCTGTGAAGCAATGCAAGCCGCTGCGGGGCCTTGGGCCTTCTCTTGGAAGTTCCGGGTCTGGCTGGCTCGGCTGCAGTTAGGTAATTATCAGGTTGCAAAGGGCCGGGGCATTCACATGTAAAAGCCTCTGCCGCAGCCTGGGTGGGGCGGGGTCTCAGGGAGTCAAAGGGCGCAGAAAGAAGCAATGGCTGATTCTCCGCGCCCGGAGTCGCGCGTCTCAGTGTCCCGGTAATGGCTGCAAGCACCTCTGAGGGAAATCCGCCCTCAAGTTCGCCCGCTGCCGCCTGACAGAGCAGCCTCTCCCCGTATGTGTCCTGGGTCCCCAGAGACTTCCCAGAACCGGAGATCAGAGCAGCCGGGAGCTTGTGATTCAAAAAGACAGCCGCGTCCTCAGGTGCCACCCCCTTTCCGCGCGCGCGAGCCGCCGCCGTACCTCTGCACTCAGCCTCCGCAGCTCCTCTGGCTCTCAGCGTGCTTTTCTTGTCTTCTAGTTGTAGAAATTACACTCAGCCAGCCTTCCTGTTTTTCTGGACGATGTTTGCTCCGTCCTTTGGGATAATTTTCAATTGCTGTGGGAGGCGACTATTTCCCAGTGTTTATCTATGCCGCCATCTTAGTTTCTCTCCGGTTGGGTGTTTTTTGCTTCTTCGTATTTCAAATCTTTGACTTGATTCTTGCGATCCTCTAGTCTGCTGTTGGAACTCTGCATAATATCCTTTATTTCAGTCAGTGTATGCTTAATTTCTAGTTGTTCCTTTTTCATAACCTCAAGGGTCTCACTAGATTTCTTGAGGGTCTCACTAAATTTATCAGCGGTCTCACCAGACTTTTTGAGGGTCTTACTAAATTTATCGGCAGTTTCTAGAAAGTTCTTGAAAAACCTTAAAAGTGTGGTTTTTAAACTCTATATCCAGTAGTTTGCTTTCCTCCATTTCTGTCATTTGTGTCCTGTTTCTTTGTCTCTGCATTTTTTATGCTTCCCTGTGTTGGTAGAGTGGTTTTGTGTGCTAGGTGCCCTATAGGGCCCAGTGGCTCAGCCTCCCCAGTTACCTGAGGTGGACACTCTTGGTGCACCCCCTTGTGGTCTTTGTGAACAGTCTTGTTGTAGTTATGCCTTGATTGTTGTAGGAATCACTGGGAGGAATTGACCTCCAGGACAATTGGCAGTGAGAATCAGCTGTGTCTACAGTGGGAGAACTTCTGTGCTGGAGACACCCCTCTGGGGCAAGACTTGCTTCAGTGGGGCTTTGGTGCTCATTGAGTCTGCCCCCTGAGTGTGCCCTTATGGCTCTGAGGAGTTGTAATCTGGATGGTCCCACTCTGACCACTCAGTACACTGGCTCTTGGATCTAAAGAGGTGCTAATTTAGCCTGTGCCTGAGGCTACCCAGCAGGAGCTACGAAGAGATCTGCAGATTCTTCTTCTTTGTTTGGGGTTTGGAGGTGCCCAGATGAGGCCCAGCTGTGAATCAATGCAAGCTGCTGTGGGGCCTTGGGCCTTCTTTTGGAAGTTCTGGGTCTCTCTGACCCAGCTGCAGTTTGTTAGGTAATTTTCAGATTGTAAAGGGCCAGGCCTTTCATATGCAAAAGCCTCTGCCACAGCTTGGGTGATGTGGGGTCTCAGGGAATCAACAGGACCGAGCAAGCAGCTATGGCTGCTCCTCAGTCCTACCCTAAGAGGCCCTGCATCTCAGTGTCCCGGTAATCGCTGCGAACACCTCTGAGAGAAAGCTGCCCTCGAGTTCTGACCGATGCCAGACAGTCCAGTTGCTCCCTGTATGAGTCTGGGTCCCCAGAGACTCGCCCAGAACTGAAGTTCAGAGCAGTCAGGAGCTTGAGACTCCCTCCCAATTGAAAAAGACAACCATATCCTCAGTTGACAGCCCTTTCCACATGCGTCTCCGTACCTCTGCACTTTACTTCTGCACTTCCTCTGAGACTCAGTGTGCTTTTCTCTTTCCTTCTAGTTGTAGAATTTCCACTCAGCGAGCCTTCCTGTGGTTCTGAATAATGTCCGTTTTGTCTTTTAGTTGTATTTTAGAAGTGGTTGTGCGAGGCAGCAATTTCCGGTGTTTACCTATGCCGCCATCTTGGTTTCTCCTTCTGAACTCTTCTTAATGCTGGAACAAGAACCCTGACAAGGAGGGTCAGGGGGAGGGATGTGGGAGGTTGGCTGCCAGCCCCAAGGAGGGAGCTGGCCCTCTGCCCCCCTGGGAAAGGGGGGCCGCGTCTGCCACCACCCACCCCTGCATTGAGCGTCTGCCCCCTGGTGGCCAGTACGTATCATAGTGACCAGTCATTCTGGTCGTTCTGGTTGTTCAGGTTGTTCTGTCATAAAGGTCGCTTAGGCTTTTATATATATAGATTTGATTCACATAAAACGCATAACATTTTTAAATGAAAACAGTGTCTCCTGTTTTGGGGAATGCTTTCCATTTTAAAGGTCTTTCTCATAAATTGAATTTATTCACAGTATAGCCAGGGACCATTAAAACAATTACCTTATCTGATCTCAGCTACCCATCTGGAAACCTAGCCATCATCCGAGTGCCCAACAAGATCCATGGTTTCACTTGTATAGTCCAAGAAGACATACCCACTAACCCTGCGATCCTGGCAGTACTGGACTCTTCTGGCCGAAGTTCCTGCTATCATCCCAATGGAAATGTCTGGTAGGCTTCTAGTTTCCTCCTGCTGCCATTGTGCTTTCTGGGTTTGTGAAATTTTATTTTTCCTTTTATTTTTTCCAACTTTATTGAGATATAATTGACATACAACATTGTGTAAGTTGAAGGTGTACAACCTTATTTGTTTGCTATAGTTAAAAATTTCAAAATGATTACCACCATATCATTAGTTAACACATGCATCATTCCACCTAATTACCTTTTTTGTGTGTGTTGAGAACACTGAAGACATACTTTGTTACCAACTTTTAAATATATAACATAGCATTATTCAATATAATTACTATGCTATACATTAGACCCCAGAACTTACTCATCTAATAACTAGAAGTTTTATTTTTTTCTTTTAAATGATAAAAATGGCTTTAAGAAAATTTATTTAAGTTAATGGTCTTTAGATAGTAATGTTCAACTCATAGAACTATTTGATTTATGCCTTTCCATATACTTCTCTGGAAAAATCTTAGGCAACTTTGTAAAACAAAGCTCATCATATTCTTTTTGTTTGCTCCTTTCTTTTTTCTTCTTTTAATATCTTTTTCTTTTTTAATGTTATTTTCATTTTGTTTTTTAATTTTTTTCATCATATCCTTTCTATAAATGAAAAGAAAATATTAAGTATACAATTTCAATGTTATAAAAAAATCTATATAAATTGCATTAGGGATATGGAATATGAACTCAGACAGTATCTCTAGAGCAGTGGTTCTCAACCTTGTCTGCACATTAGAATCACCTGGGAATCTTTTTAAAATCCTGATTTCTGGGCCTCATCCTCCGGAAATTCTGTTTCTTTGTTATGGAGTAAGGCCACAAAATTAGTAACAAAGAAACAGAATTTCCAGAGGATAAGGCCCAGAAATCAGAATTTTAAAAAGATTCCCAGGTGATTCTAATGTGCAGCCAAGGTTGAGAACCACTGCTCTAGAGCTTATGCCCTAATAATATTATACTGCTTCACTTATGGAAATAATTTACAATGGACAGGTGCTACAATGCACTGTTATTGTCTGAGATATAGAGGGTGTCCCCCAAAATGTATACACACTTTAACAGCTGATAGCTCAATTTTGAAAATTAAATGTATTTTAATAAACACCACCTTTATAATTATTCAAAGTATGTTTATACATTTTTTGGGACATCCTATGTTTCTAACTAAGTAAGCTTTCTATAGCCACAACTAACAACAATAGCATGCAAACAAAATCTCTAGAGCAATTAAGATCCTGATCCCATTTTGATTTACTAACTCATGTACTCTATACTCTGACTTTATCTTACTTCATTTAACCTGAGCAAGTGAAATTCAGATTCTAACATCAAATACAATTTAAACTTTTTGAGGTTTTCAGAAAGAGATATTCCATCCCTTTAAATTATTTAAAGGTATAACAGTCTCATCTTGAGACATTCTGCCAATAATTGACAAAGCTTGGACACTGTCAGAACTTGAGAGAGTTAGGACACAGAAAGCTATTTGTGTTTTCAGTCCAAGACAGTAATCAATGCGTTATCCTCATGTATATTGGGGAATTTCTACTTATCCTTCAGGGTTCAGCAGCAACTCTATATTATGTTTGGTGGGGCACGATATTAATTATCACCAGGTATTCATTAGTTTCTAGGACTTTTCCCTTGCCAGTGAAGCCCTCTGACCCACCAGTTCAACTCCTGGGCCCTCTGACATGATTCCTTGATACACTCTTAACCCCTTCTCACTGCCTCTTGTGAAACAAGCCCATCTCCCCTATTGGACTGAAGATGCTTGAAGGCACACCCTGAATCTTTGTCATTACATAGTATGTATCTGTACATGGTCTAGATTCAAGAATGTTTATTAAATAAATAATTTATATGGATAATTTTGTATCCTACTTTCCAGACACAATAAGATAATAATCTCAATTTCTCATTTGTTCTTTTGCTATTACATTACTGCCACTAATCAATACTGGGGAAATAAGATGTTAGAGACTTTACTTGGGGGGCCTTCATGGCCAATTCATCTGGTTTTTAAAGAAATAATTCATTATCAAATTAAGCCAACTTTCTAAGCACCCAGAACTCTATATATTCTGTCTCCTCAAGGAAGAGATGGAGATCCAATTTGGAAGAAGGTGAGAGAGCATGAGAAGGAGTTAACTGAGTAGAATGGACATCATTAGTGCCACTAGCTTTCAGACTGTGCATAGCTAAATTTGTATGTGTGTAGTAAAATGTGCATTAGTGATTGCGCTAAGAGACTGGGGAGCCTGGCTGGTCTAAGTTCACCTTCTGCTCTGTCACAGAGCTCTTCTCTTCCACAGTGCCTCAGAGATATCCCCTGAGCTCTCCTGCCCACCCCAACCCTGGAGAGAGGCCTCCTCAGACTCCTGGCTTCCAGGTGCCAGATGCTGTTAGAAAACAGCTCTCTTGTACTGAGGTCAATTTGGCCGTCCTCAAAATTTACACCTCCAGTCTTCATTTTGCCATGAGGAAAATCTAAGCACTGGTCTTCTCCTGGTTTTCAGGTATAGCCTGCTCCCCTGTATTTCTTCTTGTCCAGATTAAACCTTCTACTTCATCTTTCTTCCAGCACATCATTTTCCAGATTTCTTTACCATCTTGGTTCCATCGTTTGACCCATTTTGGTATATTAGTATGTCTTGAATTAAACCCAGTACTTCATATTAGTATAGCATTCAGTCACAGTCTTATCACTCCTAGGATCACCTGGGATTTTTCCATCATTTATATGCTATTGGCTAGCATAAACTACTACTTCCCTTGGTTTGAAAATGTCAGGTCAAATTTCAGAGTTGAATTATAATGTTTCTGTTTGTGATTATTAATTTCCTTCCTGCCCAGGGTTTACATCAATGTCTTTGGAGGTCAATATTCAGATCAAGCTGGCAATAGAGTAAGAGCCTGGAATTGGTCAAGTTCTGTCACTTCCTCGCCCGTTGTTTCATTTAAACCCGTCTTTCTGGCTTTGAACCATTATGTTGGAGTTCGCATCTTAGAACAAGACAAGATTTCAATCACTTTCCTAGCAATGGGCCAGCAGGCAAGAATCAATGTCGGAACCAAAGTACAGGTAGGTACATTTTTAAAAACAGTTAAATCGTAAGAGTAAAATAACTTTTGTTAGTGTTATTATTGATAAACTAGAGAGCCAGTGGATGAATTCGTGCATGGGTGGGGTCTGGCCAGCCTGCCCCGATCAAGGTCGATTGGGCCGGGCCGGCCAGGGGGAGGGATTGCAGGTGGTTGGGGGGCCAGCCCCGCCCACTGTTTGAACTCCCAGTTGAACTCTTGGTCAAGGGAATAATTTGCATATTAGCCTTTTAGTATATAGGATTATACTTGTGTGTAATCTACTGTCCACTAAGAATTTTGGAATTCAATGAAAAAACAAGAGGTGAAAGTTTCAAATGGAGTTGGGGGAGTCTTATTAATTGTTTCTTCATCCTCCGAAATTGCTTCTAGTTCAGACTTGGATCCAAGCAACCTTTACTGAGTATTTCCTCTGTGAGTGCATGCATAGTGCTGCTTTGGGAGTTTGGTTTTAGGATTGCATTTGCTTCTCTCTTTGCTCTAGTACAGTGGCTCTCAATCTTCTGGCCCTTTAAATACAGTTCCTCTTGTTGTGAACCAACCATAAAATTATTTTCGTTGCTACTTCATAACTGTAATGTTGCTACTGTTATGAATCGTAATGTAAATATCTGATATGCAGGATGGTCTTAGGCGACCCCTGTGAAAGGGTCATTCCACTGCCAAAGGGGTCGCGACCCACAGGTTGAGAACCGCTGCTCTAGTAAAAAGCCCTGAGCTAAGTCAGGAGACCTGGATTCTAACAATTTCAAGACCAAGCATCAGCCCCTTCTCCTTGGAGACACTTCCATACTGCCTAGCCCTTGGCTGAGTGAGGGTCAGTCATGTCCTTCTCTGGGCTGTACTCACCTCTGTCTCTATGCTTGCTGAACTGTGCTCCTTTAATTGCCCTCCTGGCTGCACTTCCTATGGGATGGGGAGCTCCTGAATTGCAGAGTCTCTAGTATTTTACTGATTCCTCTATCCCGCCCAGGGCATGGCCCAGAAGCACTCTCAGTAACTGGCAATACAGTGCAATAGTTAAGAACATGGACTTCAGGTTACATTTGATGTAGTTTCAAAACTCAACTCTGCCATTTAGCTAAGTAGGTGAACTTGAACTTCAGTTCCCTCATATTGGCACACACAGTCCCAGGGGAAAGCCCCAAGACTGGAAATCTACTAGTACCTTCATAAGTGATGGACAGGGAAAGGCTGAAGAAAGAGGCAGGCCACTCCAGTCTGGCAATTAACAGAGTTTATTAAAGGAAACTTACATCTTGGGCAGATGAAGTGGGTATCCTCCAGACTGCTTGACAGGCACCAAAGAACTAACAGAACAAGGCAGGAGGGATGGGGCACTGGCCCCAGACCCATCCCAGGTAAAGGGAAATACCTTACCTGCGTGCCCAGGTCAGGACAAGGGTCATTCCAGAACCCGCACACCATGGGGCTTAAGGCAGAGATACTGTTTATGTCAGAAGGAAAGTGTCTATTACAGTCACTCCCTGAGTGTTTAGAGCAGTGATGGAGAACCTTTTGAGCTCGGCGTGTCAGCATTTTGAAAAACCCTAACTTAACTCTGGTGCCGTGTCACATATAGAAATGTTTTGATATTTGCAACCATAGTAAAACAAAGACTTATATTTTTGATATTTATTTTATATATTTAAATGCCATTTAACAAAGAAAAATCAACCAAAAAAATGAGTTTGCGTGTCATAGGTTCGCCATCACTGTCTGGCCCACATCTAGCTCATGGGTCTGGCAGCAGTCACATCATGGGGCAGTCTGTCCTCCACACCTCATCCATAAAATGGGGATAATAATTCCTACCATATCAATTGTTGTGAAGATTCAGTGAGAATGTAAGATACTAAGCATTGTGCTTGGCGTCAGTCAGTGACAGCTCAAGATAGATGTAGAGTTTAACAGTTAAACTTCAATAAAGCTGAAATATATACACAGGTGTAGAAATAGATACAGATCTGTGTGTCTATATACTTATGTAGCATATATACTGTGTGGCTTTGAAAAAGTTCCTTTAACTCTGACCTTTGTTTCATCAATTATTAAAGGAAAACACTGCTCCAACTTCTAAGGTGTCTTCAACCTCTAAAGTTTATACTTTTTTTAAAAAATATATTCTATTGATTTTTTACAGAGAGGAAGGGAGAGGGATAGAGAATTAGAAACATTGATGAGAGAGAAACATAGACCAGCTGCCTCCTGCACACCTCCTACTTGGGATGTGCCCGCAACCAAGGTACATGCTCTTGACCAGAATCGAACCTGGGACCTTTCAGTCCGCAGGCCGACGCTCTATCCACTGAGCCAAACTGGTTTGGCTAAAGTTTATACTTTTAATTAAGTGGAAGTATGACCTCAATATTCAGCACAGGCAGAAACATGTCATAAAAGCAAACAGAAGGGAGACTTCAGATTCATCCAACATAAAGGGAGCGTCTACAATTGCTGTGAATTATTCTAGCTGCATTCAACCAGTCTAGCTACTGCAAGCAGCTGTTCAGGCTCCAGACATAGAAATTTACAATATAGCCTTGTACATTCGGTACATTATATTTACCAAAATAAAATGTGCAAAATGTGCTCACTCTCTCTCCTCTCCCTCTTTAGAAAGGAATTTTAATCAGAAAAGCAGTCACTTTGATGCAAAAGAAAGAATTCACTGTTAAAGTTTTTACTTTTCTCTTTGTCCTCATGATCACCTTTTCTTTGGATTTTTTTAAAAATACAAATGGAATATGTGAATACATTCTCATATTTGAAGATTCAAATAATATAGAAAAATCAAAGTTTAAAAATTAGATTTTCCTTTTATCCTTTCTTCTATTCTAATCCCTTTCCCAAAGGTAACCATCACCCAAAATTTGGTGTGTATTTCTCTTTTCTATGCATTTACAAATTACTTACATACATCATACATACACACACACACACACACACACACATACACATATATATGTATATATAAAATTTATTGTCTAAAGTTTTACATATGTCTCCTTTTTCCCTGATTGGCCCCCCTCTGCCTCCGCCCCTGCACCACCCAGCCATTCCCATCCCAGGCAAGTCCCCACCGCCCTAGTATCTGTGTCCATTGGTTATGCTAATATGCATGCATACAAGTCCTTTGGTTGGTCTCTAACACCCCCACCTACCCTGCCATTTGTCTCTGGGTATATTTTTGTTCATCATGTTATGTTGATCATTATATCCCACATTTAAGTGAGATCATGTGATATTTATCTTTCTGTGACCTGCTTATTTCTTTCTTTTTTTTTTAATTTATTGCTTAAAGTATTACAAAGGGTATTACATATGTGTCCATTTTATCCCCCGCCCTAGACAGTCCCCTAGTCTCCCCCATCCCCCAATGTCTTATGTCCACTGGTTATGCTTATATGCATGCATACAAGTCCTTTAGTTGATCTCTTATTTCACTTAGCATAATGCTCTCCAGGTCTATCCATGCTGTTGCAAATGGTAAAAGTTCCTTCTTTTTTATAGTGGCATAGTATTCCATTGTGTAGATGTACCACAGTTTTTTAATACACTCATCTGCTGATGGGCACTTAGGTTGTTTCCAAATCTTAGCTATTGTAAATTATGCTGCTATGAACATAGGGGTGCATATGTCCTTTCTGATTGGTGTTTCTGGTTTCTTGAGATATAGACCTAGAAGTAGGATTACTGGGTCAAATGGGAGTTCCATTGTTAACTTTTGGAGGAAACACCATACTGTCTTCCACAGTGGCTGCACCACTCTGCATTCCCACCAGCAGTGCATGAGGGTTCCTTTTTCTCCACATCCTCACCAGAACTTGTCATTTGTTGATTTGTTGATGATAATGACTATCATCTGACAGGTGTGAGATGGTATCTCATTATTGTTTTGATTTGCATCTCTTAGATGATTAGTGACTTTCAGTAAGTTTTCATATGTCTCTCAGCCTTCTGTATGTCCTCTTTCAAAAAGTGTCTATTTAGGTCCTTTGCCCATTTTTTGATCAGAGAATTTATCTTCCTTTTGTTAAGTTGTATGAGTTCTCTGTAAATTTTGGAGATTAAACCCTTATCTGAAATATCATTGGCAAATATGTTCTCCCATACAGTGGGCTTTCTTGCTGTTTTGTTGTTGGTTTCTTTTGTTGTGCAGAAGCTTTTTATTTTGATGTAGTCCCATTTGTTTATTTTCTCCTTCGTCTACATTGCCCTAGGAGATGTGTCGGTAAAGATATTGCTATGACATATGTCTGCTATTTTGCTGCCTATGAAGTCTTGTGGGATTTTTATAGTTTCCAGTCTTACATTTAAGTCCTTTAGCCATTTTGAGTTTGTTTTTGTATGTGGTGTAAGTTGATGTTCTAGTTTCTTTTTTTTTTTTTTGCATGTATCTGATTTAATTTCCCGGCACCATTTATTGAAAAGACTGTCTTGACACCATTGTATGCTCTTGCCTCCTTTGTCAAATATTAATTAAGCATAATGGCTTGAGTCGATTTCTGGGTTCTCTGTTCTGTTCAATTGGTCTTATATATCTGTTCTTGTGCCAGTATCAGGCAGTTTTGAGAACCATGGCTTAGTAATATAGCTTGATATCTGGCACTGTGATCCCTCCAACTTTGTTCTTCTTTCTCCAGTTTGCTATGGCTATTTGGGGTCTTTTTCTATTCTAGATGAATTTTTGGAAAGTTTTTTCTTGCTCTTTGAAATGTGTCATTGCTATCTTAATGGGGATTGCATTGAATCTGTAGATTGCTTTGAGTAGTATGGACATTTTAATGATGTTGATTCTACCAATCTATGAACATGGTATGTTCTTCCATTTGTTTATGTCTTCCTCTATCTCTGTTTTCAATGTCCTGTAGTTTTCCGAGTACAGGTCTTTTACCTCCTTAGTTAAGTTTATTCCTACGTATCTTAATTTTTCTGGTGCAATGGTAAATGGGCTTGTTTTTTTAATTTCACTTTCTGTGAGTTTATTTTTGGTGTATAAAAAGGCCATAGGTTTCTCGGTGTTAATTTTGTATCCTGCTACATTGCCAAATTCATTTATTAGGTCTAGTAGTTTTTTTATGGAGTCTTTGGGGTTTTCTATATATAGTATCATGTCATCTGCAAATAAGGAACAGTTTTACTTCTTCTTTTGCAATTTGGATGCCTTTTATTTTATCTTCTTGTCTGATTGCTATGGCTAGCACTTCCAGTACTATGTCAAACAGGAATGGTGAAAGAGGGCATCCCTGTCTTGTTCCCATTCTTAGGGGAAATGAGTTTATTTTTTTCCCATTGAGTATGATGTTGGCTGTAGATTTGTCATATAAGGCTTTTATTATGTTGAGATATGATCCCTCTATTCCTACTTTGCTGAGAGTTTTTATCATAAAGGGTATTGGATTTTGTCAAATGCTTTTTCAGCGTCAGTTGGTATAATTATGTGATTTTTGTCTCTCAATTAGTTTATGTGATGTATCATATTTATTGATTTGTAGCTATTGTACCATCCTTGCATCCCTGAAATAAATCCCACTTGGTCATGATGTATGATCTTTCTAATTTAATGCTGAATCCGATTTGCTAGAATTTTGTTGAGGATTTTAGCATCTATGTTCATCAAAGATATCGGCCTGCAGTTCTCTATTTTTGTGGTGTCTTTATCTGGTTTTGTAATTAGGGTAATGTTGGCTTCATAGAAAGAACTTGGAAGTGTGCCTTCCTCTTTAATTTTTTGGAATAGTCTGAGGAGGATAGGTTTTAGTTCTTTGAATGTTTGGTAGAACTCTCCTGTAAAGCTGTCCGGGCCAGGGCTTTTGTTTGTTGGAAGATTTTTGATCACTGATTCAATTTCTTCTGTAGTTATCGGCCTACTCAGGTATTTTTATTCTTCCTGATTGAGTTTTGGGAGCTTGTATTTTTCTAAGAATTTGTCCATTTCATCTACGTTGTCCATTTTGTTGGAATAGAGTTGTTCATAGTATTTTTTCATAATCCTTTGTATTTCTGTGGGATCGGTTGTTACTTCACCTCTTTCATTTCTGATTTTGTTTATTTGGGTCCTCTCTCTTTGCTTCTTGGTGAGCCTGGCTAGAGGTTCATCAATCTTGTTTATCCTTTCAAAGAACCAGCTCTTGGTTTTGTTGATCTTTTGTATTGTTTTTTTTGGTCTCAATGTCATTTATTTCTGGTCTGATCTTTATTGTTTTCTTCCTTCTGCTTACACTGGGCTTTTCTTGTTGCTCTCTTTCTAACTCTATGAGTTGTAGGATTAGATCATTTATTACCATTTTTCCTTGTTTTTTGAGGTAGGCCTGTAGAGCTATGAACTTCCCTCTCAAGACTGCTTTCACTGTGTCCCATTGATTTCGGATTGTTGTGTTTTCATTGTCATTTGTTGCCACAATGCTTTTTATTTCTTCTTTGATCTCTTTGGTAACCCAATCATTGTTTAATAGCATGCTATTTAGCCTCCAGGTGTTTGATTTTTTCCATTATTTTTATTGTAGTTGATTTCTAATTTTATGCCATTGTGATCTGAGAAGATATGATTTCTGTCTTCTTGAATTTGAAGAGACTTTGCATGTGTCCCAACATGTGGTCTATCTTTGAAAAATGTCCGATGTGCACTTGAGAAGAATGTATATTCTGTGGCTTTGGGGTGTAATGTTCTGAAGATGTCAATTAAGTCTATCTGATCTAGTGAGTCTTTTAGGATTTCTTTTTCTTTGCTGATTTTTTGTTTAGAGGATTTGTTCAATGGTGTTAGTGGGGTATTAAAGTCCCCTACTATGACTGTATTGCTGTCAATCACTCCCTTGATATCTCCAGAAGTTTTTTTATGTATTTGGGTGCTCCTGTATTGGGTGCATATATGTTTACCAGAGTTATATCTTCTTGGTGAATTGCTCCCTTTAATATTATGAAGTGGCCTTCCTTATCTCTTATGATAGCCTTCACTTTGGGGTTTAATTTGTCAGGTATAAGTATTGCTACCCCAGCTTTTTTTTTTCATTTACATTCACCAGAAAACCTTTTTTTATCCTTTCACCATCAGTCTGTGTGAGTCTTTTGTTCTGATGTGGGTCTTCTGTAGACAGCAGATATTGGGGTCATGTTTTCTTACCCATTCAGCTACCCTATGTATTTTGATTGGGGCATTTAATCCACTTACATTTAAAGTTATTATTGATAAGTACTTGCTTGTCGCCATTTTTATTTTTTTATGCCTGTGTTCCTTCTTCCCTTCCTATTTCTTCTTTTTACAGCAGACCCTTTATGATTTCTTGCATTGCTGGTTTGGTAGTAATAAACTCCCTTAGTCCTTTTTTGTCTGTGAAGCTCCTGATTTCACCCCCAACTTTAATTGATAGCCTTGCTGGGTACAGTATTCTTGGATTCAGACCCTTGCTTTGCATCACTTTGTATATTTCATTCCATTCCCTTCTGGCCTGATGTGTTTCTGTTGAGAAATCAGTTGGTAGTCTGATGGGAGATCCCTTGTAAGTAACTATGTGTCTCCCTGGCAGCCTTTAAGATTCTTGCTTTGTCGCTGGTGCTTGCCAATTTAATTATAATGTGTCTTAGTGTTGGCTTTTTTGGGTTCGTCTTGTTTGGGACTCTGTGAGCTTCTTGGACTTGTGTGAGTTTTTTCTTCCAATATCAGGTAAGTTTTCTGTCATTACAGTGGGGCCTTCACTTACAAGTGTCCCGACTAACGAGTTTTTTGAGATACGAGCCATCTCTTGGCCAATTTTTTGCTTTGAGTTGCGAGCTAAAATTTGGGTTATGAGCCAGCTTCAGATACCCCACCACTAGTTGGCACAGCAAACATCACAGTGAATGCTACAACATCAGCCCAGCATCACGTGTCTCACTTGTTCACTTTTGATTTGACATATGAGTAATTTGAGTTACGAGCTCCATCACGGAATGAATTAAACTTGTAAGTCAAGGCCCCACTGTATTTCTTCTAATCATTGTAGTTTTTCTAATCATTGCTCCATGTCCTCTTCTTCTGGCACCCCTATTATGCAGATGTTTCTAATGTTACATTAGTTGTTACTAATGTTGTGGCCCCACCCCATAACAAAGAAACAGAATTTCCAGAGGATGAGCCCCAGAGATCAGGATTTTAAAAAGATTTCCAGATGATTCTAATGTTCAGCCAAGGTTGAGAACCACTGCTCTAGGCAATCTCTGACCTTTCTGTCCATGGATTGCCTCACCAGCTGCGTTTAATTCACTAATTCCAGGTGGGTGTTATTCAATTCAACTGTTCCTTCTATCTGCTGTGTGAGAAGGTGCAGGACCCATCTGCATATTCAGCCATCACCTTGTCTCCCCCTGGACAAACATTTTAGGCACCTGTGGCCAGGGAGGCTGGAGGCTCAGTGTTCGTGGGTTCACAGCTGAGGCAGCTAGTCCCTGGGCGTTGTGGTTGTAGAGTGCCGGGAGGTATCCGAGGTCTCCCCAATTGAAGGCAAGGCTGGGCTTCTGATCACAGCCACTCTCTCCTTTAAGATAGCGCAGTCTCTGTGATAAAGCTGGCTGCTCTGGAAAAGATTTCAGCAGTAGTAGAGGCTGCCCGGCCAGGGGAGCCTGGTCCACCAGTCCCCAACAGTCCTGTGGAATATAACTGCCCCTCACTCACAAATATTGACACTCCCTGCAGATCCACACACTCTCCTTTTGCTCTCTCACTCATACACTATCTTGCAGCCTGCCATCCCATCAGCTGCTATCTTGGATCTATACATACATACATACATCTTTTAAAATAAAAATTGGATTAAACTATACAATTATAGTGTTAGGGCTTCAATTCATTTTTGTTTTCCAATTAACAAATACTAAAGGTTTTTCCATGCCTGCATTTCCCGGCATACTTGTCCATTTTATTTTTAAATTGTATTTATAATATTTCCTATGTACTCTAGTTAACTTATGCAAAATCTAATGACCTCTCAGCAATTCACTGTTGCTAACTTTGTCTTCCATTGCTTCCAGGTCACTATTCTCCCTTGATTTTGTTTCCTTCTCATTTTTCTTTGTTGACTGTCTTTGCTTCCTTTTCCCCCAAATATTGAGGGTTTCCAGGGTTTGCCTTGAGTGTCTTTTGATTTCTTTGAGTCTGCTGTCCTTAAATATCTCCAACATGCTGATAGCCCTTTTGTTTTATCTCCAAGGGGATCTCCCATGAACTTGACATTAGCATATCTCTGATTCCAAACCTGCACCTCTATTTGGGTGCCTAAGAGAACATTAAATACTTTACTTTGCAAAATTAGACTTGAAAGCTCACTCTACCCTCCGTCTTCTCCATTTCCAAAAAAAGGCAACGCATTTACTCAGGTCAAAGACTTTGAACTAGTTACCCTCCTTTCTGTTTTATAGCCCCACATCTATTATCTGCAAGTCCTATAAACCCTATGTCCAGACTCTAAGACTTCTCACATCCTCCAATCTATCTCTCTTGTCTGCCTCTCATATCTAATCTATCTCTTGCTTTGATTATTATAGTAGCCTCCTAATGAATCTCCCTGCTTCTGGTCTTCCTAAAGTCTATTCCAATACAATAGTTGGAGTGATACTTTGAAAACATAAGTCTGGTCAAAACTATCCAGTGGCTTCTAATCTTGCTCAGAGTAAGCCAAGGTCCTATAAAATACTGTACCTGACCTGACTTTTTGTTTTAATACTAGAGGCCCGATGCACGAATTCATGCACAGGTGGGGTCCCTCAGCAATCGAGTCCTATCAGAGGGCCAGCCAGCATGGGGGGGAGGACCATGTGAAGTTGGCCAGCCAGGGAGAGGGGCTGCAGGAGGTTGGCTGGCCGCCCCCCCCCCAATCAGGGCCAACTGGGGGGCTGACCAGGGGGAGGGGCTGTGGCAAGTTGGCTATGGGAGCACACTGACTACCAGGGGGCAGCTCCTGCACTGAGTGTCTGCCCCCTGGTGGTCAGTGAGCGTCATAGCGACTGGTCAGCTGGTCGTTCCAGTCATTTAGTCGTAATGATCGCTTAGGCCTTTATATAGATAGATGCCCCTTCTCACTCACCTGCTCCTTTTTGCTGTTCCTAGACAATCCCAGGCATGTGCCTGCCACAGAGCTTTTGCACTTGCTATTCCTTCAGCCTAAAATGTTGCTCCCACATTTAGCACATAGCTGCTGTCTCACTTCCTTCAGGTTTCTGACCCACCCTATCTAACCAACAGCTCCCCATCCCCACCTCCACCCTGGCACTCTGAATGCCTCTTTGGCCCTATGCCACAAGTTCTAATATGTAGTGCTCTAAAGTGGCCTGAAGAGTCCCAGGTTCAATCCTAGTCAAGGGCACATGCCCAGGTTGCGAACTCCATCCCCAGTAGGGGGCATGCAGGAAGCAGCCAATCAATGATTCTCTCTCATCATTAATGATTCCACCAATGATGTTACCAGGGATTGAGCCCGAAACCTAGGCATGTGCCCTGACCTGGAATTGAACCAGCAACCTTTTTATGCATGGAACAATGCCCAACCAGTTGAGCCACACTGGCCAGGGCATATTTTTCCTACTATTTCTACCAAATTTTTCTTTGTATATCTTGAAACTTTATGGTTATGAAATTAAAGATGTTGACACTGTTCCTGGTGAGTTGTGCCCCTCACCCTTGTGCCAGCTTCCACATCACTTATTTGCTCTTCAGCTATGCCCATTATGTGACTCAGTGTATCAGTGAGGGGTGTTGGAGGGGGCTTTTTTGACAAATATTTTAAGATCAGAGTATTATTCACAATTTCTCTTTAAGTGGTCTTTGGCTTAAACACTATTCCATCTAATGTTAGATTGCTACACCTGCTTTCTTTAGTTAGCATCTGCTTGGTGCATTGTTTTCATCCTTAGACTTTCATCCTTTTAACCTAGTTTTGAGGTGGATGTGTCTCTTGTAAATAGCATTGACATGGATTTTGTTGCTTTCCTCAACCTAACAAAATCAATCTTTTAATACATTCTATTTTAATGGTTACTCTAAAACTGTTAACTATATTTTTTTATATAAATAGAATTAACTTCCAGGTTCTCTAGTTATTTATTTTCCTTGATAACAATACTCTCAAGTCCTTCAGAAAATATTAGCTATATATATATATTCTAATCCTATATAATAAAAGGGTGATATGCAAATTGACCCTAACAGCAGAATGACTGGGAATGACTGGTCACTATGACACACACTGACCACCAGGGGACAGACACTCAATGCAGGAGATGCCCCCTGGTGGTCAGTGCACTCCCACAGGGGGAGCTCTGCTTAGCTACAAGCCAGGCTGATGACTGCCAGTACAGCAGTGGTGGTGGGAGCCTCTCCTGCCTCCTCAGCAGAGCTAAGGATATTCGACTGCAGCTTAGGCCTGCTCCCCACTGTCAATTGGACATCCCCCGAGGGCTCCTGGGCTGCCAGAGGAATGTCTAACTGCCAGCTTAGGCCCAATCCCATGGGGAGTGGCCTAAGCCAGCAGGTGGACATTCCCTGAGGGGTCCCAGACTGCAAGAGGGTAGAGACTGGGCTGAGGGGACCTCCCCCCCTTCCTGAGTGCACAAATTTTTGTGCACCAGGCCTCTAGTTTATATATAATCTCCCTCTGGCTCCTAATTCTATGTTCTTGAATACAAGCATCTCTGACAGGTAAACCTGGAGCCTCTCTGTCGTGGCCTTGAATTTCCTCAGGTGTTTGGTGATTCTTGGTGTGTGTTCATTTTTGTGTTTTGCTGGGGTCCAACCCCAGCAGGTCCAGGGTTCCCCAAAGGTGTGGACAGAGTCGGCGAAGAAGGAATGACACGGAGACAGTGTTCAGTTGATCAGCAGCCTTGCCAGGATCTCTAGCCACAATCTCCAGCCAAGTTCTGTGTCCATGTTCTCTTGCTAGGTTCTCTGGGTTCTCCAGCAAGGTTCTGTAGCCATGTTCCCTCGCTAGGTTCTCCAGCCAAGTTCTGTCCAGGTTCTCCAGCCAGGTTCAGTCACCAGGTTCTAGTCAGGTTCTCTTGCCATGTTCTAGCCAGGTTCTGTAGCCATGTTCTCCAGCCAGGTTTGGTCGCCAGGTTCTGTAGCCAGGTTCTTCAGCCAGGTTCTGTAGCCAGGTTCTGTCCAGGATCTTTTGCCATGTTCTCTCACTAGGTTCTGTCTCTAGGTTCTGTGTCTAGGTTCTGTGTCCTGTTGTCTTGTTACATCTGTATTTATACCAGTTGATTCCAATCCTATCAATCTCTATTCCAAAGGTTAGGGCGTTTCTTATCTCCATTCCAGGGAGTAAAGATTATGTAGCTTAAGCATTATTGTTCATAGTTAAAGTGATTAACTACCCGCCTGGCACTTATTTAAGGGGTTTTATTCCCTCCCTAACTTCAAGGGAAAATCTCTACCTGGGGAAACAACCTTTCTCAGAGACCTTGGTTAAAACACATAGTGCCAAGAAGGTGAGCAAACATATTAAGAACAGTATGCCATATATGCCAGGTCCTTTGAAACAGCAAGGATGGACCAGCTCCTGGCAGTGTTTGAGAATCCCTGCTTTTCTGCATGTTCTGCTCATTGAAGTTTGCTTCTGATAACTGTGGATAAGTGGTTTGTGCTGCTGAGGGGTCAAAGACTAGGCTCTCAGCCCCAAGTGGGGCTCAACACAGAGGAGAGGGCGAGGGCTACCTCTCGACTGACATCCTCACATTTACCTCAGGACCCCTCCTGCTTCTCATTTCTGTTGACTTGGAGCTCAGAAAGGGTGTGTTTTGGGTTAGTGATTTCAGTTGGTCATTTACCACTCTGGATATGGTCCCATCTGCTTTTTTATGTTTAGGAATTCCTCATGGTTATTTCTGCTGATGAAAAGTTTTTCTTATTTTCTAGAACCATTATTGATTTGTTCTCTATGAGACTTGGAATTGAAGGGAAGTTAAAAACGCTGATCAATTCTTGTTACTCACCCACCTCATACTCCTTCCTCCCTCTCTTCCTCTCCTCCTTCCTTTTATTTCATGGGGGGAGGGATGAAAATGCAGAATAATACTGTGAGTTCTGGGGCCTTTGCAGGTAAGTGGTCACTCATTTGGCAGAGGGTAGTGATTGAGCTTCTGTTTAGCCTGCCCACTGAACCCCCACCCCCGGGGAGCTGCAGCCTGGAAGCTCCTCCTGCAAGGCTGTGGAGCAGACCCATTCGCCTTCCCTGCAGCTGCACAGAGACACCAGCCTGAATCACCAAAGGCTGTGGGGAGTGGGGAGAGCAGAGGCCAAGGAAGGGCCAGAGAGAGGTTAATGTGGAATGGCCTCCTGGAAGAAGGGCACCTTTAGGAGAAGGAAAGGAGTTGTAGTCATCCCAGTCCTTCTTGAAAACCCCACTGGGGTGCTCCCTCCTCTGAGGAGGGCTGCCCTCAGTGTCCTCCAAGCCTCCAGGCCAGCGCTCACAATGCTCTCCCCAACTTGGTGTTTCCCAGGGAAGGAACTGGGTTGCAGCATCTTTGTGCTCCCCTCGGTATATGCTGGTCAAATTATTTGAATAAATTGCAAGCATTTGAAAGTATCCAAATTCTGTTTGCTCTGGACTTCTTGAGTCTCTCAAGACTCCACAGCATTCCATTTCTCGTCCAGGTCAGAATAACACCCTGCCCCTGTTTATAGATAATTAGACTCTAGGGAATCCAACCCCAAATTAGTGTCGCCACCAGCCTCCCCACCTCCTTGGTTCCACAGGCACCTTCCCACTCCAGGTCCTCAGCTTCCCTTCTCTTTCCCTTTGCTGAACAGCTGATGAAACCTGAGGAGATTCCAGTTCTCCAATACGTGAACGGGGATGACCTTCTTCTACTGGCCATTTTAATAAGGATTCGACGCCTGTTTCATAAACTTGAAGGATGTGTGAATTTTCCCTCTGGTCAGGTTTGGGGAAAATTAAAGCAACCTTCCTACCTTTCTTCACTTTCTGTAAAACTGATGGCCCTTTGTCACAATTCCAGTATAAAGAAAGACACCAAAACAACAATAGCAGCTCTAATAAATGAAAAAATTTAACTAAGTATAATGGTGCTTTCACTTGTTTCATTGATTTTTTTTTTAAGGAGGGGGTGCAGGAGATTTCAAGAAGAGTATATAAAATGATTAGGGAAGACCAAGAAATAGGCTTTATTATAAATTTAAAATACATCCTGGGTCATCACTGGTTTACATTCTTGGTCAGGGAAAACTATCTCACTTTCAGGACAGCAAAGAATGAGCAAATCAGCAAAAGTGTTCATGTCAACTAGAGTTCTATCAGGAAAACAGAAAACAGGGAGGGGTCAGAATTTCCAAAACCATCCTAAAGGCTAGGGAAGTGAAGGTCAACAAAACCCCACTGGCTTCCAGGAAAACTGGGAGTGAGAGGATCTCAGGAAGCTAACAGCAAGGAAGTGAGGGTGGCAGGAGCTCTCCTGGAAGAGCTCCCCTCACATTTGAGAGTGGGACTAACAAGAAACGGCCACCTACCTGATCCCCCGCCCTCCTGCCAGGGATGAATGGGGGCCTGCTTCTCTCCCACCTGGCAAACATCAGGCAGGTGCCTCTTGCTGGGGAATCATAACTGGGACTGCTGGCAAGGGATTTTAGGACATCGTGTATTTCCCCTTCCAAGGGGAAGGTGGGGGTGCTGCTGAGTCTGCAAGGACAGCCCAGCACAGTTTCTTCTGCTCAATGATAAAGTTGCTTTAGAGAACAATGAAGAGTTGAGAGGAACACCTGCACACTGCCTTTCTGAACTTCCTGGACTTCTCAGTTCCCTGTTCTTTTCTTTTAAATTTTATAATAGTTTTATTGGAGTGGAATGACCTAAAGCTATCATTCAACTTTATTTTTTAAATTATAGTTGACATACAATATAATATTAGCTTCAGGTGTACAACATAGTGATTCAACATTAACTTACCTTACAAAGTGATCAACACAATAAGCCTAGTAACCATTTGTCACCATAGATAGTGATTATGATTATTACTAACTTTATTCCCTATGCTTTACAGCAGGGGTCCTCAAACTTTTTAAACAGGGGGCCAGTTCACTGTCCCTCAGACCGTTGGAGGGCCGGACTATAGTTTTAAAAAAAAAACTATGAACAAATTTCTATGCACACTACACACATCTTATTTTGAAGTAAAAAAACAAAATGGGAACAAATACAATATTTAAAATGAAGAACGAGTAAAGTTAAATCAACAAACTTACCAGTATTTCAATGGGAACTATGGGCCTGCTTTTGGCTAATGAGATGGTCAATGTCCGGTTCCATATTTGTCACTGCTAGTTGTAACAAGCGATGCAAGTGTGCATCAGTTAGTCTAGATCTGGTTGGAGATTTCAGATGTTTCATTCTGGAAAAAAGCTCTCCTAACTTAAAAAAAAAAAAAAAAAAAAGGCCCTACTAACTGCAAAATAAATTTAAAAAAATAGACCTCCTAACTTCAAAAAAAATAAATCCTAACTTGTTCTTACCTCGGTCCTCAAGCAGCAGCAGGCTCTGCACAGGCAAGCTCGTGACTTGTCTGATCACACCCGAGACTGAGAGGAGGAGTCGAGAGACAGAGAGAAGGAGGGGAGTCGGAGAGTGTGGCGCACATTCCACACATGCGCACTGCGGGCCCAGGATGAGTTGGCTGCTAAGCAACAGGCAGCTGCGGCAAAAACACCCGACGGGCTGGATAAATGCTTTTGGCAGGCCGCATGTGGCCCACGGGCCATAGTTTGAGGACCCCTGCTTTACAGTATATCCCCATGATTTACATTATAACTGGAAGTTTGTACTTCTTAAGCCCCTGCTCCTTTTCTGCCCAACACCCTGTTCTCTGGGAGAGGGAGAAATGTAGTTTGAGGGGCCATTCCTTATAGTGAATTCCAAATTTGGTGTGAAATGCACAAGAGGGATTAAGCCTATCAACCATTCACCACTTAGTGTGAAGTACTAAACCCTATTGTTTTCCTACAAAGAGCCACCTGAGGAAGTGCAAGTTGGGAATGGAAGGTAAAGGAGTAAGTGAAAGAATGAAATATTCCTGGGAAGGCTAAGTAGGAACCAGTAGGAAGGAGCTGAGTCACTGAGAGATGGGGCCTAATTCTTGGTATTAAGCCATTTGCCACCTTTTATGTTGTTGTTGCCTTTCGTTAGTTTGCTTTATAAGAACTCTGTTAACATTGAAGATTTAACTTTATTATTTTTCATTTCTACACTTGCTAATCTCCCCTGCTATCTTTGTGAAAAAGAGGTTACTAGACTCATGCCTGGATCAACACTAAATCTCTCTTTTCTATTTTTGACTTTTGCCTCTTCTTTTTCATTGATGAGGGAAATTTTAGTTTCAAGTAAGATAGAAATATTAAATTAATTGAGTGAATATGTAAAGCATATCTCTGAAAAATAGCACATAAAGTACAAGTAACAGTCACAACAAAGCCTCAACTAAATCTGTTCTCGTACATTAGTAAAACTTATTTCATGGATGTAAAGCCCATAGTAGATACTGAATAACACCTTGATTAATTGGACATAGGCAAAATAATGAGATGACATTTTTTTTGCAGTAGTAGTTTCAGATGTACAGCATAATGGTTAGACAATTATATACTTTACAAAGTAACCTCTTGATATTTCAAGTACCCATCTGACACCATACATAGTTATTACAATATTATTGACTATATTCTCTATACTATACTTTACATCCCTGTAACTATTTTGTGACTGCCAACCTGTAGTTCTTAATCCCTTCACCTTTTTCAACACCTCTCCTTCCCCTCTATCAATCATCAGTCTGATCAATGAGTCTGTTTCTATTTTGTAATATACATCCTATCTAATAAAAGAGTAATATGCAAATTGACCATCACTCCAACACACAAGATGGCCGCTTCCATGTGGACACAAGGTGGCCAGCAGGGGAGGGCAGTTAGGGGTGACCAGGCCTTCAGGGGAGGGCAGTTGGGGGTCCAGCTCTGCAGGGGAGGGCAGTTGAGGGGAACCAGGCCAGCAGGGGAGGACACTTGGGGGTGACCAGGCCTGCAGGGGAGTACAGTTAGGGGTGACTAGGCCAGCAGGGGAGGGCAGTTGGGGCAACTGGGCCAGCAGGGGAGCAGTTAGGCTTCGATCAGGCTGGCAGGCATAAGCGGTTAGGGGCAATCAGGCAGGCAGGCAGGCAGGCAAGTGGTTAGGAGCCAGCAGTCCTGGATTGTGAGAAGGATGTCCGACTGCCTGTTTAGGGCAGTCAGACATACCTCAAGAGGTCTCAGATTGGAGAGGGTGCAGGCTGGGTGAGGGACACACACCCCCATGTACGAATTTCGTGCACTGGGTCTCAAGTGTATATATATTCATATATATCACCTCTTCGTTATCCACTGGCCTATTGATGGATACTTGGGTTGCTTCCAGAGCTTGGTTATCCTAATATATAAAAACCCTGGGTCTGTCACATCCACAACGACCAGAGACTCAACCTAACACCCATGCTGCAGGTGCAGCAGGCTCTGGTGGGTGGGAACTTGTGGCAGCAGAGACAGAGATGGGGGAGGCAGGGCCGGCACTCACACTCACAACCACACACACAGAGAGACACACACAACACCCACCAGTTCACAGCCTTTTCTCCCTTCCTTTCCCTCCCTCCCAGCTTGCTCTCAGAGCCTCTGTCAGAATGAGGAAACAAAACAGACTGGGCCTGAAAAGGCCTGGATGGAAGGGGGTGGAGCAGCCCCCACTAGCCCCAACCCCTCCCAGCTGGGAAAGAGGAAAAGAGAGACAGGGAGGCAGAGAGACCTGGAGGGCTGCTGAGGAAAACAAAGAGAGACAGAGACTGGGCGAGATCAGGCCGGCAGGGGAGGGCAGCGATCAGGGAGGCAGGCAGGCAGAGGCAGTTAGGTGTGATCAGGCAGGCAGGCAGGCAGGCAAGTGGTTAGGAGCCAGCAGTCCCAGATTGCAAAAGGGATGTCCAACTACCGGTTTGGGTCCTGCCTTGCACTCACATTCATTGCCAGCACCAGAGCTGCCACTCACACCTGCTGCCCGGCGCCAGCCCCAGTCCCTCAGTACTGTCAATGAGTGCGGGCAGCAGCTGCTGGGCCTGATCGCCCCTCCAGGCTTCTCTACCTCCCCTTGCTCCTACGGGGCGATCGGGGTCGGCAGCTGCCTCTTGCACCTGCTGCCAGCACCAGCCCCACTTGCATTCACAGCCAGTGCCAGCCCCAGTCGCCCCTGAGGGCCTCTCCACCTCCTCCTGCTCACACCCGATGCTGGCACCGGCCCCAACTGCTCTGCACTGTCAGTGGGTGCAAGCAGGGCCAGCACCATCGGTGCATGGGAGTGGTGGCAGCAGCGGCAGGAGCAGGGCTGCCAGCAGACAGGGGACCAAGGGCCATGGCGGAAGGGGCCAGGCAAGGGTGTGGAGGATGGGCCAAGACCCGCCCCTATGCCCACTGCGGCCTCATGGCCCACAGTTCCTTTCAAGGTGCACAAATTCATGCACTGGGCCCCTAGTCTATATATAAAAGCCTAAGTGGCCCTTACCACCAAACCACCGGAATGATTGGAATAACCCATTGATGAGTCACTATGATGCACACTGACCACTAGGTGACAGACGCTCAATGCAGGAGCTGCCCCCTGGTGGTCAGTGTGCTCCCACAGTGGGAGCGCCACTCAGCTGACCAACCCGTCCTGGCAGCCCACCAGCCCAGCAGCAGCCACTCACTCCCTCAGTAGTCCTGCAGGTCCAATCTCCAGAGAACGGCCCTGGAACTAATGTACTAGTGCCACCAGCACGATCACAACAGCATCACCAGCCTCCTAGAAGTCGGCTTCAGGCACCATGGCCGCTTCTCCTCCCTAGACACTCTGCAAGGAAGAAACAATATAAAAGCGGACACCAGATGGCTCCCAACAACCAGTGCAAATGTCAGCGGGATGGATCCGAATCCTCGCCAGGCAAGGGCATCCCACCACCTGCCTGCAGGACCGATCACATCCTGGTCCCCAACCCCCATGGAACCCTACCCATGCACGAATTCATGCACCAGGCCTCTAGTTATAAATAATGCTGCAATGTGTATAGGGGTGCATATATTCTTTTAACTTAGTGTTCTTGGTTTCCTCAGATATATACCTATTTCTTGAGGAACCTATATATTGTTTTCCACAGTGGCTGCACCAGTCTGCAGTCTCACCAGTGGTGGTACTAGGATTCCCTTTTCTCCACATCCAAACCAACACTTGTTGCTTGCTGATTTATTGATGATAGCCATTCTGACAGGTGTGAGGTGATATTTCATTGTGATTTTAATTTGCTTATCTCTTTTCATATTGGTCTCTTAGGAGAAGTGTCTATTAAAGTTATCTGCCAATTTCTAAATTGCTTGTTTATTTTGGTATTGAGTTGTATGAGTTCTTTATAACTTTTGGATATTAACTCCCTCTCAGATATATCATTGACAAATATCTTCTCCCATTCAGTAGGTTGTCTTTTCATTTTGTTGATGCTTTCCTTTGCTGTGCAAAAACTTTTGTTTGATGTAGTCCTATTTATTTATTTATTTATTTATTTATTTATTTATTATTTTTATTTTTATGTATTTTTATTCCTTTGCCCAAGGAAATACGTCAGAAAAAAACATTGCTATGAGAGATGTTGGTGATTTACTGCCTATGTTTTCTTCTGGAAGTTACATAGTTTTACATCTTACATTTAAGACTTTATCCATTTTTAGTTTATTCTTGTGTATGGTGTAAGTAGGTGGTCTAGGTTTTGGTTTCTTTTAAGTATCTGTCAAATTTCCTTAACACCATTTATTGAATATATCTTTACCCCATTGCATGTTTTTGCCTCCTTTGTCATGTACTTATTGACCATATAAGTGTGAGTTTATTTCTGAGCTCCCTACTCTGTTATTTTTATCTATATGTCTATTTTTGTGTCAGAACCATGCTATTTTGATTACTATGGCCTTGTAGTATAGTTTGATATCAGGTAGCATGATTCTTCCAACTTTGTTCTTCTTTCTCAAGATCACTGTTACTATTTGGGAACTTTTGTGGTTCCATATAAATTTTTGAATTATTTGTTCTAGATCCGTAAAATATGCCATTGGTATTTTGATAGGGATTGCATTGAATCTGTATATTTCTTTGGGTAGTATGGACATATTTTAATGAGATTAATTCTTCTTATCTGTGAACATTTATGAATATATGCTTCCATTTATGGTATTTGTATATTCTCTAATTTCTTTTTTTTAATAAGAGAACATTTATTTATAAAGTCACAGAGATAGAAGTAATTTGTAGAAGAAATTGATTTAGAAAACAAATTATAGAGGTAAAGGAAGGGCCCTAGGAACTTGGGAGTGAGAATGGTAATGGTCTGAATGGAGGAGGAGGGGGAAAGTGGAGGAAAGGCCTGGGCATGCTCCCAGAAGGGAGAGCGCCTATCCTCTAATTTCTTTCATCAGTGTCTTATAATTTTCCAAGTACAGATCTTTTACCAGCTTGGTACTTTATTGATTTATTTTTATGCAATTGTAAATGGGAATGTTTTTTTAGTTTCTCTTTCTGATAGTTCATTTTTGGTGTATAAAAATGCAACCAATTGCCCTGGTCAGTGTGCGCAGTGGTTAGAGCATTGGCCTGTGCATGGAAGGGTCACAGGTTTGATTCTGGTCAAGGGCACATACCTGGATTGCAGGTTCATCCCCAGTCCCAGTTGGGGCACATTGGGTAAGCAACCAATCAATGTCTCTCTCTCTCATATTGATGTTTCTCTCTCTTTCTCTCTTTCTCCCCCTTTCCTGCTCCCATTCACTCCCTGAAAAACAATGGGAAAAAAATATCCTCAGATGAGGATTTTTAAAATATGCAACCAATTTCTGAATATTTATTTTGAATCCTACTATTTTACTGAATTCATTTATCAGTCTTGCAAGTAATGACAGTTTTACTTCCTTTCCAATTTGGATGCCATTTTTGTTTCTTCTTGTCTGATCTCTGTGGCTAGGACTTCTAAGACTATCCTATCTAATAAAAGAGAAACATGGTAATTGGCGTATGACCGCTACCCTTCCCATTGGCTAATCAGGGAGATATGCAAATTAACTGTCAGCCAAGATGAGGGCCGGCAGCCAGGCAGCTTGAAACTAACATGAGGCTTGCTTGCTTCAGTGACGGAGGAAACCAACGTTGCCCGCCTACCTTGCAGGCCTCTGAGCCTGCAGTTTGAAACATTTTAACAAATATAGAAGCTAAAAAAAAACCCCAGAAACCTGCTTTCAGCGAGCTGGGATCTCAGAGCTGGAGTCAGAGCTGGAGTTATACATTGTTTCGAACTGAAACAAACCAGATAGCTACTTTCAGCAGTGGAGGCCTAAGAGCTGGAGCCTCAGAGCTAAAGCTGGCCCAGAATTAAAAAGAAAAAAAGGAGCGGTTGGGAGCTTCTGTCACCCGCCAGCCTGAAAACAGCCCTCAGCCCCTCACCCAGACTGGCCAGGCACCCCAGTGGGGACCCCCACCCTGAAGGGTGTGTGACCAGCTGCAAACAGCCATCATCCCCTCACCCAGGCTGGCCATGCACCCCAGTGGGGACCCCCACCCTGATCGAGGACACCCTTCAGGGAAAACCAGCCAGCCCCACCCATGCACCAGGCCTCTAACCTATATAGTAAAAGGGTAATATGCCTCCCAGCACCGGGATCAGCGGAGCCGAGAGGCCTCCGGCACCAGGATCAGCTTGACAGGGGGCAGCGCCCAAACCCCCTGATGGCCCTGCAGCTCTGTGTGTGACAGGGGGCGGGGCCACAACCTCCCTATCCGCCCTACT
The DNA here is from genome assembly GCF_964212035.1 of Myotis nattereri. Taxonomy (NCBI): domain Eukaryota; kingdom Metazoa; phylum Chordata; class Mammalia; order Chiroptera; family Vespertilionidae; genus Myotis; species Myotis nattereri. Next base: position 103,810,111 of record NC_138077.1, read on the forward strand.
CTGTTTGTGACAGGGGAAGGTGCCCCAACCTCCTGTTCAGCCCTGCTCTGTGCCTGATATGGGGGAGCTCCCCAACCTCTGATCGCCCTGCGGCTCTGTGTGTGACAGGATGCGGCGCCCCAACCCCCTGATCGGCCCTGCTCTGTGTGTGACAGGGTAGAGCCATAACCTCCCCATCGGCCCTGCCCTGAGTGTGAGAGTGGAGGCGTCCCAACCCCCTGATCCGCCCTGCTCTGTGCGTGACAGGGTAAGGAGCCCCAACCCCCCTGATTGGCCCTGCTCTGTGGGTGACAGGGGGTGGCGCCACAACCTTCCCATCGACCCTGCCTTGAGTGTGACAGGGGGCGGTGCTCCAATCCCCCAATCGGCCCTACCCAGAGCGTGACTGAGGGTGGCATCGCAACCTCCCAATCCGCCCTGCTCTGTGCATGACAGGGGGCGGTGCCCCAACACCCCAATCGGCCCTGCTCTGAGCCCAACCAGGGGCTGCACCTAGAGATTGGGCCTGCCCTCTGCCACCTGGGAGCAGGCCTAAGCCAGCAGGTCGTTATCTCCCAAGGGGTCCCAGACTGCGAGAGGGCACAGGCCAGGCTGAGGGACGCCCCCTACCCCCCGAGTTCACAAATTTTTGTGCACCGGGCCTCTAGTCTATATATATAAAACCCTAATATGCAAATAGACCGAACAGTAGGACAAATGAACAACTGAACAACTGGTTGTTACGATGTGCCCTGACCACCAGGGGCACGCATGGAACATGGTGGGCATTGACAGCAGGCGGTAGAGCACAGAACATGGCAAGTATGGGCCTCAGTGGGATGGTGGAGCAGTCTGAGCAGGGGTGCCAGACCAAGGTGGGGTGCTATTTGCTGTCATCAGGGCGAGCCTCTTGTGGTTACTGAAAATTCTTTGCTCCCCCACACCACAGTCCTGCCTGGCACTCGCACCTGCTGCCAGCACCGGCCCTGCTTGCACCTGCTGCCAGCACTGGAGCTGCCACTCGCATCTGCTGCTGGTGCTGGCCCTATTTGCACCTGCTGCTGGTGCCGTCCCCAATCACTCCGCGCCGTCAGCGGGTGCGAGCGGGGCCAGCACCCTCAGCACATGGGATTGGTGTCAGTGGGACTGGGGCTGCCAGAAGACAGGAGAGCGGGGACACTGTGGGAGGGGCTGGGCAGGGGCACAGAGGATGGGCCAAGACCCACCCCTGTGCCAACAGCAGCCTCATGTTCCACAGTTCCTTTCAAGGTGCACAAATTCATGCACTGGGCCCCTAGTCCTATATAATAAAGAGGGAATGTGCAAATTGACCATCACTCCACCACAAAGCTGGGGGTGCCCACAGTGGAGACGGGGTTTCCATACACAAGATGGCTGCACCTATAGTAGAGGCCGAGTTCCCATACGAGCCTTAATGAGCAATCAGCAGGGACCTGAGGCTGTGCCCGCCCACCCCCCCCCCCCCCCGCTACCGTGGGGCTTGACAGGGGACATCAGGCAGTGCCCCCTGCCTTGGCGCCAGGTAGGGGACCTCAGGCCACGCCCCCCCACCCAGCAGGGCTTGATGGGAGACCTCAGGCCGTGCCCCCTGCCCTGGCGCCAGGCTGGGGGGCCTGAGGCTGCATCCCCCGCCCAGCGGGGTTTTATTGGGGACCTCAAGGTGTGCCCCCCGACCCTGGTGCTGGGCCAGGGGACCTCAGGCTGCTCCCCCATCTCAGTGCCAGGCTGGGGGACCTGAGGCTGTGCCCCCCACCCCAGCACCAGGCCAGGGGACCTGAGGCTGCACCCCCCACTTGGCGGGGCTTGACGGGGAACCTCAGGCCATGTCCTCCACCCAGCAGGGCTTGAAAGGGGACCTCAAGGCACGCCCCCCACCCCAGCCCAGGCTGGGGAGCCTCAGGCCATGCCCCCCACCCCAGCGCCGGGCCAGGGGACCTGTGGCTGTGCCTCCCCCACACACACACCCAGTGGGGCTTGCAAGGGTGAAACCGGCCAGGTTTGGATCTAGCCCAATGGTCTCGTGCAATTTTGAGGCGCACATGGGTGGGCGGGTACTTGACTCTGGGTCCCATGGTGCACCCCAGACTCTGACAGGAGGAAGATTTTCATATACATTTTACTAATTTTTTTTCATCTCTGACACTTCTATTATAGAGAAAGGGCAAATAGCAATATTAAAATATTTTCCCTAATTAATCCCCTTTTAATGTGCATGAAATTCGTGCATCGGGCCACTAGTCTATATATATAAAAGGCTAATATGCTATGTGTCCAACCCTCCAACTGGTCACTAGGATGCACACTGACCACCAGGGAGCAGATGCTCAATGTAGGAGCTGCTGTGACCCACACTGGCCATTTACAGAGAAACAGCACCTCGGACCTGGAACCCACAAAGCAACACTTGGCCTCCCCCAAGTGGGACCAGGTTGTGCCACCATCCCAGAGTGACAGTCTACCAGATCACAACCAACGTTGCTGAGACCCCATGGAGCAAAATGCAGCCCACAGCCCAGCCCAGTCCAGAAATGGTGGCTGTGGGCGCCAGATAATGACGTCATGTAGCAATGCCTAGCTTCTTCTCCCTAGCGACTAGCCTCCTTGGAGTTTATTCAGCCCAGGAACATGAGTTGCTTTATAGCCAGGTGCAAACATTTTACACTTTAACCAAATTTCTGTGAAGTGTTTTCCCATGCCTCATCTTGTTTGATCCTCACAGAAGTCCTAGAGTAGGTAGATAGGAGACTTAGTGGAATCTCATTTTCTTTTCATTAGCTGGAAAATGGATATTTAAGAAGCTTAGAAACTTGACCCGACATAAAAGAAGTAAGAAATGGTGGACCTTGAAAATGACTTCAGGTTTTCTAATTGCACAGATAAATATTAGTCAAACATTGCTGCAGTTAAATATTTTACCCTTTGCTCTCCCTGCATGATCTACAATAATAATCTGCTTTGTGTTGATATTTACTGCTGTGTTACTGACAATTACCTGAAAGAGAAGTTGAGGTGCTTCACAGGGCTGCAAAAAGTTTAGCTAAATCAGAAAGCAGGTCTAATTAAGCAAGTTTACCTATCCTATCTAATAATAGACAAATATTGAAATTAACCATACCTCCGCTACACTTCCCATTGGCTAATCAGGGTGATATGCTAATTAACCGCCAACAAAGATGGCAGCCGGAAGCCATGTAGCTGAAGCGAGCAGGAGGCTTGCTTGCTCCAGTGATGGAGGAAGCCAAGGTTCCCCATCTGCTGCAGCCGGCTATGAGCTCCAAAAGCAACAAAGTTGCAATTATAGAAGCTAAACAAACCCCAGATACCTGCTTTCAGCATGCTGTGGCCTTGGAGCTGGAGCAGCAACAAAGTTTCAGTTATAGAAGGTAAATAAATCCCAGAATAAAAAAAAGAAAAAGAAAAAAAGGAGAGGCTGGGAGCTTCAGTCGCTAGCGGGCTTGGCCAGCCTGAAAATCCTCAGCCCCGCATCCAGACTGGCCAGGCACTCCAGTGGGGACCCCCACCCTAAAGGAGGTGTGGCCATCCTGAAAACAGCCATCAGCCCCTCACCCAGGCTGGCCAGGCACCCCAGTAGGGACCTCCACCCTAAAGGGGGTGTGACCAGCTGAAAACAGCCATCAGCCCCTCACTCAGGCTGGCCAGGCACCCCAGTGGTGACCCCCACCCTGATCCAGGACACCCTACAGGGCAAACCAGCCAGCCCCCACCCGTGCACCAGGCCTCTATCCTATATAGTAAAAGGGTAATATGCAAACTGACCCTAACAGCAGAAAGACTGGGAATGACTGGTCACTATGACACACACTGACCACCAGGGGGCAGACGCTCAATGCAGGAGCTGCCCTCTGGTGGTCAGTGAGCTCCCACATGGAGGAGCTCTGCTCAGCCACAAGCCAGGCTGATGGCTGCCAGTACAGCGGTGGTGGTGGGAGCCTCAGCAGCGCTAAGGATGTCCGACTGCAGCTTAGGTCTGCTCCCTGCTGGCAAGTGGACATCCCCCGAGGGCCCCCAAGCTGCCAGAGGGATGTCTGATTGCCAGCTTAGGCCCAGTCCCATGGGGAGTGGCGTAAGCCAGCAGGTGGTCATCCCCCGAGGGGTCCCAGACTGCGAGAGGGCACAGGCCAGGCTGAGGGACCTCCCTCTCCCTCGAGTGCACAAATTTTTGTGCACTGGGCCTCTAGTTTATATATATAAAGCTTTTGCTGGTGCCAACCACACATGGGTGTTTCCATCTGTTATTGATAATCGTGAATTTGGTTGACACTTCTATTATAGAGAAAGGACGAATAGCGATATTAAGATATTTCTTCTAATTTCTTTTCAATGTGCACTAATTCGTGCACCATGCCCCTAGTGTTGAATAAGATTGGTGAGAGTAGACATTCCTGTCTTTTTCCTAATCTTAAGGGAAACACTTTCAGTTTTTCCCAGCTGGGTATAATATTAGCAGTGTGATGAGATGATATCTTAAACCATGTTACTTCTTTTTTTCTTTAAAAAAATATGCATTTTTCTTTTCCTTCTGGGAATGTAAAAACAGTCTGGAAGAGGACAATCCAGGATATGGATGGCTGGATATGTGATGGATATGTGATGTCATGTCATCACTGTACCATAATTTCTTGGTCCTTGTAATTTGCTATCCCAAGAAAAGACCTCCACCTTCCAGTTACCTCATAGTCCAATAGGGTACTGGAACTCCTGGAACATTTTTTAATTTCAGAAATGAGGAAGGGGGAGAAGGGGGGAAAAACAAAGACAGGATGCTCCCAACTAAGGTAGCTTCATAGATAGAGCTCTCCTAATAATCTTCAACTTATATGTCTTATTGCCATGCCTAGGTGTAAGAAAGGCTGTGAAAAATGATCTTAGCTGGACACTTTGACTCACTGAATAAAATTGGGGTTCTGTTACTAAAGAAGAAGGGGTGAATGGATTTAATTAGCTAACCAGCACTCTGCTACCTCAGTGGGGGTTTAGCTCACTGCTCTCAAACCCATAAACTTTTAAGAATTTAACTCTTAGGTTTTAGGTGGGGTTTTTTTGTTGTTCATTTACATATATTTTAAATTGAATTTATTGGGTGGCATTGGTTAATAAAATTATATAGGTTTCAGGTATACAATTATAGAATACATTATCTGTATATTGTATTGTGTGTTTACCACTCCAAGTTTCCTTCCATCACCACTTATCTCCCCTTTACCTCTTCTATTTCCTCCCAAACCCCACTTCCCTCTGGCAATCACCATACTGCAGTCTGTATCAAAGAGTTTTTCTTTGATTCTGTGCTTAATCCCTTTACCTATCTCACCCAGCTCCTACTCCCCATCCCTGACAGCTATCATTCTGTTTTCTGTACCCATGAGTCTGTGTCCACTTTATTAGTTTACTAGAGGCCTGGTGCACAAATTTGGGCACGGGTGGGGTCTGGCTGACCTGCCCTGATCAGGGCAATTGGGCTGGGCTGGAGGGAGGGGCGGGGCTGTGGGTGGTTGGCCAGCTGGCCCCACCTCCTGGTCAAACTCTCAGTTGAACTCCCAGTCAAACTCCCAGTTGAGGGGACAATTTGCATATTAGCCTTTTATTATAAAGGATTTTGTTCACGGGATTCCACATATAAGTGAAATCGCATGATACTTGTATTTCTCTGATTGTTTTATTTCACTAACCATAATAATTCCCAGGTCTATCCATGCTGTCACAAAAGGTAAGATTTCCTTCTTTCTTACAGCTGAGCAATATTACATTATATAGATGTGTAAATGTACCACAGCTTTTTTTATCCACTCATCTACTGATGGGCACTTGGGCTGCTTCCAAATCTTCACTATTGTAAATAATGCTGCCATGATCCCAGGGTTGCATATATTCTTTCAAATTAGTGTTTCGGGTTTCTTTGGATAAATTCCCAGATATTAAGGGAAACATTTATTTTTTTGCCCATTGAGTTTGATGTTGGCTGTGAGTTTGTCACCTATGGCCTTCATTACATTGAGGTATGCTCCCTCTATGCCCGCTTTCCTGAGAGTATCATAATAAATAGATCCTAGATTTTATTGAATGCTTTTTCTGCATCTATTGATATGATCGTGTGGTTTTTATCCTTCATTTTGTTTATGTGATGTGTCACATTAATTGATTTGTGACTATTGTACCAACCTTGCATCCTAGGAATAAATGCCCCTTGATAATGGTGTATGATCGTTTTAATGTATTGCTGAATTCAGTTTGCTAATATATATTTTGTTGAAGATTTTAGCATCTATGCTCATCAGAGATACTGGCCGGTAATTCTCTTTCTTTGTAATCTTTATCTGGTTTTAGAATTAGGATAATGCTGGCCTCATAAAATGAGTTTGTTAGTGTTCTTGAATTTTTTTTGGAATATTTTGAGGATAGGTATTAGTTCTTCTGTGAATGTTTAGTAAAATTCTCCTGTGAAGCCATTTGTTCCAGAGAGAACTTTTCTTTGTTCTGAGTTTTATTATTACTGCTTTATTTTCATTAGTTGTAATCTGTCTATTCAGATTCTCTGATTCTTCCTGATTTAGTTATAGAAGATTATATATTTCTAGAAATATGTCCATTTCATTCAGATTGTCCAGTTTGTTGGCATATAGTTGTTCGTAGTATTTTTCTACAATCCCTTGTATTTCTGTAGAGTTGGTTGCTATTTCTCCTCTTTCATTTCTGATTTTATTTATTTGGGTTCTTTCTTTTTTCCTTGATGAGTCAGGTTAAAGGTTTTCCGATCTTGTTTATATTTTCATTGATCTTTTTGTAGTTTTTTAAGACTCTTTTATTTATTTCTGCTCTGATCTTTATTATTTTCTTCCTCTGCTCACTTTTGTCTTTGTTTTTATCTTTCTAGTTCCTTTAAGTATAAAGTTAGATCATTCATTTGAATTTTTCTTGTTTCTTGAGGTAGGCTTATAATGCTATGAATTTCTTTCTTAGGACTGCTTTTACTGTGTCCCATAGGTTTGGGATTATGGTGTTCTCATTTTCATTTGTTTCAAGGTATCTTTTGATTTCTTCCTTGATCTCATTGTTGATCTATTCATTGTTTAGTAGCATGTGATTTAGCCTTTATGTATTTGTGTGTATGTTTTTCAGTTTTTTCTTGTGATTGATTTTTAGTTTCATACTATTATAGTCAGAGAAGATGCTTGATATCGTTTCAATTTTCTTAAATTTATTGAGACTTGTTTTGTGTCCTACCATGTGGTCTATCCTAGAAAATGTTTCCTGTGTATATAAAAGAATGTATATTCTGCTGCTTTGGGGTGAAATGCTCTGAAGATATCAATTAAATCCATCTGATCTAGTATTTCATTTAACACCCCACTGACATCAGTGGATAGATCTTCCAGACAAATGACAACTAATGAATAGACAAATAACAAACAAATAATTACCTTAAATGACAAACTAGATTAGATGGGTTTAGTTGATATTTACAGAACATTTCATCCAAAAGCTGCAGAATATACATTCTTGATAAGTGTACATGAGACATTCTCAAAGATAGACCACATGTTAGGACATAAAATAAGTCTTTACAAGTTCAAGAAGACTGCAATATCAAGCACCTTCTCAAATCATAATGGCATGAAAGTAGAAATCAACACAATAAAAACACTCAAAAACATTCAAACACAAGGAGGCTAAATGGCATGTTATTAAACAATGAATGGATTACCAATGAGATCAAGAAATAAATAAAAAAAACTTCCTGAAAACAAATGAAAATGAACACCCAATAACCCAAAATCCATTGGACACAGTGAAAGCAGTCCTGAGAGGGAAGTTCATAGCATTACAGGCTTACCTCCAGCAATAAGAAAATCTCAAATAAACTATCTAACCCTACAACTAAAAGAGAACAACAAGAAAAGCCCAGAGTAAGTAAAAGGAAGGAACTAACAAAGATCAGAGAGGAAATAAATGACATAGAGACTTAAAAAAACAATAAAAAAGATCAATGAAACCACTGGTTCTTTGAAAAGATAAACAGGATTGATCAACCTTTAGTCAGACTCATCAAAAACAAAGAGAAAGGACCAAATTTATAAAATCAGAAATGAAAGAGGCGAAGTAATAACTCACATCACAGAAATACAAAGGATTGTAAGAAAATACTATGAACAACTACTAGTATATACCAACCAATTTAGTAACCTGAGCAAAATGGGCAAATTCCTAAAATATACAATCTTCCAAAACTCAATCAGGAAGAATCAGAAGAAGAAAAAAATAACAACTAATGAATAGACCAGTGATGGCAAACCTATGACACGCGTGTCAGAGGTGACACATGAACTCATTTTTTTGGTTGATTTTTCTTTGTTAAATGGCATTTAAATATATAAAATAAATATCAAAAATATAAGTCTTTGTTTTACTATGGTTGCAAATATCAAAAAATTTCTATATGTGACACGGCAGCAGAGTTAAGTTAGGGTTTTTCAAAATGCTGACACGCTGAGCTCAAAAGGTTCGCCATCACTGGAATAGACAAATAACAACTAATGAAATGGAAGCAGTAATTTTAAAAAATTCCCAGCAAACCAAAGTCCTGAACCAGATGGCTTTACAGGCAAGTTTTACCAAACAGTCAAAGATGACCTAACACCTAACCTCCCCAAACTATTCCAAAAAATTCAAGAGGAATGAAGACTTTCAAGATCTTTTAACTAGGCCATCACTATCCTAATTCCAAAACCAGATAAAGGCACTACAAATAAAGAAAATTACAGGCGAATATCCCTGATGAATATAGATGCTAAAGTCCTCAACAAAATATCAGTAAATTTGGTCCAGGAATTTATTAAAAAGATCATATACCATGACCAAGCAGGATTTATTCTGGGAAGGCAAGGCTGGTACAATATTTACAAATCAATAAATATGATACAACACATAAAGAGAAGGACAAGGATAAAAATCACATTATCATAACAATAGATGCAGAAAAGGATTCAACAAAAGCCAGTACCAATTTTTTTTTTTTTGAAGAGGTAGAGGTTTATTGAAATATAAACATTCAAGAACATGTAAGATAGAAAATAATCACAACATATACAGACACTTGCTGCAAGAAGATGTCTGAGGTATTTATCCACTGCCTGGGCTACCCATGTGCTATCACGTTTTTCTGTCTAGAATACACCTAAGATGGGGAGGGCAAGGGGACAGAGCTGCCCGGGCTGCCTGCCTGTGGGGCCTTCAGGGTTCCTCATGGCCCAGGCCCTGTTCCTAGAGACACCTACTGGTGCCTCCACTCCCAGGCTTTCAGGCTGAGACCCTGCTGCTGTCCTGAGGACAGCAAGGGTTCACTGAGAGGGGAGGCCGGGCCAGCTGCCTAAGGGATCGAATCCAATGACCAGAAAGACAGTGTGCTATCCCTGTGTCCTCTGGGTGGGAAGAGTCCATTCTTCGTGACCAAACCCCTGAGAAACACACTGGCAAATATCTGTAACACCTTCAGGTGGGCCCAGTGCCAGCCAACTGGGCTCCTCCCGGGCACCAGGTTCCAAATGCCCTTCTCTGCCCACACCCGCACATGCCTGGTAAGAGGGTCAGCCCTGGTGGAGGGCCAGGGAATGGGGGAGAGAAGACAAGGTCCAGCAGAGCTGCAGCACATTTTGTGCTCAAGCTCTGAAATTCTCTTTCCTTTCCTAGACAGGACTGAATGTTAGCCAGGTGTGGGCTCGAGCCAGTACGGGCTCCTACAGCCCAGCAACGTCAAGTGCGTGTTGTCTACGACATACCGCAGGGCTTATCCATTTCCACGAGAGCCTTGTGTGAGAACCAGCTCTTCCTTACAACACAGGAGCAGCCCGCTCCACTCCAGGGTTCAAGAGAAGATAAAGCTCTCTCATCTTCTAAGGGCCATGGCTTGCCTGTCCTGAGGTGGGAGTGTAAAATGAAGGGGAGATATACTACCCCCACTGGAGAGTAGGGGGTAGGGGTTGGGACTAGGCCTGTTATGGCAGGAAATGGATGGAGGACCATCTTCAGAACTGGTATGGTTTCAGGACCCAGCCAGGCTTCCACTCCACCTCCTCCCTGCCGCTCTGATCCCTGAGTCATCTCTCCTGCCTGCCTCCCGCTTCCTCACTAAGGTTGCAAGGAAGGGCCAGAGGGGCTGGGGTACCAAATCATTTGTTTGGCTTGGGGTGATCTGCTCTCATATCTTTGGTGCTATAATAATAAAAAATTTTAAATAAAAAATCAGGTCAGCAAAACACATATAAAAAGACTTCAGAGATGCAAATACTTCCTGAAGAATCAAACATCAACAATTACAAATCTGAGGTATTTCAATGAACCTGATGTTAGCAGGCTTGGGGGTGTTAGGGCTAAGATGGCCCCAAGAGAAGACCGGTCAAGGGACAAGTGGGCTTTTCTTGGCACAGGTGACCAACAAGGGCAAGTGGGAAGCATAGGGTCCAAGAGGGTCAGAAAAGGGGCAGTTTGAAGTGGGTGCTAGGGCCTGCCTGGGCAGCCCTGTAAGGCTCTGCCTCTCCCTTAGCAGATGTCCAATGGGCCTTGGGAACTGAGGACTGCTTCAAGACTTGAATTGGAGGGACCCCTGCCCCAGGAACCAATATGTTAGGTAAGGAAAGCCCCATCTCATTCTCAGCAGGTAGGGATAGGAAGGCATGCACTTGGCTCCTAGCAGACCCACATGAAAGTTAAAGATTGGGGCACTGAGCAGGGGAAGGGACCAGTGACCCTGGGGTCATGGCAGAAGACAGGGGAAGGAAAATAAATTAAAGGAGAAAGGATATGGAGGGCCTCCAGCCTTGTGTCGGTTTACAGATTGTCAATACACTGTGCCCAGGATGGGAGGGGGCCTGGAAATCCCCAGGAAGCTGGCTGTCCACAGACCCCACCCATTTCTCCAGGACAATCTCTGATTGGACAACGCTGCTCTGTCTGCCCCTCTAGCCTCTCCCTGTCCCCCGAGTACAGCAGGACCTGAATGGAGCCTGGACAAGTGGACATGTCCAAACTTGCAACATCTGGTATTTGACATGGGATCCGTGAGATGAGGTAAATTTTGTGCATCAACTTCCTGCACTCTCGACAGAAGAGTGGGGAGTGGAAGCTGGGTCCTGCCCCTCAGAGGGACCAACTGGTGGAGGGCTCTGCACTGGGGGTGCCCCGTGATGAGGTAGGACTTGGTGAGCAGTGAGAACTGCTGCTGCTGCTGCTGATGCTCTGGGGAGCAGACCCTGCGATGAGGTGGACCACAGGCTTCTGGGCAAACAGCACACCTGCATAGGTGGTGCCGTCGATATCCACAGACATGTTAATGCTCCCGATGCTGCCCGAGGTCAGATTCAGCGCTGTCGCCGAGGCCTCTGATCTGTCTTCCCTGCCGGTGACCCGGATCTTCATGGGTAGCTGCCGGGCCATGCTGAAAAAGTTGCGCTGGAAGGCCTGCTGCACTAGGCGCTGCTCCTCCTCCGACAGCCTGGAAGCCTTCTTCTCAGGGGGCTCTCCTGACTCCAGCCGTTCCCGCAGCTGCTCCAGTGTGGCCATCCGGGTGCTAGCCTGCTGGCCTTTCCTGAGAGTAGTTGCTGGGGGTATCCGAGGGCTGCTGCCACTGGTACCACTGCTGGAGCCCAGCCCAAGGACAGGGAAGCGGATCTTGGGTGTCGAGAGAAGGGCAGGGGCCCTGGTGGCAGCAGCCGTGGCAGTGGGCGAGTAGCCAAAGAGGGAAGAGCTGTAGCTGGGCCGGCGGCCCTCCCGCCGGTTGCCATCAATGGCTGCCTGGAGCTCAGCTGGGGAGCTCAAGGCTTTCTTCTCACACTCGTAAGCATAGAGGTACTTCATGTACTGGGTCCTCAGGGTGAAGGCGGCACTGGTGATGGATGTGGGCAGGTTCAGGCCTTTGGTGATCTCCCTCCATATCTTCTTGTTGATGATCTCCACCAGGCCACCCTTCTCTGTCACCAGCTTGTACAGCATGTACAGGTCTAGGATCTGCTTGGCCATGATAGGGATTCGGTTGATAGGGGTCCCTGTTGTACCCAGCTGGGGCAGGGTCTGGAGAGGATCCTGCTGTGGGTGCTCTTCGTGTGTGCAAGGCCTTGCTGTTGGGGGTTCTGTCTCCTGTGCTAACCCATCTTGCCTTGACAGATGGCAGCCTCTGTCAGTACCAATTTTTGATAAAAATTTTCAGCAAAGTGGGAATAGGGGGATCATACCTCAACATAATAAAGGCCATATATGACAAACCTACAGCAACATCATACTCAATGGGCAAAACTAAAACTATTTCCCTTAAGAACAGGAACAAGACAGAAATATTCACTCTCACCACTCTTATTCAACACTAGAGGTCCACACCACTATTAAATCATGTGTGTGTAGGGTCCCCTAGGCCTAGTCAGGGCCATGTCCGCCGCCCTGCGACACCTCACATGCTCTGCAGACGCTGCCGGTGCCCCGGCAGGGGGGAGGTGGGGGGTGGGGTGGGGGCCTGAGAGGTGCTCCAGCACCTCCTGGTGACTGGTTGTTTGGTAGTTCTGCCCTTATGGCATGACGACCACGGGCCTTTTATGATATAGATAGTACTGGAAGTCCTAACCACAGCAATTAGACAAGCAGAAAAAATAAAAGGCATCCAAATTGTAAAGGAGGAAGTAAAACTGTCATTAATCACAGATGACATGATATTGTACACAAAAACCCCTAAAGACTCCACCAAAAAAGTACCAGATTTAATAAATGAATTGCCAATGTAGCAGGATATAAAATTAACATCCAGAAATTGATGGCATTTTATTCACCAATAATGAACTCTAAAGTAGAGAAACTAAAACACAATCCCATTTAACATTGCAATAACAAAAAAAATAAGATACCTAGGAATAAACTTAACCAAGGAAGTAAAAGGCCTGTACTCAGAAAACTATAAAACATGGGGGGAAAAATAGTGGAAGATATAAACAGGTGGAAGCATTACTGTGTTCATGGGTTGGAAGAATTAACATCATTAAAATGTCCATCCTACTAAAAGAAATCTATAGATACAATGCAATCCCTATTAAAATACCAATGATATATTTTACAGATCTAGAACAAACATTTCAAAAATTTATATGGAACCAAAAAGAACCCCAAATAGCCTCACCAATCTTGAGAAAGAAGAACAAAGTTGGAAGGATCACAATACTGGATGACAAGCTATACTACAAAGCTATTATAATCAAAACAGCCTGGTACTGGCACAAGAACAGACTTATAGATCAATGGAACAAATTGACTCACACCATTATGGTTTATTAATATTTGTCAAAGGAGGTAAGAGCATACAATGGAGTACAGTCTCTACATCTCCTAGCGCAAGGGCAACAAAGAAAAAATAAACAAATGGGACTACATCAAACTAATAAGCTTCTGCATAGTAAAGGAAACCATCAACAAAATGAAAAGGGAACTCACTGTTTGGAAGAACATATTCCCCAATATATATCTGATAAGGGGTTAATTTCCAAAATATTTAAAGAACTCATATAACTCAACAAAAGGAAGACAAACAATTAAATTTTAAAAAACAGGCAAAGGACCTAAATAGATACTTTATTATATAAAAATAGATAAAATATGCTCAACATCACTGATCATCAGAGAGTAGCAAATTAAAACCACAATGAAGTATCACCTTACATCTGCCTGAATGGCTACCATCAACAAATCAACAAACAGCAAGTGCTGATGAGGATATGCAGAAAAGGGAACCCTAGTGGTGGGAATGCAGACTAGTGCAACCATAATGGAAAAAAGTATGGAGTTTCTTCAAAAAAATTACAAATGGAACTGCCATTTGACCCAGCCATCCCACTTCTGGGAATATATCCTAAGGATCCCGAAATACCAATCACAAAGAATATATGAACCCCTATGTTCATAGCAATAACTAAGATCTGGCAACAGCCCAATTGTCCATCAGTAGATGAATGGATAAAAAAGCTGTGGTACATTTACACAATGGAATACTATGTGGCTGTAAAAAAGAAGGATATCTTACCCTTTAAGACAGCATAGATAGACCTGGAGAGTATTATGGTCAGAGAAAGACAAATATCACATGATCTCACTTATATGTGGAATCTAATGAACAAAATAAACTGATTAACAAATGGGTCCAGAGGTTTAGATGCATGGAACAGACTGGTAGATATTGGGAGGGAGAGTGGGCTGGAAGAGATTAACCAAAGAACTTCTATGCATATATACATAGCTCATGGACACAGACAATACTGTGGTGAAAGACTGGGGTTGGGTGGGGTTGGGGATGGATGGAGGGAATCACAGGGGGAGAAAACTGGGGACATCTGTAATACTGTCGACAATAACAAATAAGAGTTTAAAAATAGCAGTGGAATAAGTGAAAGCTACACTGACACTCTCCTAAGACCAAACTGGAAATACAACCTGTTAGAATGGCTATCATCAACAAATCAACAAACAACAAGTGTTAGCGAGGATATGGAGAAAAGGGAACCCTAGTGCACTGCTGGTGGGGATGCAGACAGGTGCAACCATTATGGAAAACAGTATGGAGTTTCCTCAAAAAATTAAATATGGAATTGCCATTTGACCCAGTGATCGCATTTCTAGGAATATATTCTAACCCTAAACACCAATCAGAAAGAATATATGCACCCCTATATTCATAGCAGCACAATTTATAATAGCTAAGATCCAACAGCCCAAGTGCCCATCAGTAGATGAGTGATAAACAACAGAGGTACAGTTATACCATGGAATACTATGCAACAGTAAAAAAGAGGAATCTCTTACCCTATGAGACAGCATGGGGGGACTTGGAGAGTATCATGCTAAGTGAAATAAGTCAGTCAGAGAAAGACAAGTATCACATGATCACACTCATGTGGAATCTAAGTAACAAAATAAATTGATGAACAGAATGGATCCAGAGACTCGAAGCATGGAACAGAGTGTGGAATCTCAGAGGGAACATGGGGGAGGGTGAGTGAGTTGGAGGTAATCAACCAAAGACCTTGTATGCATATATGCATAACCCATAGACACAGATAATAGGGTGCTGAAGACCTGGGGGGTGTGCAGGCTGGAGGGGGTCAATGGGGGAGAAAAGGGGACATATGTAATACTTTCAACAATAAAGAATAATTTTTTAAAAAATAAAAATGTAAGTATGGAACTGCCATTTGACCCAGTGATTTCATTTCTAGGAATATATCCTAAGAAACCCGAAACACCAATCAAAAAGAATGTATGCACCCCTATGTACATAGCAGTGCAATTTACAATAGCTGAGATCTGGAAACAGCCCACGTGCCCATCTGTAGACAAGTGGATATAAAAGCTGTGGTACATTTACACCATGGAATACTATACAGCAGTAAAAAAGAAGGATCTCTTATCCTTTGAGGCAGCATGGGGGGACTTGGACAGTATTGTGCTAAGCGAAATAAGCCAGTCAGAGAAAGACAAGTATCACATGTATCTCACTCATATGTGGAATCTAATGAACAAAATAAACTGATGAATAAAATAGATCCAGAGACATAGAAGCATAGAACAGACTGTGGAACCTCAGAGGTAAGGTGGGGGAGGGTCGATGGATAGGAAGAGATCAAACAATTTTATGCATATATGCATAACCCATGGACACAGACAGTACGACGGTGAAGGCCTGGAGTGTTTGGTGGGGGCGAGCTAGAAGGGGTAAATGGGGGAAAGAGGGGACATATGTAATACTTTCAACAATAAAGATTTAATTTTTTAAAAATGAAAATGTAAAAAATAATAACAAATAAATTAAATTAAAATTTAGCACATGCAAGTCATTATACATGCCCTCATGGTGTTTATATTCCAGTGAGAGAAACAAGAAACTAAATAATTTCAGATTGTAATAAATGCAATGATAAAACCAAAGAGAGTAATGTGGATGAATGTGTGCCATGGGGTAAGTTGGGAGACTATGTTATGTGGTCAGAGAAGACCTCCTGGAGGGGCCAATATGTAATCGTTGAGAAGAAACCAGTCATACAATGAGTTGGGAAAAGAGTGGAAATAACTTTGCAAGCATGTTCCACTAATAGTAGGAAAGCCACTGTGAATGAGGGGGAGTGTGGTACCAGGTGAGGCTGGCCAAGTAGGAGAAAGCCAGCTAAGCCAGGGCTGTTTGTGCCAAGGTAAGGAGTTTGGATTTTATTTCCCAGACACTTGTCCTTCTCTTAAAGGAACACTAATTTCAAAAGCCTGCAGAGTTGATCTAACAAGTCATTGCCCTATACTTTTTCTCTGCCCAACCATTAATGAAAGCTGGGAGCAAGGATAGAAAGCAACTGGAATGCTTGATTATATTTGCAGAAAATATAAATTGGTACCATCTTTAGAGAGCAATTCACATTATCTAGGAAAGTCGAAGGTGTGCATACCCAGCACATGGAAGTTCCATTGCTACAGAGTTGAATCCTAGAGAAACACATATTTACACAGACAAAAATAAGCTTGTTCATTGCAGCATTGTTTGTAACACAAAACAACAACCAAATGTCCATCAGCAGAAGACAAGGTAAATTGTGGTGGGTTGTAAACTGAATGTTTGTGTCCCTCCCAAGTCATTTATTGACACCTAATCCCCATGTGAGGGCATTTGGAGGTGAGGTCTTTGGGAGAGAATTGGGTCATAAGCTGGAGCCTTTAAGAATGGGATTAGTGCCCTTATGAGAAGAGGCTCACTCTTTCCTCCACGTGAGGATACAAGGAGAGCTTGGCAGTCTGCAACCTAGAACCTAGCCATGCTGGCACCTTACCCTCAGATTTCCAGCCTCCAGAACTTCAAGAAATAAACTTCTGTTGTTTATAAGCTGCCAACCTGCGGACCTTTTTTAGAAAAGTCTGATTAACTAAGATGGTTTATACATAGAGTGGAGTTCCATATAGCAATGGGAAGACAGGCGCTGAATCAATATGAACAACCCTCAGAAATATTTTTGCTTTGAATAAGAACATCAAAAGGGCAGAGAAACATGTTCAGTATTTTTCTATTTATATGAAGTTTTAAAACATGCAAAACAATCCCGTGTATCAGTTAGTTAGACATGCCTATGCAGAAACCGTATAAAGAAAGCATGGGAATGCTGTCAAACTCCTGGCAGGTGCTTCCCACTGTAGGTGCATGTGATGGGGAGAGGTTTACAAGGGGTGGACACTGAGCAAGGCAGTAAGTTTGTGAGCCCTCACTGATTATTCTTTGTATATTTTTCATATCTGCAATTGTTCTTTTTTCCTTTTTTAAAGGCTAGTCAGAAGCAGGCAAGCAAGCAGAGAAAGGCCATTTGAAGCAGTTATTGGGGAGAAGCCGCAATTCTGAGTCACCAGAGGCTTCAACTGAGCCTTGAAAGCAGAACAGGGAATCTGCCACAAAGACGGAACTTACAAATTTATTTTCTCCTTATCAAAGGTTTTCTCCTTATTCAAACATTCCTTTAACACAAATGTTATTCTTGTTTTTAACTCTGTGCTTACATAATTCTCCAGAAATCAAGACCAGGTCAGAGTTGAACAATGAATGACGTAGGCGTTTTCTACCCACGTTCTTGCAATGCTGGATGATCTGGAATGCACGCAGGTAACAGCTCCCTACCTAAGAAGGTGTGATACACTCTCCTGTGTCCACACTACCTGACTTCCTTCCCCAGCGCCAAAGCCAGTTGGGGATTACCACACACTTCCCCACACTTCAAGCTGTGACAATCCATTCACTGCAGCATTCACAGGTGGGAAAACACTACAACTTGTCAAAATCAAATGATTCTTTTTTTAAAAAAAAAATACATTTTGGACCTGGCCAGCATGGCTCAGTGGTTGAGATTCTACCTAAAAGCCAGGAGGTCACGGTTCAATCCCTGGTCAGGGCACACGTCCAGGTTGCAGGCTCCATCCTTAGTGTGGTGCATATAGGAGGCAGCGGATCAATGGTTCTCTCTCATCATTGGTGTTTCTATCTCTCTCTCCCTCTCCCTTCCTCCCTGAAATCAATAAAAAGATATACATTTTTAAAAAATGTTTTTGCCCAACCAGGGTGGCGCAGTGGTTGAGCATCAACCTATAAACCAGGAGGTCACGGTTCAATTTCTGGTCAGGGCACATCCCTGGGTTTTGGGCTCAACCCCCAGTAGTGGGCGTGCAGAAGTCAGCTGATAAATGATTTTCATCATTGATGTTTCTCTCTATCTCTCCCCCACCTCCTCTCTGAAATCAATAAAAATATATTTATCGAGAAACCAAGATGGTGGCATAAGTAAACACCAGAGATTTCTGCCTCACACAACCACTTCAAGAATACAACTAAAAGACAGAACGGGCATCATCCAGAACCACAGGAAGGCTGGATGAGTGAAAATACTACAACTAGAAGGAAAGAGAAAAGCATACCGAGACTCAGAGGAGCTGCGGTGTGGAAGTTAAGTGCACAGGTACGGAGGTGGACGCAGAAAGGGCTGGCGGCTGAGGACATGGTTGGCTTTTTTAATCCGGAGGGAGTCTCAAACTCCCTACTGCTCTGAACTCCAGTTCCAGGAGAGTCTCTGGGGACCCTGACTGATACGGGGAGAGGCTAGACCAGCCGTAGGCAAACTACGGCCCACGGGCCGGATCTGGCCCGTTTGAAATGAATAAAACTAAAAAAAACAAAAGACCGTACCCTTTTATGTAATGATGTTTACTTTGAATTTATATTAGTTCACACAAACACTCCATCCATGCTTTTATTCCGGCCCTCCGGTCCAGTTTAAGAACCCATTGTGGCCCTTGAGTCAAAAAGTTTGCCCACCCATGGGCTAGACTGTCTGGCATCTTTCGAATCTCGAGGGCGGCTTTCTCTCAGAGGTGCTTGCAGCAATTACCCGGACACTGAGACTCAGGGCCTCTTAGGGAAGGACTGATGATCAGCCATAGCTGTTTGCCCCCCGATTGATCCCCTGGGATCCCGCCCCGCCCAAGCTGCGCAGGGAGGCTTTTGCAATCTGAAAATTACCTAACAAACTTGCAGCTGGCCAAAGGCCCCAGGGCAACTTGCATTCCTTCACAGCTGAGCTCTGGCTGAGTAGCCTCAGGCAAAGGCTAGATTAGCACCTCCTGAAAGATCCAGGAACCAGTATACCCAGTGGTCAGAGTGACTCAGTGAGCACCAAAGCCCCACTGAAGCAAGTCTTGCCCCAGAGGGGTGTCTCCAGCACAGAAGTTCTCCCACTGCAGACACAGCTGATTCTCACAGCCAATTGGTCAATTCCTTCCAGTGATACCTACACCAATCAAGGCTTAACTACAACAAGACTGTGCACAAAGCCCACAAGGGGGTGCACCAAGAGAGTCCACCTCAGGTAACTGGGGAGGCTGAGCCACTGGGCCCTAAAAGACACCTAGCACAGAAAGCCACTCTGTCAACACAGGGAAGCACAAAAAATGTGGAAACAAAGAAATAGGACACAAATGATAGAAATGGAGGAAAGCAAACAACTGGATATAGAGTTCAAAACCACACTTTTAAGGTTTTTCAAGAACTGTCTAGAAGCCGCCGATAAATTTAGAAAGACCCTCAAAAAGATGGGTGAGACTGCCGATAAATGTAGTGAGATCCTCAAGAAATCTAGTCAGACCCTGGATGTTATGATAAAGGACCAACTGGAAATTAAGCATACACTTACTGAAAGGAAGGATATTATACAGACTCCCAACAGCAGACTAGAGAATCAAGTCAACGATTTGAAATACAAAGAAGCAAAAAACACCCAACCAGAAAAGCAAAATGAAAAAAGAATCCAAAAATACGAAGATAGTGTAAGGAGCCTCTGGGACAGCTTCAAGTGTACCAACATCCGAATTATAGGGGTACCAGAAGAAGCAAGAGAGCAAGATATTGAAAACCTATTTGAAGAAATAATGACAGAAAACTTCCTCTACCTGGTGAAAGAATGAGACTTACAAGTCCAGGAAGCGCAGAGAACCCCAAACAAGAGGAATCCAAAGAGGACCACACCAAGACACATCATAATTAAAATGCTAAGAGCAAAAGACAAAGAGAGAATCTTAAAAGCAGCAAGAGAAAGACAGTCAGTTACCTACAAGGGAGTACCCATACGACTGTCAGCTGATTTCTCAACAGAAACTTTGCAGGCCAGAAAGGAGTGGCAAGAAATATTCAAAGTGATGAATGCCAAGAACCTACAACCAAGAATACTTTATCCAGCAAAGTTATCATTCAGAATTGAAGGTCAAATAACGAGCTTCACAGATAAGAAAAAGCTAAAAGAGTTCATCACCACCAAACCAGTATTATATGAAATGCTGCAAGGTATCCTTTAAGAAAAAGAAGAAGAAAAAGGTAAAGATACAAATTATGAACAACAAATAAACATCTATCAACAAGAGAATCTAAAAATCAGGTGAATAATCTGATGAACAGAATGAACTGGTGATTATAATAGAATCAGGGGCATAGAAAGGGAGTGGACTGACTATTCTTGGAGGGGGGAAAGGGGTGATGTAGATGCGGGAAGAGACTGGACAAAAATCGTGCACCTATTGATGAGGACAGTGGGTGGGGAGTGAGGGTGGAGGGTGGGGTGGGAACTGGGTGGAGGGGAGTTATGGAGGGAAAAAGGGGGAACAAATGTAATAATCTGAACAATAAAGATTTAATTAAAATATATTTATCCTACTGGGGATCAAGTCCGCAACCCAGGCATGTGCCCTGACCGGAATTGAACCATAACCTCCTGGTTCATAGGTCAATGCTCAACCACTGAGCCACATCAGCCAGGCCCAAATGATTCTTTAAGAATTCTTCTGAGACCAAAAGGTGATATGACAGCTTTTCATGAATTCTATAACAAAATAAGGTCTGGGAGACAGGATAAAATAACTGCTTACAGTTGAAATCTTAGATAATCCTGCAAATTCCCAGCAACACTAACACTAAAAGATGGGAGTTCCTAGGTCTCACATCTAACCAGTGAGTGAAACTGGATAGTGAGCCTGGATCTTCAGACCCCAGGATGTTCTTCCTTCCTTCCTCACCTGTGCAGTCTTTGCCCAGGGCCTGCATGCTAAAGCGGAAACTGTCAGACAATCCTGGGGCAAGGCCCAGCTCTACCAACTAGCATGTGCCCTTGGAACAGTTAACCACCATGAGGCTCAGTTCTCTCTCTGTAAACAAAAAGGATAAAGTCAACTGCCCTTGGTCGTAGTGACCATTAGAGAGAACATACGTCCTCTGCCCTGCCTGTTGTAAGCTATGCCCAATCATGGGAACCACTGTGATTATTGCAGAGCCTGGAATAGCTTGTGCAGAGGTCCCAGCCTCTCATTTACTAGTACAGTCCTGACCAAACCAGTGAATGCAACCACCTTTCTTCTGAAGACAGAAATGGATTATAGAATTCGGTTAGATGATTTGATTAAATAATCAATAGGAACTGAAACCTAGTGTCTAAATGGAGTGATTTAATTATTACTATAAAGTAAGCTATATTAATAAGTATTAAAAATAGTGAAGGTGATTTTGCACCATACCAACATTTTTTTTCTCCTTTACCAACAAAAAATCTGTTTAAAAAGTGCTGAATGAAGCACATCCACACATGTTTTTGCAGCCTTTATTGTTTATCAATCCTAAAACAGATAAAGTTGTATACTGGTATATGGATCAAATTATGCTTCATTAAACTATAAAGATAAGATTTAAAATAAATTATATTCTAGGCCTAGCTGGGTGGCTCCGTTTGTTGGAGCATCAACTCATACACGAAAGTTCCATCCCAGGCCAGGGTGTATATGAGAGGTGACCGATCCATGTTTCTCTCTCTCTCTCAAATCAATAATGATAACTTTAAAAACATACACTCAGGTGAGGATTAAAAGTAAAAATAATAATAAAATAAGTTACATTCTAATGACTAGCCCTTGGCCCTCCAGAAGGAAACAAAGCAATCCACCTAAACCAGTGATCTTGAAACTTTTCCTTTCTCAGCCCCTTAAAAATTTAAAAAAAAAAAAAAATTTGTTATGTTCTAAAGCAGCGGTTCTCAACCTGTGGGTCGCAACCCCTTTGGGGGTCGAACGACCCTTTCACAGGGGTCGCCTAATACCATCGGAAAACACATATATAATTACATATTGTTTTTGTGATTAATCACTCTGCTTTAATTATGTTCAATTTGTAACAATGAAATTGGGGGTCACCACAACATGAGGAACTGTATTAAAGGGTCGCAGCATTAGGAAGGTTGAGAACCACTGTTCTAAAGGATAATTTTATTTGAACCAATTAATATTTTTTCACTCAAAATTGTGAAGATGAAGCAACGTAAAATAGGAGGAAAGGGAAGCTGGTGTTCAAGAATTTGTGTCTCCAGGTTTTTACTGATATAACAACCATGTCAAGTCTGCAGCTAGTCAAAGAAGAATGATGAAAATAAGAAGAAAATCTTTATTTCAAACAGGTTCAGTGTTACGTGTGCTAAAGCAAACAGTTTCATTTCAAACAGCTTATCCTATATAATAAAAGCCTAACAGGTCTCCTTGGGCAGTTGTTCGACCGGGAGACCGGCAGTTCGACCACTCACTATGACGTGCTGACCACCAGGGGGTGGTGTGGAACATGGCAGGCATCAACAATGCGTTGTGACCTCTCACTGATTACCTGGGGGTGGGGGTGATGGGGACGGAGGTGTGGTGAGAATGCAGGGTGCCCACCGAGCTCGCTCTCACTTCCCCTGCTACTCTCCCCCGGGACACCAGGGCTGGCTCCAAGGGAAGCCCTCACGCTCAGGTGCCAGGCACCTGCGAGGAGCCCGCCCCGCACCTGCACAGCCTCTTCCGGGTGAGCCAGGCCACAGCCACTGGGACCACAGGGGCCGGTCAGGCTGCCTGTGGGTTCGCGCAGGAGCCGGTCTGCAAGGCCAGACAGGAAAGAGCATGCTGCCTGCCCAGCTTTTGTGCAGCACTGCTGGGCAACCCAGAGGCCCACACTGCACCCCGGCCCGCAGTGTCCAGATGTGCTCACTGCATCTCCCCGAGGGGACTCAGGCACTGTGACTCAGGCGGAGGGGGATGCGTGGGGTCTGGGGGCCCAGGTGCTGCCCAGGGCCCAGAAAGAGGTCAGCTGTGACCTGCCCTCCCACACCAGACACTTGCGCTTCAATTCGCCAGCCAGGCCTAGGGACCGCACCCGTACTCGAATATCACGCACCAGGCCTCTAGTTAGACTAT